>NW_027480430.1:13040480-13648576 GCF_051401765.1 Calliopsis andreniformis
TCCATCGTATAAAACGAATAATTGCAACCAGTATGAAACTTATGGTCATTTCTACTTTCCGAGCAACATAGGCTTCAAACCGGGGCCTTGCACCAACAGATTGAATAGTTAGGGCCTTAGAAGTCAACGCCCGAACCATAAAATGCAAAAAAAATACCACAGTGTTTCCATCATATAACAGGAATAATTGCAACCAGTTTGAAAGTGATGGCCAATTCTACGTTCCGGGCAACCTAGGCTTCACTCTATTGCGTTGCTCCACCAGATCGAATAGTTAGTGCCTTAGAAGTCAACGCCAGAAGCATAAAATACAATATATATACAACAGTTTTTCCATCGTATAAAACGAATAATTGCAACCAGTATGAAACTTATGGACATTTCTACTTTCCGAGCAACCTAGGCTTCACGCTAGGGCGTTGCTCCAACAGATTGAATAGTTAGGGCCTTAGAATTCCACGCCCGAACCATAAAATGCAAGAAAAATACAACAGTGTTTCCATCATATATCAGGAATAATTGCAACCAGTTTGGAAGCGATGGCCAATTCTACGTTCCGGGCAACCTAGGTTTCACTCCAGGGCGTTGCTCCACCAGACCGAATAGTTACGGCCTAAGAAGTCAACGCCAGAAGCATAAAATACGATATAAAAACAACAGCTTTTCCATCGAATAAAACGAATAATTGCAACCAGTATGAAACTTATGGTCATTTCTACTTTCCGAGCAAGCTAGGCTCCACCCTAGGGCGTTGGTCCAACAGATTGAATAGGTAGGGCCTTAGAAGTCAACGCCCGAAGCATAAAATGCAATAAAAATACAACAGTGTATCCATCATATAACAGGAATAATTGCAACCAGTTTGAAAGCGATGGCCAATTCTACGTACCGGGCAACCTAGGCTTCACTCTAGGGCGTTGCTCCACCAGAACGTATAGTTAGTGCCTTAGAAGTCAACGCCAGAAGCATAAAATACAATATAAATACAACAGTTTTTCCATCGTATAAAACGAATAATTGCAACCAGTATGAAACTTATGGTCATTTCTACTTTCCGAGCAACCTAGGCTTCACCCTAGGGCGTTGCTCCAACAGATTGAATAAATACGACCTTCGAAGTCAACGCCCGAACCATAAAATGCAAAAAAAATACCACAGTGTTTCCATCATATAACAGGAATAATTGCAACCTGTTTGAAAGTGATGGCCAATTCTATGTTCCGGGCAACCTAGGCTTCGCTCTAGGGCGTGGCTCCACCAGATCGAATAAATAGTGCCTTAGAAGTCAACGCCAGAAGCATAAAATACGATATAAATGCAACAGCTTTTCCATCGTATAAAACGAATAATTGCAACCAGTATGAAACTTATGGTCATTTCTACTTTCCGACCAACGTAGGCTTCAGCATAGGGTGTTGCTCCAACAGATTAAATAGTTAGGGCCTTAGAAGTCAAGGCCCGAACCATAAAATGCAAAAAAAATAAAACAGTGTTTCCATCATATATCAGGAATAATTGCAACCAGTTTGAAAGTGATGGCCAATTCTACGTTCCGAGCAACCTAGGCTTCACTCTAGGGCGTTGCTCCACCAGATCGAATAGTTAGTGCCTCAGAAGTCAACGCCAGAAGCATAAAATTCAATACAAATACAACAGCTTTTCCATCGTATAAAACGAATAATTGCAACCAGTATGAAACTTATGGTCATTTCTACGTTCCGAGCAACCTAGGCTTCACCCTAGGGCGTTGCTCCAACAGATTGAATAGTTAGGGCCTTAGAAGTCAACGCCCGAAGCATAAAATGCAATAAAAATACAACAGTGTTTCCATCGTATAACAGGAATAATTGCAACCAGTTTGAAAGTGATGGCCAATTCTACGTTCCGGGCAACCTAGGCTTCACTCTAGGGCGTTGCTCCACCAGATCGAATAGTTAGGGCCTTAGAAGTCAACGCCCGAAGCATAAAATGCAATAAAAATACGACAGCGTTTCCATAATATAACAGGAATAATTGCAACCCGTGTGAAAGTAATGGTCATTACTACGTTCCGAGCACCCTAGGCTTCACTCTAGGTTGTTGCTCCACCACATCTAATAGCTACGGCCTCAGAAGTCAACGCCAGAGGCTTAAAGTACAATATAAATACAACAGCTTTACCATCGTATAAAAGGAATAATTGCAACCAGCGTGAAAGTTATGGTCATTTCTACGTTCTGGGCAATCTAGGCTTCACTCTAGGGCGTTTCTCCACCAGGTCGAATAGTTAGGTCCATAGAAGTAACGCCAGAAGCATAAAATACGATATAAATACAACAGCGTTTCCATCGTATAAAACGAATAATTGCAACCAGTGTGAAAGTTGTGGTCATTTCTACAATCCGAGCAACCTAGGATTCACTCTAGGGCGTTGCTCCACCAGATCGAATAGTAAGGTCCTTAGAAGTAAACGCCAGAAGCATAAAATACGATATAAATACAACAGCGTTTCCATCGTATAAAATGAATAATTGTAACCAGTATGAAACTGATGGTCATTTCTACTTTCCGAGCAACCTAGGCTTCTCCCTTATGGTGTTGCTCCAACAGATTGAATAGCTAGGGCCTTAGAAGTCAACGCCAGAGGCTTAAAGTACAATATAAATACAACAGCGTTTCCATCGTATAAAACGAATAATTGCAACCAGTGTGAAAGTTATGGTCATTTCTACATTTCGAGCAACCTAGGATTCACTCCAGGGCGTTGCTCCACCAGGTCGAATAGTTAGGTTCATAGAAGTAAACGCCAGAAGCATAAAATACGATATAAATACAACAGCGTTTCCATCGTATAAAACGAATAATTGCAACCAGTGTGAAAGTTGTGGTCATTTCTACATTCCGAGCAACCTAGGATTCACTCTAGGGCGTTGCTCCACCAGATCGAATAGTAAGGTCCTTAGAAGTAAACGCCAGAAGCATAAAATACGATATAAATACAACAGCTTTTCCATCGTATAAAAGGAATAACTGCAAACAGTGTGAAAGTAATGGTCATTTCTACGTTGCGGGCAAGCTAGGCTTCACCCTAGGCCGTTTTTCCACCAGATCGAATAGTTAGGGCCTAAGAAGTGAACGCCAGAACCATAAAATGCAAAAAAAATACAACAGTGTTTCCATCATATAACAGGAATAATTGCAACCAGTTTGAAAGTGATGGAGAATTCTACGTTCCGGGCAACCTAGCTTTCACTCCAGGGCGTTGCTCCACCACATCCAATAGCTACGGCCTTCGAAGTCAACGCGAGAGGCATAAAATACGATATAAACACAACAGCTTTTGCATCGTATAAAACGAATAATTGCAACCAGTATGAAACTTATGGTCATTTCTACTTTCCGAGCAACCTAGGCATCACTCTATTGCGTTGCTCCACCAGATCGAATAGTTAGTGCCTTAGACGTCAACGCCAGAAGCATAAAATACAATATAAATACAACAGTTTTTCCATCGTATAAAACGAATAATTGCAACCAGTATGAAACTTATGGACATTTCTACTTTCCGAGCAAGCTAGGCTTCACCCTAGGGCGTTGCTCCAACAGATTGCATAGTTAGGGCCATAGAAGTCAACGCCCGAAGCAGAAAATGCAATAAAAATACAACAGTGTTTCCATCATATAACAGGAATAATTGCAACCAGTTTGAAAGTGATGACCAATCCTACGTTCCGGGCAACCTAGGCTTTACTCTAGGGCGTCGCTCCACCAGATCGAATAGTTAGTGCCTTAGAAGTCAACGTCAGAAGCATAAAATACAATATAAATACAACAGTTTTTCCATCGTATAAAACGAATAATTGCCACCAGTTTGAAAGTGATGGCCAATTCTACCTTCCGGGCAACCTAGGCTTCACTCTAGGGCGTTGCTCCACCAGATCGAATAGTTAGTTCCTTAGAAGTCAACGCCAGAAGCATAAAATACGATATTAATACAACAGTTTTTCCATCGTATAAAACGAATAATTGCAACCAGTATGAAACTTATGGTCATTTCTACTTTCCGACCAACCTCGGCTTCGCCTTAGGGCGTTGCTCCAACAGATTGAGTAGTTAGGGCCTTAGAAGTCAACGCCCGAACCATAAAATGCAAAAAAAATACCACAGTGTTTCCATCATATAACAGGAATAATTGCAACCAGTTTGAAAGTGATGGCCAATTACAACGTTCCGGGCAACCTAGGCTTCGCTCTAGGGCGTTGCTCCACCAGATCGAATAAATAGTGCCTTAGAAGTCAACGCCAGAATCATAAAATACGATATAAATACAACAGTTTTTCCATCGTATAAAACGAATAACTGCAACCAGTATGAAACTTATGGTCATTTCTACTTTTCGAGCAACCTAGGCTTCACCCAGGGGCGTTGCTCCAACAGATTGAATAGTTAGGGCCTTAGAAGTCAACGCCCGAACCATCAAATGCAAAAAAAATACAACAGTGTTTCCATCATATATCAGGAATAATTGCAACCAGTCTCAAAGTGATGGCCAATTCTACGTTCGGGGCAACCTATGTTTAACTCCAGGGCGCTGCTCCACCAGACCGAATAGTTACGGCCTAAGAAGTCAACGCCAAAAGCATAAAATACGATATAAATACAACTGCTTTTCCATCGTATAAAACGAATAATTGCAACCAGTATGAAACTTATGGTCATTTCTACTTTCCGAGCAAGCTAGGCTTCACCCTAGGGCGTTGCTCCAACAGATTGAATGGTTAGGGCCTTAGAAGTTAACGCCCGAACCATAAAATGCAACAAAAATACAACAGTGTTTCCATCATACACCAGGAATAATTGCATCCAGTTTGAAAGTTATGGCCAATTCTAAGTTCCGGGCAACCTTGGCTTCACTCTATTGCGTGGCTCCACCAGATCGAATAGTTAGTGCCTTAGAAGTCAACGCCAGCAGCATAAAATACAATATAAATACAACACCTTTCCATCGTATAAAACGAATAATTGCAACCAGTATGAAACTTATGGACATTTCTACTTTCCGAGCAATCTAGGCTTCACCCTAGGGCGTTGCTCCAACAGATTGAATAGCTAGGGCCTTAGAAGTCAACGCCCAAACCATAAAATGCAAAAAAAATACAACAGTGTTTCCATCATATAACAGGAGTAATTGCAACCAGTTTGAAAGTGATGGCCAATTCTACGTTCCGGGCAACCTAGGCTTCGCTATTGGGCGTTGCTCCACCAGATCGAATAGATAGTGCCTTAGAAGTCAACGCCAGAAGCATAAAATACAATATAATTACAACAGTTTTTCCATCGTATAAAATGAATAATTGTAACCAGTATGAAACTTATGGTCATTTCTACTTTCCGAGCAACCTAGGCTTCTCCCTTATGGTGTTGCTCCAACAGATTGAATAGCTAGGGCCTTAGAAGTCAACGCCAGAGGCTTAAAGTACAATATAAATACAACAGCGTTTCCATCGTATAAAACGAATAATTGCAACCAGTGTGAAAGTTATGGTCATTTCTACATTTCGAGCAACCTAGGATTCACTCCAGGGCGTTGCTCCACCAGGTCGAATAGTTAGGTTCATAGAAGTAAACGCCAGAAGCATAAAATACGATATAAATACAACAGCGTTTCCATCGTATAAAACGAATAATTGCAACCAGTGTGAAAGTTGTGGTCATTTCTACATTCCGAGCAACCTAGGATTCACTCTAGGGCGTTGCTCCACCAGATCGAATAGTAAGGTCCTTAGAAGTAAACGCCAGAAGCATAAAATACGATATAAATACAACAGCTTTTCCATCGTATAAAAGGAATAACTGCAAACAGTGTGAAAGTAATGGTCATTTCTACGTTGCGGGCAAGCTAGGCTTCACCCTAGGCCGTTTTTCCACCAGATCGAATAGTTAGGGCCTAAGAAGTGAACGCCAGAACCATAAAATGCAAAAAAAATACAACAGTGTTTCCATCATATAACAGGAATAATTGCAACCAGTTTGAAAGTGATGGAGAATTCTACGTTCCGGGCAACCTAGCTTTCACTCCAGGGCGTTGCTCCACCACATCCAATAGCTACGGCCTTCGAAGTCAACGCGAGAGGCATAAAATACGATATAAACACAACAGCTTTTGCATCGTATAAAACGAATAATTGCAACCAGTATGAAACTTATGGTCATTTCTACTTTCCGAGCAACCTAGGCATCACTCTATTGCGTTGCTCCACCAGATCGAATAGTTAGTGCCTTAGACGTCAACGCCAGAAGCATAAAATACAATATAAATACAACAGTTTTTCCATCGTATAAAACGAATAATTGCAACCAGTATGAAACTTATGGACATTTCTACTTTCCGAGCAAGCTAGGCTTCACCCTAGGGCGTTGCTCCAACAGATTGCATAGTTAGGGCCATAGAAGTCAACGCCCGAAGCAGAAAATGCAATAAAAATACAACAGTGTTTCCATCATATAACAGGAATAATTGCAACCAGTTTGAAAGTGATGACCAATCCTACGTTCCGGGCAACCTAGGCTTTACTCTAGGGCGTCGCTCCACCAGATCGAATAGTTAGTGCCTTAGAAGTCAACGTCAGAAGCATAAAATACAATATAAATACAACAGTTTTTCCATCGTATAAAACGAATAACTGCAACCAGTATGAAACTTATGGTCATTTCTACTTTTCGAGCAACCTAGGCTTCACCCAGGGGCGTTGCTCCAACAGATTGAATAGTTAGGGCCTTAGAAGTCAACGCCCGAACCATCAAATGCAAAAAAAATACAACAGTGTTTCCATCATATATCAGGAATAATTGCAACCAGTCTCAAAGTGATGGCCAATTCTACGTTCGGGGCAACCTATGTTTAACTCCAGGGCGCTGCTCCACCAGACCGAATAGTTACGGCCTAAGAAGTCAACGCCAAAAGCATAAAATGCGATATAAATACAACTGCTTTTCCATCGTATAAAACGAATAATTGCAACCAGTATGAAACTTATGGTCATTTCTACTTTCCGAGCAAGCTAGGCTTCACCCTAGGGCGTTGCTCCAACAGATTGAATGGTTAGGGCCTTAGAAGTTAACGCCCGAACCATAAAATGCAACAAAAATACAACAGTGTTTCCATCATACACCAGGAATAATTGCATCCAGTTTGAAAGTTATGGCCAATTCTAAGTTCCGGGCAACCTTGGCTTCACTCTATTGCGTGGCTCCACCAGATCGAATAGTTAGTGCCTTAGAAGTCAACGCCAGCAGCATAAAATACAATATAAATACAACACCTTTCCATCGTATAAAACGAATAATTGCAACCAGTATGAAACTTATGGACATTTCTACTTTCCGAGCAATCTAGGCTTCACCCTAGGGCGTTGCTCCAACAGATTGAATAGCTAGGGCCTTAGAAGTCAACGCCCAAACCATAAAATGCAAAAAAAATACAACAGTGTTTCCATCATATAACAGGAGTAATTGCAACCAGTTTGAAAGTGATGGCCAATTCTACGTTCCGGGCAACCTAGGCTTCGCTATTGGGCGTTGCTCCACCAGATCGAATAGATAGTGCCTTAGAAGTCAACGCCAGAAGCATAAAATACAATATAATTACAACAGTTTTTCCATCGTATAAAACGAATAATTGCAACCAGTATGAAACTTATGGTCATTTCTACTTTCCGAGCAACCTAGGCTTCACACTAGGGCGTTGCTCCAACAGATTGAATAGTTAGGGACTTAGAAGTCAACGCCCGAACCATAAAATGCAAAAAAAATACAACAGTGTTTCCATCATATAACAGGAATAATTGCAACCAGTTTGAAAGTGATGGCCAATTCTACGTTCCGGGCAACCTAGGCTTCGCTCTAGGGCGTTGCTCCACCAGATCGAATAGTAAGGTCCTTAGAAGTAAACGCCAGAAGCATAAAATACGATATAAATACAACAGCTTTTCCATCGTATAAAAGGAATAACTGCAAACAGTGTGAAAGTAATGGTCATTTCTACGTTGCGGGCAAGCTAGGCTTCACCCTAGGCCGTTTTTCCACCAGATCGAATAGTTAGGGCCTAAGAAGTGAACGCCAGAACCATAAAATGCAAAAAAAATACAACAGTGTTTCCATCATATAACAGGAATAATTGCAACCAGTTTGAAAGTGATGGAGAATTCTACGTTCCGGGCAACCTAGCTTTCACTCCAGGGCGTTGCTCCACCACATCCAATAGCTACGGCCTTCGAAGTCAACGCGAGAGGCATAAAATACGATATAAACACAACAGCTTTTGCATCGTATAAAACGAATAATTGCAACCAGTATGAAACTTATGGTCATTTCTACTTTCCGAGCAACCTAGGCATCACTCTATTGCGTTGCTCCACCAGATCGAATAGTTAGTGCCTTAGACGTCAACGCCAGAAGCATAAAATACAATATAAATACAACAGTTTTTCCATCGTATAAAACGAATAATTGCAACCAGTATGAAACTTATGGACATTTCTACTTTCCGAGCAAGCTAGGCTTCACCCTAGGGCGTTGCTCCAACAGATTGCATAGTTAGGGCCATAGAAGTCAACGCCCGAAGCAGAAAATGCAATAAAAATACAACAGTGTTTCCATCATATAACAGGAATAATTGCAACCAGTTTGAAAGTGATGACCAATCCTACGTTCCGGGCAACCTAGGCTTTACTCTAGGGCGTCGCTCCACCAGATCGAATAGTTAGTGCCTTAGAAGTCAACGTCAGAAGCATAAAATACAATATAAATACAACAGTTTTTCCATCGTATAAAACGAATAATTGCCACCAGTTTGAAAGTGATGGCCAATTCTACCTTCCGGGCAACCTAGGCTTCACTCTAGGGCGTTGCTCCACCAGATCGAATAGTTAGTTCCTTAGAAGTCAACGCCAGAAGCATAAAATACGATATTAATACAACAGTTTTTCCATCGTATAAAACGAATAATTGCAACCAGTATGAAACTTATGGTCATTTCTACTTTCCGACCAACCTCGGCTTCGCCTTAGGGCGTTGCTCCAACAGATTGAGTAGTTAGGGCCTTAGAAGTCAACGCCCGAACCATAAAATGCAAAAAAAATACCACAGTGTTTCCATCATATAACAGGAATAATTGCAACCAGTTTGAAAGTGATGGCCAATTACAACGTTCCGGGCAACCTAGGCTTCGCTCTAGGGCGTTGCTCCACCAGATCGAATAAATAGTGCCTTAGAAGTCAACGCCAGAATCATAAAATACGATATAAATACAACAGTTTTTCCATCGTATAAAACGAATAACTGCAACCAGTATGAAACTTATGGTCATTTCTACTTTTCGAGCAACCTAGGCTTCACCCAGGGGCGTTGCTCCAACAGATTGAATAGTTAGGGCCTTAGAAGTCAACGCCCGAACCATCAAATGCAAAAAAAATACAACAGTGTTTCCATCATATATCAGGAATAATTGCAACCAGTCTCAAAGTGATGGCCAATTCTACGTTCGGGGCAACCTATGTTTAACTCCAGGGCGCTGCTCCACCAGACCGAATAGTTACGGCCTAAGAAGTCAACGCCAAAAGCATAAAATACGATATAAATACAACTGCTTTTCCATCGTATAAAACGAATAATTGCAACCAGTATGAAACTTATGGTCATTTCTACTTTCCGAGCAAGCTAGGCTTCACCCTAGGGCGTTGCTCCAACAGATTGAATGGTTAGGGCCTTAGAAGTTAACGCCCGAACCATAAAATGCAACAAAAATACAACAGTGTTTCCATCATACACCAGGAATAATTGCATCCAGTTTGAAAGTTATGGCCAATTCTAAGTTCCGGGCAACCTTGGCTTCACTCTATTGCGTGGCTCCACCAGATCGAATAGTTAGTGCCTTAGAAGTCAACACCAGCAGCATAAAATACAATATAAATACAACACCTTTCCATCGTATAAAACGAATAATTGCAACCAGTATGAAACTTATGGACATTTCTACTTTCCGAGCAATCTAGGCTTCACCCTAGGGCGTTGCTCCAACAGATTGAATAGTTAGGGCCTTAGAAGTCAACGCCCAAACCATAAAATGCAAAAAAAATACAACAGTGTTTCCATCATATAACAGGAGTAATTGCAACCAGTTTGAAAGTGATGGCCAATTCTACGTTCCGGGCAACCTAGGCTTCGCTATTGGGCGTTGCTCCACCAGATCGAATAGATAGTGCCTTAGAAGTCAACGCCAGAAGCATAAAATACAATATAATTACAACAGTTTTTCCATCGTATAAAACGAATAATTGCAACCAGTATGAAACTTATGGTCATTCCTACTTTCCGAGCAACCTAGGCTTCACACTAGGGCGTTGCTCCAACAGATTGAATAGTTAGGGACTTAGAAGTCAACGCCCGAACCATAAAATGCAAAAAAAATACAACAGTGTTTCCATCATATAACAGGAATAATTGCAACCAGTTTGAAAGTGATGGCCAATTCTACGTTCCGGGCAACCTAGGCTTCGCTCTAGGGCGTTTCTCCACCAGATCGAATTGATAGTGCCTTAGAAGTCAACGCCAAAAGCATAAAATACGATATAAATACAACTGCTTTTCCATCGTATAAAACGGATAATTGCAACCAGTATGAAACTTATGGTCATTTCTACTTTCCGAGCAAGCTAGGCTTCACCCTGGGGAGTTGCTCCAACAGATTGAATAGTTAGGGCCTTAGAAGTCAACGCCAGAAGCATAAAATACGATATAAATACAACAGTTTTTCCATCGTATAAAACGAATAATTGCAACCAGTATGAAACTTATGGTCATTTCTACTTTCCTAGAAACCTCGGCTTCACCCTAGGGCGTTGGTCCAACAGATTGAATAGTTAGGGCCTTAGAAGTCAACGCCCGAACCATAAAATGCAAAAAAAATACAACAGTGTTTCCATCATATATCAGGAATAATTGCAACCAGTTTGAAAGTGATGGCCAATTCTACGTTCCGGGCAACCTAGGTTTCACTCCAGGGCGCTGCTCCACCTGACCGAATAGTTACGGCCTAAGAAGTCAACGCCAGAAGCATAAAATACGATATAAATACAACAGCTTTTCCATCGTATAAAACGAATAATTGCAACCAGTATGAAACTTATGGTCATTTCTACTTTCCGAGCAACCTAGGCTTCACACTAGGGCGTTGCTCCAACAGATTGAGTAGTTAGGGCCTTAGAAGTCAACGCCCGAACCATAAAATGCAAAAAAAATACCACAGTGTTTCCATCATATAACAGGAATAATTGCAACCATTTTGAAAGTGATGGCCAATTCTACGTTCCGGGCAACCTAGGCTTCGCTCTAGGGCGTTTCTCCACCAGATCGAATTGATAGTGCCTTAGAAGTCAACGCCAGAAGCATAAAATACGATATAAATACAACAGCTTTTCCATCGTGTAAAACGAATAATTGCAACCAGTATGAAACTTATGGTCATTTCTACTTTTCGAGCAACCTAGGCTTCACCCTGGGGCGTTGCTCCAACAGATTGAATAGTTAGGGCCTTAGAAGTCAACGCCCGAACCATAAAATGCAAAAAAAAAAAACAGTGTTTCCATCATATATCAGGAATAATTGCAACCAGTCTCAAAGTGATGGCCAATTCTACGTTCCGGGCAACCTATGTTTCACTCCAGGGCGTTGCTCCACCAGACCGAATAGTTACGGCCTAAGAAGTCAACGCCAAAAG
Source organism: Calliopsis andreniformis (assembly GCF_051401765.1). Taxonomy (NCBI): domain Eukaryota; kingdom Metazoa; phylum Arthropoda; class Insecta; order Hymenoptera; family Andrenidae; genus Calliopsis; species Calliopsis andreniformis. The sequence goes on from NW_027480430.1 coordinate 13,052,236, forward strand.
CATAAAATACGATATAAATACAACTGCTTTTCCATCGTATAAAACGAATAATTGCAACCAGTATGAAACTTATGGTCATTTCTACTTTCCGAGCAAGCTAGGCTTCACCCTAGGGCGTTGCTCCAACAGATTGAATAGTTAGGGTCTTAGAAGTCAACGCCAGAAGCATAAAATACGATATAAATACAACAGTTTTTCCATCGTATAAAACGAATAATTGCAACCAGTATGAAACTTATGGTCATTTCTACTTTCCGAGCAAGCTAGGCTTCACCCTAGGGAGTTGCTCCAACAGATTGAATAGTTAGGGCCTTAGAAGTCAACGCCAGAAGCATAAAATACGATATAAATACAACAGTTTTTCCATCGTATAAAACGGATAATTGCAACCAGTATGAAACTTATGGTCATTTCTACTTTCCGAAAAACCTCGGCTTCACCCTAGGGCGTTAGTCCAACAGATTGAATAGTTAGGGCCTTAGAAGTCAACGCCCGAACCATAAAATGCAAAAAAAATACCACAGTGTTTCCATCATATATCAGGAATAATTGCAACCAGTTTGAAAGTGATGGCCAATTCTACGTTCCGGGCAACCTAGGTTTCACTCCAGGGCGTTGCTCCACCAGACCGAATAGTTACGGCCTAAGAAGTCAACGCCAGAAGCATAAAGTACGATATAAATACAACAGCTTTTCCATCGTATAAAACGAATAATTGCAACCAGTATGAAAGTTATGGTCATTTCTACTTTCCGAGCAAGCTAGGCTTCACCCTAGGGCGTTGGTCCAACAGATTGAATAGTTAGGGCCTTAGAAGTCAACGCCCGAAGCATAAAATGCAATAAAAATACAACAGTGTATCCATCATATAACAGCAATAATTGCAACCAGTTTGAAAGTGATGGCCAATTCTACGTTCCGGGCAACCTAGGTTTCACTCCAGGGCGTTGCTCCACCTGACCGAATAGTTACGGCATAAGAAGTCAACGCCAGAAGCATAAAATACGATATAAATACAACAGCTTTTCCATCGTATAAAACGAATAATTGCAACCAGTATGAAACTTATGGTCATTTCTACTTTCCGAGCAACATAGGCTTCAAACCGGGGCCTTGCCCCAACAGATTGAATAGTTAGGGCCTTAGAAGTCAACGCCCGAACCATAAAATGCAAAAAAAATACCACAGTGTTTCCATCATATATCAGGAATAATTGCAACCAGTTTGGAAGTGATGGCCAATTCTACGTTCCGGGCAACCTAGGTTTCACTCCAGGGCGTTGCTCCACCAGACCGAATAGTTACGGCCTTAGAAGTCAACGCCAGAAGCATAAAATACAATATAAATACAACAGCTTTTCCATCGTATAAAACGTATAATTGCAACCAGTATGAAACTTATGGTCATTTCTACTTTCCGAGCAACCTAGGCTTCATCCTAGGGCGTTGCTCCAACAGATTGAATAGTTACGACCTTCGAAGTCAACGCCCGAACCATAAAATGCAAAAAAAATACCACAGTGTTTCCATCATATAACAGGAATAATTGCAACCTGTTTGAAAGTGATGGCCAATTCTATGTTCCGGGCAACCTAGGCTTCGCTCTAGGGCGTGGCTCCACCAGATCGAATAAATAGTGCCTTAGAAGTCAACGCCAGAAGCATAAAATACGATATAAATGCAACAGTTTTTCCATCGTATAAAACGAATAATTGCAACCAGTATGAAACTTATGGTCATTTCTACTTTCCGAGCAACGTAGGCTTCAGCATAGGGTGTTGCTCCAACAGATTGAATAGTTAGGGCCTTAGAAGTCAACGCCCGAACCATAAAATGCAATAAAAATACAACAGTGTTTCCATCGTATAACAGGAATAATTGCAACCAGTTTGAAAGTGATGGCCAATTCTACGTTCCGGGCAACCTAGGCTTCACTCTAGGGCGTTGCTCCACCAGATGGAATAGTTAGTGCCTTAGAAGTCAACGCCAGAAGCATAAAATACAATATAAATACAACAGTTTTTCCAACGTATAAAACGAATAATTGCAACCAGTTTGAAAGTGATGGCCAATTCTACCTTCCGGGCAACCTAGGCTTCACTCTAGGGCGTTGCTCCACCGGATCGAATAGTTAGTGCCTTTGAAGTCAACGCCAGAAGCATAAAATACAATATAAATACAACAGTTTTTCCATCGTATAAAACGAATAATTGCAACCAGTATGAAACTTATGGTCATTTCTACTTTCCGAGCAACCTAGGCTTCACACTAGGGCGTTGCTCCAACAGATTGGATAGTGAGGGCCTTAGAAGTCAACGCCCGAACCATAAAATGCAAAAAAAATGCAACAGTGTTTCCATCATATATCAGGAATAATTGCAACCAGTTTGAAAGTGATGGCCAATTCTACGTTCCGGGCAACCTAGGTTTCACTCCAGGGCGTTGCTCCACCAGACCGAATAGTTACGGCCTAAGAAGTCAACGCCAGAAGCATAAACACGATATAAATACAACAGCTTTTCCATCGTGTAAAATGAATAAATGCAACCAGTATGAAACTTATGGTCATTTCGACTTTCCGAGCAACCTAGGCTTCACCCTAGGGCGTTGCTCCAACAGATTGAGTAGTTAGGACCTTAGAAGTCAACGCCCGAACCATAAAATCCAAAAAAAAATACAACCGTGTTTCCATCATATAACAGGAATGACTGCAACCAGTTTGAAAGCGATGGCCAATTCTACGTTCCGGGCAACCTAGGCTTCGCTCTAGGGCGTTGCTCCACCAGATCGAATAGATAGTGCCTTAGAAGTCAACGCCAGAAGCATAAAATAGGATATAAATACAACAGTTTTTCCATCGTATAAAACGAAGAATTGCAACCAGTATGAAACTTATGGTCATTTCTACCTTCCGAGCAACCTAGGCTTCACCCTAGGGCGTTGCTCCAACAGATTGAATAGTTAGGGCCTTAGAAGTCAACGCCCGAACCATAAAATGCAAAAAAAATACAACAGTGAATCCATCATATAACAGGAATAATTGCAACCAGTTTGAAAGTGATGGCCAATTCTACGTTCCGGGCAACCTAGGCTTCCCTCTATTGCGTTGCTCCACCAGATCGAATAGTTAGTGCCTTAGAAGTCAACGCCAGAAGCATAAAATGCAATATAAATACAACAGTTTTTCCATCGTATAAAACGAATAATTGTAGCCAGTATGAAACTTATGGACATTTCTACTTTCTGAGCAACCTAGGCTTCACCCTAGGGCGTTGCTCCAACCGATTGAATAGTTAGGGCCTTTGAATTCCACGCCCGAACCATAAAATGCAAGTAAAATACAACAGTGTTTCCATCATATATCAGGAATAATTGCAACCAGTTTGAAAGTGATGGCCAATTCTACGTTCCGGGCAACCTAGGTTTCACTCCAGGGCGCTGCTCCACCAGACCGAATAGTTACGGCATAAGAAGTCAACGCCAGAAGCATAAAATACGACATAAAAACAACAGCTTTTCCATCGTATAAAACGAATAATTGCAACCAGTATGAAACTTATGGTCATTTCTACTTTCCGAGCAAGCTAGACTCCACCCTAGGCCGTTGCTCCAACAGATTGAATAGTTAGGGCCTTAGAAGTCAACGCCCGAAGCATAAAATGCAATAAAAATACAACAGCGTTTCCATAATATAACAGGAATAATTGCAACCCGTGTGAAAGTAATGGTCATTACTACGTTCCGAGCACCCTAGGCTTCACTCTAGGTTGTTGCTCCACCACATCTAATAGCTACGGCCTCAGAAGTCAACGCCAGAGGCTTAAAGTACAATATAAATACAACAGCTTTACCATCGTATAAAAGGAATAATTGCAACCAGTGTGAAAGTTATGGTCATTTCTACGTTCTGGGCAATCTAGGCTTCACTCTAGGGCGTTGCTCCACCAGGTCGAATAGTTAGGTTCATAGAAGTAAACGCCAGAAGCATAAAATACGATATAAATACAACAGCGTTTCCATCGTATAAAACGAATAATTGCAACCAGTGTGAAAGTTGTGGTCATTTCTACATTCCGAGCAACCTAGGATTCACTCTAGGGCGTTGCTCCACCAGATCGAATAGTAAGGTCCTTAGAAGTAAACGCCAGAAGCATAAAATACGATATAAATACAACAGCGTTTCCATCGTATAAAATGAATAATTGTAACCAGTATGAAACTGATGGTCATTTCTACTTTCCGAGCAACCTAGGCTTCTCCCTTATGGTGTTGCTCCAACAGATTGAATAGCTAGGGCCTTAGAAGTCAACGCCCGAAGCATAAAATGCAATAAAAATACAACAGTGTATCCATCATATAACAGCAATAATTGCAACCAGTTTGAAAGTGATGGCCAATTCTACGTTCCGGGCAACCTAGGTTTCACTCCAGGGCGTTGCTCCACCTGACCGAATAGTTACGGCATAAGAAGTCAACGCCAGAAGCATAAAATACGATATAAATACAACAGCTTTTCCATCGTATAAAACGAATAATTGCAACCAGTATGAAACTTATGGTCATTTCTACTTTCCGAGCAACATAGGCTTCAAACCGGGGCCTTGCCCCAACAGATTGAATAGTTAGGGCCTTAGAAGTCAACGCCCGAACCATAAAATGCAAAAAAAATACCACAGTGTTTCCATCATATAACAGGAATAATTGCAACCAGTTTGAAAGTGATGGCCAATTCTACGTTCCGGGCAACCTAGGCTTCCCTCTATTGCGTTGCTCCACCAGATCGAATAGTTAGTGCCTTAGAAGTCAACGCCAGAAGCATAAAATGCAATATAAATACAACAGTTTTTCCATCGTATAAAACGAATAATTGCAGCCAGTATGAAACTTATGGACATTTCTACTTTCTGAGCAACCTAGGCTTCACCCTAGGGTGTTGCTCCAACCGATTGAATAGTTAGGGCCTTTGAATTCCACGCCCGAACCATAAAATGCAAGTAAAATACAACAGTGTTTCCATCATATATCAGGAATAATTGCAACCAGTTTGAAAGTGATGGCCAATTCTACGTTCCGGGCAACCTAGGTTTCACTCCAGGGCGCTGCTCCACCAGACCGAATAGTTACGGCATAAGAAGTCAACGCCAGAAGCATAAAATACGACATAAAAGCAACAGCTTTTCCATCGTATAAAACGAATAATTGCAACCAGTATGAAACTTATGGTCATTTCTACTTTCCGAGCAAGCTATACTCCACCCTAGGCCGTTGCTCCAACAGATTGAATAGTTAGGGCCTTAGAAGTCAACGCCCGAAGCATAAAATGCAATAAAAATACAACAGCGTTTCCATAATATAACAGGAATAATTGCAACCCGTGTGAAAGTAATGGTCATTACTACGTTCCGAGCACCCTAGGCTTCACTCTAGGTTGTTGCTCCACCACATCTAATAGCTACGGCCTCAGAAGTCAACGCCAGAGGCTTAAAGTACAATATAAATACAACAGCTTTACCATCGTATAAAAGGAATAATTGCAACCAGTGTGAAAGTTATGGTCATTTCTACGTTCTGGGCAATCTAGGCTTCACTCTAGGGCGTTGCTCCACCAGGTCGAATAGTTAGGTCCATAGAAGTAAACGCCAGAAGCATAAAATACGATATAAATACAACAGCGTTTCCATCGTATAAAACGAATAATTGCAACCAGTGTGAAAGTTGTGGTCATTTCTACATTCCGAGCAACCTAGGATTCACTCTAGGGCGTTGCTCCACCAGATCGAATAGTAAGGTCCTTAGAAGTAAACGCCAGAAGCATAAAATACGATATAAATACAACAGCGTTTCCATCGTATAAAATGAATAATTGTAACCAGTATGAAACTGATGGTCATTTCTACTTTCCGAGCAACCTAGGCTTCTCCCTTATGGTGTTGCTCCAACAGATTGAATAGCTAGGGCCTTAGAAGTCAACGCCCGAAGCATAAAATGCAATAAAAATACAACAGTGTATCCATCATATAACAGCAATAATTGCAACCAGTTTGAAAGTGATGGCCAATTCTACGTTCCGGGCAACCTAGGTTTCACTCCAGGGCGTTGCTCCACCTGACCGAATAGTTACGGCATAAGAAGTCAACGCCAGAAGCATAAAATACGATATAAATACAACAGCTTTTCCATCGTATAAAACGAATAATTGCAACCAGTATGAAACTTATGGTCATTTCTACTTTCCGAGCAACATAGGCTTCAAACCGGGGCCTTGCCCCAACAGATTGAATAGTTAGGGCCTTAGAAGTCAACGCCCGAACCATAAAATGCAAAAAAAATACCACAGTGTTTCCATCATATAACAGGAATAATTGCAACCAGTTTGAAAGTGATGGCCAATTCTACGTTCCGGGCAACCTAGGCTTCACTCTATTGCGTTGCTCCACCAGATCGAATAGTTAGTGCCTTAGAAGTCAACGCCAGAAGCATAAAATACAATATATATACAACAGTTTTTCCATCGTATAAAACGAATAATTGCAACCAGTATGAAACTTATGGAGATTTCTACTTTCCGAGCAACCTAGGCTTCACCCTAGGGCGTTGCTCCAACAGATTGAATAGTTAGGGCCTTAGAATTCCACGCCCGAACCATAAAATGCAAGAAAAATACAACAGTGTTTCCATCATATATCAGGAATAATTGCAACCAGTTTGGAAGTGATGGCCAATTCTACGTTCCGGGCAACCTAGGTTTCACTCCAGGGCGTTGCTCCACCAGACCGAATAGTTACGGCCTTAGAAGTCAACGCCAGAAGCATAAAATACAATATAAATACAACAGCTTTTCCATCGTATAAAACGTATAATTGCAACCAGTATGAAACTTATGGTCATTTCTACTTTCCGAGCAACCTAGGCTTCATCCTAGGGCGTTGCTCCAACAGATTGAATAGTTACGACCTTCGAAGTCAACGCCCGAACCATAAAATGCAAAAAAAATACCACAGTGTTTCCATCATATAACAGGAATAATTGCAACCTGTTTGAAAGTGATGGCCAATTCTATGTTCCGGGCAACCTAGGCTTCGCTCTAGGGCGTGGCTCCACCAGATCGAATAAATAGTGCCTTAGAAGTCAACGCCAGAAGCATAAAATACGATATAAATGCAACAGTTTTTCCATCGTATAAAACGAATAATTGCAACCAGTATGAAACTTATGGTCATTTCTACTTTCCGAGCAACGTAGGCTTCAGCATAGGGTGTTGCTCCAACAGATGGAATAGTTAGGGCCTTAGAAGTCAACGCCCGAACCATAAAATGCAATAAAAATACAACAGTGTTTCCATCGTATAACAGGAATAATTGCAACCAGTTCGAAAGTGATGGCCAATTCTACGTTCCGGGCAACCTAGGCTTCACTCTAGGGCGTTGCTCCACCAGATGGAATAGTTAGTGCCTTAGAAGTCAACGCCAGAAGCATAAAATACAATATAAATACAACAGTTTTTCCATCGTATAAAATGAATAATTGCAACCAGTGTGAAAGTTATGGTCATTTCTACATTCCGAGCAACCTAGGATTCACTCTATGGCGTTGCTCCACCAGATCGAATAGTTAGGTCCTTAGAAGTAAACGCCAGAAGCATAAAATACGATATAAATACAACAGCTTTTCCATCGTATAAAAGGAATAACTGCAAACAGTGTGAAAGTAATGGTCATTTCTACGTTGCGGGCAAGCTAGGCTTCACCCTAGGCCGTTTTTCCACCAGATCGAATAGTTAGGGACTAAGAAGTGAACGCCAGAAGCATAAAATGCAATAAAAATACAACAGTTTTTCCATCGTATAACAGGATTAATTGCAACCAGTTTGAAAGTGATGGTCATTTCCCCTTTCCGGGCAACCTAGGCTTCACTCTAGGGCGTTGCTCCACTAGATCGAATAGCTAGGTCCTTAGAAGTAAACGCCAGAAGCATAAAATACGATATAAATACAACAGCGTTTCCATCGTATAAAACGAATAATTGCAACCAGTGTGAAAGTTATGGTCAGTTCTACATTCCGAGCAACCTGGGATTCACTCTAGGGCGTTGCTGCACCAGATCGAATAGTTAGGTCCTTAGAAGTAAACGCCAGAAGCATAAAATACGATATAAATACAACAGCGTTTGCATCGTATAAAACGAATAATAGCAACCAGTGTGAAAGTTATGGTCATTTTTACATTCCGAGCAACCCAGGCTTCACTCTAGGGCGTTGATCCACCAGATAGAATAGTTAGGGCCTTAGAAGTCAACGCCAGAAGCATAAAATTCAATAAAGATGCAACAGTTTTTCCATCGTATAACAGGAGTAACTGCAAATAGTGTGAAAGTACTGGTCATTTCTACGTTCCGGGTAACCTTGGCTTCACTCTAGGGCGTTGTTCCATCAGATCGAACAGTTAGGGCCTAAGAAGGCAACGCCAGAAGCATAAAATACAATATAAATATAACAGTTTTTCAATCGTATAAAGCGAATAATAGCAACTCGTGTGAAAGTTATGGTCATTTCTACGTTCCGGGAAACCTCGGCTTCACTCGAGGACGTTGCTCCGCCAGATCGAGTAGTTAGTGCATTAAAAGCCAACGCCAGAAGCATAAAGTACAATATAAATATAACAGCTTTTCCATCGTATAAAACGAATAATTGCTACCAGTGTAAAAGTTGTGGTCATTCGTACGTTCCGGGCAACCTAGGCTTCACTGTATGGCGTTCTTCCACCACATGGAATAGCTACGGCCGCAGAAGTCAACGCCTGAAGTGTAAAATACAATAAAAATACAACAGTCTTTCTATCGTATAGAACGAATAATTGCAACCAGTGTGAAAGTTATGGTCATTTCTACGTTCCGGGAAACCTCGGCTTCACTCGAGGACATTGCTCCGCCAGATCGAGTAGTTAGTGCATTAAAAGCCAACGCCAGAAGCATAAAATACGATATAAATACAATAGCTTTTCCATCGTATAAAAGGAATAAATGCAAACAGTGTGAAAGTAATGGTCATTTCTACGTTCCGGGCAAGCTAGGCTTCACCCTAGGCCGTTGTTCCACCAGATCGAATAGTTAGGGCCTAAGAAGTGAACGCCAGAAGCATAAAATGCAATAAAAGTATAACAGTTTTTCCATCGTATAACAGGATTAATTGCAACCAGTTTGAAAGTGATGGTCATTTCTCCTTTCCGGACAACCTAGGCTTCACTCTAGGGCGTTGCTCCACCAGATCGAATAGCTAGGGCCTTAGAAGTCAACGCCAGAAGCATAAAATACAATATAAATACAACAGTTTTTCCATCGTATAAAACGAATAAATGCAACCAGTATGAAACTGATGGTCATTTCTACTTTCCGAACAACCTAGGTTTCACCCTAGGGCGTTGCTCCAACAGATTGAATAGTTAGGGCCTTAGAAGTCAACGCCAGAGGCTTAAAGTACAATATAAATACAACAGCGTTTCCATCGTATAAAACGAATAATTACAACCAGTGTGAAAGTTATGGTCATTTCTACGTTCCGAGCAACCTAGGATTCACTCTAGGGCGTTGCTCCACCAGATCGAATAGTTAGGTCCTTAGAAGTAAACGCCAGAAGCATAAAATACAAAATAAAGAGAACAGTTTTTCCATCGTATAAAACGAATAATAGCAACCAGTGTGAAAGTTATGGCCATTTCTACGTTCCGGCAACCTAGGCTTCACCCCAGGGCGTTGTTCCACAAGATCGAATAGTTAGAGCCTAAGAAGTGAACGCCAGCAGCATAAAATACAATATAAATACAACAGTTCTTCCATCATATAAAACGAATAATTGCAACCAGTATGAAAGTTATGGTCATTTCTGCGTTCCGAGCAACCTAGGGTGCACTCTAGGGCGTTGCTCCACCAGATCGAATAGTTAGTGCCTTAGAAGTCAACGCCAGAAGCTTAAAGTACAATATAAATACAACAGTTTTTCCATCGTATAGAACGAATAATAGCAACCAGTGTGAAAGTTATGGTCATTTCTACGTTCCGGGCAACCTAGGCTTCACTCTAGGGCGTTGCTCCACCAGATCAAACAGCTAGGGCCTTAGAAGTCAACGCCCGAAGCATAAAATACAAAATAAATAGAACAGTTTTTCCATTGTATAAAACGAATAATTGCTACCAGTGTAAAAGCTATGGTCAGTTCTACGTTCCGGGCAACCTAGGCTTCACCATAGGGCGTTGTTCCACCAGATCGAATAGCTAGGTCCTTAGAAGTAAACGCCAGAAGCATAAAATACGATATAAATACAACAGCGTTTCCATCGTATAAAACGAATAATTGCAACCAGTGTGAAAGTTATGGTCAGTTCTACATTCCGAGCAACCTGGGATTCACTCTAGGGCGTTGCTGCACCAGATCGAATAGTTAGGTCCTTAGAAGTAAACGCCAGAAGCATAAAATACGATATAAATACAACAGCGTTTGCATCGTATAAAACGAATAATTGCAACCAGTATGAAACTTATGGTCATTTCAACTTTCCGAGCAACCTAGGCTTCACCCTAGGGCGCTGCTCCAACGGATTGAATAGTTAGGGCCATAGAAGTCAACGCCCGAACCATAAAATGCAAAAAAAATACAACAGTGTTTCCATCATATAACAGGAATAATTGCAACCAGTTTGAAGGTGATGGAGAATTCTACGTTCCGGGCAACCTAGCTTTCACTCCAGGGCGTTGCTCCACCACATCTAATAGCTACGGCCTTCGAAGTCAACGCGAGAGGCATAAAATACGATATAAACACAACAGCTTTTGCATCGTATAAAACGAATAATTGCAACCAGTGTGAAAGTAATGGTCATTCCTACGTTCCGGGCTACCTAGGCTTCACTCTATGGCGTTCTTCCACCACATCGGATAGCAACGGCCTCAGAAGTCAACGCCAGAAGCATAAAGTACAACATAAATATAACAGCTTTTCCATCGTATAAAACGGATAATTGCTACCTGTGTAAAAGTTGTGGTCATTTGTACGTTCCGGGCAACCTAGGCTTCACTGTATGGCGTTCTTCCACCACATCGAATAGCTACGGCCTCAGAAGTCAACGCCTGAAGTATAAAATACAATAAAAATACAACAGTCTTTCCATCGTACAGAACGAATAATAGCAACCAGTGTGAAAGTTATGGTCATTTTTACATTCCGAGCAACCCAGGCTTCACTCTAGGGCGTTGATCCACCAGATAGAATAGTTAGGGCCTTAGAAGTTAACGCCAGAAGCATAAAATTCAATAAAGATGCAACAGTTTTTCCATCGTATAACAGGAGTAACTGCAAATAGTGTGAAAGTACTGGTCATTTCTACGTTCCGGGTAACCTTGGCTTCACTCTAGGGCGTTGTTCCATCAGATCGAACAGTTAGGGCCTAAGAAGGCAACGCCAGAAGCATAAAATACAATATAAATATAACAGTTTTTCAATCGTATAAAGCGAATAATAGCAACTCGTGTGAAAGTGATGGTTATATCTACGTTCCGGGAAACCTAGGCTTCACCCTAGGCCGCTGTTCCATCACATCGAATAGTTAGGGCCTAAGAAGTGAACGCCAGAAGCATAAAATGCAATAAAAATACAACAGTTTTTCCATGGTATAGCAGGAATAATTTGCAACCAGTGTGATAGTAGTGGTCATTTCTACGTTCCGGGCTACCTAGGCTTCACTCGATGGCGTTCTTCCACCAGATCGAATAGCAACGGCCTCAGAAGTCAACGCCAGAAGCATAAAGTACAATATAAATATAACAGCTTTTCCATCGTATAAAACGAATAATTGCTACCAGTGTAAAAGTTGTGGTCATTCGTACGTTCCGGGCAACCTAGGCTTCACTGTATGGCGTTCTTCCACCACATGGAATAGCTACGGCCGCAGAAGTCAACGCCTGAAGTGTAAAATACAATAAAAATACAACAGTCTTTCTATCGTATAGAACGAATAATTGCAACCAGTGTGAAAGTTATGGTCATTTCTACGTTCCGGGAAACCTCGGCTTCACTCGAGGACGTTGCTCCGCCAGATCGAGTAGTTAGTGCATTAAAAGCCAACGCCAGAAGCATAAAGTACAATATAAATATAACAGCTTTTCCATCGTATAAAACGAATAATTGCTACCAGTGTAAAAGTTGTGGTCATTCGTACGTTCCGGGCAACCTAGGCTTCACTGTATGGCGTTCTTCCACCACATGGAATAGCTACGGCCGCAGAAGTCAACGCCTGAAGTGTAAAATACAATAAAAATACAACAGTCTTTCTATCGTATAGAACGAATAATTGCAACCAGTGTGAAAGTTATGGTCATTTCTACGTTCCGGGAAACCTCGGCTTCACTCGAGGACGTTGCTCCGCCAGATCGAGTAGTTAGTGCATTAAAAGCCAACGCCAGAAGCATAAAGTACGATATAAATACAATAGCTTTTCCATCGTATAAAAGGAATAAATGCAACCAGTGTGAAAGTAATGGTCATTTCTACGTTCCGAGCACCCTAGGCGTCACTCTAGGGCGTTGCTCCACCACATCTAATAGCCACGGCCTTAGAAGCCAACGCCAGAGGCATAAAATACGATATAAATACAACAGCTTTTCCATCGTATAAAAGGAATAATTGCAAACAGTGTGAAAGTAATGGTCATTTCTACGTTCCGGGCAACCTAGGCTTCACTGTATGGCGTTCTTCCACCACATCGAATAGCTACGGCCTCAGACGTCAACGCCTGAAGTATAAAATACAATAAAAATACAACAGTATTTCCATTCTATAACAGGAATAATTGCAACCCGTGTGAAAGTGATGGTCATTTCTACGTTCCGGGCAACCTAGGCTTCACCCTAGGCCGCTGTTCCACCAGATCGAATAGTCAGGGCCTAAGAAGTGAACGCCAGAAGCATAAAATGGAATAAAAATACAACAGTTTTTCCATGGTATAGCAGGAATAATTTGCAACCAGTGTGATAGTAGTGGTCATTCCTACGTTCCGGGCTACCTAGGCTTCACTCTATGGCGTTCTTCCACCACATCGGATAGCAACGGCCTCAGAAGTCAACGCCAGAAGCATAAAGTACAACATAAATATAACAGCTTTTCCATCGTATAAAACGAATAATTGCTACCTGTGTAAAAGTTGTGGTCATTTGTACGTTCCGGGCAACCTAGGCTTCACTGTATGGCGTTCTTCCACCACATCGAATAGCTACGGCCTCAGAAGTCAACGCCTGAAGTATAAAATACAATAAAAATACAACAGTCTTTCCATCGTACAGAACGAATAATAGCAACCAGTGTGAAAGTTATGGTCATTTTTACATTCCGAGCAACCCAGGCTTCACTCTAGGGCGTTGATCCACCAGATAGAATAGTTAGGGCCTTAGAAGTTAACGCCAGAAGCATAAAATTCAATAAAGATGCAACAGTTTTTCCATCGTATAACAGGAGTAACTGCAAATAGTGTGAAAGTACTGGTCATTTCTACGTTCCGGGTAACCTTGGCTTCACTCTAGGGCGTTGTTCCATCAGATCGAACAGTTAGGGCCTAAGAAGGCAACGCCAGAAGCATAAAATACAATATAAATATAACAGTTTTTCAATCGTATAAAGCGAATAATAGCAACTCGTGTGAAAGTGATGGTTATATCTACGTTCCGGGAAACCTAGGCTTCACCCTAGGCCGCTGTTCCACCACATCGAATAGTTAGGGCCTAAGAAGTGAACGCCAGAAGCATAAAATGCAATAAAAATACAACAGTTTTTCCATGGTATAGCAGGAATAATTTGCAACCAGTGTGATAGTAGTGGTCATTTCTACGTTCCGGGCTACCTAGGCTTCACTCGATGGCGTTCTTCCACCAGATCGAATAGCAACGGCCTCAGAAGTCAACGCCAGAAGCATAAAGTACAATATAAATATAACAGCTTTTCCATCGTATAAAACGAATAATTGCTACCAGTGTAAAAGTTGTGGTCATTCGTACGTTCCGGGCAACCTAGGCTTCACTGTATGGCGTTCTTCCACCACATGGAATAGCTACGGCCGCAGAAGTCAACGCCTGAAGTGTAAAATACAATAAAAATACAACAGTCTTTCTATCGTATAGAACGAATAATTGCAACCAGTGTGAAAGTTATGGTCATTTCTACGTTCCGGGAAACCTCGGCTTCACTCGAGGACGTTGCTCCGCCAGATCGAGTAGTTAGTGCATTAAAAGCCAACGCCAGAAGCATAAAGTACAATATAAATATAACAGCTTTTCCATCGTATAAAACGAATAATTGCTACCAGTGTAAAAGTTGTGGTCATTCGTACGTTCCGGGCAACCTAGGCTTCACTGTATGGCGTTCTTCCACCACATGGAATAGCTACGGCCGCAGAAGTCAACGCCTGAAGTGTAAAATACAATAAAAATACAACAGTCTTTCTATCGTATAGAACGAATAATTGCAACCAGTGTGAAAGTTATGGTCATTTCTACGTTCCGGGAAACCTCGGCTTCACTCGAGGACGTTGCTCCGCCAGATCGAGTAGTTAGTGCATTAAAAGCCAACGCCAGAAGCATAAAATACGATATAAATACAATAGCTTTTCCATCGTATAAAAGGAATAAATGCAAACAGTGTGAAAGTAATGGTCATTTCTACGTTCCGGGCAAGCTAGGCTTCACCCTAGGCCGTTGTTCCACCAGATCGAATAGTTAGGGCCTAAGAAGTGAACGCCAGAAGCATAAAATGCAATAAAAGTATAACAGTTTTTCCATCGTATAACAGGATTAATTGCAACCAGTTTGAAAGTGATGGTCATTTCTCCTTTCCGGACAACCTAGGCTTCACTCTAGGGCGTTGCTCCACCAGATCGAATAGCTAGGGCCTTAGAAGTCAACGCCAGAAGCATAAAATACAATATAAATACAACAGTTTTTCCATCGTATAAAACGAATAAATGCAACCAGTATGAAACTGATGGTCATTTCTACTTTCCGAACAACCTAGGTTTCACCCTAGGGCGTTGCTCCAACAGATTGAATAGTTAGGGCCTTAAAAGTCAACGCCAGAGGCTTAAAGTACAATATAAATACAACAGCGTTTCCATCGTATAAAACGAATAATTACAACCAGTGTGAAAGTTATGGTCATTTCTACGTTCCGAGCAACCTAGGATTCACTCTAGGGCGTTGCTCCACCAGATCGAATAGTTAGGTCCTTAGAAGTAAACGCCAGAAGCATAAAATACAAAATAAAGAGAACAGTTTTTCCATCGTATAAAACGAATAATAGCAACCAGTGTGAAAGTTATGGCCATTTCTACGTTCCGGCAACCTAGGCTTCACCCCAGGGCGTTGTTCCACAAGATCGAATAGTTAGTGCCTAAGAAGTGAACGCCAGCAGCATAAAATACAATATAAATACAACAGTTCTTCCATCATATGAAACGAATAATTGCAACCAGTATGAAAGTTATGGTCATTTCTACGTTCCGAGCAACCTAGGGTGCACTCTAGGGCGTTGCTCCACCAGATCGAATAGTTAGTGCCTTAGAAGTCAACGCCAGAAGCTTAAAATACAATATAAATACAACAGTTTTTCCATCGTATAGAACGAATAATAGCAACCAGTGTGAAAGTTATGGTCATTTCTACGTTCCGGGCAACCTAGGCTTCACTCTAGGGCGTTGCTCCACCAGATCAAACAGCTAGGGCCTTAGAAGTCAACGCCCGAAGCATAAAATACAAAATGAATAGAACAGTTTTTCCATTGTATAAAACGAATAATTGCTACCAGTGTAAAAGCTATGGTCAGTTCTACGTTCCGGGCAACCTAGGCTTCACCATAGGGCGTTGTTCCACCAGATCGAATAGCTAGGGCCTAAGAAGTGAACGCCAGAAGCATAAAATACAATATAAATATAACAGTTTTGCCATCATATAAAACGAATAATTGCAACCAGTATGAAAGCTATGGTCATTTCTACTTTCCGGGCAACCCAGGCTTCACTCTAGGGCGTTGCTCCACTAGATCGAACAGATAGGGCCTTAGAAGTCAACGCCAGAAGCATAAAATGCAATAAAAATACAACAGTGTTTCCATTATATAACAGGAATAATTGCAACCAGTTTGAAAGTGATGGTCATTTCTACGTTCCGGCAACCTAGGCTTCACCCCAGGGCGTTGTTCCACCAGATCGAATAGTTAGGTCCTTAGAAGTAAACGCCAGAAGCATAAAATGCAATAAAAATACAACAGTTTTTCCATCGTATAACAGGATTAATTGCAACCAGTTTGAAAGTGATGGTCATTTCCCCTTTCCGGGCAACCTAGGCTTCACTCTAGGGCGTTGCTCCACTAGATCGAATAGCTAGGTCCTTAGAAGTAAACGCCAGAAGCATAAAATACGATATAAATACAACAGCGTTTCCATCGTATAAAACGAATAATTGCAACCAGTGTGAAAGTTATGGTCAGTTCTACATTCCGAGCAACCTGGGATTCACTCTAGGGCGTTGCTGCACCAGATCGAATAGTTAGGTCCTTAGAAGTAAACGCCAGAAGCATAAAATACGATATAAATACAACAGCGTTTGCATCGTATAAAACGAATAATTGCAACCAGTATGAAACTTATGGTCATTTCAACTTTCCGAGCAACGTAGGCTTCACCCTAGGGCGCTGCTCCAACGGATTGAATAGTTAGGGCCATAGAAGTCAACGCCCGAACCATAAAATGCAAAAAAAATACAACAGTGTTTCCATCATATAACAGGAATAATTGCAACCAGTTTGAAAGTGATGGAGAATTCTACGTTCCGGGCAACCTAGCTTTCACTCCAGGGCGTTGCTCCACCACATCTAATAGCTACGGCCTTCGAAGTCAACGCGAGAGGCATAAAATACGATATAAACACAACAGCTTTTGCATCGTATAAAACGAATAATTGCAACCAGTGTGAAAGTAATGGTCATTTCTACGTTCCGAGCACCCTAGGCGTCACTCTAGGGCGTTGCTCCACCACATCTAATAGCCACGGCCTTAGAAGCCAACGCCAGAGGCATAAAATACGATATAAATACAACAGCTTTTCCATCGTATAAAAGGAATAATTGCAAACAGTGTGAAAGTAATGGTCATTTCTACGTTCCGGGCAACCTAGGCTTCACTGTATGGCGTTCTTCCACCACATCGAATAGCTACGGCCTCAGACGTCAACGCCTGAAGTATAAAATACAATAAAAATACAACAGTATTTACATTCTATAACAGGAATAATTGCAACCCGTGTGAAAGTGATGGTCATTTCTACGTTCCGGGCAACCTAGGCTTCACCCTAGGCCGCTGTTCCACCAGATCGAATAGTCAGGGCCTAAGAAGTGAACGCCAGAAGCATAAAATGAAATAAAAATACAACAGTTTTTCCATGGTATAGCAGGAATAATTTGCAACCAGTGTGATAGTAGTGGTCATTCCTACGTTCCGGGCTACCTAGGCTTCACTCTATGGCGTTCTTCCACCACATCGGATAGCAACGGCCTCAGAAGTCAACGCCAGAAGCATAAAGTACAACATAAATATAACAGCTTTTCCATCGTATAAAACGAATAATTGCTACCTGTGTAAAAGTTGTGGTCATTTGTACGTTCCGGGCAACCTAGGCTTCACTGTATGGCGTTCTTCCACCACATCGAATAGCTACGGCCTCAGAAGTCAACGCCTGAAGTATAAAATACAATAAAAATACAACAGTCTTTCCATCGTACAGAACGAATAATAGCAACCAGTGTGAAAGTTATGGTCATTTTTACATTCCGAGCAACCCAGGCTTCACTCTAGGGCGTTGATCCACCAGATAGAATAGTTAGGGCCTTAGAAGTCAACGCCAGAAGCATAAAATTCAATAAAGATGCAACAGTTTTTCCATCGTATAACAGGAGTAACTGCAAATAGTGTGAAAGTACTGGTCATTTCTACGTTCCGGGTAACCTTGGCTTCACTCTAGGGCGTTGTTCCATCAGATCGAACAGTTAGGGCCTAAGAAGGCAACGCCAGAAGCATAAAATACAATATAAATATAACAGTTTTTCAATCGTATAAAGCGAATAATAGCAACTCGTGTGAAAGTGATGGTTATATCTACGTTCCGGGAAACCTAGGCTTCACCCTAGGCCGCTGTTCCACCACATCGAATAGTTAGGGCCTAAGAAGTGAACGCCAGAAGCATAAAATGCAATAAAAATACAACAGTTTTTCCATGGTATAGCAGGAATAATTTGCAACCAGTGTGATAGTAGTGGTCATTTCTACGTTCCGGGCTACCTAGGCTTCACTCGATGGCGTTCTTCCACCAGATCGAATAGCAACGGCCTCAGAAGTCAACGCCAGAAGCATAAAGTACAATATAAATATAACAGCTTTTCCATCGTATAAAACGAATAATTGCTACCAGTGTAAAAGTTGTGGTCATTCGTACGTTCCGGGCAACCTAGGCTTCACTGTATGGCGTTCTTCCACCACATGGAATAGCTACGGCCGCAGAAGTCAACGCCTGAAGTGTAAAATACAATAAAAATACAACAGTCTTTCTATCGTATAGAACGAATAATTGCAACCAGTGTGAAGGTTATGGTCATTTCTACGTTCCGGGAAACCTCGGCTTCACTCGAGGACGTTGCTCCGCCAGATCGAGTAGTTAGTGCATTAAAAGCCAACGCCAGAAGCATAAAATACGATATAAATACAATAGCTTTACCATCGTATAAAAGGACTAATGCAAACAGTGTGAAAGTAATGGTCATTTCTACGTTCCGGGCAAGCTAGGCTTCACCCTAGGCCGTTGTTCCACCAGATCGAAAAGTTAGGGCCTAAGAAGTGAACGCCAGAAGCATAAAATGCAATAAAAGTATAACAGTTTTTCCATCGTATAACAGGATTAATTGCAACCAGTTTGAAAGTGATGGTCATTTCTCCTTTCCGGACAACCTAGGCTTCACTCTAGGGCGTTGCTCCACCAGATCGAATAGCTAGGGCCTTAGAAGTCAACGCCAGAAGCATAAAATACAATATAAATACAACAGTTTTTCCATCGTATAAAACGAATAAATGCAACCAGTGTGAAAGTTATGGCCATTTCTACGTTCCGGCAACCTAGGCTTCACCCCAGGGCGTTGTTCCACAAGATCGAATAGTTAGGGCCTAAGAAGTGAACGCCAGCAGCATAAAATACAATATAAATACAACAGTTCTTCCATCATATAAAACGAATAATTGCAACCAGTATGAAAGTTATGGTCATTTCTACGTTCCGAGCAACCTAGGGTGCACTCTAGGGCGTTGCTCCACCAGATCGAATAGTTAGTGCCTTAGAAGTCAACGCCAGAAGCTTAAAATACAATATAAATACAACAGTTTTTCCATCGTATAGAACGAATAATAGCAACCAGTGTGAAAGTTATGGTCATTTCTACGTTCCGGGCAACCTAGGCTTCACTCTAGGGCGTTGCTCCACCAGATCAAACAGCTAGGGCCTTAGAAGTCAACGCCTGAAGCATAAGATACAATAGAAATACAACAGTCTTTCCATCCTATAACAGGAATAATTGCAACCCTTGTGAAAGTGATGGTCATTTGTACGTTCCAGGCAACCTAGGCTTCGCTCTAGGGCGTTGTTCCACCAGATCGAATTGTTAGGGCCTAAGAAGTCAACGCCAGAACCATAAAATACAATATAAGTACAACAGTTTTTCCATCGTATAAAACGAATATTTGCTACCGGTGTGAAAGTTATGGTCATTTCTACGTTCCGGGCAACCTAGGCGTCAACCTAGTGCGTTGCTCCACCACATCTAATAGCTACGGTCTTAGACGTCAACGACAGAAGCATAAAATTCAATAAAGATGCAGCAGCTTTTCCTACGTATAAAACGAATAATTGCAACCAGTGTGAAAGTTATTGTCATTTCTACTTTCCGGGCAACCTAGGCTTCACTCTAGGGCGTTGCTCCACCAGATCGAATAGTTAGGGCCTTAGAAGTCAACGCCAGAAGCATAAAATACAGTAAAGATGCAACAGTTTTTCCATCGTATATCAGGTATAATTGCAACCAGTGTGAAGGTAATGGCATATCATTGTTCCGGGCAACCTAGGCTTCACTCTAGGGCCTTGCTCCACCAGATCAAACAGTTAGGGCATTAGAAGTCAACGCCAGAAGCATAAAATACAATATAAATACAACAGTCTTTCCATCGTATAAAACGAAAAATTACAACCAGTATGAAAGTAAGCGTCATTTCTACGTTCCGGGCAACGTAGGCTTCACTCCAGGGCGTTGTTCCACCAGATCGAACACTTAGGGCCTAAGAAGGCACCGCCAGAAGCATAAAATACAATATAAATATAACAGTTTTTCCATCGTCTAAAACGAATAATAGCAATCAGTGCGAAAGTTATGGTCATTTCTAAGTTCCGGGCAACCTAGACTTCACCCTAGGGCGTTGCTCCAACAGATTGAATAGTTAGGGCCTTAGAAGTCTACGCCCGGAGCATAAAATGCAATAAAAATGCAACAGTTTTTCCATCGCATAAAAGGATTAATTGCAACCAGTTTGAAAGTGATGGTCATTTCTACGTTCCGGGCAACCTAGGCTTCACTCTAGGTCGTTGTTCCACCAGATCGAATTGTTAGGGCCTAAGATGTCAGCGCCAGAAGCGTAAGATACAATATAAATTTAACAGTTTTTCCATCGTATAGAACGGATAATAGCAACCAGTGTGAAAGTTAACGTCATTTCTACTTTCCGGGCAACCTAGGCTTCACCATAGGGCGTTGTTCCACCAGATCGAATAGTCACGGCCTAAGAAGTGAGCGCCAGAAGCATAAAATACAATATAAATACAACAGTTTTACCATCGTATAAAACGAATAATTGCAACCAGTATGAAAGCTAACGTCATTTCTACTTTCCGGGCAACCTAGGCTTGGCCCTAGGGCGTTGCTCCAACAGATTGAATAGTTAGGGCCTTAGAAGTCAACGCCAGAAGCATAAAATACAATATAAATACAACAGCTTTTCAATCGTATAAAACGAATAATTGCTACCAGCATGGAAGTGATGGTCATTTCTACGTTCCGGGCAACCTAGGCTTCACCCTAGGGTGTTGCACCACCAGATCGAATAGTTAGGGCCTTAGAAGTCAACGCCCGAAGCATAAAATACAAAATAAATAGAACAGTTTTTCCATCGTATAAAACGAGTAATTGCTACCAGTGTGAAAGTTATGGTCATTTCTACTTTCCGGGCAACCTAGGCTTCACCCTAGGCCGTTGTTCAACCAGATGGAATAGTTAGGGCCTAAGAAGTCAACGCCAGAAGCATAAAATACGTTATAAATACAGCAACTTTTCCACCGTATAAAACGAATAATTGCAAACATTGTGAAAGTAATGGTCATTTCTACGTTCCGGGCAACCTATGCGTCACTCTAGGGCGTTGCTCCACCACATCTAATAGCTATGGCCTTAGAAGTCAACGCCAGAGGCATAAAATACAATATAAATGCAACAGCTTTCCCATCGTACAAAATGAATAATAGCAAACAGTGTGAAGGTAATGGTCATTTCTACGGTCCGGGCAAACTAGGCTTCACTCTAGGTCGTTGCTCCACCAGCTCAAATAGCTAGCGACTTAGAATTAAACGCCAGAAGCATAGAATACAATAAAAATACAACAGTTTTTCCATCGTATAACAGGAATAATTGCAATCAGTGTGAATGTAATGGTCATTTCTACGTTCCTGGCAACCTAGGCTTCACTCAAGGGCGTTGCTCCACCAGATCGAATGGTTAGGTCCTAAGAAGTCAACGCCAGAAGCATAAAATACGATATAAATACAACAGCTTTTGCATCGTATAAAACGAATAATTGCAACCAGTGTGAAAGTAATGGTCATTTCTACGTTCCGGCAACGTAGGTTTCACTCTACGGCGTTGATCCACCATAGGGAATAGTCAGGGCCTAAGAATTCAACGCCAGAAGGATAAAATACAATATAAGTACAACAGTTATTCCATCGTATAAAATGAGTAGTTGCAAACAGTGTGAAAGTAATGGTCATTTCTACGTTCCGGGCAACGAAGGTTTCACTCTACGGCGTTCAACCACCAGAGGGAATAGTTAGGGCCTAAGAAGTCAACGCCAGAAGAATAAAATCAATATAAGTACAACAGTTTTTCCATCGTATAAAATGAATAATTGCAAACATTGTGAAAGTAATGGTCATTTCTACGTTCCGCGCTACCTAGGCTTCACACTAGGGCGTTGCTCCACCAGATCGAATAGGTAGGGCCTTAGAAGTCAACGCCCGAAGCATAAAATACAAAATAAATAGAACAGTTTTTAGATCGTATAAAACGAATAATTGCTACCAGTGTGAAAGTTATGGTCATTTCTACTTTCCGGGCAAGCTAGGCTTCACTCTAGGTCGTTGCTCCACCAGATCAAATAGCTAGCGACTTAGAATTAAACGCCAGAAGCATAGAATACGATATAAATACAACAGCTTTTGCATCGTATAAAACGAATAATTGCAACCAGTGTGAAAGTAATGGTCATTTCTACGTTCCGGGCAACGAAGGTTTCACTCTACGGCGTTGAACCACCAGAGGGAATAGTTAGGGCCTAAGAAGTCAACGCCAGAAGAATAAAATCAATATAAGTACAACAGTTTTTCCATCGTATAAAATGAATAATTGCAAACATTGTGAAAGTAATGGTCATTTCTACGTTCCGCGCAACCTAGGTGTCACTCTAGGGCGTTGCTCCACCACATCTAATAGCTACGGCCTTAGAAGTCAACGACAGAAGAATAAAATACAATAAAGACGCAACAGCTTTTCCATCGTATAAAACGAATAATTGCAACCAGTGTGAAAGTTATGGTCATTTCTGCTTTCCGGGCAACCTAGGCTTCACTCTAGGGCGTTGCTCCACCAGATCGAATAGTTAGGGCCTTAGAAGTCTACGCACCGAGCATAAAATACAATAAAAATACAACAGTCTTTCCTTCGTATAAAATGAATAATAGCAACCAGTGTGATGGTACTGGTCATTTCTACGTTCACGGCAGCCTAGGCCTCACGCTAGGGCGTTGCGCCACTACATCGAATAGCTACGGCCTTAGAAGCCCACGCCAGAAGCATAAAATACAATATAAGTAAAACAGTTTTTCCATCGTATAAAATGAATAAATGCAACCAGTGTGAAAGTAATGCCCATTTCTACGTTCTGGGCATCCTAGACTTAACTCTGAGGCATTGCTCCACCAGATCGAATAGATAGGGCCTTAGAAGTCAACGCCAGAAGCATTAAATACAATATAAACACAACAGCTTTTGCATCGTATAAAATGAATAATTGCAAACATGTGAAAGTAATTATCATTTCTACGTTCCGGGCAACCTAGGCTTCACTCTAGGGCGTTGCTCCACCAGATCGAATAGGTAGGGCCTTAGAAGTCAAGGCCAGAAGCATAAAGTACAGTAAAAATCCAACAGTTTGTCCATCGGATAACAGGAATAATTGCAAGCAGTGTGAAAGTAATGGTCATTTATACGTTCCGGACAACCTAGGCTTCACTCTAGGGCGTTGCTCCACCACATCGAATAGTTAGGACCTAAGAAGTCAACGGCAGAAGCATAAAATACAATATAAATACAACAGCTTTTCCATTGTATAAAACGAAGAATTGCAAACATTGTGAAAGTAACGGTCATTTCTACGTTCCGGGCAACCTAGGCTTCACTCTAGGGCGTTGTTCCACCAGATCGAACAGTTAGGGCCTATGAAGTCAACGCCAGAAACATAAAATACAATTAAATACAGAAGTTTTTCCATTGTATAACAGGAGTAATTGCAACCAGTGTGAAAGTTATGGTCATTTCTATGTTCCGGGCAACCTATGCATCACTCTAGGGCGTTGCTCCACCACATCGAATAGCTACGACCTTAGAAGTCAACGCCTGAAGCATAAAATACAATACAAATACAACAGTTTTTCCATCGTATAACAGAAATAATTGCCACCAGTGTGAAAGATATGGTCATTTCTACGTTCCAGGCAACCTGGGCTTAACTCTAGGGCGTTGCTCCACCATATCGAATAGCTACGGCCTTAGAATTCAACGCCAGAAGCATAAAATACAATATAAAGACAACAGCTTTTCCATCGTATAGAACGAATAATTGCAACCAGTGTGAAAGATATGGTCATTTCTACGTTCGGGGCAACCTAGGCTTCACTCTAGGGCGTTCCTCCAATGGATCGAATAGTTAGGGCCTTAGAAGTCAACGCCAGAAGCATAAAATACAGTAAATATACAACAGTTTTTCCATCGTATAGCATGAATAATTGCAACCAGTGTGAAAGTAATGGTCATTTCTACGATCCGGGCAACCTAGGCTTCACTCTAGGGCGTAGCTCCGCCAGATCAAATAGTTATGGCCTAAGAAGTCAACGCCAGAAGCATAAAATACAATATAAATACAACAGCTTTTCCATTGTAATACAGGAATAATTTGCAACCAGTGTGAATGTATAGGCCATTTCTACGTTCCGGGCAACCTAAGCCTCACTCTAGGGTGTTGGTCCACCAGATCCAATGGGTAGGGCCTAAGACGTCAACGCCAGAAGCTTAAAATACAAAATAAATACAACAGTTTTACCATCGTATAAAAAGAATAATTCCAACCTGTGTGAAAGTAATGGTCATTTCTACTTTCCGGGCAACATAGGCTTCACTCGTGGACGTTGCCCCACGAGGTCGAATGGCTAGGACCTTAGAAGTCAACGCCAGAAGCATAAAAGACAAAATAAAGACCACAGTTTTTCCATCCTATAAAACGAATAATTGCAACCAGTGTGAAAGTTATGGTCATTTCAACGTTTCGGGCATCATAGGCTTCACTCTAGGGCGTTCCTCCGCCAGATCGAATAGTTAGGGCCTAAGAAGTCAACGCCAGAAGCATAACATACAAAATAAATACAACAGTTTTTCCATCGTGTAAAAAGGATAATTCCAACCAGTGTGAAAGTAATGGTCATTTCTACGTTCCAGGCAACATAGGCTTCACTCCTGGACGTAGATCCACGAGATCGAATGTCTAGGACCTTAGAAGCCAACGCCAGAAGCATAAAATACAATAAAAATACAGCAGGTTTTCCATCGTATAACAGGAATAATTGCAACCAGTGCGAAAGTAAAAGTCATTTTTACGTTCCGCGCAACGTAGGCTTCACTCTAGGGCGTTGCTCCACCAGATCGAATAGGTAGGGCCTTAGAAGTCAAGGCCAGAAGCATAAAGTACAGTAAAAATCCAACAGTTTGTCCATCGTATAACAGGAATAATTGCAACCAGTGTGAAAGTAATGGCCATTTCTACGTTCTGGGCAACCTAGGCCTCACTCTTGAACGTTGCCCCAAGAGATCGAATAGCTAGGATCTTAGAAGTCAACGCCAGAAGCATAAAGTACAGTAAAAATCCAACAGTTTGTCCATCGGATAACAGGAATAATTGCAAACAGTGTGAAAGTAATGGTCATTTCTTCGTTCCGGGCAACCTAGGCTTCACTCTAGGGCGTTGCTCCACCACATCGAATAGCTACGACCTTAGAGGTCAACGCCTGAAGCATAAAATACATTATAAATACAACAGCTTTTCCATCGTATAAAACGAATAATTGCAACCAGTGTGAAAGTATTGGTCATTTCTACGTTTCGGGCAACATACTCTTCATTCTTGGACGTTGCCCCACGAGATCGAATAGCTAGGACCTTAGAAGTCTACGCCAGAAACATAAAATACAATAAAAATGCAACAGTTTTTCTGTCGTATAACAGGAATAACTGCAACCAGTGTGAAGGTACTGGTCATTTCTACGTTCCGGGTAACCTAGGCTTCACTCTAGGGCGTTGATCCACCAGATCGAATAGCCAGCGACTTGGAGGTCAACGCCAAGGGCATAAAATACAATATGAATACAACAGCATTTCCATAGTATAAAACGAATAATTGCAACCAGTGTGAAAGTTATGGTCACTTCTACGTTCCGGGCAACCTAGGGTTCACTCTAGGCCGTTACTCCAGAACATAGAATAGTTAGGGCCTTAGTAGTCGACGCCCGATGCATAAAATACAAAATAAATAGAACAGTTTTTCCATTGTATAAAACGAATAAATGCAACCAGTGTGAAAGTTATGGTCATTTCTACGTTCCGGGCAACCTCGGCTTCACTCTAGGGCGTTGTTCCACGAGATCGAACATATAGGGCCTAAAATGTTAACGCCAGAAGCATACAATACGATAAAAATGAAACACTTTTTCCATCGTATAGCATGAATAATTGCAACCAGTGTGAAAGTAATGGTCATTTCTACGTTTCGGGCAACCTAGGCTTCGCTCTAGGGTCTTGCTCCACCAGATAGAATAGCTGTGGACTTAGAGGTCAACGCTAGAAGCACCAAATACAAAACAAATGCAACAGTTTTTCCATCGTATAAAAAGAATAATTGCAACCAGTGTGAAAGTACTGGTCATTTCTACGTTCCGGGCAATCTAGGCTTCACCCTAGGGCGTTGCTCCACCAGATCGAATAGTTAGGGCCTAAGAAGTCAACGCCAGAAGCATAAAATACAAAATAAATAGAATAGTTTTTCCATTGTATATAACGAATAATTGCTACCAGTATGAAGGTTATGGTCATTTCTACGTTCCGGGCAACCTAGGCTTCACTCTATGGCGGTGCTCCACCAGTTCAAATAGTTAGGGCCTAAGAAGTAAACGCCAGAAGTTTAAAATACAATATAAATACAACAGCTTTTCCATCGTATATAATGTATATTTGCAAACAGTGTGATCGTAATGGTCATTGCTACGTTCCGGGCAACCTAGGCTTCACTCTAGTGCGTTGTTTCACCAGATCGAATAGTTAGGGCCTAAGAAATCAACGCCAGAAGAATAAAATACAATATAGGTACAACAGTTTTTCCATCGTATAAAATCAATAATTGCAAACATTGTGAAAGTAATGGTCATATCTACGTTCCGGACAACCTAGGCGTCACTCTAGGGCGTTGCTCCACCAAGTCTAATTGCTACGGCCTTAGAAGTCAAAGCCAGAAGCATAAAATACAATATAAATACAACAGCTTTGCCAACGTATAAAATGAAAAATTTCAAACAGTGTGAAAGTAATGGTCATTTCTACGTTCCGAGCAACCTAGGCTTCACTCTAGGGCGTTGCAACACCAGATCGAATAGCTATGGACTTAGAATCCAACGCCAGAATCATAAAATACAATATAAGTACAACAGTTTTTCCATCGTATAAAATGAATGTTTGCAAACATTGTGAAAGTAATGGTCATTTCTACGTTCCGGGCAACCTCGGCTTCACTCTAGGGCGTTGTTCCACGAGATCGAACAGTTAGGGCCTATAAAGTTAACGCCAGACGCATAAAATACGATAAAAATGCAACAGTTTTTCCATCGTATAGCATGAATAATTGCAACCAGTGTGAAAGTAATGGTCATTTCTACGTTTCGGGCAACATAGGCTTCACTCTTGAACGTTGCCGCACGAGATCGAATAGTTAGGACCTTAGAAGTCAACCCCAGAAGCATAAAATACAGTAAAAATACAACAGTTTTTCCATCGTAAAGCATGAATAATTTCAACCAGTGTGAAAGTAATGGTCATTTCAACGTTTCGGGCATCCTAGGCTTCACTCTAGGGCGTTCCTCCGCCAGATCGAATAGTTAGGGCCGAAGAAGTCAACGCCAGAAGCATAAAATACAAAATAAATACAACAGTTTTTCCACCGTATAAAAAGAATAATACCAACCAGTGTGAAAGTAATGGTCATTTCTACGTTCCGGGCAACATAGGCTTCACTCCTGGACGTTGCCCCACGAGATCGAATGGCTAGGACGTTAGAAGCCAACGCCAGAAGCATAAAATACAATAAAAATACAACAGGTTTTCCATCGTATAACAGGAATAATTGCAACTAGTGTGAAAGTAATGGTCATTTCTACGTTCCTCGCAACGCAGGCTTCACTCTAGGGCGTCGCTCCAACAGATCGAATAGGTAGGGCCTTAGAAGTCAACGCCAGATGCATAAAGTACAGTAAAAATCCAACAGTTTGTCCATCGGATAACAGGAGTAATTGCAAACAGTGTGAAAGTAATGGTCATATCTACGTTCCGGGCAACCTAGGCTTCACTCTAGGGCGCTGCTCCACCACATCGAATAGTTAGGGCCTTAGTAGTCGACGCCCGAAGCATAAAACACAAAATACATACAACAGTTCTTCCATCGTATAAAACGAATAATTGCAATCAATGTGAAAGTTATGGTCTTCTCTACGTTCCGCGCAACCTAGGCTACACTCTAGGTCGTTGATCCACCACATCGAATAGTTAGGGCCTATGAATTCAACGCCAGAAGCATAAAATACAATAAAAATACAACAGTTCTTCCATCGTATAACAGGAATAATTGCAACCAGTGTGAAAGTAATGGTTATTTCTACGTTCCGGGAAACCTAGGCTTCACTCTAGGGCGTTGCTCCACCACATCGAATAGGTAGGGCCTAAGAAGTCAACGCGAGAAGCATAAAATACAAAACAAATACAACAGTTTGTACATCGGATAACAGGAATAATTGCAAACAGTGTGAAAGTAATTGTCATTTCTACGTTCCGGGCAACCTATGATTCACTCTAGGGCGTCGCTCCACCACATCGAATAGTTACGACCTTAGAGGTCAACGCCTGAAGCATAAAATACAATATAAATGCAACAGCTTTTCCATCGTATAAAACGAATAATTGCAACCGGTGTGAAAGTAATGGTCATTTCTATGTGTGGGCAACATAGGCTTCACTCTTGAACGTTGCCCCACGTGACCGAATAGTTAGGACCTTAGATGTCAAACCCAGAAGCATAAAATACAGTAAAGATACAACAGTTTTTCCATCGTATAGCACGAATAATTGCAACCAGTGTGAAAGTAATGGTCATTTCTACGTTCCGCGCAACGCAGGCTTCACTCTAGGGCATCGCTCCACCAGGTCGAATAGGTAGGGCCTTAGAAGTCAACGCCAGAAGCATAAAGTACAGTAAAAATCCAACAGTTTGTCCACCGGATAAAAGGAATAATTGCAAACAGTGTGAAAGTAATGGTCATTTCTACGTTCCGGGCAACCTAGGCTTCACTCTAGGGCGTTGCTCCACCAGATCGAATAGCTAGGACCTTAGAAGTCAACGCCAGAAGCATAAAATACAATATAAATGCAACAGTTTTTCCATCGTATAACAGGAATAATTGCAGCCAGTGTGAAAGTGGTGGTCATTTCTACGTTCCGCGCAACCTAGGCTTCACTCTAGGGCGTTGCTCCACCACGTCGAATAGCTACGTCCTTAGAAGTCAACGCCAGAAGCATAAAATACAATATAAATGCAACTGTTTTCCATTGCATAAAACGAATAATTGCAACCAGTGTGAAAGTTATGGTAATTTCTGCGTTCCGGGCAACCTAGGCTTCACTCTAGGGCGTTCCTCCGCCAGATCAAATAGTTAGGGCCTAAGAAGTCAACGCCGGAAGCATAAAATACAAAATAAATACAACAGCTTTTCCATCGTATAAGAAGAATAATTCCAACCAGTGTGAAAGTAATGGTCATTTCTACGTTCCGGGCAACATAGGCTTCACTCCTGGACGTTGCCCCACGAGGTCGAATGGCTAGGATCTTAGAAGCCAACGCCAGAAGCATAAAATACCATAAAAATACAACAGGTTTTCCATCGTATAACAGGAATAATTGCAACCAGTGTGAAAGTAATGGCCATTTCTACGTTCTGGGCAACCTAGGCCTCACTCTTGAACGTTGCCCCAAGAGATCGAATAGCTAGGATCTTAGAAGTCAACGCCAGAAGCATAAAGTACAGTAAAAATCCAACAGTTTGTCCATCGGATAACAGGAATAATTGCAAACAGTGTGAAAGTAATGGTCATTTCTTCGTTCCGGGCAACCTAGGCTTCACTCTAGGGCGTTGCTCCACCACATCGAATAGCTACGACCTTAGAGGTCAACGCCTGAAGCATAAAATACATTATAAATACAACAGCTTTTCCATCGTATAAAACGAATAATTGCAACCAGTGTGAAAGTATTGGTCATTTCTACGTTTCGGGCAACATACTCTTCATTCTTGGACGTTGCCCCACGAGATCGAATAGCTAGGACCTTAGAAGTCTACGCCAGAAACATAAAATACAATAAAAATGCAACAGTTTTTCTGTCGTATAACAGGAATAACTGCAACCAGTGTGAAGGTACTGGTCATTTCTACGTTCCGGGTAACCTAGGCTTCACTCTAGGGCGTTGATCCACCAGATCGAATAGCCAGCGACTTGGAGGTCAACGCCAAGGGCATAAAATACAATATGAATACAACAGCATTTCCATAGTATAAAACGAATAATTGCAACCAGTGTGAAAGTTATGGTCACTTCTACGTTCCGGGCAACCTAGGGTTCACTCTAGGCCGTTACTCCACAACATAGAATAGTTAGGGCCTTAGTAGTCGACGCCCGATGCATAAAATACAAAATAAATAGAACAGTTTTTCCATTGTATAAAACGAATAAATGCAACCAGTGTGAAAGTTATGGTCATTTCTACGTTCCGGGCAACCTCGGCTTCACTCTAGGGCGTTGCTCCACGAGATCGAACATATAGGGCCTAAAATGTTAACGCCAGAAGCATACAATACGATAAAAATGAAACACTTTTTCCATCGTATAGCATGAATAATTGCAACCAGTGTGAAAGTAATGGTCATTTCTACGTTTCGGGCAACCTAGGCTTCGCTCTAGGGTCTTGCTCCACCAGATAGAATAGCTGTGGACTTAGAGGTCAACGCTAGAAGCACCAAATACAAAACAAATGCAACAGTTTTTCCATCGTATAAAAAGAATAATTGCAACCAGTGTGAAAGTACTGGTCATTTCTACGTTCCGGGCAATCTAGGCTTCACCCTAGGGCGTTGCTCCACCAGATCGAATAATTAGGGCCTAAGAAGTCAACGCCAGAAGCATAAAATACAAAATAAATAGAATAGTTTTTCCATTGTATATAACGAATAATTGCTACCAGTATGAAGGTTATGGTCATTTCTACGTTCCGGGCAACCTAGGCTTCACTCTATGGCGGTGCTCCACCAGTTCAAATAGTTAGGGCCTAAGAAGTAAACGCCAGAAGTTTAAAATACAATATAAATACAACAGCTTTTCCATCGTATATAATGTATATTTGCAAACAGTGTGATCGTAATGGTCATTGCTACGTTCCGGGCAACCTAGGCTTCACTCTAGTGCGTTGTTTCACCAGATCGAATAGTTAGGGCCTAAGAAATCAACGCCAGAAGAATAAAATACAATATAGGTACAACAGTTTTTCCATCGTATAAAATCAATAATTGCAAACATTGTGAAAGTAATGGTCATATCTACGTTCCGGACAACCTAGGCGTCACTCTAGGGCGTTGCTCCACCAAGTCTAATTGCTACGGCCTTAGAAGTCAAAGCCAGAAGCATAAAATACAATATAAATACAACAGCTTTGCCAACGTATAAAATGAAAAATTTCAAACAGTGTGAAAGTAATGGTCATTTCTACGTTCCGAGCAACCTAGGCTTCACTCTAGGGCGTTGCAACACCAGATCGAATAGCTATGGACTTAGAATCCAACGCCAGAATCATAAAATACAATATAAGTACAACAGTTTTTCCATCGTATAAAATGAATGTTTGCAAACATTGTGAAAGTAATGGTCATTTCTACGTTCCGGGCAACCTCGGCTTCACTCTAGGGCGTTGTTCCACGAGATCGAACAGTTAGGGCCTATAAAGTTAACGCCAGACGCATAAAATACGATAAAAATGCAACAGTTTTTCCATCGTATAGCATGAATAATTGCAACCAGTGTGAAAGTAATGGTCATTTCTACGTTTCGGGCAATCTAGGCTTCACACTGGGGCGTTGCTCCGCCAGAACGAATAGTTGGGGAATAAGAAGTTAACGCCAGAAGCATAAAATACAATATAAATACAACAGTTTTTCCATCGTATAAAAAGAATAATTGCAACCAGTGTGAAAGTAATGGTCATTTCTACGTTTCGGGCAACCTAGGCTTCGCTCTAGCGTGTTGCTCCACCAGATCGAATAGCTGTGGACTTAGAGGTCAACGCTAGAAGCACCAAATACAAAATAAATGCAACAGTTTTTCCATCGTATAAAAAGAATAATTGCAACCAGTGTGAAAGTACTGGTCATTTCTACGTTCCGGGTAAACAAGGCTTCACTCTAGGGCGTTGCTCCACCAGATCGAATAGTTAGGGCCTAAGAAGTCAACGCCAGAAGCATAAAATACTATAAAAATACAACAGTCCTTCCATCGTATAACAGGAATAATTGCAACCAGTGTAAGTAGTGGTCATTTCTACGTTCCGGGTAACCTAGGCTTCACTCTAGGGAGTTGCTCCACCAGATCGAACAGTTAGGGCGTAGGAAGTCAACGCCAGAAGCATAAAATACTATAAAAATACAACAGTCCTTCCATCGTATAACAGGAATAATTGCAACCAGTGTAAGTAGTGGTCATTTCTACGTTCCGGGTAACCTAGGCTTCACTCTAGGGAGTTGCTCCACCAGATCGAACAGTTAGGGCGTAGGAAGTCAACGCCAGAAGCATAAAATACTATAAAAAGACAACAGTCCTTCCATCGTATAACAGGAATAATTGCTGCCAGTGTGAAGGTAATGGTCTTTTCTACGTTCCGGGCAACCTAGGCTTCACTCTAGGGCGGTGCTCCACCAGATCAAACTGTTAGGGCCTAAGAAGTCAACACCAGAAGCATAAAATACAATAAAAATACAACAGTTCTTCCATCGTATAACAGGAATAATTGCAACCAGTGTGAAAGTAATGGTCATTTCTACGTTCCGGGCAACCTAGGCTTCACTCTTGAACGTTGCCGCACGAGATCGAATAGTCAGGACCTTAGAAGTCAACCCCAGAAGCATAAAATACAGTAAAAATACAACAGTTTTTCCATCGTAAAGCATGAATAATTTCAACCAGTGTGAAAGTAATGGTCACTTCAACGTTTCGGGCATCCTAAGCTTCACTCTAGGGCGTTCCTCCGCCAGATCGAATAGTTAGGGCCGAAGAAGTCAACGCCAGAAGCGTAAAATACAAAATAAATACAACAGTTTTTCCATCGTATAAAAAGAATAATACCAAGCAGTGTGAAAGTAATGGTCATTTCTACGTTCCGGACAACATAGGCTTCACTCCTGGACGTTGCCCCACGAGGTCGAATGGCTAGGATCTTAGAAGCCAACGCCAGAAGCATAAAATACCATAAAAATACAACAGGTTTTCCATCGTATAACAGGAATAATTGCAACCAGTGTGAAAGTAATGGCCATTTCTACGTTCTGGGCAACCTAGGCCTCACTCTTGAACGTTGCCCCAAGAGATCGAATAGCTAGGATCTTAGAAGTCAACGCCAGAAGCATAAAGTACAGTAAAAATCCAACAGTTTGTCCATCGGATAACAGGAATAATTGCAAACAGTGTGAAAGTAATGGTCATTTCTTCGTTCCGGGCAACCTAGGCTTCACTCTAGGGCGTTGCTCCACCACATCGAATAGCTACGACCTTAGAGGTCAACGCCTGAAGCATAAAATACATTATAAATACAACAGCTTTTCCATCGTATAAAACGAATAATTGCAACCAGTGTGAAAGTATTGGTCATTTCTACGTTTCGGGCAACATACTCTTCATTCTTGGACGTTGCCCCACGAGATCGAATAGCTAGGACCTTAGAAGTCTACGCCAGAAACATAAAATACAATAAAAATGCAACAGTTTTTCTGTCGTATAACAGGAATAACTGCAACCAGTGTGAAGGTACTGGTCATTTCTACGTTCCGGGTAACCTAGGCTTCACTCTAGGGCGTTGATCCACCAGATCGAATAGCCAGCGACTTGGAGGTCAACGCCAAGGGCATAAAATACAATATGAATACAACAGCATTTCCATAGTATAAAACGAATAATTGCAACCAGTGTGAAAGTTATGGTCACTTCTACGTTCCGGGCAACCTAGGGTTCACTCTAGGCCGTTACTCCAGAACATAGAATAGTTAGGGCCTTAGTAGTCGACGCCCGATGCATAAAATACAAAATAAATAGAACAGTTTTTCCATTGTATAAAACGAATAAATGCAACCAGTGTGAAAGTTATGGTCATTTCTACGTTCCGGGCAACCTCGGCTTCACTCTAGGGCGTTGTTCCACGAGATCGAACATATAGGGCCTAAAATGTTAACGCCAGAAGCATACAATACGATAAAAATGAAACACTTTTTCCATCGTATAGCATGAATAATTGCAACCAGTGTGAAAGTAATGGTCATTTCTACGTTTCGGGCAACCTAGGCTTCGCTCTAGGGTCTTGCTCCAACAGATAGAATAGCTGTGGACTTAGAGGTCAACGCTAGAAGCACCAAATACAAAACAAATGCAACAGTTTTTCCATCGTATAAAAAGAATAATTGCAACCAGTGTGAAAGTACTGGTCATTTCTACGTTCCGGGCAATCTAGGCTTCACCCTAGGGCGTTGCTCCACCAGATCGAATAGTTAGGGCCTAAGAAGTCAACGCCAGAAGCATAAAATACAAAATAAATAGAATAGTTTTTCCATTGTATATAACGAATAATTGCTACCAGTATGAAGGTTATGGTCATTTCTACGTTCCGGGCAACCTAGGCTTCACTCTATGGCGGTGCTCCACCAGTTCAAATAGTTAGGGCCTAAGAAGTAAACGCCAGAAGTTTAAAATACAATATAAATACAACAGCTTTTCCATCGTATATAATGTATATTTGCAAACAGTGTGATCGTAATGGTCATTGCTACGTTCCGGGCAACCTAGGCTTCACTCTAGTGCGTTGTTTCACCAGATCGAATAGTTAGGGCCTAAGAAATCAACGCCAGAAGAATAAAATACAATATAGGTACAACAGTTTTTCCATCGTATAAAATCAATAATTGCAAACATTGTGAAAGTAATGGTCATATCTACGTTCCGGACAACCTAGGCGTCACTCTAGGGCGTTGCTCCACCAAGTCTAATTGCTACGGCCTTAGAAGTCAAAGCCAGAAGCATAAAATACAATATAAATACAACAGCTTTGCCAACGTATAAAATGAAAAATTTCAAACAGTGTGAAAGTAATGGTCATTTCTACGTTCCGAGCAACCTAGGCTTCACTCTAGGGCGTTGCAACACCAGATCGAATAGCTATGGACTTAGAATCCAACGCCAGAATCATAAAATACAATATAAGTACAACAGTTTTTCCATCGTATAAAATGAATGTTTGCAAACATTGTGAAAGTAATGGTCATTTCTACGTTCCGGGCAACCTCGGCTTCACTCTAGGGCGTTGTTCCACGAGATCGAACAGTTAGGGCCTATAAAGTTAACGCCAGACGCATAAAATACGATAAAAATGCAACAGTTTTTCCATCGTATAGCATGAATAATTGCAACCAGTGTGAAAGTAATGGTCATTTCTACGTTTCGGGCAATCTAGGCTTCACACTGGGGCGTTGCTCCGCCAGAACGAATAGTTGGGGAATAAGAAGTTAACGCCAGAAGCATAAAATACAATATAAATACAACAGTTTTTCCATCGTATAGCATGAATAATTGCAACCAGTGTGAAAGTAATGGTCATTTCAACGTTTCGGGCATCCTAGGCTTCACTCTAGGGCGTTCCTCCGCCAGATCGAATAGTTAGGGCCTAAGAAGTCAACGCCAGAAGCATAAAATACAATAAAAATACAACAGTTCTTCCATCGTATAACAGGAATAATTGCAACCAGTGTGAAAGTAATGGTCATTTCTACGTTCCGGGCAACCTAGGCTTCACTCTTGAACGTTGCCGCACGAGATCGAATAGTCAGGACCTTAGAAGTCAACCCCAGAAGCATAAAATACAGTAAAAATACAACAGTTTTTCCATCGTAAAGCATGAATAATTTCAACCAGTGTGAAAGTAATGGTCACTTCAACGTTTCGGGCATCCTAGGCTTCACTCTAGGGCGTTCCTCCGCCAGATCGAATAGTTAGGGCCGAAGAAGTCAACGCCAGAAGCATAAAATACAAAATAAATACAACAGTTTTTCCATCGTATAAAAAGAATAATACCAAGCAGTGTGAAAGTAATGGTCATTTCTACGTTCCGGGCAACATAGGCTTCACTCCTGGACGTTGCCCCACGAGGTCGAATGGCTAGGATCTTAGAAGCCAACGCCAGAAGCATAAAATACCATAAAAATACAACAGGTTTTCCATCGTATAACAGGAA
The DNA here is from genome assembly GCF_051401765.1 of Calliopsis andreniformis. Lineage (NCBI taxonomy): Eukaryota > Metazoa > Arthropoda > Insecta > Hymenoptera > Andrenidae > Calliopsis > Calliopsis andreniformis. The sequence goes on from NW_027480430.1 coordinate 13,088,795, forward strand.
TAATTGCAACCAGTGTGAAAGTAATGGCCATTTCTACGTTCTGGGCAACCTAGGCCTCACTCTTGAACGTTGCCCCAAGAGATCGAATAGCTAGGATCTTAGAAGTCAACGCCAGAAGCATAAAGTACAGTAAAAATCCAACAGTTTGTCCATCGGATAACAGGAATAATTGCAAACAGTGTGAAAGTAATGGTCATTTCTTCGTTCCGGGCAACCTAGGCTTCACTCTAGGGCGTTGCTCCACCACATCGAATAGCTACGACCTTAGAGGTCAACGCCTGAAGCATAAAATACATTATAAATACAACAGCTTTTCCATCGTATAAAACGAATAATTGCAACCAGTGTGAAAGTATTGGTCATTTCTACGTTTCGGGCAACATACTCTTCATTCTTGGACGTTGCCCCACGAGATCGAATAGCTAGGACCTTAGAAGTCTACGCCAGAAGCATAAAATACAATAAAAATGCAACAGTTTTTCTGTCGTATAACAGGAATAACTGCAACCAGTGTGAAGGTACTGGTCATTTCTACGTTCCGGGTAACCTAGGCTTCACTCTAGGGCGTTGATCCACCAGATCGAATAGCCAGCGACTTGGAGGTCAACGCCAAGGGCATAAAATACAATATGAATACAACAGCATTTCCATAGTATAAAACGAATAATTGCAACCAGTGTGAAAGTTATGGTCACTTCTACGTTCCGGGCAACCTAGGGTTCACTCTAGGCCGTTACTCCACAACATAGAATAGTTAGGGCCTTAGTAGTCGATGCCCGATGAATAAAATACAAGATAAATAGAACAGTTTTTCCATTGTACAAAACGAATAAATGGAACCAGTGTGAAAGTTATGGTCATTTCTACGTTCCGGGCAACCTAGGCTTCACTCTAGGCCGTTGCTCCACAACATAGAATAGTTAGGGCCTTAGTAGTCGACGCCCGATGCATAAAATACAAAATAAATAGAACAGTTTTTCCATTGTATAAAACGAATAAATGCAACCAGTGTGAAAGTTATGGTCATTTCTACGTTCCGGGCAACCTCGGCTTCACTCTAGGGCGTTGTTCCACGAGATCGAACATATAGGGCCTAAAATGTTAACGCCAGAAGCATACAATACGATAAAAATGAAACACTTTTTCCATCGTATAGCATGAATAATTGCAACCAGTGTGAAAGTAATGGTCATTTCTACGTTTCGGGCAACCTAGGCTTCGCTCTAGGGTCTTGCTCCACCAGATAGAATAGCTGTGGACTTAGAGGTCAACGCTAGAAGCACCAAATACAAAACAAATGCAACAGTTTTTCCATCGTATAAAAAGAATAATTGCAACCAGTGTGAAAGTACTGGTCATTTCTACGTTCCGGGCAATCTAGGCTTCACCCTAGGGCGTTGCTCCACCAGATCGAATAGTTAGGGCCTAAGAAGTCAACGCCAGAAGCATAAAATACAAAATAAATAGAATAGTTTTTCCATTGTATATAACGAATAATTGCTACCAGTATGAAGGTTATGGTCATTTCTACGTTCCGGGCAACCTAGGCTTCACTCTATGGCGGTGCTCCACCAGTTCAAATAGTTAGGGCCTAAGAAGTAAACGCCAGAAGTTTAAAATACAATATAAATACAACAGCTTTTCCATCGTATATAATGTATATTTGCAAACAGTGTGATCGTAATGGTCATTGCTACGTTCCGGGCAACCTAGGCTTCACTCTAGTGCGTTGTTTCACCAGATCGAATAGTTAGGGCCTAAGAAATCAACGCCAGAAGAATAAAATACAATATAGGTACAACAGTTTTTCCATCGTATAAAATCAATAATTGCAAACATTGTGAAAGTAATGGTCATATCTACGTTCCGGACAACCTAGGCGTCACTCTAGGGCGTTGCTCCACCAAGTCTAATTGCTACGGCCTTAGAAGTCAAAGCCAGAAGCATAAAATACAATATAAATACAACAGCTTTGCCAACGTATAAAATGAAAAATTTCAAACAGTGTGAAAGTAATGGTCATTTCTACGTTCCGAGCAACCTAGGCTTCACTCTAGGTCGTTGCAACACCAGATCGAATAGCTATGGACTTAGAATCCAACGCCAGAATCATAAAATACAATATAAGTACAACAGTTTTTCCATCGTATAAAATGAATGTTTGCAAACATTGTGAAAGTAATGGTCATTTCTACGTTCCGGGCAACCTCGGCTTCACTCTAGGGCGTTGTTCCACGAGATCGAACAGTTAGGGCCTATAAAGTTAACGCCAGACGCATAAAATACGATAAAAATGCAACAGTTTTTCCATCGTATAGCATGAATAATTGCAACCAGTGTGAAAGTAATGGTCATTTCTACGTTTCGGGCAATCTAGGCTTCACACTGGGGCGTTGCTCCGCCAGAACGAATAGTTGGGGAATAAGAAGTTAACGCCAGAAGCATAAAATACAATATAAATACAACAGTTTTTCCATCGTATAAAAAGAATAATTGCAACCAGTGTGAAAGTAATGGTCATTTCTACGTTTCGGGCAACCTAGGCTTCGCTCTAGCGTGTTGCTCCACCAGATCGAATAGCTGTGGACTTAGAGGTCAACGCTAGAAGCACCAAATACAAAATAAATGCAACAGTTTTTCCATCGTATAAAAAGAATAATTGCAACCAGTGTGAAAGTACTGGTCATTTCTACGTTCCGGGTAAACAAGGCTTCACTCTAGGGCGTTGCTCCACCAGATCGAATAGTTAGGGCCTAAGAAGTCAACGCCAGAAGCATAAAATACTATAAAAATACAACAGTCCTTCCATCGTATAACAGGAATAATTGCAACCAGTGTAAGTAGTGGTCATTTCTACGTTCCGGGTAACCTAGGCTTCACTCTAGGGAGTTGCTCCACCAGATCGAACAGTTAGGGCGTAGGAAGTCAACGCCAGAAGCATAAAATACTATAAAAATACAACAGTCCTTCCATCGTATAACAGGAATAATTGCAACCAGTGTAAGTAGTGGTCATTTCTACGTTCCGGGTAACCTAGGCTTCACTCTAGGGAGTTGCTCCACCAGATCGAACAGTTAGGGCGTAGGAAGTCAACGCCAGAAGCATAAAATACTATAAAAAGACAACAGTCCTTCCATCGTATAACAGGAATAATTGCTGCCAGTGTGAAGGTAATGGTCTTTTCTACGTTCCGGGCAACCTAGGCTTCACTCTAGGGCGGTGCTCCACCAGATCAAACTGTTAGGGCCCAAGAAGTCAACACCAGAAGCATAAAATACAATATAAATACAGCAGCTTTTCATCGTACGTAATGTATATTTGGAAACAGTGTGAAAGGTATGGTCATTTCTGCGTTCCGGGCAACCCAGGCTTCACTCTAGGGCGTTGTTCAACCAGATCGATTAGTTAGGGACTTGGAGGTCAACGCCAAGAGCATAAAATACAATATGATACAACAGCATTTCCATAGTATAAAACGAATAATTGCAACCAGTGTGAAAGTTATGGTAACTTCTACGTTCCGGGCAACCTAGGGTTCACTCTAGGCCGTTGCTCCGCAACATAGAATAGTTAGGGCCTTAGTAGTCGATGCCCGATGAATAAAATACAAGATAAATAGAACAGTTTTTCCATTGTACAAAACGAATAAATGGAACCAGTGTGAAAGTTATGGTCATTTCTACGTTCCGGGCAACCTAGGCTTCACTCTAGGCCGTTGCTCCACAACATAGAATAGTTAAGGCCTTAGTAGTCGACGCCCGATGCATAAAATACAAAATAAATAGAACAGTTTTTCCATTGTATAAAACGAATAAATGCAACCAGTGTGAAAGTTATGGTCATTTCTACGTTCCGGGCAATCTCGGCTTCACTCTAGGGCGTTGTTCCACGAGATCGAACATATAGGGCCTAAAATGTTAACGCCAGAAGCATACAATACGATAAAAATGAAACACTTTTTCCATCGTATAGCATGAATAATTGCAACCAGTGTGAAAGTAATGGTCATTTCTACGTTTCGGGCAACCTAGGCTTCGCTCTAGGGTGTTGCTCCACCAGATAGAATAGCTGTGGACTTAGAGGTCAACGCTAGAAGCACCAAACACAATAAATATGCAACAGTTTCTCCTCCGTATAACGGGAATAAATGCAACCAGTGTGAAGGTAATGGTATGTTCTACGTTCCGGACAACCGAGGCTGCACTCTAAGTCGGTGCTCCACCAGATCAAATAGTTTGGGCCTAAGAAGTCAACGCCAGAAGCGTAAGATACAATAAAGGTGCAACAGCTTTTCCATCGAATAACAGGAATAACTGCAAACAGTGTGAAAGTACTGGTCATTCCTACGTTTCGGGTAACCTAGGTTTCACACTAGGGCATTGCTCCACCAGATCGAATAGTTAGGGCCTAAGAAACCGACGCCAGAAGGATAAAATACATTACAAATACAACCGCTTTTCCATCGTATAAAACGAGTAATTGCAAACATTGTGAAAGTAATGGTCATATCTACGTTCCGGGCAACCTAGGCTTCACCCTAGGGCGATGTTCCACCACATCGAATAGCTACGGCCTTAGAAGTCAACGGCTGAAGCATAAAATGCAATAAAAATACAACAGCTTTTTCATCGTATAACAGGAATAATTGCAACAAGCGTGAAGGTAATGGTCATTTCTACGTTCCGGGTAACCTAGGCTTCACCCTAGGGCGTTGTTCCACCAGATGGAATAGTTAGGGCCTAAGAAGTCAACGCCAGAAGCATAAAATACAAAATAAATAGAATAGTTTTTCCATTGTATATAACGAATAATTGCTACCAGTATGAAAGTTATGGTCATTTCTACGTTCCAGGCAACCTAGGCTTCACTCTATGGCGGTGCTCCACCAGATCAAATAGTTAGGGTCTAAGAAGTCAACGCCAGAAGTTTAAAATACAATATAAATACAACAGCTTTTCCATCGTATAAAATATATAATTGCAAACAGTGTGAAAGTAATGGTCATTTCTGCGTTCCGGGCAACCTAGGCTTCACTCTAGGGCGTTGCTCCGCCAGATCAAATAGTTATGGCCTAAGAAGTCCTCGCCAGAAGCATAAAATGCAATATAAATACAACAGCTTTTCCATCGTATAACAGGAATAATTGCAACCTGTGTGAAAGTAATGGCCATTTCTACGTTCCGGGCAACCTAGGACTCACTCTAGGGCGTTGGTCCACCAGATCCAATAGCTAGGGCCCAAGACGTCAACGCCAGAAGCATAAAGTACAGTAAAAATCCAACAGTTTGTACATCGGATAACAGGAGTAATTGCAAACAGTGTGAAAGTTATGGTCATTTCTACGTTCCGGGCAACCTAGGCTTCACTCTAGGCCGTTGCTCCACAACATAGAATAGTTAGGGCCTTAGTAGTCGACGCCCGATGCATAAAATACAAAATAAATAGAACAGTTTTTCCATTGTATAAAACGAATAAATGCAACCAGTGTGAAAGTTATGGTCATTTCTACGTTCCGGGCAACCTCGGCTTCACTCTAGGGCGTTGTTCCACGAGATCGAACATATAGGGCCTAAAATGTTAACGCCAGAAGCATACAATACGATAAAAATGAAACACTTTTTCCATCGTATAGCATGAATAATTGCAACCAGTGTGAAAGTAATGGTCATTTCTACGTTTCGGGCAACCTAGGCTTCGCTCTAGGGTCTTGCTCCACCAGATAGAATAGCTGTGGACTTAGAGGTCAACGCTAGAAGCACCAAATACAAAACAAATGCAACAGTTTTTCCATCGTATAAAAAGAATAATTGCAACCAGTGTGAAAGTACTGGTCATTTCTACGTTCCGGGCAATCTAGGCTTCACCCTAGGGCGTTGCTCCACCAGATCGAATAGTTAGGGCCTAAGAAGTCAACGCCAGAAGCATAAAATACAAAATAAATAGAATAGTTTTTCCATTGTATATAACGAATAATTGCTACCAGTATGAAGGTTATGGTCATTTCTACGTTCCGGGCAACCTAGGCTTCACTCTATGGCGGTGCTCCACCAGTTCAAATAGTTAGGGCCTAAGAAGTAAACGCCAGAAGTTTAAAATACAATATAAATACAACAGCTTTTCCATCGTATATAATGTATATTTGCAAACAGTGTGATCGTAATGGTCATTGCTACGTTCCGGGCAACCTAGGCTTCACTCTAGTGCGTTGTTTCACCAGATCGAATAGTTAGGGCCTAAGAAATCAACGCCAGAAGAATAAAATACAATATAGGTACAACAGTTTTTCCATCGTATAAAATCAATAATTGCAAACATTGTGAAAGTAATGGTCATATCTACGTTCCGGACAACCTAGGCGTCACTCTAGGGCGTTGCTCCACCAAGTCTAATTGCTACGGCCTTAGAAGTCAAAGCCAGAAGCATAAAATACAATATAAATACAACAGCTTTGCCAACGTATAAAATGAAAAATTTCAAACAGTGTGAAAGTAATGGTCATTTCTACGTTCCGAGCAACCTAGGCTTCACTCTAGGGCGTTGCAACACCAGATCGAATAGCTATGGACTTAGAATCCAACGCCAGAATCATAAAATACAATATAAGTACAACAGTTTTTCCATCGTATAAAATGAATGTTTGCAAACATTGTGAAAGTAATGGTCATTTCTACGTTCCGGGCAACCTCGGCTTCACTCTAGGGCGTTGTTCCACGAGATCGAACAGTTAGGGCCTATAAAGTTAACGCCAGACGCATAAAATACGATAAAAATGCAACAGTTTTTCCATCGTATAGCATGAATAATTGCAACCAGTGTGAAAGTAATGGTCATTTCTACGTTTCGGGCAATCTAGGCTTCACACTGGGGCGTTGCTCCGCCAGAACGAATAGTTGGGGAATAAGAAGTTAACGCCAGAAGCATAAAATACAATATAAATACAACAGTTTTTCCATCGTATAAAAAGAATAATTGCAACCAGTGTGAAAGTAATGGTCATTTCTACGTTTCGGGCAACCTAGGCTTCGCTCTAGCGTGTTGCTCCACCAGATCGAATAGCTGTGGACTTAGAGGTCAACGCTAGAAGCACCAAATACAAAATAAATGCAACAGTTTTTCCATCGTATAAAAAGAATAATTGCAACCAGTGTGAAAGTACTGGTCATTTCTACGTTCCGGGTAAACAGGGCTTCACTCTAGGGCGTTGCTCCACCAGATCGAATAGTTAGGGCCTAAGAAGTCAACGCCAGAAGCATAAAATACTATAAAAATACAACAGTCCTTCCATCGTATAACAGGAATAATTGCAACCAGTGTAAGTAGTGGTCATTTCTACGTTCCGGGTAACCTAGGCTTCACTCTAGGGAGTTGCTCCACCAGATCGAACAGTTAGGGCGTAGGAAGTCAACGCCAGAAGCATAAAATACTATAAAAATACAACAGTCCTTCCATCGTATAACAGGAATAATTGCAACCAGTGTAAGTAGTGGTCATTTCTACGTTCCGGGTAACCTAGGCTTCACTCTAGGGAGTTGCTCCACCAGATCGAACAGTTAGGGCGTAGGAAGTCAACGCCAGAAGCATAAAATACTATAAAAAGACAACAGTCCTTCCATCGTATAACAGGAATAATTGCTGCCAGTGTGAAGGTAATGGTCTTTTCTACGTTCCGGGCAACCTAGGCTTCACTCTAGGGCGGTGCTCCACCAGATCAAACTGTTAGGGCCCAAGAAGTCAACACCAGAAGCATAAAATACAATATAAATACAGCAGCTTTTCATCGTACGTAATGTATATTTGGAAACAGTGTGAAAGGTATGGTCATTTCTGCGTTCCGGGCAACCCAGGCTTCACTCTAGGGCGTTGTTCAACCAGATCGATTAGTTAGGGACTTGGAGGTCAACGCCAAGAGCATAAAATACAATAAAAATACAACAGTTTATTCATCGTACAACAGGAATAATTGCAACCAGTGTGAAAGTAATGGTCATTTCTACGTTTCGGGCAACCTAGGCTTCGCTCTAGGGTCTTGCTCCACCAGATAGAATAGCTGTGGACTTAGAGGTCAACGCTAGAAGCACCAAATACAAAACAAATGCAACAGTTTTTCCATCGTATAAAAAGAATAATTGCAACCAGTGTGAAAGTACTGGTCATTTCTACGTTCCGGGCAATCTAGGCTTCACCCTAGGGCGTTGCTCCACCAGATCGAATAGTTAGGGCCTAAGAAGTCAACGCCAGAAGCATAAAATACAAAATAAATAGAATAGTTTTTCCATTGTATATAACGAATAATTGCTACCAGTATGAAGGTTATGGTCATTTCTACGTTCCGGGCAACCTAGGCTTCACTCTATGGCGGTTCTCCACCAGTTCAAATAGTTAGGGCCTAAGAAGTAAACGCCAGAAGTTTAAAATACAATATAAATACAACAGCTTTTCCATCGTATATAATGTATATTTGCAAACAGTGTGATCGTAATGGTCATTGCTACGTTCCGGGCAACCTAGGCTTCACTCTAGTGCGTTGTTTCACCAGATCGAATAGTTAGGGCCTAAGAAATCAACGCCAGAAGAATAAAATACAATATAGGTACAACAGTTTTTCCATCGTATAAAATCAATAATTGCAAACATTGTGAAAGTAATGGTCATATCTACGTTCCGGACAACCTAGGCGTCACTCTAGGGCGTTGCTCCACCAAGTCTAATTGCTACGGCCTTAGAAGTCAAAGCCAGAAGCATAAAATACAATATAAATACAACAGCTTTGCCAACGTATAAAATGAAAAATTTCAAACAGTGTGAAAGTAATGGTCATTTCTACGTTCCGAGCAACCTAGGCTTCACTCTAGGGCGTTGCAACACCAGATCGAATAGCTATGGACTTAGAATCCAACGCCAGAATCATAAAATACAATATAAGTACAACAGTTTTTCCATCGTATAAAATGAATGTTTGCAAACATTGTGAAAGTAATGGTCATTTCTACGTTCCGGGCAACCTCGGCTTCACTCTAGGGCGTTGTTCCACGAGATCGAACAGTTAGGGCCTATAAAGTTAACGCCAGACGCATAAAATACGATAAAAATGCAACAGTTTTTCCATCGTATAGCATGAATAATTGCAACCAGTGTGAAAGTAATGGTCATTTCTACGTTTCGGGCAATCTAGGCTTCACACTGGGGCGTTGCTCCGCCAGAACGAATAGTTGGGGAATAAGAAGTTAACGCCAGAAGCATAAAATACAATATAAATACAACAGTTTTTCCATCGTATAAAAAGAATAATTGCAACCAGTGTGAAAGTAATGGTCATTTCTACGTTTCGGGCAACCTAGGCTTCGCTCTAGCGTGTTGCTCCACCAGATCGAATAGCTGTGGACTTAGAGGTCAACGCTAGAAGCACCAAATACAAAATAAATGCAACAGTTTTTCCATCGTATAAAAAGAATAATTGCAACCAGTGTGAAAGTACTGGTCATTTCTACGTTCCGGGCAACCTAGGCTTCACTCTAGGGCGTTGCTCCGCCAGATCAAATAGTTATGGCCTAAGAAGTCCTCGCCAGAAGCATAAAATGCAATATAAATACAACAGCTTTTCCATCGTATAACAGGAATAATTGCAACCTGTGTGAAAGTAATGGCCATTTCTACGTTCCGGGCAACCTAGGACTCACTCTAGGGCGTTGGTCCACCAGATCCAATAGCTAGGGCCCAAGACGTCAACGCCAGAAGCATAAAGTACAGTAAAAATCCAACAGTTTGTACATCGGATAACAGGAGTAATTGCAAACAGTGTGAAAGTTATGGTCATTTCTACGTTCCGGGCAACCTAGGCTTCACTCTAGGCCGTTGCTCCACAACATAGAATAGTTAGGGCCTTAGTAGTCGACGCCCGATGCATAAAATACAAAATAAATAGAACAGTTTTTCCATTGTATAAAACGAATAAATGCAACCAGTGTGAAAGTTATGGTCATTTCTACGTTCCGGGCAACCTCGGCTTCACTCTAGGGCGTTGTTCCACGAGATCGAACATATAGGGCCTAAAATGTTAACGCCAGAAGCATACAATACGATAAAAATGAAACACTTTTTCCATCGTATAGCATGAATAATTGCAACCAGTGTGAAAGTAATGGTCATTTCTACGTTTCGGGCAACCTAGGCTTCGCTCTAGGGTCTTGCTCCACCAGATAGAATAGCTGTGGACTTAGAGGTCAACGCTAGAAGCACCAAATACAAAACAAATGCAACAGTTTTTCCATCGTATAAAAAGAATAATTGCAACCAGTGTGAAAGTACTGGTCATTTCTACGTTCCGGGCAATCTAGGCTTCACCCTAGGGCGTTGCTCCACCAGATCGAATAGTTAGGGCCTAAGAAGTCAACGCCAGAAGCATAAAATACAAAATAAATAGAATAGTTTTTCCATTGTATATAACGAATAATTGCTACCAGTATGAAGGTTATGGTCATTTCTACGTTCCGGGCAACCTAGGCTTCACTCTATGGCGGTGCTCCACCAGTTCAAATAGTTAGGGCCTAAGAAGTAAACGCCAGAAGTTTAAAATACAATATAAATACAACAGCTTTTCCATCGTATATAATGTATATTTGCAAACAGTGTGATCGTAATGGTCATTGCTACGTTCCGGGCAACCTAGGCTTCACTCTAGTGCGTTGTTTCACCAGATCGAATAGTTAGGGCCTAAGAAATCAACGCCAGAAGAATAAAATACAATATAGGTACAACAGTTTTTCCATCGTATAAAATCAATAATTGCAAACATTGTGAAAGTAATGGTCATATCTACGTTCCGGACAACCTAGGCGTCACTCTAGGGCGTTGCTCCACCAAGTCTAATTGCTACGGCCTTAGAAGTCAAAGCCAGAAGCATAAAATACAATATAAATACAACAGCTTTGCCAACGTATAAAATGAAAAATTTCAAACAGTGTGAAAGTAATGGTCATTTCTACGTTCCGAGCAACCTAGGCTTCACTCTAGGGCGTTGCAACACCAGATCGAATAGCTATGGACTTAGAATCCAACGCCAGAATCATAAAATACAATATAAGTACAACAGTTTTTCCATCGTATAAAATGAATGTTTGCAAACATTGTGAAAGTAATGGTCATTTCTACGTTCCGGGCAACCTCGGCTTCACTCTAGGGCGTTGTTCCACGAGATCGAACAGTTAGGGCCTATAAAGTTAACGCCAGACGCATAAAATACGATAAAAATGCAACAGTTTTTCCATCGTATAGCATGAATAATTGCAACCAGTGTGAAAGTAATGGTCATTTCTACGTTTCGGGCAATCTAGGCTTCACACTGGGGCGTTGCTCCGCCAGAACGAATAGTTGGGGAATAAGAAGTTAACGCCAGAAGCATAAAATACAATATAAATACAACAGTTTTTCCATCGTATAAAAAGAATAATTGCAACCAGTGTGAAAGTAATGGTCATTTCTACGTTTCGGGCAACCTAGGCTTCGCTCTAGCGTGTTGCTCCACCAGATCGAATAGCTGTGGACTTAGAGGTCAACGCTAGAAGCACCAAATACAAAATAAATGCAACAGTTTTTCCATCGTATAAAAAGAATAATTGCAACCAGTGTGAAAGTACTGGTCATTTCTACGTTCCGGGTAAACAAGGCTTCACTCTAGGGCGTTGCTCCACCAGATCGAATAGTTAGGGCCTAAGAAGTCAACGCCAGAAGCATAAAATACTATAAAAATACAACAGTCCTTCCATCGTATAACAGGAATAATTGCAACCAGTGTAAGTAGTGGTCATTTCTACGTTCCGGGTAACCTAGGCTTCACTCTAGGGAGTTGCTCCACCAGATCGAACAGTTAGGGCGTAGGAAGTCAACGCCAGAAGCATAAAATACTATAAAAATACAACAGTCCTTCCATCGTATAACAGGAATAATTGCAACCAGTGTAAGTAGTGGTCATTTCTACGTTCCGGGTAACCTAGGCTTCACTCTAGGGAGTTGCTCCACCAGATCGAACAGTTAGGGCGTAGGAAGTCAACGCCAGAAGCATAAAATACTATAAAAAGACAACAGTCCTTCCATCGTATAACAGGAATAATTGCTGCCAGTGTGAAGGTAATGGTCTTTTCTACGTTCCGGGCAACCTAGGCTTCACTCTAGGGCGGTGCTCCACCAGATCAAACTGTTAGGGCCCAAGAAGTCAACACCAGAAGCATAAAATACAATATAAATACAGCAGCTTTTCATCGTACGTAATGTATATTTGGAAACAGTGTGAAAGGTATGGTCATTTCTGCGTTCCGGGCAACCCAGGCTTCACTCTAGGGCGTTGTTCAACCAGATCGATTAGTTAGGGACTTGGAGGTCAACGCCAAGAGCATAAAATACAATAAAAATACAACAGTTTATTCATCGTACAACAGGAATAATTGCAACCAGTGTGAAAGTAATGGTCATTTCTACGTTTCGGGCAACCTAGGCTTCGCTCTAGGGTCTTGCTCCACCAGATAGAATAGCTGTGGACTTAGAGGTCAACGCTAGAAGCACCAAATACAAAACAAATGCAACAGTTTTTCCATCGTATAAAAAGAATAATTGCAACCAGTGTGAAAGTACTGGTCATTTCTACGTTCCGGGCAATCTAGGCTTCACCCTAGGGCGTTGCTCCACCAGATCGAATAGTTAGGGCCTAAGAAGTCAACGCCAGAAGCATAAAATACAAAATAAATAGAATAGTTTTTCCATTGTATATAACGAATAATTGCTACCAGTATGAAGGTTATGGTCATTTCTACGTTCCGGGCAACCTAGGCTTCACTCTATGGCGGTGCTCCACCAGTTCAAATAGTTAGGGCCTAAGAAGTAAACGCCAGAAGTTTAAAATACAATATAAATACAACAGCTTTTCCATCGTATATAATGTATATTTGCAAACAGTGTGATCGTAATGGTCATTGCTACGTTCCGGGCAACCTAGGCTTCACTCTAGTGCGTTGTTTCACCAGATCGAATAGTTAGGGCCTAAGAAATCAACGCCAGAAGAATAAAATACAATATAGGTACAACAGTTTTTCCATCGTATAAAATCAATAATTGCAAACATTGTGAAAGTAATGGTCATATCTACGTTCCGGACAACCTAGGCGTCACTCTAGGGCGTTGCTCCACCAAGTCTAATTGCTACGGCCTTAGAAGTCAAAGCCAGAAGCATAAAATACAATATAAATACAACAGCTTTGCCAACGTATAAAATGAAAAATTTCAAACAGTGTGAAAGTAATGGTCATTTCTACGTTCCGAGCAACCTAGGCTTCACTCTAGGGCGTTGCAACACCAGATCGAATAGCTATGGACTTAGAATCCAACGCCAGAATCATAAAATACAATATAAGTACAACAGTTTTTCCATCGTATAAAATGAATGTTTGCAAACATTGTGAAAGTAATGGTCATTTCTACGTTCCGGGCAACCTCGGCTTCACTCTAGGGCGTTGTTCCACGAGATCGAACAGTTAGGGCCTATAAAGTTAACGCCAGACGCATAAAATACGATAAAAATGCAACAGTTTTTCCATCGTATAGCATGAATAATTGCAACCAGTGTGAAAGTAATGGTCATTTCTACGTTTCGGGCAATCTAGGCTTCACACTGGGGCGTTGCTCCGCCAGAACGAATAGTTGGGGAATAAGAAGTTAACGCCAGAAGCATAAAATACAATATAAATACAACAGTTTTTCCATCGTATAAAAAGAATAATTGCAACCAGTGTGAAAGTAATGGTCATTTCTACGTTTCGGGCAACCTAGGCTTCGCTCTAGCGTGTTGCTCCACCAGATCGAATAGCTGTGGACTTAGAGGTCAACGCTAGAAGCACCAAATACAAAATAAATGCAACAGTTTTTCCATCGTATAAAAAGAATAATTGCAACCAGTGTGAAAGTACTGGTCATTTCTACGTTCCGGGCAACCTAGGCTTCACTCTAGGGCGTTGCTCCGCCAGATCAAATAGTTATGGCCTAAGAAGTCCTCGCCAGAAGCATAAAATGCAATATAAATACAACAGCTTTTCCATCGTATAACAGGAATAATTGCAACCTGTGTGAAAGTAATGGCCATTTCTACGTTCCGGGCAACCTAGGACTCACTCTAGGGCGTTGGTCCACCAGATCCAATAGCTAGGGCCCAAGACGTCAACGCCAGAAGCATAAAGTACAGTAAAAATCCAACAGTTTGTACATCGGATAACAGGAGTAATTGCAAACAGTGTGAAAGTTATGGTCATTTCTACGTTCCGGGCAACCTAGGCTTCACTCTAGGCCGTTGCTCCACAACATAGAATAGTTAGGGCCTTAGTAGTCGACGCCCGATGCATAAAATACAAAATAAATAGAACAGTTTTTCCATTGTATAAAACGAATAAATGCAACCAGTGTGAAAGTTATGGTCATTTCTACGTTCCGGGCAACCTCGGCTTCACTCTAGGGCGTTGTTCCACGAGATCGAACATATAGGGCCTAAAATGTTAACGCCAGAAGCATACAATACGATAAAAATGAAACACTTTTTCCATCGTATAGCATGAATAATTGCAACCAGTGTGAAAGTAATGGTCATTTCTACGTTTCGGGCAACCTAGGCTTCGCTCTAGGGTCTTGCTCCACCAGATAGAATAGCTGTGGACTTAGAGGTCAACGCTAGAAGCACCAAATACAAAACAAATGCAACAGTTTTTCCATCGTATAAAAAGAATAATTGCAACCAGTGTGAAAGTACTGGTCATTTCTACGTTCCGGGCAATCTAGGCTTCACCCTAGGGCGTTGCTCCACCAGATCGAATAGTTAGGGCCTAAGAAGTCAACGCCAGAAGCATAAAATACAAAATAAATAGAATAGTTTTTCCATTGTATATAACGAATAATTGCTACCAGTATGAAGGTTATGGTCATTTCTACGTTCCGGGCAACCTAGGCTTCACTCTATGGCGGTGCTCCACCAGTTCAAATAGTTAGGGCCTAAGAAGTAAACGCCAGAAGTTTAAAATACAATATAAATACAACAGCTTTTCCATCGTATATAATGTATATTTGCAAACAGTGTGATCGTAATGGTCATTGCTACGTTCCGGGCAACCTAGGCTTCACTCTAGTGCGTTGTTTCACCAGATCGAATAGTTAGGGCCTAAGAAATCAACGCCAGAAGAATAAAATACAATATAGGTACAACAGTTTTTCCATCGTATAAAATCAATAATTGCAAACATTGTGAAAGTAATGGTCATATCTACGTTCCGGACAACCTAGGCGTCACTCTAGGGCGTTGCTCCACCAAGTCTAATTGCTACGGCCTTAGAAGTCAAAGCCAGAAGCATAAAATACAATATAAATACAACAGCTTTGCCAACGTATAAAATGAAAAATTTCAAACAGTGTGAAAGTAATGGTCATTTCTACGTTCCGAGCAACCTAGGCTTCACTCTAGGGCGTTGCAACACCAGATCGAATAGCTATGGACTTAGAATCCAACGCCAGAATCATAAAATACAATATAAGTACAACAGTTTTTCCATCGTATAAAATGAATGTTTGCAAACATTGTGAAAGTAATGGTCATTTCTACGTTCCGGGCAACCTCGGCTTCACTCTAGGGCGTTGTTCCACGAGATCGAACAGTTAGGGCCTATAAAGTTAACGCCAGACGCATAAAATACGATAAAAATGCAACAGTTTTTCCATCGTATAGCATGAATAATTGCAACCAGTGTGAAAGTAATGGTCATTTCTACGTTTCGGGCAATCTAGGCTTCACACTGGGGCGTTGCTCCGCCAGAACGAATAGTTGGGGAATAAGAAGTTAACGCCAGAAGCATAAAATACAATATAAATACAACAGTTTTTCCATCGTATAAAAAGAATAATTGCAACCAGTGTGAAAGTAATGGTCATTTCTACGTTTCGGGCAACCTAGGCTTCGCTCTAGCGTGTTGCTCCACCAGATCGAATAGCTGTGGACTTAGAGGTCAACGCTAGAAGCACCAAATACAAAATAAATGCAACAGTTTTTCCATCGTATAAAAAGAATAATTGCAACCAGTGTGAAAGTACTGGTCATTTCTACGTTCCGGGTAAACAAGGCTTCACTCTAGGGCGTTGCTCCACCAGATCGAATAGTTAGGGCCTAAGAAGTCAACGCCAGAAGCATAAAATACTATAAAAATACAACAGTCCTTCCATCGTATAACAGGAATAATTGCAACCAGTGTAAGTAGTGGTCATTTCTACGTTCCGGGTAACCTAGGCTTCACTCTAGGGAGTTGCTCCACCAGATCGAACAGTTAGGGCGTAGGAAGTCAACGCCAGAAGCATAAAATACTATAAAAATACAACAGTCCTTCCATCGTATAACAGGAATAATTGCAACCAGTGTAAGTAGTGGTCATTTCTACGTTCCGGGTAACCTAGGCTTCACTCTAGGGAGTTGCTCCACCAGATCGAACAGTTAGGGCGTAGGAAGTCAACGCCAGAAGCATAAAATACTATAAAAAGACAACAGTCCTTCCATCGTATAACAGGAATAATTGCTGCCAGTGTGAAGGTAATGGTCTTTTCTACGTTCCGGGCAACCTAGGCTTCACTCTAGGGCGGTGCTCCACCAGATCAAACTGTTAGGGCCCAAGAAGTCAACACCAGAAGCATAAAATACAATATAAATACAGCAGCTTTTCATCGTACGTAATGTATATTTGGAAACAGTGTGAAAGGTATGGTCATTTCTGCGTTCCGGGCAACCCAGGCTTCACTCTAGGGCGTTGTTCAACCAGATCGATTAGTTAGGGACTTGGAGGTCAACGCCAAGAGCATAAAATACAATAAAAATACAACAGTTTATTCATCGTACAACAGGAATAATTGCAACCAGTGTGAAAGTAATGGTCATTTCTACGTTTCGGGCAACCTAGGCTTCGCTCTAGGGTCTTGCTCCACCAGATAGAATAGCTGTGGACTTAGAGGTCAACGCTAGAAGCACCAAATACAAAACAAATGCAACAGTTTTTCCATCGTATAAAAAGAATAATTGCAACCAGTGTGAAAGTACTGGTCATTTCTACGTTCCGGGCAATCTAGGCTTCACCCTAGGGCGTTGCTCCACCAGATCGAATAGTTAGGGCCTAAGAAGTCAACGCCAGAAGCATAAAATACAAAATAAATAGAATAGTTTTTCCATTGTATATAACGAATAATTGCTACCAGTATGAAGGTTATGGTCATTTCTACGTTCCGGGCAACCTAGGCTTCACTCTATGGCGGTGCTCCACCAGTTCAAATAGTTAGGGCCTAAGAAGTAAACGCCAGAAGTTTAAAATACAATATAAATACAACAGCTTTTCCATCGTATATAATGTATATTTGCAAACAGTGTGATCGTAATGGTCATTGCTACGTTCCGGGCAACCTAGGCTTCACTCTAGTGCGTTGTTTCACCAGATCGAATAGTTAGGGCCTAAGAAATCAACGCCAGAAGAATAAAATACAATATAGGTACAACAGTTTTTCCATCGTATAAAATCAATAATTGCAAACATTGTGAAAGTAATGGTCATATCTACGTTCCGGACAACCTAGGCGTCACTCTAGGGCGTTGCTCCACCAAGTCTAATAGCTACGGCCTTAGAAGTCAAAGCCAGAAGCATAAAATACAATATAAATACAACAGCTTTGCCAACGTATAAAATGAAAAATTTCAAACAGTGTGAAAGTAATGGTCATTTCTACGTTCCGAGCAACCTAGGCTTCACTCTAGGGCGTTGCAACACCAGATCGAATAGCTATGGACTTAGAATCCAACGCCAGAATCATAAAATACAATATAAGTACAACAGTTTTTCCATCGTATAAAATGAATGTTTGCAAACATTGTGAAAGTAATGGTCATTTCTACGTTCCGGGCAACCTCGGCTTCACTCTAGGGCGTTGTTCCACGAGATCGAACAGTTAGGGCCTATAAAGTTAACGCCAGACGCATAAAATACGATAAAAATGCAACAGTTTTTCCATCGTATAGCATGAATAATTGCAACCAGTGTGAAAGTAATGGTCATTTCTACGTTTCGGGCAATCTAGGCTTCACACTGGGGCGTTGCTCCGCCAGAACGAATAGTTGGGGAATAAGAAGTTAACGCCAGAAGCATAAAATACAATATAAATACAACAGTTTTTCCATCGTATAAAAAGAATAATTGCAACCAGTGTGAAAGTAATGGTCATTTCTACGTTTCGGGCAACCTAGGCTTCGCTCTAGCGTGTTGCTCCACCAGATCGAATAGCTGTGGACTTAGAGGTCAACGCTAGAAGCACCAAATACAAAATAAATGCAACAGTTTTTCCATCGTATAAAAAGAATAATTGCAACCAGTGTGAAAGTACTGGTCATTTCTACGTTCCGGGTAAACAAGGCTTCACTCTAGGGCGGTGCTCCACCAGATCAAACTGTTAGGGCCCAAGAAGTCAACACCAGAAGCATAAAATACAATATAAATACAGCAGCTTTTCATCGTACGTAATGTATATTTGGAAACAGTGTGAAAGGTATGGTCATTTCTGCGTTCCGGGCAACCCAGGCTTCACTCTAGGGCGTTGTTCAACCAGATCGATTAGTTAGGGACTTGGAGGTCAACGCCAAGAGCATAAAATACAATAAAAATACAACAGTTTATTCATCGTACAACAGGAATAATTGCAACCTGTGTGAAAGTAATGGGCATTTCTACGTTCCGTGCAACCTAGGCTTCACTCTAGGGCGTTGATCCACCAGATCGAATAGCCAGCGACTTGGAGGTCAACGCCAAGAGCATAAAATACAATATGATACAACAGCATTTCCATAGTATAAAACGAATAATTGCAACCAGTGTGAAAGTTATGGTAACTTCTACGTTCCGGGCAACCTAGGGTTCACTCTAGGCCGTTGCTCCACAACATAGAATAGTTAGGGCCTTAGTAGTCGATGCCCGATGAATAAAATACAAGATAAATAGAACAGTTTTTCCATTGTACAAAACGAATAAATGGAACCAGTGTGAAAGTTATGGTCATTTCTACGTTCCGGGCAACCTAGGCTTCACTCTAGGCCGTTGCTCCACAACATAGAATAGTTAAGGCCTTAGTAGTCGACGCCCGATGCATAAAATACAAAATAAATAGAACAGTTTTTCCATTGTATAAAACGAATAAATGCAACCAGTGTGAAAGTTATGGTCATTTCTACGTTCCGGGCAATCTCGGCTTCACTCTAGGGCGTTGTTCCACGAGATCGAACATATAGGGCCTAAAATGTTAACGCCAGAAGCATACAATACGATAAAAATGAAACACTTTTTCCATCGTATAGCATGAATAATTGCAACCAGTGTGAAAGTAATGGTCATTTCTACGTTTCGGGCAACCTAGGCTTCGCTCTAGGGTGTTGCTCCACCAGATAGAATAGCTGTGGACTTAGAGGTCAACGCTAGAAGCACCAAATACAATAAATATGCAACAGTTTCTCCTCCGTATAACGGGAATAAATGCAACCAGTGTGAAGGTAATGGTATGTTCTACGTTCCGGACAACCGAGGCTGCACTCTAGGTCGGTGCTCCACCAGATCAAATAGTTTGGGCCTAAGAAGTCAACGCCAGAAGCGTAAGATACAATAAAGGTGCAACAGCTTTTCCATCGAATAACAGGAATAACTGCAAACAGTGTGAAAGTACTGGTCATTCCTACGTTTCGGGTAACCTAGGTTTCACACTAGGGCATTGCTCCACCAGATCGAATAGTTAGGGCCTAAGAAATCGACGCCAGAAGGATAAAATACATTACAAATACAACCGCTTTTCCATCGTATAAAACGAGTAATTGCAAACATTGTGAAAGTAATGGTCATATCTACGTTCCGGGCAACCTAGGCTTCACCCTAGGGCGATGTTCCACCACATCGAATAGCTACGGCCTTAGAAGTCAACGGCTGAAGCATAAAATGCAATAAAAATACAACAGCTTTTTCATCGTATAACAGGAATAATTGCAACAAGCGTGAAGGTAATGGTCATTTCTACGTTCCGGGTAACCTAGGCTTCACCCTAGGGCGTTGTTCCACCAGATGGAATAGTTAGGGCCTAAGAAGTCAACGCCAGAAGCATAAAATACAAAATAAATAGAATAGTTTTTCCATTGTATATAACGAATAATTGCTACCAGTATGAAAGTTATGGTCATTTCTACGTTCCAGGCAACCTAGGCTTCACTCTATGGCGGTGCTCCACCAGATCAAATAGTTAGGGTCTAAGAAGTCAACGCCAGAAGTTTAAAATACAATATAAATACAACAGCTTTTCCATCGTATAAAATATATAATTGCAAACAGTGTGAAAGTAATGGTCATTTCTGCGTTCCGGGCAACCTAGGCTTCACTCTAGGGCGTTGCTCCGCCAGATCAAATAGTTATGGCCAAAGAAGTCCTCGCCAGAAGCATAAAATGCAATATAAATACAACAGCTTTTCCATCGTATAACAGGAATAATTGCAACCTGTGTGAAAGTAATGGCCATTTCTACGTTCCGGGCAACCTAGGACTCACTCTAGGGCGTTGGTCCACCAGATCCAATAGCTAGGGCCCAAGACGTCAACGCCAGAAGCATAAAGTACAGTAAAAATCCAACAGTTTGTACATCGGATAACAGGAGTAATTGCAAACAGTGTGAAAGTAATGGTCATTTCTACGTTCCGGGCAACCTAGGCTTCACTCTAGGGCGTTGCTCCACCACACCGAATAGTTAGGGCCTTAGTAGTCGACGCCCGAAGCATAAAACACAAAATACATACAACAGTTTTTCCATCGTATAAAACTAATAATTGCAATCAGTGTGATAGTTATGGTCTTTTCAACGTTCCGGGAAACCTAGGCTTCACTCTTGGGCGTTGCTCCACCACATCGAATAGATACGACCTTAGAAGTCAACGACTGAAGCATAAAATACAATATAAATACAACAGCCGTTCCATCGTATAAACCGAGTAATTGCAACGAGTGTGAGAGTTATTGTCATTTCTACGTTCCGGGCAACCTAGGCTTCACTCAAGGGCGTTGATCCACCACATCGAATAGTTAGGGCCTTAGTAGTCGACGCCCGAAGCATAAAACACAAAATACATACAACAGTTTTTCCATCGTATAAAACGAGTAATTGCAACCAGTGTGAGAGTTATTGTCATTTCTACGTTCCGGGCAACCTAGGCTTCACTCTAGGGCGTTGCCCCTCGAGATCGAATGGCTAGGACGTTAGAAGCCAACGCCAGAAACATAAAATACAATAAAAATACAACAGGTTTTCCATCGTATAACAGGAATAATTGCAACCAGTGTGAAAGTAATGGTCATTTCTACGTTCCGCGCAACGCAGGCTTCACTCTGGGTCGTCGCTCCACGAGATCGAATAGGTAGGGCCTTAGAAGTCAACGCCAGAAGCATAAAATACAATAAAAATACAACAGGTTTTCCATCGTATAACAGGAATAATTGCAACCAGTGTGAAAGTAATGGTCATTTCTACGTTCCGCGCAACGCAGGCTTCACTCTGGGTCGTCGCTCCACGAGATCGAATAGGTAGGGCCTTAGAAGTCAACGCCAGAAGCATAAAATTCAGTAAAAATACAAAAGTTTTTCCACCGTATAACAGGAATAATTGCAACCAGTGTGAAAGTAATGGTCATTTCTACGTTCCGTGCAACCGAGGCTTCACTCTAGGGCGTTGCCCCACGAGATCGAATGGCTAGGACGTTAGAAACCAACGCCAGAAGCATAAAATACAATATAAATGAAACAGTTTTTCCATCGTATAAAACGAATAATTGCAATCAGTATGAAAGTTGTGGTCATTTCTACGATTCGGGCATCCTAGACTTAACTCTGAGGCATAGCTCCACCAGATCGAATACATAAGGCCTTAGAAGTCAAATCCAAAAGCATAAAGTGCAATAAAAATCCAACAGTTTGTCCATCGTATAACAGGAATAATTGCAACCAGTGTGAAGGTGATGGTCATTTCTACGTTCCGGGCAACCCAGGCTTCACTCTAGGGCGTTGTTCCAACAGATCGAATAGTTAGGGCCTAAGAAGTCAGCGCCAGAGGCATAAAGTACAATAAAAATGCAACACTTTTTCCATCATATACCATGAATAATTGCAACCAGTGTGAAAGTAAAGGTCATTTCAACCTTACGGGCATCCTAGGCTTCACTCTAGGGCGTTCCTCCGCCAGATCGAATAGTTAGGGCGTAAGAAGTCAACGCCAGAAGCATAAAATACAAAATAAATACAACAGCTTTTCCATCGTATAAAAAGAATAATTCCAACCAGTGTGAAAGTAATGGTCATTTCTCCGTTCCGGGCAACATAGGCTTCACTCCTGGACGTTGCCCCACGAGATCGAATGGCTAGGACCATAGAAGCCAACGCCAGAAGCATAAAATACAATAAAAATGCATCAGGTTTTCCATCGGATAACAGGAATAATTGCAAACAGTGTGAAAGTAATGGTCATTTCTACTTACCGGGCAACCTAGGCTTCACTCTAGGGCGTTGCTCCACCACATCGAATAGCTACGACCTTAGAGGTCAACGCCAGAAGCATATAATACAATATAAATACAACAGGTTTTCCATCGTATAAAAGTAACAATTGCAACCAGTGTGAAAGAAAAAGTCATTTCTACGTTTCGGGCAACCTAGGCTTCAGTCTAGGGCGTTGCTCCACCAGATCGAATAGGTAGTGCCTTAGAAGACAACGCCAGAAGCATAAAGTACAGTAAAAATCCAACAGTTTGTCCATCGGATAACAGGAATAATTGCAAACAGTGTGAAAGTGGTGGTCATTTCTACGTTCCGGGCAACCTATGCTTCACTCTAGGGCGTTGCTCCACCTCATCGAATAGTTACGACCTTAGAGGTCAACGCCTGAAGCATAAAATACAATATTAATCCAACAGCTTTTCCATCGTATAAAACGAATAATTGCAACCAGTGTGAAAGTAATGGTCATTTCTACGTTTGGGGCAACATAGGCTTCACTCTTGAACGTTGCCCCACGTGATCGAATAGTTAGGACATTAGAAGTCAACCCCAGAAGCATAAAATACAGTAAAAATACAACAGTTTTTCCATCGTATAGCATGAATAATTGCAACCAGTGTGAAAGTAATGGTCGTTTCTACGTTCCGGACAACCTATGCTTCACTCTTGAACGTTGGCCCACGAGATCGAACAGCTAGGACCTTAGAAGTCAACGCCAGCAGCATAAAATACAGTAAAAATACCAAAGTTGTTCCATCGTATAACAGGAATAATTGCAACCAGTGTGAAAGTAATGGTCATTTCTACGTTCCGGGCAACCTAGCCATCACTCTAGGGCGTTGCTCCGCCAGATCGAATAGTTATGGCCTAAGAAGTCAACACCAGAAACATAAAATACAATATAAATGCAACAGTTTCTCCATCGTATAACTGGAATAATTGCCACCAGTGTGAAAGATATGGTCATTTCTACGTTCCAGGCAACCTAGGCTTCACTCTACGGCGTTGCTCTAACACATCTAATAACTACGGCCCTAGAAGTCAACGCCAGAAGCATAAAATACAATATAAATGCAACAGTTTTCCATCGTATAAAACGAATAATTGCAACCAATGTGAAAGTTATGGTCATTTCTACGTTCCGGGCAACCTAGGCTTCACTCTAGGGCGTTGTTCCAACAAATCGAATAGTTAGGGCCTAAGAAGACAGCGCCAGAAGCATAAAGTAGAATAAGAATGCAACAGTCTTTCCATCGTATAGCATGAATAATTGCAACCAGTATGACAGTAATAATCATTTCAACGTTGCGGGCATCCTAGATTTAACTGTGAGGCATTGCTCCACCAGATCGGATACATTGGGCCTTAGAAGTCAACGCCAGAAGCATAAAGTACAGTAAAAATCCAACAGTTTGTCCATCGTACAACAGGAATAATTGCAAACAGTGTGAAAGTAATGGCCATTTCTACGTTCCGGGCAACCTAGGCCTCACTCTAGGGCGTTGGTCCACCAGATACAATAGCTAGGGCCTAAGACGTCAACGCCAGAAGCATAAAATACAAAATAAATGCAACAGTTTTTCCACCGTATAAATAGAATAATTCCAACCAGTGTGAAAGTAATGGTCATTTCTACGTTCCGGGCAACATAGGCTTCACTCCTGGACGATGCCCCACGAGATCGAATGGCTAGGACGTTAGAAGCCAACGCCAGAAGCATAAAATACAATAAAAATACAACAGGTTTTCCATCGTATAACAGGAATAATTGCAACCAGTGTGAAAGTAATGGTCATTTCTACGTTCCGCGCAACGCAAGCTTCACTCTGGGGCGTCGCTCCACGAGATCGAATAGGTAGGGCCTTAGAAGTCAACGCCAGAAGCATAAAGTACAGTAAAAATACAACAGTTTGTCCACCGGATAACAGGAATAATTGCAAACAGTGTGAAAGTAATGGTCATTTCTACGTTCCGGGCAACCTAGGCTTCACTCTATGGCGTTGCTCCTACTGATCGAATAGTTACGGCCTAAGAAGTCAACGCCAGAAGCATAAAATTCAGTAAAAATACAAAAGTTTTTCCACCGTATAACTGGAATAATTGCAACCTGTGTGAAAGTAATGGGCATTTCTACGTTCCGTGCAACCTAGGCTTCACTCTAGGGCGTTGATCCACCAGATCGAATAGCCAGCGACTTGGAGGTCAACGCCAAGAGCATAAAATACAATATGATACAACAGCATTTCCATAGTATAAAACGAATAATTGCAACCAGTGTGAAAGTTATGGTCATTTCTACGTTCCGGGCAACCTAGGCTTCACTCTAGGCCGTTGCTCCACAACATAGAATAGTTAGGGCCTTAGTAGTCGACGCCCGATGCATAAAATACAAAATAAATAGAACAGTTTTTCCATTGTATAAAACGAATAAATGCAACCAGTGTGAAAGTTATGGTCATTTCTACGTTCCGGGCAATCTCGGCTTCACTCTAGGGCGTTGTTCCACGAGATCGAACATATAGGGCCTAAAGTGTTAACGCCAGAAGCATACAATACGATAAAAATGAAACACTTTTTCCATCGTATAGCATGTATAATTGCAACCAGTGTGAAAGTAATGGCCATTTCTACGTTTCGGGCAACCTAGGCTTCGCTCTAGGGTGTTGCTCCACCAGATAGAATAGCTGTGGACTTAGAGGTCAACGCTAGAAGCACCAAATACAATAAATATGCAACAGTTTCTCCTCCGTATAACGGGAATAAATGCAACCAGTGTGAAGGTAATGGTATGTTCTACGTTCCGGACAACCGAGGCTGCACTCTAGGTCGGTGCTCCACCAGATCAAATAGTTTGGGCCTAAGAAGTCAACGCCAGAAGCGTAAGATACAATAAAGGTGCAACAGCTTTTCCATCGAATAACAGGAATAACTGCAAACAGTGTGAAAGTACTGGTCATTCCTACGTTTCGGGTAACCTAGGTTTCACACTAGGGCATTGCTCCACCAGATCGAATAGTTAGGTCCTAAGAAGTCAACGCCAGAAGCATAAAATACATTACAAATACAACTCCTTTTCCATCGTATAAAACGAGTAATTGCAACCAGTGTGAATGTTGTGGTCATTTCTACGTTCCGGGCAACCTAGGCTTCACTGTAGGACGTTGCTCCACCAGATCGATTAGTTAGGGCCTTAGAAGTCAACGCCCGAGGCATAAAATACAAAATAAGTAGAACAGTTTTTCCATTGTATATAACGAATAATTGCTACCAGTGTGAAATTTATGGTCGTTTCTACGTTCCGGGCAACCTAGGCTTCACCCTAGGGCGTTGTTCGGCCAGATGCAAAAGTTAGGGCCTAAGAAGTCAACGCCAGAAGCATAAAATACGATATAAATACAACAGCTTTTGCATCGTATAAAACGAATAATTGCAACCTGTGTGAAAGTTATGGTCATATCTACGTTCCGGGCAAACTAGGCTTCACTGTAGGGCGTTATTCCACCAGATCGAATAGGTAGGGTCATAGTAGTCAACGCCCGAAGCATAAAATACAATAAATATACAAATGTTTTTCCATCATATAGCAGGAATAATTGCAACCAGTGTGAAAGTGATGGTCATTTCTACGTTCCGGGCAACCTAGGCTTCACTGTAGGGCGTTGCTCCACCAGATCGAATAGCTAGGGACTTAGAAGTCAATGCCAGAAGCATAAAACACAATAAAAATACAACAGTTTTTCCATCGTAAACAGGAATATTTGCAACCAGTGTGAAAGTGATGGTCATTTCTACGTTCCGGGTAACATAAGCTTCACTGTAGGGTGTTGCTTCACCACATCGAATAGCTACGTCTTTCGAAGTCAACGCAAGAAGCATAAAATACAATATAAATACAACAGATTTTCCATTTTATAAAACGAATAATTGCAACCAGTGTGAAAGTTATGGTTATTTCTACGTTCCGAGCAATCTAGGCTTCACCCTAGGGCGTTGCTCCACCAGATGGAATATTTAGGGCCTAAGAAATCGACGCCAGAAGCATAGAATACGATATAAATACAACAGCTTTCCCATCTTATAAAACGAATAATTGCAACCAGTGTGAAGGTTATGGTCATTTCTACGTTCTGCGCAACCTAGGCTGCACTCTAGGTTGGTGCTCCACCAGATCAAATAGTTTGGGCCTAAGAAGTCAACGCCAGAAGCATAAAATAAAATAAAGGTGCAACAGCTTTTCCATCGAATAACAGGAATAACTGCAAACAGTGTGAAAGTACTGGTCATTCCTACGTTCCGGGTAACCTAGGTTTCACACTAGGGCATTGCTCCACCAGATCGAATGGTTAGGGCCTAAGAAGTCAACGCCAGAAGGATAAAATACATTACAAATACAACCGCTTTTCCATCGTATAAAACGAGTAATTGCAACCAGTGTGAATGTTGTGGTCATTTCTACGTTCCGGGAAACCTAGGCTTCACTCTAGGACGTTGCCCCACCAGATCGATTAGTTAGGGCCTTAGAAGTCAACGCCAGAAGCATAAAACACAATAAAAACACAATAGTTTTTCCATTGTATAATAGGAATAATTGCAAACATTGTGAAAGTAATGGTCATATCTACGTTCCGGGCAACCTAGGCTTCACTCTATGGCGCTGCTCCACCAGATCGAATAGTTAGGGACTAAGAAGTCAACGCCAGAAGCACCAAATACAAAATAAATACAACAGTTTTTCCATCGTATAAAACGAATAATTGCAACCAGTGTGAAACTAATGGTCATTTCTACGTTCCGGGCAACCTAGGCTTCACCCTAGGGCGTTCTTCCACCAGATGGAATAGTTAGGGCCTAAGAAGTCAACGCCAGAAGCATAAAATACAAAATAAATAGAATAGTTTTTCCATTGTATATAACGAATAATTGCTACCAGTATGAAAGTTATGGTCATTTCTACGTTCCAGGCAACCTAGGCTTCACTCTATGGCGGTGCTCCACCAGATCAAATAGTTAGGGTCTAAGAAGTCAACGCCAGAAGTTTAAAATACAATATAAATACAACAGCTTTTCCATCGTATAAAATATATAATTGCAAACAGTGTGAAAGTAATGGTCATTTCTACGTTCCGGGCAACCTAGGCTTCACTCTAGGGCGTTGCTCCGCCAGATCAAATAGTTATGGCCTAAGAAGTCCTCGCCAGAAGCATAAAATGCAATATAAATACAACAGCTTTTCCATCGTATAAGAGGAATAATTGCAACCTGTGTGAAAGTAATGGCCATTTCTACGTTCCGGGCAACCTAGGACTCACTCTAGGGCGTTGGTCCACCAGATCCAATAGCTAGGGCCCAAGACGTCAACGCCAGAAGCATAAAGTATAGTAAAAATCCAACAGTTTGTACATCGGATAACAGGAGTAATTGCAAACAGTGTGAAAGTAATGGTCATTTCTACGTTCCGGGCAACCTAGGCTTCACTCTAGGGCGTTGCTCCACCACATCGAATAGTTAGGGCCTTAGTAGTCGACGCCCGAAGCATAAAACACAAAATACATACAACAGTTTTTCCATCGTATAAAACGAATAATTGCAATCAGTGTGATAGTTATGGTCTTTTCTACGTTCCGGGAAACCTAGGCTTCACTCTTGGGCGTTGCTCCACCACATCGAATAGATACGACCTTAGAAGTCAACGACTGAAGCATAAAATACAATATAAATACAACAGCCGTTCCATCGTATAAAACGAGTAATTGCAACCAGTGTGAGAGTTATTGTCATTTCTACGTTCCGGGCAACCTAGGCTTCACTCAAGGGCGTTGATCCACCACATCGAATAGTTAGGGCCTTAGTAGTCGACGCCCGAAGCATAAAACACAAAATACATACAACAGTTTTTCCATAGTATAAAACGAGTAATTGCAACCAGTGTGAGAGTTATTGTCATTTCTACGTTCCGGGCAACCTAGGCTTCACTCTAGGGCGTTGCCCCACGAGATCGAATGGCTAGGACGTTAGAAGCCAACGCCAGAAACATAAAATACAATAAAAATACAACAGGTTTTCCATCGTATAACAGGAATAATTGCAACCAGTGTGAAAGTAATGGTCATTTCTACGTTCCGCGCAACGCAGGCTTCACTCTGGGTCGTCGCTCCACGAGATCGAATAGGTAGGGCCTTAGAAGTCAACGCCAGAAGCATAAAATTCAGTAAAAATACAAAAGTTTTTCCACCGTATAACAGGAATAATTGCAACCAGTGTGAAAGTAATGGTCATTTCTACGTTCCGGGCAACCGAGGCTTCACTCTAGGGCGTTGCCCCACGAGATCGAATGGCTAGGACGTTAGAAACCAACGCCAGAAGCATAAAATACAATATAAATGAAACAGTTTTTCCTTCGTATAAAACGAATAATTGCAATCAGTATGAAAGTTGTGGTCATTTCTACGATTCGGGCATCCTAGACTTAACTCTGAGGCATAGCTCCACCAGATCGAATACATAAGGCCTTAGAAGTCAAATCCAAAAGCATAAAGTGCAATAAAAATCCAACAGTTTGTCCATCGTATAACAGGAATAATTGCAACCAGTGTGAAAGTGATGGTCATTTCTACGTTCCGGGCAACCCAGGCTTCACTCTAGGGCGTTGTTCCACCAGATCGAATAGTTAGGGCCTAAGAAGTCAGCGCCAGAGGCATAAAGTACAATAAAAATGCAACACTTTTTCCATCATATACCATGAATAATTGCAACCAGTGTGAAAGTAAAGGTCATTTCAACCTTACGGGCATCCTAGGCTTCACTCTAGGGCGTTCCTCCGCCAGATCGAATAGTTAGGGCGTAAGAAGTCAACGCCAGAAGCATAAAATACAAAATTAATACAACAGCTTTTCCATCGTATAAAAAGAATAATTCCAACCAGTGTGAAAGTAATGGTCATTTCTCCGTTCCGGGCAACATAGGCTTCACTCCTGGACGTTGCCCCACGAGATCGAATGGCTAGGACCATAGAAGCCAACGCCAGAAGCATAAAATACAATATAAATACAACAGCTTTTCCATCGTATTACAGGAATAATTGCCACCAGTGTGAAAGATATGGTCATTTCTACGTTCTGGGCAACCTAGGCTTCACTCTAGGGCGTTGCTCCACCACATCGAATAGCTACGACCTTAGAGGTCAACGCCTGAAGCATAAAATACAATATAAATGCAACAGCTTTTCCATCGTATAAAACGAATAATTGCAACCAGTGTGAAAGTTATGGTCATTTCTACGTTCCGGGCAACCTAGGCTTCACTCTAGGGCGTTGCTCCAATGGATCGAATAGTTAGGGCCTTAGAAGTCACAGCCAGAAGCATAAAATACAATATAAATACAACAGTTTTTCCATCGTATAGCATGAATAATTGCAACCAGTGTGAAAGTAATGGTCATTTCTACGATCCGGGCAACCTAGGCTTCACTCTAGGGCGTTGCTCCGCCAGATCAAATAGTTATGGCCTAAGAAGTCAACGCCAGAAGCATATAATACAATATAAATACAACAGCTTTTATATCGTATAACAGGAATAATTGCAACCAATGAGAATGTAATGGCCATTTCTACGTTCCGGGCAACCTAAGCCTCACTCTAGGGTGTTGGTCCACCAGATCCAATAGCTAGGGCCTAAGACGTGAACGCCAGAAGCATAAAATACAAAATAAATACAACAGTTTTACCATCGTATAAAAAGAATAATTCCAACCAGTGTGAAAGTAATGGTCATTTCTACGTTCCGGGCAACCTAGCCTTCACTCTAGGGCGTTAATCCACTACATCGATTAGTTAGGGCCTTAGTAGTGGACGCCCGAAGCATAAAATACAAAATAAATAGATCAGTTTTTCCATTGTATAAAACGAATAGTTGCAACCAGTGAGAAAGTAATGGTTATTTCCACGTTTCAGGCAACCTAGGCTTCACTCTGGGGCGTTGATCCGCCAGATCGAAAAGTTAGGGCATAAGAAGTCAACGCCAGAAGCATAAAGTACAATATAAATACAACAGCTTTTCCATCGTATTACAGGAATAATTGCCACCAGTGTGAAAGATATGGTCATTTCTACGTTCTGGGCAACCTAGGCTTCACTCTAGGGCGTTGCTCCACCACATCGAATAGTTAGGGCCTTAGTAGTCGAAGCCCGAAGCATAAAAGACAAAATAAATACTATAGTTTTTCCATCGTATTAAACGAATAATTGCAACCAGTATGAAAGTTATGGTCATTTCTACGTTCCGGGCAACCTGGGCTTCACTCTAGGGCGCTGCTCTTACAACATCGAATAGTTAGGGCCTTAGTGGTCGACGCCCGAAGCATAAAATACAAAATAAATAGAACAGTTTTTCCATTGTATAAAACGAATAATTGCAACCACTGTGAAAGTTATGGTCATTTCTACGTTTTGGCCAACCGAGGCTTTACTCTAGGGCGTTGCTCCACCAGATCGAATAGTTATGGCCTATGAATTCAACGCCAGAAGCATAAAGTACAATAAATATAAAACAGTTTTTCCATCGTATAGCATGAATAATTGCAACCAGTGTGAAAGGAATGGTCATTTCTACTTTCCAGGCAACCTAGGCTTCACTCTAGGGCGTTGCTCCGCCAGGTCGAATAGTTACGGCCTAAGAAGTCAACACGAGAAGCATAAAATACAATATAAATACAACAGCTTTTCCATCGTATAACCGGAGTAATTGCAACCAGTGTGAAAGTAATGGCCATTTCTACGTTCCGGGCAACATAGACTTCACTCTAGGGCGTTGTTCCGCCAGATCGAATAGTTATGGCCTAAGAAGTCAAAGCGAGAGGCATAAAATACAATATAAATACAACAGCTTTTCCATCGTATAACAGGAGTAATTGCAGCCAGTGTGAAAGTGGTGGTCATTTCTACGTTCCGCGCAACCTAGGCTTCACTCTAGGGCGTTGATCCACCACGTCGAGTAGCTACGTCCTTAGAAGTCAACGCCAGAAGCATAAAATACAATATAAGTGCAACAGTTTTCCATTGCATAAAACGATTAATTGCAACCAGTGTGAAAGTTATGGTAATTTCTGCGTTCCGGGCAACCTAGGCTTCACTCTAGGGCGTTGTTCCAACAGGTCGAATAGTTAGGGCCTAAGAAGTCAACGCCAGAAGCATAAAATACAATATAAATACAACAGCTTTTCCATCGTATAACAGGAATAATTGCAACCTGTGTGAAAGTAATGGCCATTTCTACGTTCCGGGC
Source organism: Calliopsis andreniformis (assembly GCF_051401765.1). Lineage (NCBI taxonomy): Eukaryota > Metazoa > Arthropoda > Insecta > Hymenoptera > Andrenidae > Calliopsis > Calliopsis andreniformis. The sequence goes on from NW_027480430.1 coordinate 13,120,687, forward strand.
AACCTAGGACTCACTCTAGGGCGTTGGTCCACCAGATCCAATAGCTGGGGCCTAAGACGTCAACGCCAGAAGCATAAAATACAAAATAAATGCAACAGTTTTTCCACCGTATACAAAGAATAATTCCAACCAGTGTGAAAGTAATGGTCATTTCTACGTTCCGGGCAACCTAGGCATCACTCTAGGGCGTTGCTCCGCCAGATCGAATAGTTATGGCCTAAGAAGTCAACACCAGAAACATAAAATACAATATAAATGCAACAGTTTTTCCATCGTATAACTGGAATAATTGCCACCAGTGTGAAAGATATGGTCATTTCTACGTTCCAGGCAACCTAAGCTTCACTCTAGGGCGTTGCTCTACCACATCTAATAACTACGGCCTTAGAAGTCAACGCCAGAACCATAAAATACAATATAAATGCAACAGTTTTCCATCGTATAAAACGAATAATTGCATCCAATGTGAAAGTTATGGTAATTTCTAGGTTCCGGGCAACCTAGGCTTCACTCTAGGGCGTTGTTCCAACAAATCGAATAGTTAGGGCCTATGAAGACAGCGCCAGAAGCATAAAGTAGAATAAGAATGCAACAGTCTTTCCATCGTATGGCATGAATAATTGCAACCAGTATGACAGTAATAACCATTTCAACGTTGCGGGCATCCCAGATTTAACTGTGAGGCATTGCTCCACCAGATCGAATACATTGGGCCTTAGAAGTCAACGCCAGAAGCATAAAGTACAGTAAAAATCCAACAGTTTGTCCATCGTACAACAGGAATAATTGCAAGCAGTGTGAAAGTAATGGCCATTTCTACGTTCCAGGCAACCTAGGCCTCACTCTAGGGCGTTGGTCCACCAGATACAATAGCTAGGGCCTAAGACGTCAACGCCAGAAGCATAAAATACAAAATGAATGCAACAGTTTTTCCACCGTATAAAAAGAATAATTCCAACCAGTGTGAAAGTAATGGTCATTTCTACGTTCCGGGCAACATAGGCTTCACTCCTGGACGTTGCCCCACGAGATCGAATGGCTAGGACGTTAGAAGCCAACGCCAGAAGCATAAAATACAATAAAAATACAACAGGTTTTCCATCGTATAACAGGAATAATTGCAAGCAGTGTGAAAGTAATGGCCATTTCTACGTTCCAGGCAACCTAGGCCTCACTCTAGGGCGTTGGTCCACCAGATACAATAGCTAGGGCCTAAGACGTCAACGCCAGAAGCATAAAATACAAAATGAATGCAACAGTTTTTCCATTGTATAAAACGAATAATTGCAACCACTGTGAAAGTTATGGTCATTTCTACGTTTTGGCCAACCGAGGCTTTACTCTAGGGCGTTGCTCCACCAGATCGAATAGTTATGGCCTATGAATTCAACGCCAGAAGCATAAAGTACAATAAATATAAAACAGTTTTTCCATCGTATAGCATGAATAATTGCAACCAGTGTGAAAGGAATGGTCATTTCTACTTTCCAGGCAACCTAGGCTTCACTCTAGGGCGTTGCTCCGCCAGGTCGAATAGTTACGGCCTAAGAAGTCAACACGAGAAGCATAAAATACAATATAAATACAACAGCTTTTCCATCGTATAACCGGAGTAATTGCAACCAGTGTGAAAGTAATGGCCATTTCTACGTTCCGGGCAACATAGACTTCACTCTAGGGCGTTGTTCCGCCAGATCGAATAGTTATGGCCTAAGAAGTCAAAGCGAGAGGCATAAAATACAATATAAATACAACAGCTTTTCCATCGTATAACAGGAGTAATTGCAGCCAGTGTGAAAGTGGTGGTCATTTCTACGTTCCGCGCAACCTAGGCTTCACTCTAGGGCGTTGATCCACCACGTCGAGTAGCTACGTCCTTAGAAGTCAACGCCAGAAGCATAAAATACAATATAAGTGCAACAGTTTTCCATTGCATAAAACGATTAATTGCAACCAGTGTGAAAGTTATGGTAATTTCTGCGTTCCGGGCAACCTAGGCTTCACTCTAGGGCGTTGTTCCAACAGGTCGAATAGTTAGGGCCTAAGAAGTCAACGCCAGAAGCATAAAATACAATATAAATACAACAGCTTTTCCATCGTATAACAGGAATAATTGCAACCTGTGTGAAAGTAATGGCCATTTCTACGTTCCGGGCAACCTAGGACTCACTCTAGGGCGTTGGTCCACCAGATCCAATAGCTGGGGCCTAAGACGTCAACGCCAGAAGCATAAAATACAAAATAAATGCAACAGTTTTTCCACCGTATACAAAGAATAATTCCAACCAGTGTGAAAGTAATGGTCATTTCTACGTTCCGGGCAACCTAGGCATCACTCTAGGGCGTTGCTCCGCCAGATCGAATAGTTATGGCCTAAGAAGTCAACACCAGAAACATAAAATACAATATAAATGCAACAGTTTTTCCATCGTATAACTGGAATAATTGCCACCAGTGTGAAAGATATGGTCATTTCTACGTTCCAGGCAACCTAAGCTTCACTCTAGGGCGTTGCTCTACCACATCTAATAACTACGGCCTTAGAAGTCAACGCCAGAACCATAAAATACAATATAAATGCAACAGTTTTCCATCGTATAAAACGAATAATTGCATCCAATGTGAAAGTTATGGTAATTTCTAGGTTCCGGGCAACCTAGGCTTCACTCTAGGGCGTTGTTCCAACAAATCGAATAGTTAGGGCCTATGAAGACAGCGCCAGAAGCATAAAGTAGAATAAGAATGCAACAGTCTTTCCATCGTATGGCATGAATAATTGCAACCAGTATGACAGTAATAACCATTTCAACGTTGCGGGCATCCCAGATTTAACTGTGAGGCATTGCTCCACCAGATCGAATACATTGGGCCTTAGAAGTCAACGCCAGAAGCATAAAGTACAGTAAAAATCCAACAGTTTGTCCATCGTACAACAGGAATAATTGCAAGCAGTGTGAAAGTAATGGCCATTTCTACGTTCCAGGCAACCTAGGCCTCACTCTAGGGCGTTGGTCCACCAGATACAATAGCTAGGGCCTAAGACGTCAACGCCAGAAGCATAAAATACAAAATGAATGCAACAGTTTTTCCACCGTATAAAAAGAATAATTCCAACCAGTGTGAAAGTAATGGTCATTTCTACGTTCCGGGCAACATAGGCTTCACTCCTGGACGTTGCCCCACGAGATCGAATGGCTAGGACGTTAGAAGCCAACGCCAGAAGCATAAAATACAATAAAAATACAACAGGTTTTCCATCGTATAACAGGAATAATTGCAACCAGTGTGAGAGTAATGGTCATTTCTACGTTCCGCGCAACGCAGGCTTCACTCTGGGGCGTCGCTCCACGATATCGAATAGGTAGGGCCTTAGAAGTCAACGCCAGAAGCATAAAGTAAAGTAAAAATACAACAGTTTGTCCATCGGATAACAGGAATAATTGCAAACAGTGTGAAAGTAATGGTCATTTCTACGTTCCGGGCAACCTAGGCTTCACTCTAGGGCGTTGCTCCAATGGATTGAATAGTTAGGGCCTTAGAAGTCACAGCCAGAAGCATAAAATACAATATAAATACAACAGTTTTTCCATCGTATAGCATGAATAATTGCAACCAGTGTGAAAGTAATGGTCATTTCTACGATCCGGGCAACCTAGGCTTCACTCTAGGGCGTTGCTCCGCCAGATCAAATAGTTATGGCCTAAGAAGTCAACGCCAGAAGCATATAATACAATATAAATACAACAGCTTTTATATCGTATAACAGGAATAATTGCAACCAATGTGAATGTAATGGCCATTTCTACGTTCCGGGCAACCTAAGCCTCACTCTAGGGTGTTGGTCCACCAGATCCAATAGCTAGGGCCTAAGACGTGAACGCCAGAAGCATAAAATACAAAATAAATACAACAGTTTTACCATCGTATAAAAAGAATAATTCCAACCAGTGTGAAAGTAATGGTCATTTCTACGTTCCGGGCAACCTAGCCTTCACTCTAGGGCGTTAATCCACCACATCGATTAGTTAGGGCCTTAGTAGTGGACGCCCGAAGCATAAAATACAAAATAAATAGATCAGTTTTTCCATTGTATAAAACGAATAGTTGCAACCAGTGAGAAAGTAATGGTTATTTCCACGTTTCAGGCAACCTAGGCTTCACTCTGGGGCGTTGATCCGCCAGATCGAAAAGTTAGGGCATAAGAAGTCAACGCCAGAAGCATAAAGTACAATATAAATACAAGAGCTTTTCCATCGTATAAAACGAATAATTGCAACCAATGTGAAAGTTATGGTAATTTCTAGGTTCCGGGCAACCTAGGCTTCACTCTAGGGCGTTGTTCCAACAAATCGAATAGTTAGGGCCTTAGTAGTCGAAGCCCGAAGCATAAAAGACAAAATAAATACTATAGTTTTTCCATCGTATTAAACGAATAATTGCAACCAGTATGAAAGTTATGGTCATTTCTACGTTCCGGGCAACCTGGGCTTCACTCTAGGGCGCTGCTCTTACAACATCGAATAGTTAGGGCCTTAGTGGTCGACGCCCGAAGCATAAAATACAAAATAAATAGAACAGTTTTTCCATTGTATAAAACGAATAATTGCAACCACTGTGAAAGTTATGGTCATTTCTACGTTTTGGCCAACCGAGGCTTTACTCTAGGGCGTTGCTCCACCAGATCGAATAGTTAGGGCCTATGAATTCAACGCCAGAAGCATAAAGTACAATAAATATAAAACAGTTTTTCCATCGTATAGCATGAATAATTGCAACCAGTGTGAAAGGAATGGTCATTTCTACTTTCCAGGCAACCTAGGCTTCACTCTAGGGCGTTGCTCCGCCAGGTCGAATAGTTACGGCCTAAGAAGTCAACACGAGAAGCATAAAATACAATATAAATACAACAGCTTTTCCATCGTATAACCGGAGTAATTGCAACCAGTGTGAAAGTAATGGCCATTTCTACGTTCCGGGCAACATAGACTTCACTCTAGGGCGTTGTTCCGCCAGATCGAATAGTTATGGCCTAAGAAGTCAAAGCGAGAGGCATAAAATACAATATAAATACAACAGCTTTTCCATCGTATAACAGGAGTAATTGCAGCCAGTGTGAAAGTGGTGGTCATTTCTACGTTCCGCGCAACCTAGGCTTCACTCTAGGGCGTTGATCCACCACGTCGAGTAGCTACGTCCTTAGAAGTCAACGCCAGAAGCATAAAATACAATATAAGTGCAACAGTTTTCCATTGCATAAAACGATTAATTGCAACCAGTGTGAAAGTTATGGTAATTTCTGCGTTCCGGGCAACCTAGGCTTCACTCTAGGGCGTTGTTCCAACAGGTCGAATAGTTAGGGCCTAAGAAGTCAACGCCAGAAGCATAAAATACAATATAAATACAACAGCTTTTCCATCGTATAACAGGAATAATTGCAACCTGTGTGAAAGTAATGGCCATTTCTACGTTCCGGGCAACCTAGGACTCACTCTAGGGCGTTGGTCCACCAGATCCAATAGCTGGGGCCTAAGACGTCAACGCCAGAAGCATAAAATACAAAATAAATGCAACAGTTTTTCCACCGTATACAAAGAATAATTCCAACCAGTGTGAAAGTAATGGTCATTTCTACGTTCCGGGCAACCTAGGCATCACTCTAGGGCGTTGCTCCGCCAGATCGAATAGTTATGGCCTAAGAAGTCAACACCAGAAACATAAAATACAATATAAATGCAACAGTTTTTCCATCGTATAACTGGAATAATTGCCACCAGTGTGAAAGATATGGTCATTTCTACGTTCCAGGCAACCTAAGCTTCACTCTAGGGCGTTGCTCTACCACATCTAATAACTACGGCCTTAGAAGTCAACGCCAGAACCATAAAATACAATATAAATGCAACAGTTTTCCATCGTATAAAACGAATAATTGCATCCAATGTGAAAGTTATGGTAATTTCTAGGTTCCGGGCAACCTAGGCTTCACTCTAGGGCGTTGTTCCAACAAATCGAATAGTTAGGGCCTATGAAGACAGCGCCAGAAGCATAAAGTAGAATAAGAATGCAACAGTCTTTCCATCGTATGGCATGAATAATTGCAACCAGTATGACAGTAATAACCATTTCAACGTTGCGGGCATCCCAGATTTAACTGTGAGGCATTGCTCCACCAGATCGAATACATTGGGCCTTAGAAGTCAACGCCAGAAGCATAAAGTACAGTAAAAATCCAACAGTTTGTCCATCGTACAACAGGAATAATTGCAAGCAGTGTGAAAGTAATGGCCATTTCTACGTTCCAGGCAACCTAGGCCTCACTCTAGGGCGTTGGTCCACCAGATACAATAGCTAGGGCCTAAGACGTCAACGCCAGAAGCATAAAATACAAAATAAATGCAACAGTTTTTCCACCGTATAAAAAGAATAATTCCAACCAGTGTGAAAGTAATGGTCATTTCTACGTTCCGGGCAACATAGGCTTCACTCCTGGACGTTGCCCCACGAGATCGAATGGCTAGGACGTTAGAAGCCAACGCCAGAAGCATAAAATACAATAAAAATACAACAGGTTTTCCATCGTATAACAGGAATAATTGCAACCAGTGTGAGAGTAATGGTCATTTCTACGTTCCGCGCAACGCAGGCTTCACTCTGGGGCGTCGCTCCACGATATCGAATAGGTAGGGCCTTAGAAGTCAACGCCAGAAGCATAAAGTACAGTAAAAATACAACAGTTTGTCCATCGGATAACAGGAATAATTGCAAACAGTGTGAAAGTAATGGTCATTTCTACGTTCCGGGCAACCTAGGCTTCACTCTAGGGCGTTGCTCCAATGGATTGAATAGTTAGGGCCTTAGAAGTCACAGCCAGAAGCATAAAATACAATATAAATACAACAGTTTTTCCATCGTATAGCATGAATAATTGCAACCAGTGTGAAAGTAATGGTCATTTCTACGATCCGGGCAACCTAGGCTTCACTCTAGGGCGTTGCTCCGCCAGATCAAATAGTTATGGCCTAAGAAGTCAACGCCAGAAGCATATAATACAATATAAATACAACAGCTTTTATATCGTATAACAGGAATAATTGCAACCAATGTGAATGTAATGGCCATTTCTACGTTCCGGGCAACCTAAGCCTCACTCTAGGGTGTTGGTCCACCAGATCCAATAGCTAGGGCCTAAGACGTGAACGCCAGAAGCATAAAATACAAAATAAATACAACAGTTTTACCATCGTATAAAAAGAATAATTCCAACCAGTGTGAAAGTAATGGTCATTTCTACGTTCCGGGCAACCTAGCCTTCACTCTAGGGCGTTAATCCACCACATCGATTAGTTAGGGCCTTAGTAGTGGACGCCCGAAGCATAAAATACAAAATAAATAGATCAGTTTTTCCATTGTATAAAACGAATAGTTGCAACCAGTGAGAAAGTAATGGTTATTTCCACGTTTCAGGCAACCTAGGCTTCACTCTGGGGCGTTGATCCGCCAGATCGAAAAGTTAGGGCATAAGAAGTCAACGCCAGAAGCATAAAGTACAATATAAATACAAGAGCTTTTCCATCGTATTACAGGAATAATTGCCACCAGTGTGAAAGATATGGTCATTTCTACGTTCTGGGCAACCTAGGCTTCACTCTAGGGCGTTGCTCCACCACATCGAATAGTTAGGGCCTTAGTAGTCGAAGCCCGAAGCATAAAAGACAAAATAAATACTATAGTTTTTCCATCGTATTAAACGAATAATTGCAACCAGTATGAAAGTTATGGTCATTTCTACGTTCCGGGCAACCTGGGCTTCACTCTAGGGCGCTGCTCTTACAACATCGAATAGTTAGGGCCTTAGTGGTCGACGCCCGAAGCATAAAATACAAAATAAATAGAACAGTTTTTCCATTGTATAAAACGAATAATTGCAACCACTGTGAAAGTTATGGTCATTTCTACGTTTTGGCCAACCGAGGCTTTACTCTAGGGCGTTGCTCCACCAGATCGAATAGTTAGGGCCTATGAATTCAACGCCAGAAGCATAAAGTACAATAAATATAAAACAGTTTTTCCATCGTATAGCACGAATAATTGCAACCAGTGTGAAAGGAATGGTCATTTCTACTTTCCAGGCAACCTAGGCTTCACTCTAGGGCGTTGCTCCGCCAGATCGAATAGTTACGGCCTAAGAAGTCAACACGAGAAGCATAAAATACAATATAAATACAACAGCTTTTCCATCGTATAACCGGAGTAATTGCAACCAGTGTGAAAGTAATGGCCATTTCTACGTTCCGGGCAACATAGACTTCACTCTAGGGCGTTGTTCCGCCAGATCGAATAGTTATGGCCTAAGAAGTCAAAGCGAGAGGCATAAAATACAATATAAATACAACAGCTTTTCCATCGTATAACAGGAGTAATTGCAGCCAGTGTGAAAGTGGTGGTCATTTCTACGTTCCGCGCAACCTAGGCTTCACTCTAGGGCGTTGATCCACCACGTCGAGTAGCTACGTCCTTAGAAGTCAACGCCAGAAGCATAAAATACAATATAAGTGCAACAGTTTTCCATTGCATAAAACGATTAATTGCAACCAGTGTGAAAGTTATGGTAATTTCTGCGTTCCGGGCAACCTAGGCTTCACTCTAGGGCGTTGTTCCAACAGGTCGAATAGTTAGGGCCTAAGAAGTCAACGCCAGAAGCATAAAATACAATATAAATACAACAGCTTTTCCATCGTATAACAGGAATAATTGCAACCTGTGTGAAAGTAATGGCCATTTCTACGTTCCGGGCAACCTAGGACTCACTCTAGGGCGTTGGTCCACCAGATCCAATAGCTAGGGCCTAAGACGTCAACGCCAGAAGCATAAAATACAAAATAAATGCAACAGTTTTTCCACCGTATACAAAGAATAATTCCAACCAGTGTGAAAGTAATGGTCATTTCTACGTTCCGGGCAACCTAGGCATCACTCTAGGGCGTTGCTCCGCCAGATCGAATAGTTATGGCCTAAGAAGTCAACACCAGAAACATAAAATACAATATAAATGCAACAGTTTTTCCATCGTATAACTGGAATAATTGCCACCAGTGTGAAAGATATGGTCATTTCTACGTTCCAGGCAACCTAAGCATCACTCTAGGGCGTTGCTCTACCACATCTAATAACTACGGCCTTAGAAGTCAACGCCAGAACCATAAAATACAATATAAATGCAACAGTTTTCCATCGTATAAAACGAATAATTGCAACCAATGTGAAAGTTATGGTAATTTCTAGGTTCCGGGCAACCTAGGCTTCACTCTAGGGCGTTGTTCCAACAAATCGAATAGTTAGGGCCTATGAAGACAGCGCCAGAAGCATAAAGTAGAATGAGAATGCAACAGTCTTTCCATCGTATGGCATGAATAATTGCAACCAGTATGACAGTAATAACCATTTCAACGTTGCGGGCATCCCAGATTTAACTGTGAGGCATTGCTCCACCAGATCGAATACATTGGGCCTTAGAAGTCAACGCCAGAAGCATAAAGTACAGTAAAAATCCAACAGTTTGTCCATCGTACAACAGGAATAATTGCAAGCAGTGTGAAAGTAATGGCCATTTCTACGTTCCAGGCAACCTAGACCTCACTCTAGGGCGTTGGTCCACCAGATACAATAGCTAGGGCCTAAGACGTCAACGCCAGAAGCATAAAATACAAAATAAATGCAACAGTTTTTCCACCGTATAAAAAGAATAATTCCAACCAGTGTGAAAGTAATGGTCATTTCTACGTTCCGGGCAACATAGGCTTCACTCCTGGACGTTGCCCCACGAGATCGAATGGCTAGGACGTTAGAAGCCAACGCCAGAAGCATAAAATACAATAAAAATACAACAGGTTTTCCATCGTATAACAGGAATAATTGCAACCAGTGTGAGAGTAATGGTCATTTCTACGTTCCGGGCAACCTAAGCCTCACTCTAGGGCGTTGTTCCACCAGATCGAATAGTTAGGGCCTAACAATTCAACGCCAGAAGCATAAAGTACAATAAATATAAAACAGTTTTTCCATCGTATAGCATGAATAATTGCAACCAGTGTGAAAGGAATGGTCATTTCTACTTTCCAGGCAACCTAGGCTTCACTCTAGGGCGTTGCTCCGCCAGATCGAATAGTTAGGGCCTAAGAAGTCAACGCCCGAAGCATAAAATACAAAATAAATACAACAGTTTTTCCATCGTATAAAAAGAATAATTCCCACCAGTGTGAAAGTAATGGTCATTTCTACGTTCCGGGCAACATAGGCTACACTCCTGGACGTTGCCCCACGAGATCGAATGGCTAGGACCATAGAAGCCAACGCCAGAAGCATAAAATACAATAAAAATGCATCAGGTTTTCCATCGGATAACAGGAATAATTGCAAACAGTGTGAAAGTAATGGTCATTTCTACGTTCCGGGCAACCTAGGCTTCACTCTAGGGCGTTGCTCCACCACATCGAATAGCTACGACCTTAGAGGTCAACGCCTGAAGCATAAAATACAATATAAATGCAACAGCTTTTCCATCGTATAAAACGAATAATTGCAACCAGTGTGAAAGTTATGGTCATTTCTACGTTCCGGGCAACCTAGGCTTCACTCTAGGGCGTTGCTCCAATGGATCGAATAGTTAGGGCCTTAGAAGTCACAGCCAGAAGCATAAAATACAATATAAATACAACAGTTTTTCCATCGTATAGCATGAATAATTGCAACCAGTGTGAAAGTAATGGTCATTTCTACGATCCGGGCAACCTAGGCTTCACTCTAGGGCGTTGCTCCGCCAGATCAAATAGTTATGGCCTAAGAAGTCAACGCCAGAAGCATATAATACAATATAAATACAACAGCTTTTATATCGTATAACAGGAATAATTGCAACCAATGTGAATGTAATGGCCATTTCTACGTTCCGGGCAACCTAAGCCTCACTCTAGGGTGTTAGTCCACCAGATCCAATAGCTAGGGCCTAAGACGTGAACGCCAGAAGCATAAAATGCAAAATAAATACAACAGTTTTACCATCGTATAAAAAGAATAATTCCAACCAGTGTGAAAGTAATGGTCATTTCTACGTTCCGGGCAACCTAGCCTTCACTCTAGGGCGTTAATCCACCACATCGATTAGTTAGGGCCTTAGTAGTCGACGCCCGAAGCATAAAATACAAAATAAATAGATCAGTTTTTCCATTGTATAAAACGAATAGTTGCAACCAGTGAGAAAGTAATGGTTATTTCCACGTTTCAGGCAACCTAGGCTTCACTCTAGGGCGTTGATCCGCCAGATCGAAAAGTTAGGGCATAAGAAGTCAACGCCAGAAGCATAAAGTACAATATAAAAACAACAGCTTTTCCATCGTATTACAGGAATAATTGCCACCAGTGTGAAGGATATGGTCATTTCTACGTTCTGGGCAACCTAGGCTTCACTCTAGGGCGTTGCTCCACCACATCGAATAGTTAGGGCCTTAGTAGTCGAAGCCCGAAGCATAAAAGACAAAATAAATACAATAGTTTTTCCATCGTATTAAACGAATAATTGCAACCAGTATGAAAGTTATGGTCATTTCTACGTTCCGGGCAACCTGGGCTTCACTCTAGAGCGCTGCTCTTACAACATCGAATAGTTAGGGCCTTAGTGGTCGACGCCCGAAGCATAAAATACAAAATAAATAGAACAGTTTTTCCATTGTATAAAACGAATAATTGCAACCACTGTGAAAGTTATGGTCATTTCTACGATTTGGCCAACCGAGGCTTTACTCTAGGGCGTTGCTCCACCAGATCGAATAGTTAGGGCCTATGAATTCAACGCCAGAAGCATAAAGTACAATAAATATAAAACAGTTTTTCCATCGTATAGCATGAATAATTGCAGCCAGTGTGAAAGGAATGGTCATTTCTACTTTCCAGGCAACCTAGGCTTCACTCTAGGGCGTTGCTCCGCCAGATCGAATAGTTACGGCCTAAGAGGTCGACACGAGAAGCATAAAATACAATATAAATACAACAGCTTTTCCATCGTATAACCGGAGTAATTGCAACCAGTGTGAAAGTAATGGCCATTTCTACGTTCCGGGCAACATAGACCTCACTCTAGGGCGTTGTTCCGCCAGATCGAATAGTTATGGCCTAAGAAGTCAAAGCGAGAGGCATAAAATACAATATAAATACAACAGCTTTTCCATCGTATAACAGGAGTAATTGCAGCCAGTGTGAAAGTGGTGGTCATTTCTACGTTCCGCGCAACCTAGGCTTCACTCTAGGGCGTTGATCCACCACGTCGAGTAGCTACGTCCTTAGAAGTCAACGCCAGAAGCATAAAATACAATATAAGTGCAACAGTTTTCCATTGCATAAAACGATTAATTGCAACCAGTGTGAAAGTTATGGTAATTTCTGCGTTCCGGGCAACCTAGGCTTCACTCTAGGGCGTTGTTCCAACAGGTCGAATAGTTAGGGCCTAAGAAGTCAACGCCAGAAGCATAAAATACAATATAAATAAAACAGTTTTTCCATCGTATAAAACGAGTAATTGCAATCAGTATGAAAATTATAGTCATTTCTACGGTTCGGGCATCCTAGACTTAACTCTGAGGCATAGCTCCACCAGATCGAATACATGAGGCCTTAGAAGTCAAATCCAAAAGCATAATGTGCAATAAAAATCCTACAGTTTGTCCATCGTAGAAGAGGAATAATTGCAACCAGTGTGAAAGTGATGGTCATTTCTACGTTCCGGGCAACCCAGTCTTCACTCTAGGGCGTCGTTCCACCAGATCGAATAGTTAGGGCCTAAGAAGTCAACGCCAGAAGCTTAAAATACAGTAAAAATACAACAGCTTTTCCATCGTATAAAACGAATAATTGCAACCAGTGTGATAGTTATGGTAATTTCTAGGTTCCGGGCGACCTAGGCTTCACTCTAGGGCGTTGTTCCAACAGATCGAATAGTTAGGGCCTAAGAAGTCAGCGCCAGAAGCATAAAGTAGAATAAGAATGCAACAGTTTTTCCATCGTATAGCATGAATAATTGCAACCAGTGTGACAGTAATAATCATTTCAACGTTGCGGGCGTGCTAGATTTAAATGTGAGGCATTGCTCCACCAGATCGAATACATTGGGCCTTAGAAGTCAACGCCAGAAGCATAAAGTACAGTAAACATCCAACAGTTTGTCCATCGGATAACAGGAATAATTGCAAACAGTGTGAAAGTAATGGTCATTTCTACGTTCCGGGCAACCTAGGCTTCACTCTAGGGCGTTGCTCCTCCAGATCGAATAGTTACGGCCTAAGAAGTCTACGCCAGAAGCATAAAATACAGTAAATATACAAAAGTTTTTGCATCGTATAACAGGAATAAATGCAACCAGTGTGAAAGTAATAGTCATTTTTACGTTCCGGGCAACCTAGGCATCACTCTAGGGCGTTGCTCAGCCAGATCGAATAGTTATGGCCTGAGCAGTCAACGCCAGAAACATAAAATACAATATAAATGCAACAGTTTTTCCATCGTATAACAGGAATAATTGCCACCAGTGTGAAAGATAAGGTCATTTCTACGTTCCAGGCAACCTAGGCTTCACTCTAGGGCGTTGCTCTACCACATCTAATAGCTACGGCCTTAGAAGTCAACGCCAGAAGCATAAAATACAATATAAATGCAACAGTTTTCCATTGTATAAAACGAATAATTGCAACCAGTGTGAAAGTTATGGTAATTTCTACGTTTCAGGCAGCCTGGGCTTCACTCTAGGGCGTTGATCCGCCTGATCGAATAGTTAGGGCCTAAGACGTCAACGCCAGAAGCATAGAATACAATATAAATACAACAGCTTTTCCATCGTATAAAAGGAATAATTGCCACCAGTGTGAAAGATATGGTCATTTCTACGTTCCGGGCAACCTAGGCTTCACTCTAGGGCGTTGCTCCACCACATCGAATAGTTAGGGCCTTAGTAGTCGACGCCCGAAGCATAAAATACAAAATAAATAGAACAGCTTTTCCATTGTGTAAAACGAATAATTGCAACCAGTGTGAAAGTTATGGTCATTTCTACGTTCGGGGCAACCGAGGCTACACTCTAGGGCGTTACTCCACCAGATCGAATAGTTAGGGCCTACGAATTCAACGCCAGAAGCATAAAATACAATATAAATACACCAGCTTTTCCATCGCATAACAGGAATAATTGCAACCAGTGTGAAAGTAATGGCCATTTCTACGTTCCGTGCAACCTAGGCTTCACTCTAGGGCGTTGCTCCGCCAGATCGAATAGTTATGGCCTAAGACGTCAACGCCAGAAGCATAGAATACAATATAAATACAACAGCTTTTCCATCGTATAAAAGGAATAATTGCCACCAGTGTGAAAGATATGGTCATTTCTACGTTCCGGGCAACCTAGGCTTCACTCTAGGGCGTTGCTCCACCACATCGAATAGTTAGGGCCTTAGTAGTCGACGCCCGAAGCATAAAATACAAAATAAATAGAACAGCTTTTCCATTGTGTAAAACGAATAATTGCAACCAGTGTGAAAGTTATGGTCATTTCTACGTTCGGGGCAACCGAGGCTACACTCTAGGGCGTTACTCCACCAGATCGAATAGTTAGGGCCTACGAATTCAACGCCAGAAGCATAAAATACAATATAAATACACCAGCTTTTCCATCGCATAACAGGAATAATTGCAACCAGTGTGAAAGTAATGGCCATTTCTACGTTCCGTGCAACCTAGGCTTCACTCTAGGGCGTTGCTCCGCCAGATCGAATAGTTATGGCCTAAGAAGTCAAAGCCAGATGCATAAAATACAATATAAATACAATAGCTTTTCCATCGTATAACAGGAATAATTGCAACCTGTGTGAAAGTAATGGCCATTTCTACGTTCCGTGCAACCTAGGCTTCACTCTAGGGCGTTGCTCCGCCAGATCGAATAGTTATGGCCTAAGAAGTCAAAGCCAGATGCATAAAATACAATATAAATACAACAGCTTTTCCATCGTATAACAGGAATACTTGCAACCTGTGTGAAAGTAATGGCCATTTCTACGTTCCGGGCAACCCAGGACTCACTCTAGGGCGTTGGTCCACCAGATCCAATAGCTAGGGCCTAAGACGTCAACGCCAGAAGCATAAAATACAAAATAAATGCAACAGTTTTTCCACAGTATACAAAGAATAATTCCAACCAGTGTGAAAGTAATGGTCATTTCTACGTTCCGGGCAACCTAGGCATCACTCTAGGGCGTTGCTCCGCCAGATCGAATAGTTATGGCCTAAGAAGTCAACACCAGAAACATAAAATACAATATAAATGCAACAGTTTTTCCATCGTATAACTGGAATAATTGCCACCAGTGTGAAAGATATGGTCATTTCTACGTTCCAGGCAACCTAAGCTTCACTCTAGGGCGTTGCTCTACCACATCTAATAACTACGGCCTTAGAAGTCAACGCCAGAACCATAAAATACAATATAAATGCAACAGTTTTCCATCGCATAAAACGAATAATTGCAACCAATGTGAAAGTTATGGTAATTTCTAGGTTCCGGGCAACCTAGGCTTCACTCTAGGGCGTTGTTCCAACAAATCGAATAGTTAGGGCCTATGAAGACAGCGCCAGAAGCATAAAGTAGAATAAGAATGCAACAGTCTTTCCATCGTATGGCATGAATAATTGCAACCAGTATGACAGTAATAACCATTTCAACATTGCGGGCATCCCAGATTTAACTGTGAGGCATTGCTCCACCAGATCGAATACATTGGGCCTTAGAAGTCAACGCCAGAAGCATAAAGTACAGTAAATATCCAACAGTTTGTCCATCGTACAACAGGAATAATTGCAAGCAGTGTGAAAGTAATGGCCATTTCTACGTTCCGGGCAACCTAGGCCTCACTCTAGGGCGTTGGTCCACCAGATACAATAGCTAGGGCCTAAGACGTCAACGCCAGAAGCATAAAATACAAAATAAATGCAACAGTTTTTCCACCGTATAAAAAGAATAATTCCAACCAGTGTGAAAGTAATGGTCATTTCTACGTTTCGGGCAACATAGGTTTCACTCTTGAACGTTGCCCCACGAGATCGAATAGTTAGGACCTAAGAAGTCAACCCCAGAAGCATAAAATACAGTAAAAATACAACAGTTTTTCCATCGTATAGCAGGAATAATTGCAAGCAGTGTGAAAGTAATGGTCATTTCTATGTTCCGGGCTACCTAGGCTTCACTCTAGGGTGTTGCTCCACCACATCGAATAGCTACGACCTTAGTGGTCAACGCCTGAAGCATAAAATACAATATAAATACAACAGCTTTTCCATCGTGTAAAACGAATAATTGCAACCAGTGTGAAAGTAATGGTCATTTCTGCGATTCGGGCCACATAGGCTCCACTCTTGTACGTTGCCCCACGAGATCGAATAGTGAGGACCCAAGAAGTCAACCCCAGAAGCACAAAATGCAGTAAAAATACAACAGTTTTTCCATCGTATAGCATGAATAATTGCAACCAGTGTGAAAGTAATGGTCATTTCTACGTTCCGGGCAACCTATGCTTCACTCTTGAACGTTGCCCCACGAGATCGAATAGCTAGGACCTTAGAAGTCAACGCCAGAAGCATAAAGTACAGTAAAAATCCAACAGTTTGTCCATCGGATAACAGGAATAATTGCAAACAGTGTGAAAGTAATGGCCATTTCTACGTTGCGGGCAACCTAGGCTTCACTCTAGGGCGTTGCTCCACCACATCGAATAGCTACGACCTTAGAGGTCAACGCCTGAAGCATAAAATACATTATAAATACAACAGCTTTTCCATCGTATAAAACGAATAATTGCAACCAGTGTGAAAGTAATGGTCATTTCTACGTTTCGGGCAACATAGGCTTCACTCTTGAACGTTGCCGCACGAGATCGAATAGTTAGGGCCTAAGAAGTCAACGCCAGAAGCATAAAATACAAAATAAATACAACAGTTTTTCCGTCGTATAAAAAGAATAATACCAACCAGTGTGAAAGTAATGGTCATTTCTACGTTCCGGGCAACCTATGCTTCACTCTTGAACGTTGCCCCACGAGATCGAAGAGCTAGGACATTAGAAGTCAACGCCAGAAGCATAAAATACAGCAAAAATACAAAAGTTTTTCCATCGTATAACAGGAATAATTGCAACCAGTGTGAAAGTAATGGTCATTTCTAAGTTCCGGGCAACCTAGGCATCACTCTAGGGCGTTGCTCCGCCAGATCGAATAGTTATGGCCTAAGAAGTCAACGCCAGAAGCATAAAATACAATATAAATGCAACAGTTTTCCATTGTATAAAACGAATAATTGCAACCAGTGTGATAGTTATGGTAATTTCTAGGTTCCGGCAACCTAGGCTTCACTCTAGGGCGTTGTTCCAACAGATCGAATAGTTAGGGCCTAAGAAGTCAGCGCCAGAAGCATAAAGTAGAATAAGAATGCAACAGTTTTTCCATCGTATAGCATGAATAATTGCAACCAGTGTGACAGTAATAATCATTTCAACGTTGCGGGCATGCTAGATTTAAATGTGAGGCATTGCTCCACCAGATCGAATACATTGGGCCTTAGAAGTCAACGCCAGAAGTATAAAGTACAGTAAACATCCAACAGTTTGTCCATCGGATAACAGGAATAATTGCAAACAGTGTGAAAGTAATGGTCATTTCTACGTTCCGGGCAACCTAGGCTTCACTCTAGGGCGTTGCTCCTCCAGATCGAATAGTTACGGCCTAAGAAGTCTACGCCAGAAGCATAAAATACAGTAAATATACAAAAGTTTTTCCATCGTATAACAGGAATAATTGCAACCAGTGTGAAAGTAATAGTCATTTTTACGTTCCGGGCAACCTAGGCATCACTCTAGGGCGTTGCTCAGCCAGATCGAATAGTTATGGCCTGAGAAGTCAACGCCAGAAACATAAAATACAATATAAATGCAACAGTTTTTCCATCGTATAACAGGAATAATTGCCACCAGTGTGAAAGATAAGGTCATTTCTACGTTCCAGGCAACCTAGGCTTCACCCTAGGGCGTTGCTCTACCACATCTAATAGCTACGGCCTTAGAAGTCAACGCCAGAAGCATAAAATACAATATAAATGCAACAGTTTTCCATTGTATAAAACGAATAATTGCAACCAGTGTGAAAGTTATGGTAATTTCTACGTTTCAGGCAGCCTGGGCTTCACTCTAGGGCGTTGATCCGCCTGATCGAATAGTTAGGGCCTAAGACGTCAACGCCAGAAGCATAGAATACAATATAAATACAACAGCTTTTCCATCGTATAAAAGGAATAATTGCCACCAGTGTGAAAGATATGGTCATTTCTACGTTCCGGGCAACCTAGGCTTCACTCTAGGGCGTTGCTCCACCACATCGAATAGTTAGGGCCTTAGTAGTCGACGCCCGAAGCATAAAATACAAAATAAATAGAACAGCTTTTCCATTGTGTAAAACGAATAATTGCAACCAGTGTGAAAGTTATGGTCATTTCTACGTTCGGGGCAACCGAGGCTACACTCTAGGGCGTTACTCCACCAGATCGAATAGTTAGGGCCTATGAATTCAACGCCAGAAGCATAAAATACAATATAAATACACCAGATTTTCCATCGCATAACAGGAATAATTGCAACCAGTGTGAAAGTAATGGCCATTTCTACGTTCCGTGCAACCTAGGCTTCACTCTAGGGCGTTGCTCCGCCAGATCGAATAGTTATGGCCTAAGAAGTCAAAGCCAGATGCATAAAATACAATATAAATACAACAGCTTTTCCATCGTTTAACAGGAATAATTGCCACCAGTGTGAAAGATATGGTTATTTCTACGTTCCGGGCAACCTTGTCTTCACTCTAGGGCGTTGCTCCGCCACATCGAATAGTTAGGGCCTTAGTAGTCGACGCCCGAAGCATAAAACACAAAACAAATACAACAGATTTTCCATCGTATAAAACGAATAATTGCAACCAGTATGAAAGTTATGGTCATTTCTACGTTCCGGGCAACCTAGGCTTCACTCTTGAACGTTGCCCCACGAGATCGAATAGCTAGGACCTTAGAAGTCAACGCCAGAAGCATAAAGTACAGTAAAAATCCAACAGTTTGTCCATCGTACAACAGGAATAATTGCAAGCAGTGTGAAAGTAATGGCCATTTCTACGTTCCGGGCAACCTAGGCCTCACTCTAGGGCGTTGGTCCACCAGATACAATAGCTAGGGCCTAAGACGTCAACGCCAGAAGTATAAAATACAAAATAAATGCAACAGTTTTTCCACCGTATAAAAAGAATAATTCCAACCAGTGTGAAAGTAATGGTCATTTCTACGTTTCGGGCAACATAGGTTTCACTCTTGAACGTTGCCCCACGAGATCGAATAGTTAGGACCTAAGAAGTCAACCCCAGAAGCATAAAATACAGTAAAAATACAACAGTTTTTCCATCGTATAGCAGGAATAATTGCAAGCAGTGTGAAAGTAATGGTCATTTCTATGTTCCGGGCTACCTAGGCTTCACTCTAGGGTGTTGCTCCACCACATCGAATAGCTACGACCTTAGTGGTCAACGCCTGAAGCATAAAATACAATATAAATACAACAGCTTTTCCATCGTGTAAAACGAATAATTGCAACCAGTGTGAAAGTAATGGTCATTTCTGCGATTCGGGCCACATAGGCTTCACTCTTGTACGTTGCCCCACGAGATCGAATAGTGAGGACCCAAGAAGTCAACCCCAGAAGCACAAAATGCAGTAAAAATACAACAGTTTTTCCATCGTATAGCATGAATAATTGCAACCAGTGTGAAAGTAATGGTCATTTCTACGTTCCGGGCAACCTATGCTTCACTCTTGAACGTTGCCCCACGAGATCGAATAGCTAGGACCTTAGAAGTCAACGCCAGAAGCATAAAGTACAGTAAAAATCCAACAGTTTGTCCATCGGATAACAGGAATAATTGCAAACAGTGTGAAAGTAATGGCCATTTCTACGTTGCGGGCAACCTAGGCTTCACTCTAGGGCGTTGCTCCACCACATCGAATAGCTACGACCTTAGAGGTCAACGCCTGAAGCATAAAATACATTATAAATACAACAGCTTTTCCATCGTATAAAACGAATAATTGCAACCAGTGTGAAAGTAATGGTCATTTCTACGTTTCGGGCAACATAGGCTTCACTCTTGAACGTTGCCGCACGAGATCGAATAGTTAGGGCCTAAGAAGTCAACGCCAGAAGCATAAAATACAAAATAAATACAACAGTTTTTCCGTCGTATAAAAAGAATAATACCAACCAGTGTGAAAGTAATGGTCATTTCTACGTTCCGGGCAACCTATGCTTCACTCTTGAACGTTGCCCCACGAGATCGAAGAGCTAGGACATTAGAAGTCAACGCCAGAAGCATAAAATACAGCAAAAATACAAAAGTTTTTCCATCGTATAACAGGAATAATTGCAACCAGTGTGAAAGTAATGGTCATTTCTAAGTTCCGGGCAACCTAGGCATCACTCTAGGGCGTTGCTCCGCCAGATCGAATAGTTATGGCCTAAGAAGTCAACGCCAGAAGCATAAAATACAATATAAATGCAACAGTTTTCCATTGTATAAAACGAATAATTGCAACCAGTGTGATAGTTATGGTAATTTCTAGGTTCCGGCAACCTAGGCTTCACTCTAGGGCGTTGTTCCAACAGATCGAATAGTTAGGGCCTAAGAAGTCAGCGCCAGAAGCATAAAGTAGAATAAGAATGCAACAGTTTTTCCATCGTATAGCATGAATAATTGCAACCAGTGTGACAGTAATAATCATTTCAACGTTGCGGGCATGCTAGATTTAAATGTGAGGCATTGCTCCACCAGATCGAATACATTGGGCCTTAGAAGTCAACGCCAGAAGTATAAAGTACAGTAAACATCCAACAGTTTGTCCATCGGATAACAGGAATAATTGCAAACAGTGTGAAAGTAATGGTCATTTCTACGTTCCGGGCAACCTAGGCTTCACTCTAGGGCGTTGCTCCTCCAGATCGAATAGTTACGGCCTAAGAAGTCTACGCCAGAAGCATAAAATACAGTAAATATACAAAAGTTTTTCCATCGTATAACAGGAATAATTGCAACCAGTGTGAAAGTAATAGTCATTTTTACGTTCCGGGCAACCTAGGCATCACTCTAGGGCGTTGCTCAGCCAGATCGAATAGTTATGGCCTGAGAAGTCAACGCCAGAAACATAAAATACAATATAAATGCAACAGTTTTTCCATCGTATAACAGGAATAATTGCCACCAGTGTGAAAGATAAGGTCATTTCTACGTTCCAGGCAACCTAGGCTTCACCCTAGGGCGTTGCTCTACCACATCTAATAGCTACGGCCTTAGAAGTCAACGCCAGAAGCATAAAATACAATATAAATGCAACAGTTTTCCATTGTATAAAACGAATAATTGCAACCAGTGTGAAAGTTATGGTAATTTCTACGTTTCAGGCAGCCTGGGCTTCACTCTAGGGCGTTGATCCGCCTGATCGAATAGTTAGGGCCTAAGACGTCAACGCCAGAAGCATAGAATACAATATAAATACAACAGCTTTTCCATCGTATAAAAGGAATAATTGCCACCAGTGTGAAAGATATGGTCATTTCTACGTTCCG
Organism: Calliopsis andreniformis; assembly: GCF_051401765.1. Taxonomy (NCBI): domain Eukaryota; kingdom Metazoa; phylum Arthropoda; class Insecta; order Hymenoptera; family Andrenidae; genus Calliopsis; species Calliopsis andreniformis. The sequence goes on from NW_027480430.1 coordinate 13,142,417, forward strand.
GGCAACCTAGGCTTCACTCTAGGGCGTTGCTCCACCACATCGAATAGTTAGGGCCTTAGTAGTCGACGCCCGAAGCATAAAATACAAAATAAATAGAACAGCTTTTCCATTGTGTAAAACGAATAATTGCAACCAGTGTGAAAGTTATGGTCATTTCTACGTTCGGGGCAACCGAGGCTACACTCTAGGGCGTTACTCCACCAGATCGAATAGTTAGGGCCTATGAATTCAACGCCAGAAGCATAAAATACAATATAAATACACCAGATTTTCCATCGCATAACAGGAATAATTGCAACCAGTGTGAAAGTAATGGCCATTTCTACGTTCCGTGCAACCTAGGCTTCACTCTAGGGCGTTGCTCCGCCAGATCGAATAGTTATGGCCTAAGAAGTCAAAGCCAGATGCATAAAATACAATATAAATACAACAGCTTTTCCATCGTTTAACAGGAATAATTGCCACCAGTGTGAAAGATATGGTTATTTCTACGTTCCGGGCAACCTTGTCTTCACTCTAGGGCGTTGCTCCGCCACATCGAATAGTTAGGGCCTTAGTAGTCGACGCCCGAAGCATAAAACACAAAACAAATACAACAGATTTTCCATCGTATAAAACGAATAATTGCAACCAGTATGAAAGTTATGGTCATTTCTACGTTCCGGGCAACCTAGGCTTCACTCTTGAACGTTGCCCCACGAGATCGAATAGCTAGGACCTTAGAAGTCAACGCCAGAAGCATAAAGTGCAGTAAAAATCCAACAGTTTGTCCATCGGATAACAGGAATAATTGCAAACAGTGTGAAAGTAATGGTCATTTCTACGTTCCGGGCAACCTAGGCATCACTCTAGGGCGTTGCACCACCACATCGAATAGATACGACCTTAGCAGACAACGCCTGAAGCATAAAATCCAATATAAATACAACAGCTTTTCCATCGTATAAAACGAGTAATTGCAACCAGTGTGAAAGTTATTGTCATTTCTACGTTCCGGGCAACCTAGGCTTCACTCTTGAACGTTGCCCCACGATATCGAATAGATAGGACCTTATGAGTCAACCCCAGAAGCATAAAATACAGTAAAAATACAACAGTTTATCCATCGTATAGAATGAATAATTGCAACCAGTGTGAAAGTAATGGTCATTTCTACATTCCGCGCAACCTATGCTTCACTCTTGAACGTGGCCCCACGAGATCGAAGAGCTAGGACATTAGAAGTCAACGCCAGAAGCATAAAATACAGCAAAAATGCAAAAGTTTTTCATCGTATAACAGGAATAATTGCCACCAGTGTGAAAGGTATGGTCATTACTACGATCCAGGCAACCTAGGCTTCACTCTAGGGCGTTGATCCGCCTGATCGAATAGTTAGGGCCTAAGAAGTCAACGCCAGAAGCATAGAATACAATATAAATACAACAGCTTTTCCATCGTATAAAAGGAATAATTGCCACCAGTGTGAAAGATATGGTCATTTCTACGTTCCGGGCAGCCTAGGCTTCACTCTAGAGCGTTGCTCCACCACATCGAATAGTTAGGGCCTTAGTAGTCGACGCCCGAAGCATAAAAGACAAAATAAATACAACAGTTTTTCCATCGTATAAAACGAATAATTGCAACCAGTATGAAAGTTATGGTCATTTCTACGTTCCGGGCAATCTAGGCTTCACTCTAGGGCGTTGCTCTACCACATCTAATAGCTACGGCCTTAGAAGTCAACGCCAGAAGCATAAAATACAATATAAATGCAACAGTTTTCCATTGTATAAAACGAATAATTGCAACCAGTGTGAAAGTTATGGTAATTTCTACGTTTCAGGCAGCCTGGGCTTCACTCTAGGGCGTTGATACGCCTGATCGAATAGTTAGGGCCTAAGAAGTCAACGCCAGAAGCATAGAATACAATATAAATACAACAGCTTTTCCACCGTATAACAGGAATAATTGCCACCAGTGTGAAAGATATGGTCATTTCTACGTTCCGGGCAACCTAGGCTTCACTCTAGAGCGTTGCTCTACCACATCTAATAGCTACGGCCTTAGAAGTCAACGCCAGAAGCATAAAATACAATATAAATGCAACAGTTTTCCATTGTATAAAACGAGTAATTGCAACTAGTGTGAAAGTAATGGTCACTTCTACGTTTGGGGCAACATAGGCTTCACTCTTGAACGTTGCCCCACGTGATCGAATAGTTAGGACCTTAGAAGTCAACCCCAGAAGCATAAAATACAGTAAAAATCCAACAGTTTGTCCATCGGACAACAGGAATAATTGCAAACAGTGTGAAAGTAATGGTCATTTCTACGTTCCGGGCAACCTAGGCTTCACTCTTGGGCGTTGCTCCCCCAGATCGAATAGTTACGGCCTAAGAAGTCAACGCCAGAAGCATAAAATTCAGTAAAAATAAAAAAGCTTTTCCACCGTATAACAGGAATAATTGCAACCAGTGTGAAAGTAATGGTCATTTCTACGTTCCGGGGAACCTAGGCTTCACCCTAGGGCGTTGCTCCGCCAGATCAAATAGTTATGGCCTAAGAAGTCAACGCCAGAAGCATAAAATACAATATAAATACAACAGCTTTTCCATCGTATAACAGGAATAATTGCAGCCAGTGTGAAAGTAATGGCCATTTCTACGTTCCGGGCAACCTAGGAGTCACTCTAGGGCGTTGGTCCACCAGATCCAATAGCTAGGGCCTAAGACGTCAACGCCAGAAGCATAAAATACAAAATAAATACAACAGTTTTTCCATCGTATAAAACGAATAATTGCAACCAGTGTGAAAGTTGTGGTCATTTCTACCCTCTGGCCAGCCGAGGCTTCACTCTAGGGCGTTGCTCCACCAGATCGAATAGTTAGGGCCTATGAATTCAACGCCAGAAGCATAAAATACAATAAATATACAACAGTTTTTCCATCGTATAGCATGAATAATTGCAACCAGTGTGAAAGTAATGGTCATTTCTACTTTCCGGGCAACCTAGGCTTCACTCTAGGGCGTTGCTCCTCCAGATCGAATAGTTACGGCCTAAGAAGTCAACGCCAGAAGCATAAAATACAGTAAAAATACAAAAGTTTTTCCATCGTATAACAGGAATAATTGCAACCAGTGTGAAAGTAATAGTCATTTCTACGTTCCGGGCAACCTAGGCATCACTCTAGGGCGTTGCTCCGCCAGATCGAATAGTTATGGCCTAAGCAGTCAACGCCAGAAACATAAAATACAATATAAATGCAACAGTTTTTCCATCGTATAACAGGAATAATTGCCACCAGTGTGAAAGTTATGGTAATTTCTACGTTTCAGGCAGCCTAGGCTTCACTCTAGGGCGTTGATCCGCCTGATCGAATAGTTAGGGCCTAAGAAGGCAACGCTAGAAGCATAGAATACAATATAAATACAACAGCTTTTCCATCGTATAAAAGGAATAATTGCCACCAGTGTGAAAGATATGGTCATTTCTACGTTCCGGGCAACCTAGGCTTCACTCTAGGGCGTTGCTCCACCACATCGAATAGTTAGGGCCTTAGTAGTCGACGCCCGAAGCATAAAATACAAAATAAATAGAACAGCTTTTCCATTGTGTAAAACGAATAATTGCAACCAGTGTGAAAGTTATGGTCATTTCTACGTTCGGGGCAACCGAGGCTACACTCTAGGGCGTTACTCCACCAGATCGAATAGTTAGGGCCTATGAATTCAACGCCAGAAGCATAAAATACAATATAAATACACCAGCTTTTCCATCGCATAACAGGAATAATTGCAACCAGTGTGAAAGTAATGGCCATTTCTACGTTCCGTGCAACCTAGGCTTCACTCTAGGGCGTTGCTCCGCCAGATCGAATAGTTATGGCCTAAGAAGTCAAAGCCAGATGCATAAAATACAATATAAATACAACAGCTTTTCCATCGTTTAACAGGAATAATTGCCACCAGTGTGAAAGATATGGTTATTTCTACGTTCCGGGCAACCTTGTCTTCACTCTGGGGCGTTGCTCCGCCACATCGAATAGTTAGGGCCTTAGTAGTCGACGCCCGAAGCATAAAACACAAAACAAATACAACAGATTTTCCATCGTATAAAACGAATAATTGCAACCAGTATGAAAGTTATGGTCATTTCTACGTTCCGGGCAACCTAGGCTTCACTCTTGAACGTTGCCCCACGAGATCGAATAGCTAGGACCTTAGAAGTCAACGCCAGAAGCATAAAGTACAGTAAAAACCCAACAGTTTGTCCATCGGATAACAGGAATAATTGCAAACAGTGTGAAAGTAATGGTCATTTCTACGTTCCGGGCAACCTAGGCATCACTCTAGGGCGTTGCACCACCACATCGAATAGATACGACCTTAGCAGACAACGCCTGAAGCATAAAATCCAATATAAATACAACAGCTTTTCCATCGTATAAAACGAGTAATTGCAACCAGTGTGAAAGTTATTGTCATTTCTACGTTCCGGGCAACCTAGGCTTCACTCTTGAACGTTGCCCCACGATATCGAATAGATAGGACCTTATGAGTCAACCCCAGAAGCATAAAATACAGTAAAAATACAACAGTTTATCCATCGTATAGAATGAATAATTGCAACCAGTGTGAAAGTAATGGTCATTTCTACATTCCGCGCAACCTATGCTTCACTCTTGAACGTGGCCCCACGAGATCGAAGAGCTAGGACATTAGAAGTCAACGCCAGAAGCATAAAATACAGCAAAAATGCAAAAGTTTTTCATCGTATAACAGGAATAATTGCCACCAGTGTGAAAGGTATGGTCATTACTACGATCCAGGCAACCTAGGCTTCACTCTAGGGCGTTGATCCGCCTGATCGAATAGTTAGGGCCTAAGAAGTCAACGCCAGAAGCATAGAATACAATATAAATACAACAGCTTTTCCATCGTATAAAAGGAATAATTGCCACCAGTGTGAAAGATATGGTCATTTCTACGTTCCGGGCAGCCTAGGCTTCACTCTAGAGCGTTGCTCCACCACATCGAATAGTTAGGGCCTTAGTAGTCGACGCCCGAAGCATAAAAGACAAAATAAATACAACAGTTTTTCCATCGTATAAAACGAATAATTGCAACCAGTATGAAAGTTATGGTGATTTCTACGTTCCGGGCAATCTAGGCTTCACTCTAGGGCGTTGCTCTACCACATCTAATAGCTACGGCCTTAGAAGTCAACGCCAGAAGCATAAAATACAATATAAATGCAACAGTTTTCCATTGTATAAAACGAATAATTGCAACCAGTGTGAAAGTTATGGTAATTTCTACGTTTCAGGCAGCCTGGGCTTCACTCTAGGGCGTTGATACGCCTGATCGAATAGTTAGGGCCTAAGAAGTCAACGCCAGAAGCATAGAATACAATATAAATACAACAGCTTTTCCAGCGTATAACAGGAATAATTGCCACCAGTGTGAAAGATATGGTCATTTCTACGTTCCGGGCAACCTAGGCTTCACTCTAGAGCGTTGCTCTACCACATCTAATAGCTACGGCCTTAGAAGTCAACGCCAGAAGCATAAAATACAATATAAATGCAACAGTTTTCCATTGTATAAAACGAGTAATTGCAACTAGTGTGAAAGTAATGGTCACTTCTACGTTTGGGGCAACATAGGCTTCACTCTTGAACGTTGCCCCACGTGATCGAATAGTTAGGACCTTAGAAGTCAACCCCAGAAGCATAAAATACAGTAAAAATCCAACAGTTTGTCCATCGGACAACAGGAATAATTGCAAACAGTGTGAAAGTAATGGTCATTTCTACGTTCCGGGCAACCTAGGCTTCACTCTTGGGCGTTGCTCCCCCAGATCGAATAGTTACGGCCTAAGAAGTCAACGCCAGAAGCATAAAATTCAGTAAAAATAAAAAAGCTTTTCCACCGTATAACAGGAATAATTGCAACCAGTGTGAAAGTAATGGTCATTTCTACGTTCCGGGGAACCTAGGCTTCACCCTAGGGCATTGCTCCGCCAGATCAAATAGTTATGGCCTAAGAAGTCAACGCCAGAAGCATAAAATACAATATAAATACAACAGCTTTTCCATCGTATAACAGGAATAATTGCAGCCAGTGTGAAAGTAATGGCCATTTCTACGTTCCGGGCAACCTAGGAGTCACTCTAGGGCGTTGGTCCACCAGATCCAATAGCTAGGGCCTAAGACGTCAACGCCAGAAGCATAAAATACAAAATAAATACAACAGTTTTTCCATCGTATAAAACGAATAATTGCAACCAGTGTGAAAGTTGTGGTCATTTCTACCCTCTGGCCAGCCGAGGCTTCACTCTAGGGCGTTGCTCCACCAGATCGAATAGTTAGGGCCTATGAATTCAACGCCAGAAGCATAAAATACAATAAATATACAACAGTTTTTCCATCGTATAGCATGAATAATTGCAACCAGTGTGACAGTAATAATCATTTCAACGTTTCGGGCATCGTAGACTTAACTGTGAGGCATTGCTCAACCAGATCGAATACATTGGGCATTAGAAGTCAACGTCAGAACCATAAAATACAATAAAGATACAACAGTTTTTCCATCGTATAACAGGAATAATTGCAACCAGTGTGAAAGTAATAGTCATTTCTACGTTCCGGGCAACCTAGGCATCACTCTAGGGCGTTGCTCCGCCAGATCGAATAGTTATGGCCTAAGCAGTCAACGCCAGAAACATAAAATACAATATAAATGCAACAGTTTTTCCATCGTATAACAGGAATAATTGCCACCAGTGTGAAAGTTATGGTAATTTCTACGTTTCAGGCAGCCTAGGCTTCACTCTAGGGCGTTGATCCGCCTGATCGAATAGTTAGGGCCTAAGAAGGCAACGCTAGAAGCATAGAATACAATATAAATACAACAGCTTTTCCATTGTATAACAGGAATAATTGCCAGCCGTGTGAAAGATATGGTCATTTCTACGTTCCGGGCAACCTAGGCTTCACTCTAGGGCGTTGCTCCACCACATCGAATAGTTAGGGCCTTAGTAGTCGACGCCCGAAGCATAAAATACAAAATAAATAGAACAGCTTTTCCATTGTGTAAAACGAATAATTGCAACCAGTGTGAAAGTTATGGTCATTTCTACGTTCGGGGCAACCGAGGCTACACTCTAGGGCGTTACTCCACCAGATCGAATAGTTAGGGCCTATGAATTCAACGCCAGAAGCATAAAATACAATATAAATACACCAGCTTTTCCATCGCATAACAGGAATAATTGCAACCAGTGTGAAAGTAATGGCCATTCCTACGTTCCGTGCAACCTAGGCTTCACTCTAGGGCGTTGCTCCGCCAGATCGAATAGTTATGGCCTAAGAAGTCAAAGCCAGATGCATAAAATACAATATAAATACAACAGCTTTTCCATCGTTTAACAGGAATAATTGCCACCAGTGTGAAAGATATGGTTATTTCTACGTTCCGGGCAACCTTGTCTTCACTCTAGGGCGTTGCTCCGCCACATCGAATAGTTAGGGCCTTAGTAGTCGACGCCCGAAGCATAAAACACAAATAAAATACAACAGATTTTCCATCGTATAAAACGAATAATTGCAACCAGTATGAAAGTTATGGTCATTTCTACGTTCCGGGCAACCTAGGCTTCGCTCTTGAAGGTTGCCCCACGAGATCGAATAGCTAGGACCTTAGAAGTCAACGCCAGAAGCATAAAGTACAGTAAAAATCCAACAGTTTGTCCATCGGATAACAGGAATAATTGCAAACAGTGTGAAAGTAATGGTCATTTCTACGTTCCGGGCAACCTAGGCATCACTCTAGGGCGTTGCTCCACCACATCGAATAGATACGACCTTAGCAGACAACGCCTGAAGCATAAAATACAATATAAATACAACAGCTTTTCCATCGTATAAAACGAGTAATTGCAACCAGTGTGAAAGTTATTGTCATTTCTACGTTCCGGGCAACCTAGGCTTCACTCTTGAACGTTGCCCCACGATATCGAATAGATAGGACCTTATAAGTCAACCCCAGAAGCATAAAATACAGTAAAAATACAACAGTTTATCCATCGTATAGAATGAATAATTGCAACCAGTGTGAAAGTAATGGTCATTTCTACATTCCGCGCAACCTATGCTTCACTCTTGAACGTTGCCCCACGAGATCGAAGAGCTAGGACATTAGAAGTCAACGCCAGAAGCATAAAATACAGCAAAAATGCAAAAGTTTTTCATCGTATAACAGGAATAATTGCAACCAGTGTGAAAGTAATAGTCACTTCTAAGTTCCGGGCAACCTAGGCATCACTCTAGGGCGTTGCTCCGCCAGATCGAATAGTTATGGCCTAAGAAGTCAACGCCAGAAGCATAAAATACAATATAAATGCAACAGTTTTCCATTGTATAAAACGAATAATTGCAACCAGTGTGATAGTTATGGTAATTTCTAGGTTCCGGGCAACCTAGGCTTCACTCTAGGGCGTTGTTCCAACAGATCGAATAGTTAGGGCCTAAGAAGTCAGCGCCAGAAGCATAAAGTAGAATAAGAATGCAACAGTTTTTCCATCGTATAGCATGAATAATTGCAACCAGTGTGACAGTAATAATCATTTCAACGTTTCGGGCATCGTAGACTTAACTGTGAGGCATTGCTCAACCAGATCGAATACATTGGGCATTAGAAGTCAACGTCAGAACCATAAAATACAATAAAGATACAACAGTTTTTCCATCGTATAGCATGAATAATTGCAACCAGTGTGAAAGTAATGGTCATTTCTACTTTCCGGGCAACCTAGGCTTCACTCTAGGGCGTTGATCCTCCAGATCGAATAGTTACGGCCTAAGAAGTCAACGCTAGAAGCATAAAATACAGTAAAAATACAAAAGTTTTTCCATCGTATAACAGGAATAATTGCAGACAGTGTCAAGGTAATGGTCATTTCTACGCTCCGGTCAACCTAGGCATCACTCTAGGGCGTTGGTCAACTAGACCGAATAGTTAGGTCCTAAGATGTCAACGCCAGAAGCATAAAATACAATATAAATACAACAGGTTTCCCAACGTATAAAACGAATAATTGCATCCAGTGTGAAAGTAATGGTCATTTCTACGTTCGAGGCAACCTAGGCTTCAATCTAGGGCGTTGCTTCTCCACATCGAATAGCTACGGCCTTAGAAGTCAACGCCAGAAGCATAAAATACAATATAAATACAACAGTTTTTCCAACGTAGAAAATGAATAATTGCAAACATTGTGAAAGTAACGGTCATTTCTACGTTCCGGGCAACCTATGCATGACTCTAGGGCATTGCTCCACCAAATCGAATAGTTAGAACCTAAGAAGTCAACGGCAGAAGCTAAAATACAATATAATTACAACAGCTTTTCCATTGTATTAAACGAATAATTGCAAACATTGTGAAAGTAACGGTCATTTCTACGTTCCGTGCAACCTAGGCTTCACTCTAGGGCGTTGTTCCACCAGATCGAACAGTTAGGGCCTATGAAGTCAACGCCAGAAGCATAAAATACAATTAAATACAGAAGTTTTTCCATTGTATAACAGGAGTAATTGCAACCAGTGTGAAAGTTATGGTCATTTCTACGTTCCGGCAACCTATGCATCACTCTAGGGCGTTGCTCCACCACATCGAATAGCTACGACCTTAGAAGTCAACGCCTGAAGCATAAAATACAATACAAATACAACAGTTTTTCCATCGTATAACATAAATAATTGCCACCAGTGTGAAAGATATGGTCATTTCTACGTTCCAGGCAACCTGGGCTTCACTCTAGGGCGTTGCTCCACCATATCGAATAGCTACGGCCTTAGAATTCAACGCCAGAAGCATAAAATACAATATAAATACAACAGCTTTTCCATCGTATAAAAGGAATAATTGCAACCAGTGAGAAAGTAACGGTCATTTCTACGTTTCAGGCAACCTAGGCTTCACTCTAGGGCGTTGTTCCACCAGATAGAATAGTTAGGGCCTAAGAAGACAACGCCGGGAGCATAAAGTACAATATAAATACAACAGCTTTTCCATCGTATAAAACGTGTAATTGCAACCAGTGTGAAAGTAATGGCCATTTCTACGTTCTGGGCATCCTAGACTTAACTCTGAGGCATTGCACCACCAGATCGAATAGCTAGGGCCTGAGAAGTCAACGACCGAAGCATAAAATACAATATAAATACAACAGCTTTTCGATCGTATAAAACGAATAATTGCAACCAGTGTGAAAGTAATGGTCACTTCTACGTTCCGTGCAACCCAGGCTTCACTCTAGGGCGTTGTTACACCAGATACAATAGTTAGGGCCTAAGAAGCCAACGCCAGAAGCATCAAATGCAAAATAACTACTACAGTTTTTCCATCGTATAAAACGAATAATTGCAACCAGTGTGAAAGTTATGGTCATTTCTACGTTCCGGGCAACCTAGGCTACACTCTAGGGCGTTGTTCCAACAGATCGAATAGTTAGGGCCTAAGAAGTCAACGCCAGAAGCATAAAATACAATATAAATAAAACAGTTTTTCCATCGTATAAAACGAATAATTGCAACCAGTGTGAAAGTAATGGTCATTTCTACGTTCCGGGCAACATAGGCTTCACTCTTGAACGTTGCCCCACGAGATCGAATAGTTAGGACCTAAGAAGTCATCCCCAGAAGCATAAAATGCAGTAAAAATACAACAGTTTTTCCATCGTATAGCATGAATAATTGCAACCAGTGTGAAAGTAATGGTCATTTCTACGTTCCGGGCAACCTATGCTTCACTCTTGAACGTTGCCCCACGAGATCGAATAGCTAGGACCTTAGAAGTCAACCCCAGAAGCATAAAATACAGTCAAAATACAACAGTTTTTCCATCGTATAGCATGAGTAATTGCAACCAGTGTGAAAGTAATGGTCATTTCTACGTTCCGGGCAACCTATGCTTCAGTCTTGAACGTTGCCCCACGAGATCGAATAGCTAGGACCTTAGAAGTCAACGCCAGAAGCATAAAATACAGTAAAAATACAAAAGTTTTTCCATCGTATAACAGGAATAATTGCCACCAGTGTGAAAGATATGGTCATTTCTACGTTCCAGGCAACCTAGGATTCACTCTAGGGCGTTGCTCTACCACATCTAATAGCTACGGCCTTGGAAGTCAACGCCAGAAGCATAAAATACAATACAAATGCAACAGTTTTCCATTGTATAAAACGAATAATTGCAACCAGTGTGAAAGCTATGGTAATTTCTATGTTCCGGGCAACCTAGGCTTCACTCTAGGGCGTTGTTCCAACAGATCGAATAGTTAGGGCCTAAGAAGTCAGCGCCAGAAGCATAAAATACAATATAAATACAACAGCTTTTCCATCGTATAACAGGAATAATTGCAACCAGTGTGAAAGTAATGGCCATTTCTACGTTCCCGGCAACCTACGCTCCACTCTAGGTCGTTGCTCCACCACATCGAATAGTTAGGGCCTATGAATTCAACGCCAGAAGCATAAAATGCAATAAAAATACAACAGTTCTTCCATCGTATAACAGGAATAATTGCAACCAGTGTGAAAGTAATGGTCATTTCTTCGTTTCGGGAAACCTAGGCTTCACTCTAGGGCGTTGCTCCACCACATCGAATAGATACGACCTTAGAAGTCAACGACTGAAGCATAAAATACAATATAAATACTACAGCCTTTCCATCGTATAAAACGAGTAATTGCAACCAGTGTGAGAGTTATTGTCATTTCTACGTTCCGGGCAACCTAGGCTTCACTCTAGGGCGTTGGTCCACCAGATACAATAGCTAGGGCCTAAGACGTGAACGCCAGAAGCATAAAATACAAAATAAATGCAACAGTTTTTCCATCGTATAGAAAGAATAATTCCAACCAGTGTGAAAGTAATGGTCATTTCTACGTTCCGCGCAACGCAGGCTTCACTCTAGGGCGTCGCTCCAACAGATCGAATAGGTAGGGCCTTAGAAGTCAACGCCAGAAGCATAAAGTACAGTAAAAATCCAACAGTTTGTCCATCGGATAACAGGAGTAATTGCAAACAGTGTGAAAGTAATGGTCATTTCTACGTTCCGGGCAACCTAGGCTTCACTCTAGGGCGTTGCTCCACCACATCGAATAGTTAGGGCCTAAGAAGTCAACGCCAGAAGCATAAACTACAAAATAAATACAACAGTTTTTCCATCGTATAAAAAGGATAATACCAACCATTGTGAAAGTAATGGTCATTTCTACGTTCCGGGCAACCTATGCTTCACTCTTGAACGTTGCCCCACGAGATCGAATAGCTAGGACCTTAGAAGTCAACGCCAGAAGCATAAAATACCATAAAAATACAACAGGTTTTCCATCGTATAACAGGAATAATTGCAACCAGTGTGAAAGTAATGGCCATTTCTACGTTCTGGGCAACCTAGGCCTCACTCTAGGGCGTTGGTCCACCAGATACAATAGCTAGGGCCTTAGAAGTCAACGCCAGAAGCATAAAGTACAGTAAAAATCCAACAGTTTGTCCATCGGATAACAGGAGTAATTGCAAACAGTGTGAAAGTAATGGTCATTTCTACGTTCCGGGCAACCTAGGCTTCACTCTAGGGCGTTGCTCTACCACATCTAATAGCTACGGCCTTGGAAGTCAACGCCAGAAGCATAAAACGCAAAATACATACAACAGTTTTTCCATCGTATAAAACGAATAATTGCAATCAGTGTGAAAGTTATGGTCTTTTCTACGTTCCGCGCAACGTAGGCTTCACTCTAGGTCGTTGCCCCACGAGATCGAATAGTTAGGACCTAAGAAGTCAACCCCAGAAGCATAAAATACAGTAAAAATACAACAGTTTTTCCATCGTATAGCATGAATAATTGCAAGCAGTGTGAAAGTAATGGTCATTTCTATGTTCCGGGCTACCTAGGCTTCACTCTAGGGCGTTGCTCCACCTCACCGAATAGCTACGACCTTAGAGGTCAACGCCTGAAGCATAAAATACAATATAAATACAACAGCTTTTCCATCGTGTAAAACGAATAATTGCAACCAGTGTGAAAGTAATGGTCATTTCTACGTTTCGGGCACCATAGGCTTCACTGCTGGACGTTGCCCCACGAGATCGAATGGCTAGGACGTTAGAAGCCAACGCCAGAAGCATAAAATACAATAAAAATACAACAGGTTTTCCATCGTCTAACAGGAATAATTGCAACCAGTGTGAAAGTAATGGTCATTTCTACGTTCCGCGCAACGCAGGCTTCACTCTGTGGCGTCGTTCCACGAGATCGAATAGGTAGGGCCTTAGAAGTCAACGCCAGAAGCATAAAGTACAGTAAAAATACAACAGTTTGTCCATCGGATAACAGGAATAATTGCAAACAGTGTGAAAGTAATGGTCATTTCTACGTTCCGGGCAACCTAGGCTTCACTCTATGCCGTTGCTCCTCCAGATCGAATAGTTACGGCCTAAGAAGTCAACGCCAGAAGCATAAAATTCAGTAAAAATACTAAAGTTTTTCCACCGTATAACAGGAATAATTGCAACCAATGTGAAAGTAATGGTCATTTCTACGTTCCGGGCAACCTAGGCTTCACTCTAGGGCGTTGCTCCGCCAGATCAAATAGTTATGGCCTAAGAAGTCAACGCCAGAAGCATAAAATACAATATAAATACAACAGCTTTTCCATCGTATAACAGGAATAATTGCAACCTGTGTGAAAGTAATGGCCATTTCTACGTTCCGGGCAACCTATGCTTCACTCTTGAACGTTGCCCCACGAGATCGAATAGCTAGGACCTTAGAAGTCAACCCCAGAAGCATAAAATACAGTCAAAATACAACAGCTTTTCCATCGTAGAGCATGAATAATTGCAACCAGTGTGAAAGTAATGGTCATTTCTACGTTGCGGGCAACCTATGCTTCAGTCTTGAACGTTGCCCCACGAGATCGAATAGCTAGGACCTTAGAAGTCAACGCTAGAAGCATAAAATACAGTAAAAATACAAAAGTTTTTCCATCGTATAACAGGAATAATTGCCACCAGTGTGAAAGATATGGACATTTCTACGTTCCAGGCAACCTAGGCTTCACTCTGGGGCGTTGCTCTACCACATCTAATAGCTACGGCCTTGGAAGTCAACGCCAGAAGCATAAAATACAATACAAATGCAACAGTTTTCCATTGTATAAAACGAATAATTGCAACCAGTGTGAAAGCTATGGTAATTTCTATGTTCCGGGCAACCTAGGCTTCACTCTAGGGCGTTGTTCCAACAGATCGAATAGTTAGGGCCTAAGAAGTCAGCGCCAGAAGCATAAAATACAATATAAATACAACAGCTTTTCCATCGTATAACAGGAATAATTGCAACCAGTGTGAAAGTAATGGCCATTTCTACGTTCCCGGCAACCTACGCTCCACTCTAGGTCGTTGCTCCACCACATCGAATAGTTAGGGCCTATGAATTCAACGCCAGAAGCATAAAATGCAATAAAAATACAACAGTTCTTCCATCGTATAACAGGAATAATTGCAACCAGTGTGAAAGTAATGGTCATTTCTTCGTTTCGGGAAACCTAGGCTTCACTCTAGGGCGTTGCTCCACCACATCGAATAGATACGACCTTAGAAGTCAACGACTGAAGCATAAAATACAATATAAATACTACAGCCTTTCCATCGTATAAAACGAGTAATTGCAACCAGTGTGAGAGTTATTGTCATTTCTACGTTCCGGGCAACCTAGGCTTCACTCTAGGGCGTTGGTCCACCAGATACAATAGCTAGGGCCTAAGACGTGAACGCCAGAAGCATAAAATACAAAATAAATGCAACAGTTTTTCCATCGTATAGAAAGAATAATTCCAACCAGTGTGAAAGTAATGGTCATTTCTACGTTCCGCGCAACGCAGGCTTCACTCTAGGGCGTCGCTCCAACAGATCGAATAGGTAGGGCCTTAGAAGTCAACGCCAGAAGCATAAAGTACAGTAAAAATCCAACAGTTTGTCCATCGGATAACAGGAGTAATTGCAAACAGTGTGAAAGTAATGGTCATTTCTACGTTCCGGGCAACCTAGGCTTCACTCTAGGGCGTTGCTCCACCACATCGAATAGTTAGGGCCTAAGAAGTCAACGCCAGAAGCATAAACTACAAAATAAATACAACAGTTTTTCCATCGTATAAAAAGGATAATACCAACCATTGTGAAAGTAATGGTCATTTCTACGTTCCGGGCAACCTATGCTTCACTCTTGAACGTTGCCCCACGAGATCGAATAGCTAGGACCTTAGAAGTCAACGCCAGAAGCATAAAATACCATAAAAATACAACAGGTTTTCCATCGTATAACAGGAATAATTGCAACCAGTGTGAAAGTAATGGCCATTTCTACGTTCTGGGCAACCTAGGCCTCACTCTAGGGCGTTGGTCCACCAGATACAATAGCTAGGGCCTTAGAAGTCAACGCCAGAAGCATAAAGTACAGTAAAAATCCAACAGTTTGTCCATCGGATAACAGGAGTAATTGCAAACAGTGTGAAAGTAATGGTCATTTCTACGTTCCGGGCAACCTAGGCTTCACTCTAGGGCGTTGCTCTACCACATCTAATAGCTACGGCCTTGGAAGTCAACGCCAGAAGCATAAAACGCAAAATACATACAACAGTTTTTCCATCGTATAAAACGAATAATTGCAATCAGTGTGAAAGTTATGGTCTTTTCTACGTTCCGCGCAACGTAGGCTTCACTCTAGGTCGTTGCCCCACGAGATCGAATAGTTAGGACCTAAGAAGTCAACCCCAGAAGCATAAAATACAGTAAAAATACAACAGTTTTTCCATCGTATAGCATGAATAATTGCAAGCAGTGTGAAAGTAATGGTCATTTCTATGTTCCGGGCTACCTAGGCTTCACTCTAGGGCGTTGCTCCACCTCACCGAATAGCTACGACCTTAGAGGTCAACGCCTGAAGCATAAAATACAATATAAATACAACAGCTTTTCCATCGTGTAAAACGAATAATTGCAACCAGTGTGAAAGTAATGGTCATTTCTACGTTTCGGGCACCATAGGCTTCACTGCTGGACGTTGCCCCACGAGATCGAATGGCTAGGACGTTAGAAGCCAACGCCAGAAGCATAAAATACAATAAAAATACAACAGGTTTTCCATCGTCTAACAGGAATAATTGCAACCAGTGTGAAAGTAATGGTCATTTCTACGTTCCGCGCAACGCAGGCTTCACTCTAGGGCGTCGGTCCAACAGATCGAATTGGCAGGGCCTTAGAAGTCAACGCCAGAAGCATAAAGTACAGTAAAAATCCAACAGTTTGTCCAACGGATAACAGGAGTAATTGCAAACAGTGTGAAAGTAATGGTCATTTCTACGTTCCGGGCAACCTAGGCTTCACTCTAGGGCACTGCTCCACCACATCGAATAGTTAGGGCCTTAGTAGTCGACGCCCGAAGCATAAAACACAAAATACATACAACAGTTTTTCCATCGTATAAAACGAATAATTGCAATCAGTGTGAAAGTTATGGTCTTTTCTACGTTCCGCGCAACCTAGGCTTCACTCTAGGTCGTTGCTCCACCACATCGAATAGTTAGGGCTTTATGAATTCAACGCCAGAAGCATAAAATACAATAAAAATACAACAGTTCTTCCATCGTATAACAGGAATAATTTCAACCAGTGTGAAAGTAATGGTCATTTCTACGTTCCGGGAAACCTAGGCTTCACTCTAGGGCGTTGCTCCACCACATCGAATAGATACGACCTTAGAAGTCAACGACTGAAGCATAAAATACAATATAAATACAACAGCCTTTCCATCGTATAAAACGAGTAATTGCAACCAGTGTGAGAGTTATTGTCATTTCTACGTTCCGGGCAACCTGGGCTTCACTCCTGGACGTTGCCCCACGAGATCGAATGGCTAGGACGTTAGAAGCCAACGCCAGAAGCATAAAATACAATATAAATAAAACAGTTTTTCCATCGTATAAAACGAATAATTGCAATCAGTATGAGAGTTATGGTCATTTATACGATTCGGGCATCCTAGACTTAACTCTGAGGCACAGCTCCACCATATCGAATACATAAGGCCTTAGAAGTCAAATCCAAAAGCATAAAGTGCAATAAAAGTCCAACAGTTTGTCCATCGTATAACAGGAATAATTGCAACCAGTGTGAAAGTGATGGTCATTTCTACGTTCCGCGCAACGCAGGCTTCACTCTAGGGCGTCGCTCCAACAGATCGAATAGGTAGGGCCTTAGAAGTCAACGCCAGAAGCATAAAGTACAGTAAAAATCCAACAGTTTGTCCATCGGATAACAGGAGTAATTGCAACCAGTGTGAAAGTAATGGCCATTTCTACGTTCCCGGCAACCTAGGCTGCACTCTAGGTCGTTGCTCCACCACATCGAATAGTTAGGGCCTATGAATTCAACGCCAGAAGCATAAAATACAATAAAAATACAACAGTTCTTCCATCGTATAACAGGAATAATTGCAACCAGTGTGAAAGTAATGGTCATTTCTACGTTCCGGGAAACCTAGGCTTCACTCTAGGGCGTTGCTCCACCACATCGAATAGATACGACCTTAGAAGTCAACGACTGAAGCATAAAATACAATATAAATACTACAGCCTTTCCATCGTATAAAACGAGTAATTGCAACCAGTGTGAGAGTTATTGTCATTTCTACGTTCCGGGCAACCTAGGCTTCACTCTAGGGCGTTGGTCCACCAGATACAATAGCTAGGGCCTAAGACGTGAACGCCAGAAGCATAAAATACAAAATAAATGCAACAGTTTTTCCATCGTATAGAAAGAATAATTCCAACCAGTGTGAAAGTAATGGTCATTTCTACGTTCCGGGCAACCTAGGCTTCACTCTAGGGCGTTGCTCCACCACATCGAATAGTTAGGGCCTAACAAGTCAACGCCAGAAGCATAAACTACAAAATAAATACAACAGTTTTTCCATCGTATAAAAAGAATAATACCAACCAGTGTGAAAGTAATGGTCATTTCTACGTTCCGGGCAACCTATGCTTCACTCTTGAACGTTGCCCCACGAGATCGAATAGCTAGGACCTTAGAAGTCAACGCCAGAAGCATAAAATACCATAAAAATACAACAGGATTTCCATCGTATAACAGGAATAATTGCAACCAGTGTGAAAGTAATGGCCATTTCTACGTTCTGGGCAACCTAGGCCTCACTCTAGGGCGTTGGTCCACCAGATACAATAGCTAGGGCCTTAGAAGTCAACGCCAGAAGCATAAAGTACAGTAAAAATCCAACAGTTTGTCCATCGGATAACAGGAGTAATTGCAAACAGTGTGAAGGTAATGGTCATTTCTACGTTCCGGGCAACCTAGGCTTCACTCTAGGGCGTTGCTCCACCACATCGAATAGTTAGGGCCTTAGTAGTCGACGCCCGAAGCATAAAATACAATATAAATACAACAGCTTTTCCATCGTGTAAAACGAATAATTGCAACCAGTGTGAAAGTAATGGTCATTTCTACGTTTCGGGCAACATAGGCTTCACTCCTGGACGTCGCCCCACGAGATCGAATGGCTAGGACGTTAGAAGCCAACGCCAGAAGCATAAAATACAATAAAAATACAACAGGTTTTCCATCGTATAACAGGAATAATTGCAACCAGTGTGAAAGTAATGGTCATTTCTACGTTCCGCGCAACGCAGGCTTCACTCTGTGGCGTCGCTCCACGAGATCGAATAGGTAGGGCCTTAGAAGTCAACGCCAGAAGCATAAAGTACAGTAAAAGTACAACAGTTTGTCCATCGGATAACAGGAATAATTGCAAACAGTGTGAAAGTAATGGTCATTTCTACGTTCCGGGCAACCTAGGCTTCACTCTATGCCGTTGCTCCTCCAGATCGAATAGTTACGGCCTAAGAAGTCAACGCCAGAAGCATAAAATTCAGTAAAAATACAAAAGTTTTTCCACCGTATAACAGGAATAATTGCAACCAATGTGAAAGTAATGGTCATTTCTACGTTCCGGGCAACCTAGGCTTCACTCTAGGGCGTTGCTCCGCCAGATCAAATAGTTATGGCCTAAGAAGTCAACGCCAGAAGCATAAAATACAATATAAATACAACAGCTTTTCCATCGTATAACAGGAATAATTGCAACCTGTGTGAAAGTAATGGCCATTTCTACGTTCCGGGCAACCTATGCTTCACTCTTGAACGTTGCCCCACGAGATCGAATAGCTAGGACCTTAGAAGTCAACACCAGAAGCATAAAATACAGTCAAAATACAACAGTTTTTCCATCGTATAGCATGAATAATTGCAACCAGTGTGAAAGTAATGGTCATTTTTACGTTCCGGGCAACCTATGCTTCAGTCTTGAACGTTGCCCCACGAGATCGAATAGCTAGGACCTTAGAAGTCAACGCCAGAAGCATAAAATACAGTAAAAATACAAAAGTTTTTCCATCGTATAACAGGAATAATTGCCACCAGTGTGAAAGATATGGTCATTTCTACGCTCCAGGCAACCTAGGCTTCACTCTAGGGCGTTGCTCTACCACATCTAATAGCTACGGCCTTGGAAGTCAACGCCAGAAGCATAAAATACAATACAAATGCAACAGTTTTCCATTGTATAAAACGAATAATTGCAACCAGTGTGAAAGCTATGGTAATTTCTAGGTTCCGGGCAACCTAGGCTTCACTCTAGGGCGTTGTTCCAACAGATCGAATAGTTAGGGCCTAAGAAGTCAGCGCCAGAAGCATAAAATACCATAAAAATGCAACAGGTTTTCCATCGTATAACAGGAATAATTGCAACCAGTGTGAAAGTAATGGCCATTTCTACGTTCTGGGCAACCTAGGCCTCACTCTAGGGCGTTGGTCCACCAGATACAATAGCTAGGGCCTAAGACGTCAACGCCAGAAGCATAAACTACAAAATAAATACAACAGTTTTTCCATCGTATAAAAAGAATAATACCAACCAGTGTGAAAGTAATGGTCATTTCTACGTTCCGGGGAACCTATGCTTCACTCTTGAACGTTGCCCCACGAGATCGAATAGCTAGGACCTTAGAAGTCAACGCCAGAAGCATAAACTACAAAATAAATACAACAGTTTTTCCATCGTATAAAAAGAATAATACCAACCAGTGTGAAAGTAATGGTCATTTCTACGTTCCGGGGAACCTATGCTTCACTCTTGAACGTTGCCCCACGAGATCGAATAGCTAGGACCTTAGAAGTCAACGCCAGAAGCATAAAATACCATAAAAATGCAACAGGTTTTCCATCGTATAACAGGAATAATTGCAACCAGTGAGAAAGTAATGGCCATTTCTACGTTCTGGGCAACCTAGGCCTCACTCTAGGGCGTTGGTCCACCAGATACAATAGCTAGGGCCTAAGACGTCAATGCCAGAAGCATAAAATACAAAATAAATGCAACAGTTTTTCCATCGTATAGAAAGAATAATTCCAACCAGTGTGAAAGTAATGGTCATTTCTACGTTCCGCGCAACGCAGGCTTCACTCTAGGGCGTCGCTCCAACAGATCGAATAGGTAGGGCCTTAGAAGTCAACGCCAGAAGCATAAAGTACAGTAAAAATCCAACAGTTTGTCCATCGGATAACAGGAGTAATTGCAAACAGTGTGAAAGTAATGGTCATTTCTACGTTCCGGGCAACCTAGGCTTCACTCTAGGGCTTTGCTCCGCCACATCGAATAGTTAGGGCCTTAGTAGTCGACGCCCGAAGCATAAAACACAAAATACATACAACAGTTTTTCCATCGTATAAAACGAATAATTGCAACCAGTGTGAAAGTTATGGCCATTTCTACGTTCCGGGCAACCTAGGCCTCACTCTCGGGCGTTGGTCCACCAGATCCAATAGCTAGGGCCTAAGACGTCAATGCCAGAAGCATAAAATACAAAATAAATACAACAGTTTTACCCTCGTATAAAAAGAATAATTCCAACCAGTGTGAAAGTAATGGTCATTTCTACGTTCCGGGCAACCTAGGCTTCACTCTAGGGCGTTGCTCCACCACATCGAATAGTTAGGGCCTTAGTAGTCGACGCCCGAAGCATAAAACACAAAATACATACAACAGTTTTTCCATCGTATAAGACGAATAATTGCAATCAGTGTGAAAGTTATGGTCTTTTCTACGTTCCGCGCAACCTAGGCTTCACTCTAGGTCGTTGCTCCACCACATCGAATAGTTAGGGCTTTATGAATTCAACGCCAGAAGCATAAAATACAATAAAAATACAACAGTTCTTCCATCGTATAACAGGAATAATTTCAACCAGTGTGAAAGTAATGGTCATTTCTACGTTCCGGGAAACCTAGGCTTCACTCTAGGGCGTTGCTCCACCACATCGAATAGATACGACCTTAGAAGTCAACGACTGAAGCATAAGATACAATATAAATACAACAGCCTTTCCATCGTATAAAACGAGTAATTGCAACCAGTGTGAGAGTTATTGTCATTTCTACGTTCCGGGCAACCTAGGCTTCACTCTAGGGCGTTGGTCCACCAGATACAATAGCTAGGGCCTAAGTCGTGAACGCCAGAAGCATAAAATACAAAATAAATGCAAAAGTTTTTCCATCGTATAGAAAGAATAATTCCAACCAGTGTGAAAGTAATGGTCATTTCTACGTTCCGCGCAACGCAGGCTTCACTCTAGGGCGCCGCTCCAACAGATCGAATAGGTAGGGCCTTAGAAGTCAACGCCAGAAGCATAAAGTACAGTAAAAATCCAACAGTTTGTCCATCGGATAACAGGAGTAATTGCAACCAGTGTGAAAGTAATGGCCATTTCTACGTTCTGGGCAACCTAGGCCTCACTCTAGGGCGTTGGTCCACCAGATACAATAGCTAGGGCCTAAGACGTCAACGCCAGAAGCATAAAATACAAAATAAATGCAACAGTTTTTCCATCGTATAGAAAGAATAATTCCAACCAGTGTGAAAGTAATGGTCATTTCTACGTTCCGCGCAACGCAGGCTTCACTCTAGGGCGTCGCTCCAACAGATCGAATAGGTAGGGCCTTAGAAGTCAACGCCAGAAGCATAAAGTACAGTAAAAATCCAACAGTTTGTCCATCGGATAACAGGAGTAATTGCAAACAGTGTGAAAGTAATGGTCATTTCTACGTTCCGGGCAACCTAGGCTTCACTCTAGGGCTTTGCTCCGCCACATCGAATAGTTAGGGCCTTAGTAGTCGACGCCCGAAGCATAAAACACAAAATACATACAACAGTTTTTCCATCGTATAAAACGAATAATTGCAACCAGTGTGAAAGTTATGGCCATTTCTACGTTCCGGGCAACCTAGGCTTCACTCTAGGGCGTTGGTCCACCAGATACAATAGCTAGGGCCTAAGACGTGAACGCCAGAAGCATAAAATACAAAATAAATGCAACAGTTTTTCCATCGTATAGAAAGAGTAATTCCAACCAGTGTGAAAGTAATGGTCATTTCTACGTTCCGGGCAACCTAGGCTTCACTCTAGGGCGTTGCTCCACCACATCGAATAGTTAGGGCCTAACAAGTCAACGCCAGAAGCATAAACTACAAAATAAATACAACAGTTTTTCCATCGTATAAAAAGAATAATACCAACCAGTGTGAAAGTAATGGTCATTTCTACGTTCCGGGCAACCTATGCTTCACTCTTGAACGTTGCCCCACGAGATCGAATAGCTAGGACCTTAGAAGTCAACGCCAGAAGCATAAAATACCATAAAAATACAACAGGATTTCCATCGTATAACAGGAATAATTGCAACCAGTGTGAAAGTAATGGCCATTTCTACGTTCTGGGCAACCTAGGCCTCACTCTAGGGCGTTGGTCCACCAGATACAATAGCTAGGGCCTTAGAAGTCAACGCCAGAAGCATAAAGTACAGTAAAAATCCAACAGTTTGTCCATCGGATAACAGGAGTAATTGCAAACAGTGTGAAGGTAATGGTCATTTCTACGTTCCGGGCAACCTAGGCTTCACTCTAGGGCGTTGCTCCACCACATCGAATAGTTAGGGCCTTAGTAGTCGACGCCCGAAGCATAAAATACAATATAAATACAACAGCTTTTCCATCGTGTAAAACGAATAATTGCAACCAGTGTGAAAGTAATGGTCATTTCTACGTTTCGGGCAACATAGGCTTCACTCCTGGACGTTGCCCCACGAGATCGAATGGCTAGGACGTTAGAAGCCAACGCCAGAAGCATAAAATACAATAAAAATACAACAGGTTTTCCATCGTATAACAGGAATAATTGCAACCAGTGTGAAAGTAATGGTCATTTCTACGTTCCGCGCAACGCAGGCTTCACTCTGTGGCGTCGCTCCACGAGATCGAATAGGTAGGGCCTTAGAAGTCAACGCCAGAAGCATAAAGTACAGTAAAAGTACAACAGTTTGTCCATCGGATAACAGGAATAATTGCAAACAGTGTGAAAGTAATGGTCATTTCTACGTTCCGGGCAACCTAGGCTTCACTCTATGCCGTTGCTCCTCCAGATCGAATAGTTACGGCCTAAGAAGTCAACGCCAGAAGCATAAAATTCAGTAAAAA
Organism: Calliopsis andreniformis; assembly: GCF_051401765.1. Taxonomy (NCBI): domain Eukaryota; kingdom Metazoa; phylum Arthropoda; class Insecta; order Hymenoptera; family Andrenidae; genus Calliopsis; species Calliopsis andreniformis. The sequence continues at coordinate 13,166,070 of NW_027480430.1, forward strand.
TACAAAAGTTTTTCCACCGTATAACAGGAATAATTGCAACCAATGTGAAAGTAATGGTCATTTCTACGTTCCGGGCAACCTAGGCTTCACTCTAGGGCGTTGCTCCGCCAGATCAAATAGTTATGGCCTAAGAAGTCAACGCCAGAAGCATAAAATACAATATAAATACAACAGCTTTTCCATCGTATAACAGGAATAATTGCAACCTGTGTGAAAGTAATGGCCATTTCTACGTTCCGGGCAACCTATGCTTCACTCTTGAACGTTGCCCCACGAGATCGAATAGCTAGGACCTTAGAAGTCAACACCAGAAGCATAAAATACAGTCAAAATACAACAGTTTTTCCATCGTATAGCATGAATAATTGCAACCAGTGTGAAAGTAATGGTCATTTTTACGTTCCGGGCAACCTATGCTTCAGTCTTGAACGTTGCCCCACGAGATCGAATAGCTAGGACCTTAGAAGTCAACGCCAGAAGCATAAAATACAGTAAAAATACAAAAGTTTTTCCATCGTATAACAGGAATAATTGCCACCAGTGTGAAAGATATGGTCATTTCTACGCTCCAGGCAACCTAGGCTTCACTCTAGGGCGTTGCTCTACCACATCTAATAGCTACGGCCTTGGAAGTCAACGCCAGAAGCATAAAATACAATACAAATGCAACAGATTTCCATTGTATAAAACGAATAATTGCAACCAGTGTGAAAGCTATGGTAATTTCTAGGTTCCGGGCAACCTAGGCTTCACTCTAGGGCGTTGTTCCAACAGATCGAATAGTTAGGGCCTAAGAAGTCAGCGCCAGAAGCATAAAATACCATAAAAATGCAACAGGTTTTCCATCGTATAACAGGAATAATTGCAACCAGTGTGAAAGTAATGGCCATTTCTACGTTCTGGGCAACCTAGGCCTCACTCTAGGGCGTTGGTCCACCAGATACAATAGCTAGGGCCTAAGACGTCAACGCCAGAAGCATAAACTACAAAATAAATACAACAGTTTTTCCACCGTATAAAAAGAATAATACCAACCAGTGTGAAAGTAATGGTCATTTCTACGTTCCGGGGAACCTATGCTTCACTCTTGAACGTTGCCCCACGAGATCGAATAGCTAGGACCTTAGAAGTCAACGCCAGAAGCATAAACTACAAAATAAATACAACAGTTTTTCCATCGTATAAAAAGAATAATACCAACCAGTGTGAAAGTAATGGTCATTTCTACGTTCCGGGGAACCTATGCTTCACTCTTGAACGTTGCCCCACGAGATCGAATAGCTAGGACCTTAGAAGTCAACGCCAGAAGCATAAAATACCATAAAAATGCAACAGGTTTTCCATCGTATAACAGGAATAATTGCAACCAGTGTGAAAGTAATGGCCATTTCTACGTTCTGGGCAACCTAGGCCTCACTCTAGGGCGTTGGTCCACCAGATACAATAGCTAGGGCCTAAGACGTCAATGCCAGAAGCATAAAATACAAAATAAATGCAACAGTTTTTCCATCTTATAGAAAGAATAATTCCAACCAGTGTGAAAGTAATGGTCATTTCTACGTTCCGCGCAACGCAGGCTTCACTCTAGGGCGTCGCTCCAACAGATCGAATAGGTAGGGCCTTAGAAGTCAACGCCAGAAGCATAAAGTACAGTAAAAATCCAACAGTTTGTCCATCGGATAACAGGAGTAATTGCAAACAGTGTGAAAGTAATGGTCATTTCTACGTTCCGGGCAACCTAGGCTTCACTCTAGGGCTTTGCTCCGCCACATCGAATAGTTAGGGCCTTAGTAGTCGACGCCCGAAGCATAAAACACAAAATACATACAACAGTTTTTCCATCGTATAAAACGAATAATTGCAACCAGTGTGAAAGTTATGGCCATTTCTACGTTCCGGGCAACCTAGGCCTCACTCTCGGGCGTTGGTCCACCAGATCCAATAGCTAGGGCCTAAGACGTCAATGCCAGAAGCATAAAATACAAAATAAATACAACAGTTTTACCCTCGTATAAAAAGAATAATTCCAACCAGTGTGAAAGTAATGGTCATTTCTACGTTCCGGGCAACCTAGGCTTCACTCTAGGGCGTTGCTCCACCACATCGAATAGTTAGGGCCTTAGTAGTCGACGCCCGAAGCATAAAACACAAAATACATACAACAGTTTTTCCATCGTATAAGACGAATAATTGCAATCAGTGTGAAAGTTATGGTCTTTTCTACGTTCCGCGCAACCTAGGCTTCACTCTAGGTCGTTGCTCCACCACATCGAATAGTTAGGGCTTTATGAATTCAACGCCAGAAGCATAAAATACAATAAAAATACAACAGTTCTTCCATCGTATAACAGGAATAATTTCAACCAGTGTGAAAGTAATGGTCATTTCTACGTTCCGGGAAACCTAGGCTTCACTCTAGGGCGTTGCTCCACCACATCGAATAGATACGACCTTAGAAGTCAACGACTGAAGCATAAGATACAATATAAATACAACAGCCTTTCCATCGTATAAAACGAGTAATTGCAACCAGTGTGAGAGTTATTGTCATTTCTACGTTCCGGGCAACCTAGGCTTCACTCTAGGGCGTTGGTCCACCAGATACAATAGCTAGGGCCTAAGTCGTGAACGCCAGAAGCATAAAATACAAAATAAATGCAAAAGTTTTTCCATCGTATAGAAAGAATAATTCCAACCAGTGTGAAAGTAATGGTCATTTCTACGTTCCGCGCAACGCAGGCTTCACTCTAGGGCGCCGCTCCAACAGATCGAATAGGTAGGGCCTTAGAAGTCAACGCCAGAAGCATAAAGTACAGTAAAAATCCAACAGTTTGTCCATCGGATAACAGGAGTAATTGCAACCAGTGTGAAAGTAATGGCCATTTCTACGTTCTGGGCAACCTAGGCCTCACTCTAGGGCGTTGGTCCACCAGATACAATAGCTAGGGCCTAAGACGTCAACGCCAGAAGCATAAAATACAAAATAAATGCAACAGTTTTTCCATCGTATAGAAAGAATAATTCCAACCAGTGTGAAAGTAATGGTCATTTCTACGTTCCGCGCAACGCAGGCTTCACTCTAGGGCGTCGCTCCAACAGATCGAATAGGTAGGGCCTTAGAAGTCAACGCCAGAAGCATAAAGTACAGTAAAAATCCAACAGTTTGTCCATCGGATAACAGGAGTAATTGCAAACAGTGTGAAAGTAATGGTCATTTCTACGTTCCGGGCAACCTAGGCTTCACTCTAGGGCTTTGCTCCGCCACATCGAATAGTTAGGGCCTTAGTAGTCGACGCCCGAAGCATAAAACACAAAATACATACAACAGTTTTTCCATCGTATAAAACGAATAATTGCAACCAGTGTGAAAGTTATGGCCATTTCTACGTTCCGGGCAACCTAGGCCTCACTCTCGGGCGTTGGTCCACCAGATCCAATAGCTAGGGCCTAAGACGTCAATGCCAGAAGCATAAAATACAAAATAAATACAACAGTTTTACCGTCGTATAAAAAGAATAATTCCAACCAGTGTGAAAGTGATGGTCATTTCTACGTTCCGGGCAACCTAGGCCTCACTGTAGGGCGTTGGACCACCAGATACAATAGCTAGGGCCTAAGACGTCAACGCCAGAAGCATAAAATACAAAATAAATGCAACAGTTTTTCCATCGTATAGAAAGAATAATTGCAACCAGTGTGAAAGTAATGGTCATTTCTACGTTCCGGGCAACATAGGCTTCACTCCTGGACGTTGCCCCACGAGATCGAATGGATAGGACGTTAGAAGCCAACGCCAGAAGCATAAAATACAATAAAAATACAACAGGTTTTCCATCGTATAACAGGAATAATTGCAACCAGTGTGAAAGTAATGGTCATTTCTACGTTCCGCGCAACGCAGGCTTCACTCTGTGGCGTCGCTCCACGAGATCGAATAGGTAGGGCCTTAGAAGTCAACGCCAGAAGCATAAAGTACAGTAAAAATACAACAGTTTGTCCATCGGATAACAGGAATAATTGCAAACAGTGTGAAAGTAATGGTCATTTCTACGTTCCGGGCAACCTAGGCTTCACTCTATGCCGTTGCTCCTCCAGATCGAATAGTTACGGCCTAAGAAGTCAACGCCAGAAGCATAAAATTCAGTAAAAATACAAAAGATTTTCCACCGTATAACAGGAATAATTGCAACCAATGTGAAAGTAATGGTCATTTCTACGTTCCGGGCAACCTAGGCTTCACTCTAGGGCGTTGCTCCGCCAGATCAAATAGTTATGGCCTAAGAAGTCAACGCCAGAAGCATAAAATACAATATAAATACAACAGCTTTTCCATCGTATAACAGGAATAATTGCAACCTGTGTGAAAGTAATGGCCATTTCTACGTTCCGGGAAACCTAGGCTTCACTCTAGGGCGTTGCTCCACCACATCGAATAGATACGACCTTAGAAGTCAACGACTGAAGCATAAAATACAATATAAATACAACAGCCTTTCCATCGTATAAAACGAGTAATTGCAACCAGTGTGAGAGTTATTGTCATTTCTACGTTCCGGGCAACCTAGGCTTCACTCTAGGGCGTTGGTCCACCAGATACAATAGCTAGGGCCTAAGACGTGAACGCCAGAAGCATAAAATACAAAATAAATGCAACAGTTTTTCCATCGTATAGAAAGAATAATTCCAACCAGTGTGAAAGTAATGGTCATTTCTACGTTCCGCGCAACGCAGGCTTCACTCTAGGGCGCCGCTCCAACAGATCGAATAGGTAGGGCCTTAGAAGTCAACGCCAGAAGCATAAAGTACAGTAAAAATCCAACAGTTTGTCCATCGGATAACAGGAGTAATTGCAAACAGTGTGAAAGTAATGGTCATTTCTACGTTCCGGGCAACCTAGGTTTCACTCTAGGGCGTTGCTCCACCACATCGAATAGTTAGGGCCTAAGAAGTCAACGCCAGAAGCATAAACTACAAAATAAATACAACAGTTTTTCCATCGTATAAAAAGAATAATACCAACCAGTGTGAAAGTAATGGTCATTTCTACGTTCCGGGCAACCTATGCTTCACTCTTGAACGTTGCCCCACGAGATCGAATAGCTAGGACCTTAGAAGTCAACGCCAGAAGCATAAAATACCATAAAAATACAACAGGATTTCCATCGTATAACAGGAATAATTGCAACCAGTGTGAAAGTAATGGCCATTTCTACGTTCTGGGCAACCTAGGCCTCACTCTAGGGCGTTGGTCCACCAGATACAATAGGTAGGGCCTTAGAAGTCAACGCCAGAAGCATAAAGTACAGTAAAAATCCAACAGTTTGTCCATCGGATAACAGGAGTAATTGCAAACAGTGTGAAAGTAATGGTCATTTCTACGTTCCGGGCAACCTAGGCTTCACTCTAGGGCGTTGCTCCACCACATCGAATAGTTAGGGCCTTAGTAGTCGACGCCCGAAGCATAAAACACAAAATACATACAACAGTTTTTCCATCGTATAACAGGAATAATTGCAACCAGTGTGAAAGTAATGGCCATTTCTACGTTCTGGGCAACCTAGGCCTCACTCTAGGGCGTTGGTCCACCAGATACAATAGCTAGGGCCTTAGAAGTCAACGCCAGAAGCATAAAGTACAGTAAAAATCCAACAGTTTGTCCATCGGATAACAGGAATAATTGCAAACAGTGTGAAAGTAATGGTCATTTCTACGTTCCGGGCAACCTAGGCTTCACTCTATGCCGTTGCTCCTCCAGATCGAATAGTTACGGCCTAAGAAGTCAACGCCAGAAGCATAAAATTCAGTAAAAATACAAAAGTTTTTCCACCGTATAACAGGAATAATTGCAACCAATGTGAAAGTAATGGTCATTTCTACGTTCCGGGCAACCTAGGCTTCACTCTAGGGCGTTGCTCCGCCAGATCAAATAGTTATGGCCTAAGAAGTCAACGCCAGAAGCATAAAATGCAATATAAATACAACAGCTTTTCCATCGTATAACAGGAATAATTGCAACCTGTGTGAAAGTAATGGCCATTTCTACGTTCCGGGCAACCTAGGACTTACTCTAGGGCGTTGGTCCACCAGATCCAATAGCAAGGGCCTAAGACGTTAACGCCGGAAGCATAAAATACAAAATAAATACAACAGTTCTTCCATCGTATAACAGGAATAATTTCAACCAGTGTGAAAGTAATGGTCATTTCTACGTTCCGGGAAACCTAGGCTTCACTCGAGGGCGTTGCTCCACCACATCGAATAGATACGACCTTAGAAGTCAACGACTGAAGCATAAAATACAATATAAATACAACAGCCTTTCCATCGTATAAAACGAGTAATTGCAACCAGTGTGAGAGTTATTGTCATTTCTAAGTTCCGGGCAACCTAGGCTTCACTCCTGGACGTTGCCCCACGAGATCGAATGGCTAGGACGTTAGAAGCCAACGCCAGAAGCATAAAATACAATATAAATAAAACAGTTTTTCCATCGTATAAAACGAATAGTTGCAATCAGTATGAGAGTTATGGTCATTTCTACGATTCGGGCATCCTAGACTTAACTCTGAGGCACAGCTCCACCAGATCGAATACATAAGGCCTTAGAAGTCAAATCCAAAAGCATAAAGTGCAATAAAAATCCAACAGTTTGTCCATCGTATAACAGGAATAATTGCAACCAGTGTGAAAGTGATGGTCATTTCTACGTTCCGCGCAACGCAGGCTTCACTCTAGGGCGTCGCTCCAACAGATCGAATAGGTAGGGCCTTAGAAGTCAACGCCAGAACCATAAAGTACAGTAAAAATCCAACAGTTTGTCCATCGGATAACAGGAGTAATTGCAACCAGTGTGAAAGTAATGGCCATTTCTACGTTCTGGGCAACCTAGGCCTCACTCTAGGGCGTTGGTCCACCAGATACAATAGCTAGGGCCTAAGACGTCAACGCCAGAAGCATAAAATACAAAATAAATGCAACAGTTTTTCCATCGTATAGAAAGAATAATTCCAACCAGTGTGAAAGTAATGGTCATTTATACGTTCCGCGCAACGCAGGCTTCACTCTAGGGCGTCGCTCCAACAGATCGAATAGGTCGGGCCTTAGAAGTCAACGCTAGAAGCATAAAGTACAGTAAAAATCCAACAGTGTGTCCATCGGATAACAGGAGTAATTGCAAACAGTGTGAAAGTAATGGTCATTTCTACGTTCCGGGCAACCTAGGCTTCACTCTAGGGCGTTGCTCCACCACATCGAATAGTTAGGGCCTTAGTAGTCGCCGCCCGAAGCATAAAACACAAAATACATACAACAGTTTTTCCATCGTATAAAACGAATAATTGCAACCAGTGTGAAAGTTATGGCCATTTCTACGTTCCGGGCAACCTAGGCCTCACTCTCGGGCGTTGGTCCACCAGATCCAATAGCTAGGGCCTAAGACGTCAATGCCAGAAGCATAAAATACAAAATAAATACAACAGTTTTACCATCGTATAAAAAGAATAATTCCAACCAGTGTGAAAGTTATGGTCTTTTCTACGTTCCGCGCAACCTAGGCTTCACTCTAGGTCGTTGCCCCACGAGATCGAATAGTTAGGACCTAAGAAGTCAACCCCAGAAGCATAAAATACAGTAAAAATACAACAGTTTTTCAATCGTATAGCATGAATAATTGCAAGCAGTGTGAAAGTAATGGTCATTTCTATGTTCCGGGCTGCCTAGGCTTCACTCTAGGGCGTTGCTCCACCACATCGAATAGCTACGACCTTAGAAGTCAACGACTGAAGCATAAAATACAATATAAATACTACAGCCTTTCCATCGTATAAAACGAGTAATTGCAACCAGTGTGAGAGTTATTGTCATTTCTACGTTCCGGGCAACCTAGGCTTCACTCTAGGGCGTTGCCCCACGAGATCGAATAGCTAAGACCTTAGAAGCCAATGCCAGAAGCATAAAATACAGTAAAAATACAACAGTTTTACCATCGTATAAAAAGAATAATTCCAACCAGTGTGAAAGTAATGGTCATTTCTACGTTCCGGGCAACCTAGGCCTCACTCTAGGGCGTTGGTCCACCAGATACAATAGCTAGGGCCTAAGACGTCAACGCCAGAAGCATAAAATACAAAATAAATGCAACAGTTTATCCATCGTATAGAAAGACTAATTCCAACCAGTGTGAAAGTAATGGTCATTTCTGCGTTTCGGGCAACATAGGCTTCACTCCTGGACGTTGCCCCACGAGATCGAATGGCTAGGACGTTAGAAGCCAACGCCAGAAGCATAAAATACAATAAAAATACAACAGGTTTTCCATCGTATAACAGGAATAATTGCAACTAGTGTGAAAGTAATGGTCATTTCTACGTTCCGCGCAACGCAGGCTTCACTCTAGGGCGTCGCTCCAACAGATCGAATAGGTAGGGCCTTAGAAGTCAACGCCAGAAGCATAAAGTACAGTAAAAATCCAACACTTTGTCCATCGGATAACAGGAGTAATTGCAAACAGTGTGAAAGTAATGGTCATTTCTACGTTCCGGGAAACCTAGGCTTCACTCTAGGGCGTTGCTCCACCACATCGAATAGTTAGGGCCTTAGTAGTCGACGCCCGAAGCATAAAACACAAAATACATACAACAGTTTTTCCATCGTATAAAACGAATAATTGCAATCAGTGTGAAAGTTATGGTCTTTTCTACGTTCCGCGCAACCTAGGCTTCACTCTAGGTCGTTGCTCCACCACATCGAATAGTTAGGGCTTTATGAATTCATCGCCAGAAGCATAAAATACAATAAAAATACAACAGTTCTTCCATCGTATAACAGGAATAATTGCAACCACTGTGAAAGTAATGGTCATTTCTACGTTCCGGGAAACCTAGGCTCCACTCTAGGGCGTTGCTCCACCACATCGAGTAGATACGACCTTAGAAGTCAACGCCAGAAGCATAAAGTACAGTAAAAATCAAACAGTTTGTCCATCGGATAACAGGAGTAATTGCAAACAGTGTGAAAGTAATGGTCATTTCTACGTTCCGGGCAACCTAGGCTTCACTCTACGCGTTGCTCCACCACATCGAATAGTTAGGGCATAAGAAGTCAACGCCAGAAGCATAAAATACAATATAAATACAACAGCCTTTCCATCGTATAAAACGAGTAATTGCAACCAGTGTGAGAGTTATTGTCATTTCTACGTTCCGGGCAACCTAGGCTTCACTCCTGGACGTTGCCCCACGAGATCGAATGGCTAGGACGTTAGGAGCCAACGCCAGAAGCATAAAATACAATATAAATGAAACAGTTTTTCATCGTATAAAACGAATAATTGCAATCAGTATGAAAGTTATGGTCATTTCTACGATTCGGGCCTCCTAGACTTAACTCTGAGGCATAGCTCCACCAGATCGAATACATAAGGCCTTAGAAGTCAAATCCAAAAGCATAAAGTGCAATAAATATCCAACAGTTTGTCCATCGTATAACAGGAATAATTGCAATCAGTGTGAAAGTTATGGTCTTTTCTACGTTCCGCGCAACCTAGGCTTCACTCTAGGTCGTTGCTCCACCACATCGAATAGTTAGGGCTTTATGAATTCAACGCCAGAAGCATAAAATACAATAAAAATACAACAGTTCTTCCATCGTATAACATGAATAATTGCAACCAATGTGAAAGTAATGGTCATTTCTACGTTCCGGGCAATCTATGCTTCACTCTTGAACGTTGCCCCACGATATCGAATAGCTAGAACCTTCGAAGTCAACGGCAGAAGCATAAAGTACAGTAAAAATACAACAGTTTTTTCATCGTATAGCATGAATAATTTCAACCAGTGTGAAAGTAATGGTCATTTCAACGTTTCGGGCGTCCTAGGCTTCACTCGAGGGCGTTCCTCCACCAGATCGAATAGGTAGGGCCTAAGAAGTCAACGCGAGAAGCATAAAATACAAAATAAATACAACAGTTTGTTCATCGGATAACAGGAATAATTGCAAACAGTGTGAAAGTAATTGTCATTTCTACGTTCCGGGCAACCTATGCTTCACTCTAGGGCGTCGCTCCACCACATCGAATAGTTACGACCTTAGAGGTCAACGCCTGAAGCATAAAATACAATATAAATCCAACAGCTTTTCCATCGTATAAAACGAATAATTGCAACCAGTGTGAAAGTAATGGTCATTTCTACGTTTGGGGCAACATAGGCTTCACTCTTGAACGTTGCCCCACGTGATCGAATAGATAGGACCTTAGAAGTCAACCCCAGAAGCATAAAATACAGGAAAAATACAACAGTTTTTCCATCGTATAGCACGAATAATTGCAACCAGTGTGAAAGTAATGGTCATTTCTACGTTCCGCGCAACGCAGGCTTCACTCTAGGGCATCGCTCCACCAGATCGAATAGGTAGGGCCTTAGAAGTCAACGCCAGAAGCATAAAGTACAGTAAAAATCCAACAGTTTGTCCACCGGATAACAGGAATAATTGCAAACAGTGTGAAAGTAATGGTCATTTCTACGTTCCGGGCAACCTAGGCTTCACTCTAGGGCGTTGCTCCACCAGATCGAATAGGTAGGACCTTAGAAGTCAACGACTGAAGCATAAAATACAATATAAATACAACAGCCTTGCCATCGTATAAAACGAGTAATTGCAACCAGTGTGAGAGTCATTGTCATTTCTACGTTCCGCGCAACCTAGGCTTCACTCCTGGACCTTGCCCCACGAGATCGAATGGCTAGGACGTTAGAACCCAACGCCAGAAGCATAAAATACAATATAAATAAAACAGTTTTTCCATCGTATAAAACGAATAATTGCAATCAGTATGAAAGTTATGGTCATTTCTACGATTCGGGCCTCCTAGACTTAACTCTGAGGCATAGCTCCACCAGATCGAATACATAAGGCCTTAGAAGTCAAATCCAAAAGCATAAAGTGCAATAAATATCCAACAGTTTTTCCATCGTATAACATGAATAATTGCAACCAATGTGAAAGTAATGGTCATTTCTACGTTCCGGGCAATCTATGCTTCACTCTTGAACGTTGCCCCACGATATCGAATAGCTAGGACCTTCGAAGTCAACGGCAGAAGCATAAAGTACAGTAAAAATACAACAGTTTTTTCATCGTATAGCATGAATAATTTCAACCAGTGTGAAAGTAATGGTCATTTCAACGTTTCGGGCATCCTAGGCTTCACTCGAGGGCGTTCCTCCACCAGATCGAATAGGTAGGGCCTAAGAAGTCAACGCGAGAAGCATAAAATACAAAATAAATACAACAGTTTGTTCATCGGATAACAGGAATAATTGCAAACAGTGTGAAAGTAATTGTCATTTCTACGTTCCGGGCAACCTATGCTTCACTCTAGGGCGTCGCTCCACCACATCGAATAGTTACGACCTTAGAGGTCAACGCCTGAAGCATAAAATACAATATAAATCCAACAGCTTTTCCATCGTATAAAACGAATAATTGCAACCAGTGTGAAAGTAATGGTCATTTCTACGTTTGGGGCAACATAGGCTTCACTCTTGAACGTTGTCCCACGTGATCGAATAGATAGGACCTTAGAAGTCAACCCCAGAAGCATAAAATACAGGAAAAATACAACAGTTTTTCCATCGTATAGCACGAATAATTGCAACCAGTGTGAAAGTAATGGTCATTTCTACGTTCCGCGCAACGCAGGCTTCACTCTAGGGCATCGCTCCACCAGATCGAATAGGTAGGGCCTTAGAAGTCAACGCCAGAAGCATAAAGTACAGTAAAAATCCAACAGTTTGTCCACCGGATAACAGGAATAATTGCAAACAGTGTGAAAGTAATGGTCATTTCTACGTTCCGGGCAACCTAGGCTTCACTCTAGGGCGTTGCTCCACCAGATCGAATAGGTAGGACCTTAGAAGTCAACGACTGAAGCATAAAATACAATATAAATACAACAGCCTTTCCATCGTATAAAACGAGTAATTGCAACCAGTGTGAGAGTCATTGTCATTTCTACGTTCCGCGCAACCTAGGCTTCACTCCTGGAGCTTGCCCCACGAGATCGAATGGCTAGGACGTTAGAACCCAACGCCAGAAGCATAAAATACAATATAAATAAAACAGTTTTTCCATCGTATAAAACGAATAATTGCAATCAGTATGAAAGTTATGGTCATTTCTACGATTCGGGCCTCCTAGACTTAACTCTGAGGCATAGCTCCACCAGATCGAATACATAAGGCCTTAGAAGTCAAATCCAAAAGCATAAAGTGCAATAAATATCCAACAGTTTGTCCATCGTATAACAGGAATAATTGCAATCAGTGTGAAAGTTATGGTCTTTTCTACGTTCCGCGCAACCTAGGCTTCACTCTAGGTCGTTGCTCCACCACATCGAATAGTTAGGGCTTTATGAATTCAACGCCAGAAGCATACAATACAATAAAAATACAACAGTTCTTCCATCGTATAACATGAATAATTGCAACCAATGTGAAAGTAATGGTCATTTCTACGTTCCGGGCAATCTATGCTTCACTCTTGAACGTTGCCCCACGATATCGAATAGCTAGGACCTTCGAAGTCAACGGCAGAAGCATAAAGTACAGTAAAAATACAACAGTTTTTCCATCGTATAGCACGAATAATTGCAACCAGTGTGAAAGTAATGGTCATTTCTACGTTCCGCGCAACGCAGGCTACACTCTAGGGCATCGCTCCACCAGATCGAATAGTTAGGGCCTAAGAAGTCAGCGCCAGAGGCATAAAGTACAATAAAAATGCAACAGTTTTTCCGTCATATAGCATGAATAATTGCAACCAGTGTGAAAGATATGGACATTTCTACGTTCCGGGCAACCTAGGCTTCACTCTAGGGCGTTGCTCCACCACATCGAATAGTTCGGGCCTTAGTAGTCGAAGCCCGAAGCATAAAAGGCAAAATAAATACAATAGTTTTTCCATCGTATTAAACGAATAATTGCAACCAGTATGAAAGTTATGGTCATTTCTACGTTCCGGGCAACCTAGGACTTACTCTAGGGCGTTGGTCCACCAGATCCAATAGCAAGGGCCTAAGACGTCAACGCCAGGAGCATAAAATACAAAATAAATATAACAGTTTTACCATCGTATAAAAAGAATAATTCCAACCAGTGTGAAAGTAATGGTCATTTCTACGTTCCGGGCAACATAGGCTACACTCCTGGACGTTGCCCCACGAGATCGAATGGCTATGGCCATAGAAGCCAACGCCAGAAGCATAAAATACAATAAAAATGCATCAGGTTTTCCATCGGATAACAGGAATAATTGCAAACAGTGTGAAAGTAATGGTCATTTCTACGTTCCGGGCAACCTAGGCTTCACTCTAGGGCGTTGCTCCACCACATCGAATAGTTAGGGCCTTAGTAGTCGAAGCCCGAAGCATAAAAGACAAAATAAATACAATAGTTTTTCCATCGTATTAAACGAATAATTGCAACCAGTATGAAAGTTATGGTCATTTCTACGTTCCGGGCAAACTGGGCTTCACTCTAGGGCGTTGCTCCACCAAATCGAATAGTTAGGGCCTTAGTGGTCGACGCCCGAAGCATAAAATACAAAATAAATAGAACAGTTTTTCCATTGTATAAAACGAATAATTGCAACCAGTGTGAAAGTAATGGTCATTTCTATGTTCCGGGCAACCTAGGCATCAATCTAGGGCGTTGATCCGCCAGATCGAAAAGTTAGGGCATAAGAAGTCAACGCCAGAAGCATAAAGTACAATATAAATACAACAGCTTTTCCATCGTATAACAGGAATAATTGCCACCAGTGTGAAAGATATGGTCATTTCTACGTTCCGGGCAACCTAGACTTCACTCTAGGGCGTTGCTCCACCACATCGAATAGTTAGGGCCTTAGTAGTCGAAGCCCGAAGCATAAAAGACAAAATAAATACAATAGTTTTTCCATCGTATTAAACGAATAATTGCAACCAGTATGAAAGTTATGGTCATTTCAACGTTTCGGGCATCCTAGGCCTCACTCTAGGGCGTTGGTCCACCAGATACAGTAGCTAGGGCCTAACACGTCAAGGCCAGAAGCATAAAATACAAAATAAATGCAACAGTTTTTCCATCGTATAAAAAGAATAATTCCAACCAGTGTGAAAGTAATGGTCATTTCTACGTTCCGGGCAACATAGGCTTCACTCCTGGACGTTGCCCCACGAGATAGAATGGCTAGGACGTTAGAAGCCAACGCCAGAAGCATAAAATACAATAGAAATACAACAGGTTTTCCATCGTATAACTGGAATAATTGCAACTAGTGTGAAAGTAATGGTCATTTCTACGTTCCGCGCAACGCAGGCTTCACTCTAGGGCGTCGCTCCAACAGATCGAATAGGCAGGGCCTTAGAAGTCAGCGCCAGAAGCATAAAGTACAGTAAAAATCCAACAGTTTGTCCATCGGATAACAGGAGTAATTGCAAACAGTGTGAAAGTAATGGTCATTTCTACGTTCCGGGCAACCTAGGCTTCACTCTAGGGCGTTGCTCCACCACATCGAATAGTTAGGGCCTTAGTAGTCGACGCCCGAAGCATAAAACACAAAATACATACAACAGTTTTTCCATCGTATAGAACGAATAATTGCAATCAGTGTGAAAGTTATGGTCTTTTGAACGTTCCGCGCAGCCTAGGCTTCACTCTAGGTTGTTGCTCCACCACATCGAATAGTTAGGGCATTATGAATTCAACGCCAGAAGCATAAAATACAATAAAAATACAACAGCTCTTCCATCGTATAACAGGAATAATTGCAACCAATGTGAAAGTAATGGTCATTTCTACGTTCCGGGAAACCTAGGCTTCACTCTAGGGCGTTGCTCTACCACATCGAATAGATACGACCTTAGAAGTCAACGACTGAAGCATAAAATACAATATAAATACAACAGCCTTTCCATCGTATAAAACGAGTAATTGCAACCAGTGTGAGAGTTATTGTCATTTCTACGTTCCGGGCAACCTAGGCTTCACTCTAGGGCGTTGCCCCACGAGATCGAATAGCTAGGACCTTAGACGCCAACGCCAGAAGCATAAAATACAGTGAAAATACAACAGTTTTTCCATCGTATAGCATGAATAATTTCAACCAGTGTGAAAGTAATGGTCATTTCAACGTTTCGGGCATCCTAGGCTTCACTCTAGGGCGTTCCTCCGCCAGATCGAATAGTTAGGGCCTAAGAAGTCAACGCCAGAAGCATAAAGTACAATATAAATACAACAGCTTTTCCATCGTATAACAGGAATAATTGCCACCAGTGTGAAAGATATGGTCATTTCTACGTTCCGGGCAACCTAGGCTTCACTCTAGGGCGTTGCTCCACCACATCGAATAGTTAGGGCCTTAGTAGTCGAAGCCCGAAGCATAAAAGACAAAATAAATACAATAGTTTTTCCATCGTATTAAACGAATAATTGCAACCAGTGTGAAAGTAATGGCCATTTCTACGTTCTGGGCAACCTAGGCCTCACTCTAGGGTATTGGTCCACCAGATCCAATAGCTAGGGCCTAAGACGTGAACGCCAGAAGCATAAAATACAAAATAAATACAACAGTTTTACCATCGTATAAAAAGAATAATTCCAACCCGTGTGAAAGTAATGGTCATTTCTACGTTAAGGGCAACATAGGCTTCACTCGTGGACGTTGCCCAACGAGATCGAATGGCTAGGACCTTAGAAGTCAACGCCAGAAGCATAAAAGACGAAATAAAGACCACAGTTTTTCAATCGTATAAAACGAATAATTGCAACCAGTGTGAAAGTTATGGTCATTTCTACGTTCCGGGCAACCTAGGCTTCACTCTAGGGCGTTAATCCACCACATCGAATGGTTAGGGCCTTAGTAGTCGACGCCCGAAGCATAAAATACAAAATAAATAGATCAGTTTTTCCATTGTATAAAACGAATAGTTGCAACCAGTGAGAAAGTAATGGTCATTTCCACGTTTCAGGCAACCTAGGCTTCACTCTAGGGCGTTGATCCGCCAGATCGAAAAGTTAGGGCATAAGAAGTCAACGCCAGAAGCATAAAGTACAATATAAATACAACAGCTCTTCCATCGTATAACAGGAATAATTGCCACCAGTGTGAAAGATATGGTCATTTCTACGTTCCGGGCAACCTAGGCTTCACTCTAGGGCGCTGCTCCACCACATCGAATAGTTAGGGCCTTAGTAGTCGAAGCCCGAAGCATAAAAGACAAAATAAATACAATAGTTTTTCCATCGTATTAAACGAATAATTGCAACCAGTATGAAAGTTATGGTCATTTCTACGTTCCGGGCAACCTGGGCGTCACTCTAGGGCGTTGCTCCACCACATCGAATAGTTAGGGCCTTAGTGGTCGACGCCAGAAGCATAAAATACAAAATAAATGCAACAGTTTTTCCATCGTATAAAACGAATAATTGCAATCAGTGTGAAAGTTATGGTCTTTTCTACGTTCCGCGCAACCTAGGCTTCACTCTAGGTCGTTGCCCCACGAGATCGAATAGTTAGGACCTAAGAAGTCAACCCCAGAAGCATAAAATACAGTAAAAATACAACAGTTTTTCAATCGTATAGCATGAATAATTGCAAGCAGTGTGAAAGTAATGGTCATTTCTATGTTCCGGGCTACCTAGGCTTCACTCTAGGGCGTTGCTCCACCACATCGAATAGCTACGACCTTAGAAGTCAACGACTGAAGCATAAAATACAATATAAATACTACAGCCTTTCCATCGTATAAAACGAGTAATTGCAACCAGTGTGAGAGTTATTGTCATTTCTACGTTCCGGGCAACCTAGGCTTCACTCTAGGGCGTTGCCCCACGAGATCGAATAGCTAAGACCTTAGAAGCCAATGCCAGAAGCATAAAATACAGTAAAAATACAACAGTTTTACCATCGTATAAAAAGAATAATTCCAACCAGTGTGAAAGTAATGGTCATTTCTACGTTCCGGGCAACCTAGGCCTCACTCTAGGGCGTTGGTCCACCAGATACAATAGCTAGGGCCTAAGACGTCAACGCCAGAAGCATAAAATACAAAATAAATGCAACAGTTTATCCATCGTATAGAAAGAATAATTCCAACCAGTGTGAAAGTAATGGTCATTTCTGCGTTTCGGGCAACATAGGCTTCACTCCTGGACGTTGCCCCACGAGATCGAATGGCTAGGACGTTAGAAGCCAACGCCAGAAGCATAAAATACAATAAAAATACAACAGGTTTTCCATCGTATAACAGGAATAATTGCAACTAGTGTGAAAGTAATGGTCATTTCTACGTTCCGCGCAACGCAGGCTTCACTCTAGGGCGTCGCTCCAACAGATCGAATAGGTAGGGCCTTAGAAGTCAACGCCAGAAGCATAAAGTACAGTAAAAATCCAACACTTTGTCCATCGGATAACAGGAGTAATTGCAAACAGTGTGAAAGTAATGGTCATTTCTACGTTCCGGGAAACCTAGGCTTCACTCTAGGGCGTTGCTCCACCACATCGAATAGTTAGGGCCTTAGTAGTCGACGCCCGAAGCATAAAACACAAAATACATACAACAGTTTTTCCATCGTATAAAACGAATAATTGCAATCAGTGTGAAAGTTATGGTCTTTTCTACGTTCCGCGCAACCTAGGCTTCACTCTAGGTCGTTGCTCCACCACATCGAATAGTTAGGGCTTTATGAATTCATCGCCAGAAGCATAAAATACAATAAAAATACAACAGTTCTTCCATCGTATAACAGGAATAATTGCAACCACTGTGAAAGTAATGGTCATTTCTACGTTCCGGGAAACCTAGGCTCCACTCTAGGGCGTTGCTCCACCACATCGAGTAGATACGACCTTAGAAGTCAACGCCAGAAGCATAAAGTACAGTAAAAATCAAACAGTTTGTCCATCGGATAACAGGAGTAATTGCAAACAGTGTGAAAGTAATGGTCATTTCTACGTTCCGGGCAACCTAGGCTTCACTCTACGCGTTGCTCCACCACATCGAATAGTTAGGGCATAAGAAGTCAACGCCAGAAGCATAAAATACAATATAAATACAACAGCCTTTCCATCGTATAAAACGAGTAATTGCAACCAGTGTGAGAGTTATTGTCATTTCTACGTTCCGGGCAACCTAGGCTTCACTCCTGGACGTTGCCCCACGAGATCGAATGGCTAGGACGTTAGGAGCCAACGCCAGAAGCATAAAATACAATATAAATGAAACAGTTTTTCATCGTATAAAACGAATAATTGCAATCAGTATGAAAGTTATGGTCATTTCTACGATTCGGGCCTCCTAGACTTAACTCTGAGGCATAGCTCCACCAGATCGAATACATAAGGCCTTAGAAGTCAAATCCAAAAGCATAAAGTGCAATAAATATCCAACAGTTTGTCCATCGTATAACAGGAATAATTGCAATCAGTGTGAAAGTTATGGTCTTTTCTACGTTCCGCGCAACCTAGGCTTCACTCTAGGTCGTTGCTCCACCACATCGAATAGTTAGGGCTTTATGAATTCAACGCCAGAAGCATAAAATACAATAAAAATACAACAGTCCTTCCATCGTATAACATGAATAATTGCAACCAATGTGAAAGTAATGGTCATTTCTACGTTCCGGGCAATCTATGCTTCACTCTTGAACGTTGCCCCACGATATCGAATAGCTAGAACCTTCGAAGTCAACGGCAGAAGCATAAAGTACAGTAAAAATACAACAGTTTTTTCATCGTATAGCATGAATAATTTCAACCAGTGTGAAAGTAATGGTCATTTCAACGTTTCGGGCATCCTAGGCTTCACTCGAGGGCGTTCCTCCACCAGATCGAATAGGTAGGGCCTAAGAAGTCAACGCGAGAAGCATAAAATACAAAATAAATACAACAGTTTGTTCATCGGATAACAGGAATAATTGCAAACAGTGTGAAAGTAATTGTCATTTCTACGTTCCGGGCAACCTATGCTTCACTCTAGGGCGTCGCTCCACCACATCGAATAGTTACGACCTTAGAGGTCAACGCCTGAAGCATAAAATACAATATAAATCCAACAGCTTTTCCATCGTATAAAACGAATAATTGCAACCAGTGTGAAAGTAATGGTCATTTCTACGTTTGGGGCAACATAGGCTTCACTCTTGAACGTTGCCCCACGTGATCGAATAGATAGGACCTTAGAAGTCAACCCCAGAAGCATAAAATACAGGAAAAATACAACAGTTTTTCCATCGTATAGCACGAATAATTGCAACCAGTGTGAAAGTAATGGTCATTTCTACGTTCCGCGCAACGCAGGCTTCACTCTAGGGCATCGCTCCACCAGATCGAATAGGTAGGGCCTTAGAAGTCAACGCCAGAAGCATAAAGTACAGTAAAAATCCAACAGTTTGTCCACCGGATAACAGGAATAATTGCAAACAGTGTGAAAGTAATGGTCATTTCTACGTTCCGGGCAACCTAGGCTTCACTCTAGGGCGTTGCTCCACCAGATCGAATAGGTAGGACCTTAGAAGTCAACGACTGAAGCATAAAATACAATATAAATACAACAGCCTTTCCATCGTATAAAACGAGTAATTGCAACCAGTGTGAGAGTCATTGTCATTTCTACGTTCCGCGCAACCTAGGCTTCACTCCTGGACCTTGCCCCACGAGATCGAGTGGCTAGGACGTTAGAACCCAACGCCAGAAGCATAAAATACAATATAAATAAAACAGTTTTTCCATCGTATAAAACGAATAATTGCAATCAGTATGAAAGTTATGGTCATTTCTACGATTCGGGCCTCCTAGACTTAACTCTGAGGCATAGCTCCACCAGATCGAATACATAAGGCCTTAGAAGTCAAATCCAAAAGCATAAAGTGCAATAAATATCCAACAGTTTGTCCATCGTATAACAGGAATAATTGCAATCAGTGTGAAAGTTATGGTCTTTTCTACGTTCCGCGCAACCTAGGCTTCACTCTAGGTCGTTGCTCCACCACATCGAATAGTTAGGGCTTTATGAATTCAACACCAGAAGCATAAAATACAATAAAAATACAACAGTTCTTCCATCGTATAACATGAATAATTGCAACCAATGTGAAAGTAATGGTCATTTCTACGTTCCGGGCAATCTATGCTTCACTCTTGAACGTTGCCCCACGATATCGAATAGCTAGGACCTTCGAAGTCAACGGCAGAAGCATAAAGTACAGTAAAAATACAACAGTTTTTTCATCGTATAGCATGAATAATTTCAACCAGTGTGAAAGTAATGGTCATTTCAACGTTTCGGGCATCCTAGGCTTCACTCGAGGGCGTTCCTCCACCAGATCGAATAGGTAGGGCCTAAGAAGTCAACGCGAGAAGCATAAAATACAAAATAAATACAACAGTTTGTTCATCGGATAACAGGAATAATTGCAAACAGTGTGAAAGTAATTGTCATTTCTACGTTCCGGGCAACCTATGCTTCACTCTAGGGCGTCGCTCCACCACATCGAATAGTTACGACCTTAGAGGTCAACGCCTGAAGCATAAAATACAATATAAATCCAACAGCTTTTCCATCGTATAAAACGAATAATTGCAACCAGTGTGAAAGTAATGGTCATTTCTACGTTTGGGGCAACATAGGCTTCACTCTTGAACGTTGTCCCACGTGATCGAATAGATAGGACCTTAGAAGTCAACCCCAGAAGCATAAAATACAGGAAAAATACAACAGTTTTTCCATCGTATAGCACGAATAATTGCAACCAGTGTGAAAGTAATGGTCATTTCTACGTTCCGCGCAACGCAGGCTTCACTCTAGGGCATCGCTCCACCAGATCGAATAGGTAGGGCCTTAGAAGTCAACGCCAGAAGCATAAAGTACAGTAAAAATCCAACAGTTTGTCCACCGGATAACAGGAATAATTGCAAACAGTGTGAAAGTAATGGTCATTTCTACGTTCCGGGCAACCTAGGCTTCACTCTAGGGCGTTGCTCCACCAGATCGAATAGGTAGGACCTTAGAAGTCAACGACTGAAGCATAAAATACAATATAAATACAACAGCCTTTCCATCGTATAAAACGAGTAATTGCAACCAGTGTGAGAGTCATTGTCATTTCTACGTTCCGCGCAACCTAGGCTTCACTCCTGGACCTTGCCCCACGAGATCGAATGGCTAGGACGTTAGAACCCAACGCCAGAAGCATAAAATACAATATAAATAAAACAGTTTTTCCATCGTATAAAACGAATAATTGCAATCAGTATGAAAGTTATGGTCATTTCTACGATTCGGGCCTCCTAGACTTAACTCTGAGGCATAGCTCCACCAGATCGAATACATAAGGCCTTAGAAGTCAAATCCAAAAGCATAAAGTGCAATAAATATCCAACAGTTTGTCCATCGTATAACAGGAATAATTGCAATCAGTGTGAAAGTTATGGTCTTTTCTACGTTCCGCGCAACCTAGGCTTCACTCTAGGTCGTTGCTCCACCACATCGAATAGTTAGGGCTTTATGAATTCAACGCCAGAAGCATACAATACAATAAAAATACAACAGTTCTTCCATCGTATAACATGAATAATTGCAACCAATGTGAAAGTAATGGTCATTTCTACGTTCCGGGCAATCTATGCTTCACTCTTGAACGTTGCCCCACGATATCGAATAGCTAGGACCTTCGAAGTCAACGGCAGAAGCATAAAGTACAGTAAAAATACAACAGTTTTTCCATCGTATAGCACGAATAATTGCAACCAGTGTGAAAGTAATGGTCATTTCTACGTTCCGCGCAACGCAGGCTACACTCTAGGGCATCGCTCCACCAGATCGAATAGTTAGGGCCTAAGAAGTCAGCGCCAGAGGCATAAAGTACAATAAAAATGCAACAGTTTTTCCGTCATATAGCATGAATAATTGCAACCAGTGTGAAAGATATGGACATTTCTACGTTCCGGGCAACCTAGGCTTCACTCTAGGGCGTTGCTCCACCACATCGAATAGTTCGGGCCTTAGTAGTCGAAGCCCGAAGCATAAAAGGCAAAATAAATACAATAGTTTTTCCATCGTATTAAACGAATAATTGCAACCAGTATGAAAGTTATGGTCATTTCTACGTTCCGGGCAACCTAGGACTTACTCTAGGGCGTTGGTCCACCAGATCCAATAGCAAGGGCCTAAGACGTCAACGCCAGGAGCATAAAATACAAAATAAATATAACAGTTTTACCATCGTATAAAAAGAATAATTCCAACCAGTGTGAAAGTAATGGTCATTTCTACGTTCCGGGCAACATAGGCTACACTCCTGGACGTTGCCCCACGAGATCGAATGGCTATGACCATAGAAGCCAACGCCAGAAGCATAAAATACAATAAAAATGCATCAGGTTTTCCATCGGATAACAGGAATAATTGCAAACAGTGTGAAAGTAATGGTCATTTCTACGTTCCGGGCAACCTAGGCTTCACTCTAGGGCGTTGCTCCACCACATCGAATAGCTACGACCTTAGAGGTCAACGCCTGAAGCATAAAATACAATATAAATGCAACAGCTTTTCCATCGTATAAAACGAATAATTGCAACCAGTGTGAAAGTTATGGTCATTTCTACGGTCCGGGCAACCTAGGCTTCACTCTAGGGCGTTGCTCCAATGGATCGAATAGTTAGGGCCTTAGAAGTCACAGCCAGAAGCATAAAATACAATATAAATACAACAGTTTTTCCATCGTATAGCATGAATAATTGCAACCAGTGTGAAACTAATGGTCATTTCTACGATCCGGGCAACCTAGGCTTCACACCAGGGCGTTGCCCCGCCTGATCAAATAGTTACGGCCTAAGAAGTCAACGCCAGAAGCATATAATACAATATAAATACAACAGCTTTTCCATCGTATAACAGGAATAATTGCAACCAGTGTGAATGTAATGGCCATTTCTACGTTCCGGGCAACCTAAGCCTCACTCTAGGGTGTTGGTCCACCAGATCCAATAGCTAGGGCCTAAGACGTGAACGCCAGAAGCATAAAATACAAAATAAATACAAGAGTTTTACCATCGTATAAAAAGGATAATTCCAACCAGTGTGAAAGTAATGGTCATTTCTACGTTAAGGGCAACATAGTCTTCACTCGTGGACGTTAATCCACCATATCGAATAGTTAGGGCTTTAGTAGTCGACGCCCGAAGCATAAAATACAAAATAAATAGATCAGTTTTTCCATTGTATAAAACGAATAGTTGCAACCAGTGAGAAAGTAATGGTCATTTCCACGTTTCAGGCAACCTAGGCTTCGCTCTAGGGCGTTGATCCGCCAGATCGAAAAGTTAGGGCATAAGAAGTCAACGCCAGAAGCATAAAGTACAATATAAATACAACAGCTTTTCCATCGTATAACAGGAATAATTGCCACCAGTGTGAAAGATATGGTCATTTCTACGTTCCGGGCAACCTAGGCTTCACTCTAGGGCGTTGCTCCACCACATCGAATAGTTAGGGCCTTAGTAGTCGAAGCCCGAAGCATAAAAGACAAAATAAATACAATAGTTTTTCCATCGTATTAAACGAATAATTGCAACCAGTATGAAAGTTATGGTCATTTCTACGTTCCGGGCAAACTGGGCTTCACTCTAGGGCGTTGCTCCACCAAATCGAATAGTTAGGGCCTTAGTGGTCGACGCCCGAAGCATAAAATACAAAATAAATAGAACAGTTTTTCCATTGTATAAAACGAATAATTGCAACCAGTGTGAAAGTAATGGTCATTTCTATGTTCCGGGCAACCTAGGCATCAATCTAGGGCGTTGATCCGCCAGATCGAAAAGTTAGGGCATAAGAAGTCAACGCCAGAAGCATAAAGTACAATATAAATACAACAGCTTTTCCATCGTATAACAGGAATAATTGCCACCAGTGTGAAAGATATGGTCATTTCTACGTTCCGGGCAACCTAGACTTCACTCTAGGGCGTTGCTCCACCACATCGAATAGTTAGGGCCTTAGTAGTCGAAGCCCGAAGCATAAAAGACAAAATAAATACAATAGTTTTTCCATCGTATTAAACGAATAATTGCAACCAGTATGAAAGTTATGGTCATTTCAACGTTTCGGGCATCCTAGGCCTCACTCTAGGGCGTTGGTCCACCAGATACAGTAGCTAGGGCCTAACACGTCAAGGCCAGAAGCATAAAATACAAAATAAATGCAACAGTTTTTCCATCGTATAAAAAGAATAATTCCAACCAGTGTGAAAGTAATGGTCATTTCTACGTTCCGGGCAACATAGGCTTCACTCCTGGACGTTGCCCCACGAGATAGAATGGCTAGGACGTTAGAAGCCAACGCCAGAAGCATAAAATACAATAGAAATACAACAGGTTTTCCATCGTATAACTGGAATAATTGCAACTAGTGTGAAAGTAATGGTCATTTCTACGTTCCGCGCAACGCAGGCTTCACTCTAGGGCGTCGCTCCAACAGATCGAATAGGCAGGGCCTTAGAAGTCAGCGCCAGAAGCATAAAGTACAGTAAAAATCCAACAGTTTGTCCATCGGATAACAGGAGTAATTGCAAACAGTGTGAAAGTAATGGTCATTTCTACGTTCCGGGCAACCTAGGCTTCACTCTAGGGCGTTGCTCCACCACATCGAATAGTTAGGGCCTTAGTAGTCGACGCCCGAAGCATAAAACACAAAATACATACAACAGTTTTTCCATCGTATAGAACGAATAATTGCAATCAGTGTGAAAGTTATGGTCTTTTGAACGTTCCGCGCAGCCTAGGCTTCACTCTAGGTCGTTGCTCCACCACATCGAATAGTTAGGGCATTATGAATTCAACGCCAGAAGCATAAAATACAATAAAAATACAACAGCTCTTCCATCGTATAACAGGAATAATTGCAACCAGTGTGAAAGTAATGGTCATTTCTACGTTCCGGGAAACCTAGGCTTCACTCTAGGGCGTTGCTCTACCACATCGAATAGATACGACCTTAGAAGTCAACGACTGAAGCATAAAATACAATATAAATACAACAGCCTTTCCATCGTATAAAACGAGTAATTGCAACCAGTGTGAGAGTTATTGTCATTTCTACGTTCCGGGCAACCTAGGCTTCACTCTAGGGCGTTGCCCCACGAGATCGAATAGCTAGGACCTTAGACGCCAACGCCAGAAGCATAAAATACAGTGAAAATACAACAGTTTTTCCATCGTATAGCATGAATAATTTCAACCAGTGTGAAAGTAATGGTCATTTCAACGTTTCGGGCATCCTAGGCTTCACTCTAGGGCGTTCCTCCGCCAGATCGAATAGTTAGGGCCTAAGAAGTCAACGCCAGAAGCATAAAGTACAATATAAATACAACAGCTTTTCCATCGTATAACAGGAATAATTGCCACCAGTGTGAAAGATATGGTCATTTCTACGTTCCGGGCAACCTAGGCTTCACTCTAGGGCGTTGCTCCACCACATCGAATAGTTAGGGCCTTAGTAGTCGAAGCCCGAAGCATAAAAGACAAAATAAATACAATAGTTTTTCCATCGTATTAAACGAATAATTGCAACCAGTGTGAAAGTAATGGCCATTTCTACGTTCTGGGCAACCTAGGCCTCACTCTAGGGTATTGGTCCACCAGATCCAATAGCTAGGGCCTAAGACGTGAACGCCAGAAGCATAAAATACAAAATAAAGACCACAGTTTTTCAATCGTATAAAACGAATAATTCCAACCCGTGTGAAAGTAATGGTCATTTCTACGTTAAGGGCAACATAGGCTTCACTCGTGGACGTTGCCCAACGAGATCGAATGGCTAGGACCTTAGAAGTCAACGCCAGAAGCATAAAAGACGAAATAAAGACCACAGTTTTTCAATCGTATAAAACGAATAATTGCAACCAGTGTGAAAGTTATGGTCATTTCTACGTTCCGGGCAACCTAGGCTTCACTCTAGGGCGTTAATCCACCACATCGAATGGTTAGGGCCTTAGTAGTCGACGCCCGAAGCATAAAATACAAAATAAATAGATCAGTTTTTCCATTGTATAAAACGAATAGTTGCAACCAGTGAGAAAGTAATGGTCATTTCCACGTTTCAGGCAACCTAGGCTTCACTCTAGGGCGTTGATCCGCCAGATCGAAAAGTTAGGGCATAAGAAGTCAACGCCAGAAGCATAAAGTACAATATAAATACAACAGCTCTTCCATCGTATAACAGAAATAATTGCCACCAGTGTGAAAGATATGGTCATTTCTACGTTCCGGGCAACCTAGGCTTCACTCTAGGGCGCTGCTCCACCACATCGAATAGTTAGGGCCTTAGTAGTCGAAGCCCGAAGCATAAAAGACAAAATAAATACAATAGTTTTTCCATCGTATTAAACGAATAATTGCAACCAGTATGAAAGTTATGGTCATTTCTACGTTCCGGGCAACCTGGGCGTCACTCTAGGGCGTTGCTCCACCACATCGAATAGTTAGGGCCTTAGTGGTCGACGCCCGAAGCATCAAATACAAAATAAATAGAACAGTTTTTCCATTGTGTAAAACGAATAATTGCAACCAGTGTGAAAGTAATGGTCATTTCTACGTTCCGGGCAACCTAGGCATCAATCTAGGGCGTTGATCCGCCAGATCGAAAAGTTAGGGCATAAGAAGTCAACGCCAGAAGCATAAAGTACAATATAAATACAACAGCTTTTCCATCGTATAACAGGAATAATTGCCACCAGTGTGAAAGATATGGTCATTTCTACGTTCCGGGCAACCTAGGCTTCACTCTAGGGCGTTGCTCCACCACATCGAATAGTTAGGGCCTTAGTAGTCGAAGCCCGAAGCATAAAAGACAAAATAAATACAATAGTTTTTCCATCGTATTAAACGAATAATTGCAACCAGTATGAAAGTTATGGTCATTTCTACGTTCCGGGCAACCTAGGACTTACTCTAGGGCGTTGGTCCACCAGATCCAATAGCAAGGGCCTAAGACGTCAACGCCAGAAGCATAAAATGCAAAATAAATATAACAGTTTTACCATCGTATAAAAAGAATAATTCCAACCAGTGTGAAAGTAATGGTCATTTCTACGTTCCGGGCAACATAGGCTTCACTCCTGGACGTTGCCCCTCGAGATCGAATGGCTAGGACGTTAGAAGCCAACGCCAGAAGCATAAAATACAATATAAATAAAACAGATTTTCCATCGTATAAAACGAATAATTGCAATCAGTATGAAAGTTATGGTCATTTCTACGATTCGGGCATCCTAGACTTAACTCTGAGGCATAGCTCCACCAGATCGAATACATAAGGCCTTAGAAGTCAAATCCAAAAGCATAAAGTGCAATAAAAATCCAACAGTTTGTCCATCGTATAACAGGAATAATTGCAACCAGTGTGAAAGTGATGGTCATTTCTACGTTCCGGGCAACCCAGGCTTCACTCCTGGACGTTGCCCCACGAGATCGAATGGCTAGGACCATAGAAGCCAACGCCAGAAGCATAAAATACAATAGAAATGCATCAGGTTTTCCATCGGATAACAGGAATAATTGCAAACAGTGTGAAAGTAATGGTCATTTCTACGATCCGGGCAACCTAGGCTTCACTCTAGGGCGTTGCTCCACCACATCGAATAGCTACGACCTTAGAGGTCAACGCCTGAAGCATAAAATACAATATAAATGCAACAGCTTTACCATCGTATAAAACGAATAATTGCAACCAGTGTGAAAGTTATGGTCATTACTACGTTCCGGGCAACCTAGGCTTCACTCTAGGGCGTTGCTCCAATGGATCGAATAGTTAGGGCCTTAGAAGTCACAGCCAGAAGCATAAAGTACTATATAAATACAACAGTTTTTCCATCGTATAGCATGAATAATTGCAACCAGTGTGAAAGTAATGGTCATTTCTACGATCCGGGCAACCTAGGCTTCACACTAGGGCGTTGCTCCGCCAGATCAAATAGTTATGGCCTAAGAAGTCAACGCCAGAAGCATATAATACAATATAAATACAACAGCTTTACCATCGTATAAAACGAATAATTGCAACCAGTGTGAAAGTTATGGTCATTTCTACGTTCCGGGCAACCTAGGCTTCACTCTAGGGCGTTGCTCCAATGGATCGAATAGTTAGGGCCTTAGAAGTCACAGCCAGAAGCATAAAGTACAATATAAATACAACAGCTCTTCCATCGTATAACAGGAATAATTGCCACCAGTGTGAAAGATATGGTCATTTCTACGTTCCGGGCAACCTAGGCTTCACTCTAGGGCGCTGCTCCACCACATCGAATAGTTAGGGCCTTAGTAGTCGAAGCCCGAAGCATAAAAGACAAAATAAATACAATAGTTTTTCCATCGTATTAAACGAATAATTGCAACCAGTATGAAAGTTATGGTCATTTCTACGTTCCGGGCAACCTGGGCGTCTCTCTAGGGCGTTGCTCCACCACATCGAATAGTTAGGGCCTTAGTGGTCGACGCCCGAAGCATCAAATACAAAATAAATAGAACAGTTTTTCCATTGTGTAAAACGAATAATTGCAACCAGTGTGAAAGTAATGGTCATTTCTACGTTCCGGGCAACCTAGGCATCAATCTAGGGCGTTGATCCGCCAGATCGAAAAGTTAGGGCATAAGAAGTCAACGCCAGAAGCATAAAGTACAATATAAATACAACAGCTTTTCCATCGTATAACAGGAATAATTGCCACCAGTGTGAAAGATATGGTCATTTCTACGATCCGGGCAACCTAGGCTTCACTCTAGGGCGTTGCTCCACCACATCGAATAGCTACGACCTTAGAGGTCAACGCCTGAAGCATAAAATACAATATAAATGCAACAGCTTTACCATCGTATAAAACGAATAATTGCAACCAGTGTGAAAGTTATGGTCATTACTACGTTCCGGGCAACCTAGGCTTCACTCTAGGGCGTTGCTCCAATGGATCGAATAGTTAGGGCCTTAGAAGTCACAGCCAGAAGCATAAAGTACTATATAAATACAACAGTTTTTCCATCGTATAGCATGAATAATTGCAACCAGTGTGAAAGTAATGGTCATTTCTACGATCCGGGCAACCTAGGCTTCACACTAGGGCGTTGCTCCGCCAGATCAAATAGTTATGGCCTAAGAAGTCAACGCCAGAAGCATATAATACAATATAAATACAACAGCTTTACCATCGTATAAAACGAATAATTGCAACCAGTGTGAAAGTTATGGTCATTTCTACGTTCCGGGCAACCTAGGCTTCACTCTAGGGCGTTGCTCCAATGGATCGAATAGTTAGGGCCTTAGAAGTCACAGCCAGAAGCATAAAGTACAATATAAATACAACAGCTCTTCCATCGTATAACAGGAATAATTGCCACCAGTGTGAAAGATATGGTCATTTCTACGTTCCGGGCAACCTAGGCTTCACTCTAGGGCGCTGCTCCACCACATCGAATAGTTAGGGCCTTAGTAGTCGAAGCCCGAAGCATAAAAGACAAAATAAATACAATAGTTTTTCCATCGTATTAAACGAATAATTGCAACCAGTATGAAAGTTATGGTCATTTCTACGTTCCGGGCAACCTGGGCGTCTCTCTAGGGCGTTGCTCCACCACATCGAATAGTTAGGGCCTTAGTGGTCGACGCCCGAAGCATCAAATACAAAATAAATAGAACAGTTTTTCCATTGTGTAAAACGAATAATTGCAACCAGTGTGAAAGTAATGGTCATTTCTACGTTCCGGGCAACCTAGGCATCAATCTAGGGCGTTGATCCGCCAGATCGAAAAGTTAGGGCATAAGAAGTCAACGCCAGAAGCATAAAGTACAATATAAATACAACAGCTTTTCCATCGTATAACAGGAATAATTGCCACCAGTGTGAAAGATATGGTCATTTCTACGTTCCGGGCAACCTAGGCTTCACTCTAGGGCGTTGCTCCACCACATCGAATAGTTAGGGCCTTAGTAGTCGAAGCCCGAAGCATAAAAGACAAAATAAATACAATAGTTTTTCCATCGTATTAAACGAATAATTGCAACCAGTATGAAAGTTATGGTCATTTCTACGTTCCGGGCAACCTAGGACTTACTCTAGGGCGTTGGTCCACCAGATCCAATAGCAAGGGCCTAAGACGTCAACGCCAGAAGCATAAAATGCAAAATAAATATAACAGTTTTACCATCGTATAAAAAGAATAATTCCAACCAGTGTGAAAGTAATGGTCATTTCTACGTTCCGGGCAACATAGGCTTCACTCCTGGACGTTGCCCCTCGAGATCGAATGGCTAGGACGTTAGAAGCCAACGCCAGAAGCATAAAATACAATATAAATAAAACAGATTTTCCATCGTATAAAACGAATAATTGCAATCAGTATGAAAGTTATGGTCATTTCTACGATTCGGGCATCCTAGACTTAACTCTGAGGCATAGCTCCACCAGATCGAATACATAAGGCCTTAGAAGTCAAATCCAAAAGCATAAAGTGCAATAAAAATCCAACAGTTTGTCCATCGTATAACAGGAATAATTGCAACCAGTGTGAAAGTGATGGTCATTTCTACGTTCCGGGCAACCCAGGCTTCACTCCTGGACGTTGCCCCACGAGATCGAATGGCTAGGACCATAGAAGCCAACGCCAGAAGCATAAAATACAATAGAAATGCATCAGGTTTTCCATCGGATAACAGGAATAATTGCAAACAGTGTGAAAGTAATGGTCACTTCTACGATCCGGGCAACCTAGGCTTCACTCTAGGGCGTTGCTCCACCACATCGAATAGCTACGACCTTAGAGGTCAACGCCTGAAGCATAAAATACAATATAAATGCAACAGCTTTACCATCGTATAAAACGAATAATTGCAACCAGTGTGAAAGTTATGGTCATTACTACGTTCCGGGCAACCTAGGCTTCACTCTAGGGCGTTGCTCCAATGGATCGAATAGTTAGGGCCTTAGAAGTCACAGCCAGAAGCATAAAGTACTATATAAATACAACAGTTTTTCCATCGTATAGCATGAATAATTGCAACCAGTGTGAAAGTAATGGTCATTTCTACGATCCGGGCAACCTAGGCTTCACACTAGGGCGTTGCTCCGCCAGATCAAATAGTTATGGCCTAAGAAGTCAACGCCAGAAGCATATAATACAATATAAATACAACAGCTTTACCATCGTATAAAACGAATAATTGCAACCAGTGTGAAAGTTATGGTCATTTCTACGTTCCGGGCAACCTAGGCTTCACTCTAGGGCGTTGCTCCAATGGATCGAATAGTTAGGGCCTTAGAAGTCACAGCCAGAAGCATAAAGTACAATATAAATACAACAGCTCTTCCATCGTATAACAGGAATAATTGCCACCAGTGTGAAAGATATGGTCATTTCTACGTTCCGGGCAACCTAGGCTTCACTCTAGGGCGCTGCTCCACCACATCGAATAGTTAGGGCCTTAGTAGTCGAAGCCCGAAGCATAAAAGACAAAATAAATACAATAGTTTTTCCATCGTATTAAACGAATAATTGCAACCAGTATGAAAGTTATGGTCATTTCTACGTTCCGGGCAACCTGGGCGTCACTCTAGGGCGTTGCTCCACCACATCGAATAGTTAGGGCCTTAGTGGTCGACGCCCGAAGCATCAAATACAAAATAAATAGAACAGTTTTTCCATTGTGTAAAACGAATAATTGCAACCAGTGTGAAAGTAATGGTCATTTCTACGTTCCGGGCAACCTAGGCATCAATCTAGGGCGTTGATCCGCCAGATCGAAAAGTTAGGGCATAAGAAGTCAACGCCAGAAGCATAAAGTACAATATAAATACAACAGCTTTTCCATCGTATAACAGGAATAATTGCCACCAGTGTGAAAGATATGGTCATTTCTACGTTCCGGGCAACCTAGGCTTCACTCTAGGGCGTTGCTCCACCACATCGAATAGTTAGGGCCTTAGTAGTCGAAGCCCGAAGCATAAAAGACAAAATAAATACAATAGTTTTTCCATCGTATTAAACGAATAATTGCAACCAGTATGAAAGTTATGGTCATTTCTACGTTCCGGGCAACCTAGGACTTACTCTAGGGCGTTGGTCCACCAGATCCAATAGCAAGGGCCTAAGACGTCAACGCCAGAAGCATAAAATGCAAAATAAATATAACAGTTTTACCATCGTATAAAAAGAATAATTCCAACCAGTGTGAAAGTAATGGTCATTTCTACGTTCCGGGCAACATAGGCTTCACTCCTGGACGTTGCCCCTCGAGATCGAATGGCTAGGACGTTAGAAGCCAACGCCAGAAGCATAAAATACAATATAAATAAAACAGATTTTCCATCGTATAAAACGAATAATTGCAATCAGTATGAAAGTTATGGTCATTTCTACGATTCGGGCATCCTAGACTTAACTCTGAGGCATAGCTCCACCAGATCGAATACATAAGGCCTTAGAAGTCAAATCCAAAAGCATAAAGTGCAATAAAAATCCAACAGTTTGTCCATCGTATAACAGGAATAATTGCAACCAGTGTGAAAGTGATGGTCATTTCTACGTTCCGGGCAACCCAGGCTTCACTCCTGGACGTTGCCCCACGAGATCGAATGGCTAGGACCATAGAAGCCAACGCCAGAAGCATAAAATACAATAGAAATGCATCAGGTTTTCCATCGGATAACAGGAATAATTGCAAACAGTGTGAAAGTAATGGTCATTTCTACGATCCGGGCAACCTAGGCTTCACTCTAGGGCGTTGCTCCACCACATCGAATAGCTACGACCTTAGAGGTCAACGCCTGAAGCATAAAATACAATATAAATGCAACAGCTTTACCATCGTATAAAACGAATAATTGCAACCAGTGTGAAAGTTATGGTCATTTCTACGTTCCGGGCAACCTAGGCTTCACTCTAGGGCGTTGCTCCAATGGATCGAATAGTTAGGGCCTTAGAAGTCACAGCCAGAAGCATAAAGTACTAAATAAATACAACAGTTTTTCCATCGTATAGCATGAATAATTGCAACCAGTGTGAAAGTAATGGTCATTTCTACGATCCGGGCAACCTAGGCTTCACACTAGGGCGTTGCTCCGCCAGATCAAATAGTTATGGCCTAAGAAGTCAACGCCAGAAGCATATAATACAATATAAATACAACAGCTTTTCCATCGTATAACAGGAATAATTGCAACCAGTGTGAATGTAATGGCCATTTCTACGTTCCGGGCAACCTAAGCCTCACTCTAGGGTGTTGGTCCACCCGATCCAATAGCTAGGGCCTAAGACGTGAACGCCAGAAGCATAAAATACAAAATAAATACAACAGTTTTACCATCGTATAAAAAGAATAATTCCAACCAGTGTGAAAGTAATGGTCATTTCTACGTTAAGGGCAACATAGGCTTCACTCGTGGACGTTAATCCACCACATCGAATAGTTAGGGCCTTAGTAGTCGACGCCCGAAGCATAAAATACGAAATAAATAGATCAGTTTTTCCATTGTATAAAACGAATAGTTGCAACCAGTGAGAAAGTAATGGTCATTTCC
This sequence comes from Calliopsis andreniformis, assembly GCF_051401765.1. Taxonomy (NCBI): domain Eukaryota; kingdom Metazoa; phylum Arthropoda; class Insecta; order Hymenoptera; family Andrenidae; genus Calliopsis; species Calliopsis andreniformis. Next base: position 13,199,672 of record NW_027480430.1, read on the forward strand.
ACGTTTCAGGCAACCTAGGCTTCGCTCTAGGGCGTTGATCCGCCAGATCGAAAAGTTAGGGCATAAGAAGTCAACGCCAGAAGCATAAAGTACAATATAAATACAACAGCTTTTCCATCGTATAACAGGAATAATTGCCACCAGTGTGAAAGATATGGTCATTTCTACGTTCCGGGCAACCTAGGCTTCACTCTAGGGCGTTGCTCCACCACATCGAATAGTTAGGGCCTTAGTAGTCGAAGCCCGAAGCATAAAAGACATAATAAATACAATAGTTTTTCCATCGTATTAAACGAATAATTGCAACCAGTATGAAAGTTATGGTCATTTCTACGTCCCGGGCAACCTGGGCTTCACTCTAGGGCGTTGCTCCACCACATCGAATAGTTAGGGCATTATGAATTCAACGCCAGAAGCATAAAATACAATAAAAATACAACAGTTCTTCCATCGTATAACAGGAATAATTGCAACCAGTGTGAACGTAATGGTCATTTCTACGTTCCGGGAAACCTAGGCTTTACTCTAGGGCGTTGCTCCACCACATCGAATAGATACGACCTTAGAAGTCAACGACTGAAGCATAAAATACAATATAAATACAACAGCCTTTTCATCGTATAAAACGAGTAATTGCAACCAGTGTGAGAGTTATTGTCATTTCTACGTTCCGGGCAACCTAGGCTTCACTCTAGGGCGTTGCCCCACGAGATCGAATAGCTAGGACCTTAGAAGCCAACGCCAGAAGCATAAAATACAGTATAAATACAACAGTTTTTCCATCGTATAGCATGAATAATTTCAACCAGTGTGAAAGTAATGGTCATTTCAACGTTTCGGGCATCCTAGGCTTCACTCTAGGGCGTTCCTCCGCCACATCGAATAGTTAGGGCCTAAGAAGTCAACGCCAGAAGCATAAAATACAAAAATAAATACAACAGTTTTTCCATCGTATAAAAAGAATAATACCAACCAGTGTGAAAGTAATGGTCATTTCTACGTTCCGGGCAACATAGGCTTCACCACTGGACGTTGCCCCACGAGATCGAATGGCTAGGACGTTAGATGCCAACGCCAGAAGCATAAAATACAATAAAAATACAACAGGTTTTCCATCGCATAACAGGAATAATTGCAACTAGTGTGAAAGTAATGGTCATTTCTACGTTTCGCGCAACGCAGGCTTCACTCTAGGGCGTCGCTCCAACAGATCGAATAGGTAGGGCCTAAGAAGTCAACGCCAGAAGCATAAGATACAGTAAAAATACAACAGCTTTTCCATCGTATAAAACGAATAATTGCAACCAGTGTGAAAGTAATGGTCATTTCTACGTTTCGGGCAACATACGCTTCACTCTTGAACGTTGCCCCACGAGATCGAATAGTTAGGACCTAAGAAGTCAACCCCAGAAGCATAAAATACAGTGAAAATACAACAGTTTTTCCATCGTATAGCATGAATAATTGCAAGCAGTGTGAAAGTAATGGTCATTTCTATGTTTCGGGCTACCTAGGCTTCACTCTAGGGCGTTGCTCCACCACATCGAATAGCTACGACCTTAGAGGTCAACGCCTGAAGCATAAAATACAATATAAATACAACAGCTTTTCCATCGTGTAAAACGAATAATTGCAACCAGTGTGAAAGTAATGGTCATTTCTACGTTTCGGGCAACATAGGCTTCACTCTAGGGCGTTGCTCCAATGGATCGAATAGTTAGGGCCTTAGAAGTCACAGCCAGAAGCACAAAATACAATATAAATACAACAGTTTTTCCATCGTATAGCATGAATAATTGCAACCAGTGTGAAAGTAATGGTCATTTCTACGATCCGGGCAACCTAGGCTTCACACTAGGGCGTTGCCCCGCCTGATCAAATAGTTATGGCCTAAGAAGTCAACGCCAGAAGCATATAATACAATATAAATACAACAGCTTTTCCATCGTATAACAGGAATAATTGCAACCAGTGTGAATGTAATGGCCATTTCTACGTTCCGGGCAACCTAAGCCTCACTCTAGGGTGTTGGTCCACCAGATCCAATAGCTAGGGCCTAAGACGTGAACGCCAGAAGCATAAAATACAAAATAAATACAACAGTTTTACCATCGTATAAAAAGAATAATTCCAACCAGTGTGAAAGTAATGGTCATTTCTACGTTAAGGGCAACATAGGCTTCACTCGTGGACGTTAATCCACCACATCGAATAGTTAGGGCCTTAGTAGTCGACGCCCGAAGCATAAAATACAAAATAAATAGATCAGTTTTTCCATTGTATAAAACGAATAGTTGCAACCAGTGAGAAAGTAATGGTCATTTCCACGTTTCAGGCAACCTAGGCTTCGCTCTAGGGCGTTGATCCGCCAGATCGAAAAGTTAGGGCATAAGAAGTCAACGCCAGAAGCATAAAGTACAATATAAATACAACAGCTTTTCCATCGTATAACAGGAATAATTGCAACCAGTGTGAAAGTAATGGTCATTTCTACGTTCCGGGAAACCTAGGCTTCACTCTAGGGCGTTGCTCCACCACATCGAATAGATACGACCTTAGAAGTCAACGACTGAAGCATAAAATACAATATAAATAGAACAGCCTTTCCATCGTATAAAACGAGTAATTGCAACCAGTGTGAGAGTTATTGTCATTTCTACGTTCCGGGCAAACTAGGCTTCACTCCTTGACGTTGCCCCACGAGATCGAATGGCTAGGACGTTAGAAGCCAACGCCAGAAGCATAAAATACAATATAAATAAAACAGTTTTTCCATCGTATAAAACGAATAATTGCAATCAGTATGAAAGTTATGGTCATTTCTACGACTCGGGCATCGTAGACTTAACTCTGAGGCATAGCTCCACCAGATCGAATACATAAGGCCTTAGAAGTCAAACCCAAAAGCATAAAGTGCAATAAAAATCCAACAGTTTGTCCATCGTATAACAGGAATAATTGCAACCAGTGTGAAAGTGATGGTCATTTCTACGTTCCGGGCAACCCAGGCTTCACTCTAGGGCGTTGTTCCACCAGATCGAATAGTTAGGGCCTAAGAAGTCAGCGCCAGAGGCATAAAGTACAATAAAAATGCAACAGTTTTTCCATCATATAGCATGAATAATTGCAACCAGTATGAAAGTTATGGTCATTTCTACGTTCCGGGCAACCTAGGACTTACTCTAGGGCGTTGGTCCACCAGATCCAATAGCAAGGGCCTAAGACGTCAACGCCAGAAGCATAAAATGCAAAATAAATATAACAGTTTTACCATCGTATAAAAAGAATAATTCCAACCAGTGTGAAAGTAATGGTCATTTCTACGTTCCGGGCAACATAGGCTTCACTCCTGGACGTTGCCCCTCGAGATCGAATGGCTAGGACCATAGAAGCCAACGCCAGAAGCATAAAATACAATATAAATAAAACAGATTTTCCATCGTATAAAACGAATAATTGCAATCAGTATGAAAGTTATGGTCATTTCTACGATTCGGGCATCCTAGACTTAACTCTGAGGCATAGCTCCACCAGATCGAATACATAAGGCCTTAGAAGTCAAATCCAAAAGCATAAAGTGCAATAAAAATCCAACAGTTTGTCCATCGTATAACAGGAATAATTGCAACCAGTGTGAAAGTGATGGTCATTTCTACGTTCCGGGCAACCCAGGCTTCACTCCTGGACGTTGCCCCACGAGATCGAATGGCTAGGACCATAGAAGCCAACGCCAGAAGCATAAAATACAATAGAAATGCATCAGGTTTTCCATCGGATAACAGGAATAATTGCAAACAGTGTGAAAGTAATGGTCATTTCTACGATCCGGGCAACCTAGGCTTCACTCTAGGGCGTTGCTCCACCACATCGAATAGCTACGACCTTAGAGGTCAACGCCTGAAGCATAAAATACAATATAAATGCAACAGCTTTACCATCGTATAAAACGAATAATTGCAACCAGTGTGAAAGTTATGGTCATTACTACGTTCCGGGCAACCTAGGCTTCACTCTAGGGCGTTGCTCCAATGGATCGAATAGTTAGGGCCTTAGAAGTCACAGCCAGAAGCATAAAGTACTATATAAATACAACAGTTTTTCCATCGTATAGCATGAATAATTGCAACCAGTGTGAAAGTAATGGTCATTTCTACGATCCGGGCAACCTAGGCTTCACACTAGGGCGTTGCTCCGCCAGATCAAATAGTTATGGCCTAAGAAGTCAACGCCAGAAGCATATAATACAATATAAATACAACAGCTTTACCATCGTATAAAACGAATAATTGCAACCAGTGTGAAAGTTATGGTCATTTCTACGTTCCGGGCAACCTAGGCTTCACTCTAGGGCGTTGCTCCAATGGATCGAATAGTTAGGGCCTTAGAAGTCACAGCCAGAAGCATAAAGTACAATATAAATACAACAGCTCTTCCATCGTATAACAGGAATAATTGCCACCAGTGTGAAAGATATGGTCATTTCTACGTTCCGGGCAACCTAGGCTTCACTCTAGGGCGCTGCTCCACCACATCGAATAGTTAGGGCCTTAGTAGTCGAAGCCCGAAGCATAAAAGACAAAATAAATACAATAGTTTTTCCATCGTATTAAACGAATAATTGCAACCAGTATGAAAGTTATGGTCATTTCTACGTTCCGGGCAACCTGGGCGTCACTCTAGGGCGTTGCTCCACCACATCGAATAGTTAGGGCCTTAGTGGTCGACGCCCGAAGCATCAAATACAAAATAAATAGAACAGTTTTTCCATTGTGTAAAACGAATAATTGCAACCAGTGTGAAAGTAATGGTCATTTCTACGTTCCGGGCAACCTAGGCATCAATCTAGGGCGTTGATCCGCCAGATCGAAAAGTTAGGGCATAAGAAGTCAACGCCAGAAGCATAAAGTACAATATAAATACAACAGCTTTTCCATCGTATAACAGGAATAATTGCCACCAGTGTGAAAGATATGGTCATTTCTACGTTCCGGGCAACCTAGGCTTCACTCTAGGGCGTTGCTCCACCACATCGAATAGTTAGGGCCTTAGTAGTCGAAGCCCGAAGCATAAAAGACAAAATAAATACAATAGTTTTTCCATCGTATTAAACGAATAATTGCAACCAGTATGAAAGTTATGGTCATTTCTACGTTCCGGGCAACCTAGGACTTACTCTAGGGCGTTGGTCCACCAGATCCAATAGCAAGGGCCTAAGACGTCAACGCCAGAAGCATAAAATGCAAAATAAATATAACAGTTTTACCATCGTATAAAAAGAATAATTCCAACCAGTGTGAAAGTAATGGTCATTTCTACGTTCCGGGCAACATAGGCTTCACTCCTGGACGTTGCCCCTCGAGATCGAATGGCTAGGACGTTAGAAGCCAACGCCAGAAGCATAAAATACAATATAAATAAAACAGATTTTCCATCGTATAAAACGAATAATTGCAATCAGTATGAAAGTTATGGTCATTTCTACGATTCGGGCATCCTAGACTTAACTCTGAGGCATAGCTCCACCAGATCGAATACATAAGGCCTTAGAAGTCAAATCCAAAAGCATAAAGTGCAATAAAAATCCAACAGTTTGTCCATCGTATAACAGGAATAATTGCAACCAGTGTGAAAGTGATGGTCATTTCTACGTTCCGGGCAACCCAGGCTTCACTCCTGGACGTTGCCCCACGAGATCGAATGGCTAGGACCATAGAAGCCAACGCCAGAAGCATAAAATACAATAGAAATGCATCAGGTTTTCCATCGGATAACAGGAATAATTGCAAACAGTGTGAAAGTAATGGTCATTTCTACGATCCGGGCAACCTAGGCTTCACTCTAGGGCGTTGCTCCACCACATCGAATAGCTACGACCTTAGAGGTCAACGCCTGAAGCATAAAATACAATATAAATGCAACAGCTTTACCATCGTATAAAACGAATAATTGCAACCAGTGTGAAAGTTATGGTCATTACTACGTTCCGGGCAACCTAGGCTTCACTCTAGGGCGTTGCTCCAATGGATCGAATAGTTAGGGCCTTAGAAGTCACAGCCAGAAGCATAAAGTACTATATAAATACAACAGTTTTTCCATCGTATAGCATGAATAATTGCAACCAGTGTGAAAGTAATGGTCATTTCTACGATCCGGGCAACCTAGGCTTCACACTAGGGCGTTGCTCCGCCAGATCAAATAGTTATGGCCTAAGAAGTCAACGCCAGAAGCATATAATACAATATAAATACAACAGCTTTACCATCGTATAAAACGAATAATTGCAACCAGTGTGAAAGTTATGGTCATTTCTACGTTCCGGGCAACCTAGGCTTCACTCTAGGGCGTTGCTCCAATGGATCGAATAGTTAGGGCCTTAGAAGTCACAGCCAGAAGCATAAAGTACAATATAAATACAACAGCTCTTCCATCGTATAACAGGAATAATTGCCACCAGTGTGAAAGATATGGTCATTTCTACGTTCCGGGCAACCTAGGCTTCACTCTAGGGCGCTGCTCCACCACATCGAATAGTTAGGGCCTTAGTAGTCGAAGCCCGAAGCATAAAAGACAAAATAAATACAATAGTTTTTCCATCGTATTAAACGAATAATTGCAACCAGTATGAAAGTTATGGTCATTTCTACGTTCCGGGCAACCTGGGCGTCACTCTAGGGCGTTGCTCCACCACATCGAATAGTTAGGGCCTTAGTGGTCGACGCCCGAAGCATCAAATACAAAATAAATAGAACAGTTTTTCCATTGTGTAAAACGAATAATTGCAACCAGTGTGAAAGTAATGGTCATTTCTACGTTCCGGGCAACCTAGGCATCAATCTAGGGCGTTGATCCGCCAGATCGAAAAGTTAGGGCATAAGAAGTCAACGCCAGAAGCATAAAGTACAATATAAATACAACAGCTTTTCCATCGTATAACAGGAATAATTGCCACCAGTGTGAAAGATATGGTCATTTCTACGTTCCGGGCAACCTAGGCTTCACTCTAGGGCGTTGCTCCACCACATCGAATAGTTAGGGCCTTAGTAGTCGAAGCCCGAAGCATAAAAGACAAAATAAATACAATAGTTTTTCCATCGTATTAAACGAATAATTGCAACCAGTATGAAAGTTATGGTCATTTCTACGTTCCGGGCAACCTAGGACTTACTCTAGGGCGTTGGTCCACCAGATCCAATAGCAAGGGCCTAAGACGTCAACGCCAGAAGCATAAAATGCAAAATAAATATAACAGTTTTACCATCGTATAAAAAGAATAATTCCAACCAGTGTGAAAGTAATGGTCATTTCTACGTTCCGGGCAACATAGGCTTCACTCCTGGACGTTGCCCCTCGAGATCGAATGGCTAGGACGTTAGAAGCCAACGCCAGAAGCATAAAATACAATATAAATAAAACAGATTTTCCATCGTATAAAACGAATAATTGCAATCAGTATGAAAGTTATGGTCATTTCTACGATTCGGGCATCCTAGACTTAACTCTGAGGCATAGCTCCACCAGATCGAATACATAAGGCCTTAGAAGTCAAATCCAAAAGCATAAAGTGCAATAAAAATCCAACAGTTTGTCCATCGTATAACAGGAATAATTGCAACCAGTGTGAAAGTGATGGTCATTTCTACGTTCCGGGCAACCCAGGCTTCACTCCTGGACGTTGCCCCACGAGATCGAATGGCTAGGACCATAGAAGCCAACGCCAGAAGCATAAAATACAATAGAAATGCATCAGGTTTTCCATCGGATAACAGGAATAATTGCAAACAGTGTGAAAGTAATGGTCATTTCTACGATCCGGGCAACCTAGGCTTCACTCTAGGGCGTTGCTCCACCACATCGAATAGCTACGACCTTAGAGGTCAACGCCTGAAGCATAAAATACAATATAAATGCAACAGCTTTACCATCGTATAAAACGAATAATTGCAACCAGTGTGAAAGTTATGGTCATTTCTACGTTCCGGGCAACCTAGGCTTCACTCTAGGGCGTTGCTCCAATGGATCGAATAGTTAGGGCCTTAGAAGTCACAGCCAGAAGCATAAAGTACTAAATAAATACAACAGTTTTTCCATCGTATAGCATGAATAATTGCAACCAGTGTGAAAGTAATGGTCATTTCTACGATCCGGGCAACCTAGGCTTCACACTAGGGCGTTGCTCCGCCAGATCAAATAGTTATGGCCTAAGAAGTCAACGCCAGAAGCATATAATACAATATAAATACAACAGCTTTTCCATCGTATAACAGGAATAATTGCAACCAGTGTGAATGTAATGGCCATTTCTACGTTCCGGGCAACCTAAGCCTCACTCTAGGGTGTTGGTCCACCCGATCCAATAGCTAGGGCCTAAGACGTGAACGCCAGAAGCATAAAATACAAAATAAATACAACAGTTTTACCATCGTATAAAAAGAATAATTCCAACCAGTGTGAAAGTAATGGTCATTTCTACGTTAAGGGCAACATAGGCTTCACTCGTGGACGTTAATCCACCACATCGAATAGTTAGGGCCTTAGTAGTCGACGCCCGAAGCATAAAATACGAAATAAATAGATCAGTTTTTCCATTGTATAAAACGAATAGTTGCAACCAGTGAGAAAGTAATGGTCATTTCCACGTTTCAGGCAACCTAGGCTTCGCTCTAGGGCGTTGATCCGCCAGATCGAAAAGTTAGGGCATAAGAAGTCAACGCCAGAAGCATAAAGTACAATATAAATACAACAGCTTTTCCATCGTATAACAGGAATAATTGCCACCAGTGTGAAAGATATGGTCATTTCTACGTTCCGGGCAACCTAGGCTTCACTCTAGGGCGTTGCTCCACCACATCGAATAGTTAGGGCCTTAGTAGTCGAAGCCCGAAGCATAAAAGACATAATAAATACAATAGTTTTTCCATCGTATTAAACGAATAATTGCAACCAGTATGAAAGTTATGGTCATTTCTACGTCCCGGGCAACCTGGGCTTCACTCTAGGGCGTTGCTCCACCACATCGAATAGTTAGGGCATTATGAATTCAACGCCAGAAGCATAAAATACAATAAAAATACAACAGTTCTTCCATCGTATAACAGGAATAATTGCAACCAGTGTGAACGTAATGGTCATTTCTACGTTCCGGGAAACCTAGGCTTTACTCTAGGGCGTTGCTCCACCACATCGAATAGATACGACCTTAGAAGTCAACGACTGAAGCATAAAATACAATATAAATACAACAGCCTTTTCATCGTATAAAACGAGTAATTGCAACCAGTGTGAGAGTTATTGTCATTTCTACGTTCCGGGCAACCTAGGCTTCACTCTAGGGCGTTGCCCCACGAGATCGAATAGCTAGGACCTTAGAAGCCAACGCCAGAAGCATAAAATACAGTATAAATACAACAGTTTTTCCATCGTATAGCATGAATAATTTCAACCAGTGTGAAAGTAATGGTCATTTCAACGTTTCGGGCATCCTAGGCTTCACTCTAGGGCGTTCCTCCGCCACATCGAATAGTTAGGGCCTAAGAAGTCAACGCCAGAAGCATAAAATACAAAAATAAATACAACAGTTTTTCCATCGTATAAAAAGAATAATACCAACCAGTGTGAAAGTAATGGTCATTTCTACGTTCCGGGCAACATAGGCTTCACCACTGGACGTTGCCCCACGAGATCGAATGGCTAGGACGTTAGATGCCAACGCCAGAAGCATAAAATACAATAAAAATACAACAGGTTTTCCATCGCATAACAGGAATAATTGCAACTAGTGTGAAAGTAATGGTCATTTCTACGTTTCGCGCAACGCAGGCTTCACTCTAGGGCGTCGCTCCAACAGATCGAATAGGTAGGGCCTAAGAAGTCAACGCCAGAAGCATAAGATACAGTAAAAATACAACAGCTTTTCCATCGTATAAAACGAATAATTGCAACCAGTGTGAAAGTAATGGTCATTTCTACGTTTCGGGCAACATACGCTTCACTCTTGAACGTTGCCCCACGAGATCGAATAGTTAGGACCTAAGAAGTCAACCCCAGAAGCATAAAATACAGTGAAAATACAACAGTTTTTCCATCGTATAGCATGAATAATTGCAAGCAGTGTGAAAGTAATGGTCATTTCTATGTTTCGGGCTACCTAGGCTTCACTCTAGGGCGTTGCTCCACCACATCGAATAGCTACGACCTTAGAGGTCAACGCCTGAAGCATAAAATACAATATAAATACAACAGCTTTTCCATCGTGTAAAACGAATAATTGCAACCAGTGTGAAAGTAATGGTCATTTCTACGTTTCGGGCAACATAGGCTTCACTCTAGGGCGTTGCTCCAATGGATCGAATAGTTAGGGCCTTAGAAGTCACAGCCAGAAGCACAAAATACAATATAAATACAACAGTTTTTCCATCGTATAGCATGAATAATTGCAACCAGTGTGAAAGTAATGGTCATTTCTACGATCCGGGCAACCTAGGCTTCACACTAGGGCGTTGCCCCGCCTGATCAAATAGTTATGGCCTAAGAAGTCAACGCCAGAAGCATATAATACAATATAAATACAACAGCTTTTCCATCGTATAACAGGAATAATTGCAACCAGTGTGAATGTAATGGCCATTTCTACGTTCCGGGCAACCTAAGCCTCACTCTAGGGTGTTGGTCCACCAGATCCAATAGCTAGGGCCTAAGACGTGAACGCCAGAAGCATAAAATACAAAATAAATACAACAGTTTTACCATCGTATAAAAAGAATAATTCCAACCAGTGTGAAAGTAATGGTCATTTCTACGTTAAGGGCAACATAGGCTTCACTCGTGGACGTTAATCCACCACATCGAATAGTTAGGGCCTTAGTAGTCGACGCCCGAAGCATAAAATACAAAATAAATAGATCAGTTTTTCCATTGTATAAAACGAATAGTTGCAACCAGTGAGAAAGTAATGGTCATTTCCACGTTTCAGGCAACCTAGGCTTCGCTCTAGGGCGTTGATCCGCCAGATCGAAAAGTTAGGGCATAAGAAGTCAACGCCAGAAGCATAAAGTACAATATAAATACAACAGCTTTTCCATCGTATAACAGGAATAATTGCAACCAGTGTGAAAGTAATGGTCATTTCTACGTTCCGGGAAACCTAGGCTTCACTCTAGGGCGTTGCTCCACCACATCGAATAGATACGACCTTAGAAGTCAACGACTGAAGCATAAAATACAATATAAATAGAACAGCCTTTCCATCGTATAAAACGAGTAATTGCAACCAGTGTGAGAGTTATTGTCATTTCTACGTTCCGGGCAAACTAGGCTTCACTCCTTGACGTTGCCCCACGAGATCGAATGGCTAGGACGTTAGAAGCCAACGCCAGAAGCATAAAATACAATATAAATAAAACAGTTTTTCCATCGTATAAAACGAATAATTGCAATCAGTATGAAAGTTATGGTCATTTCTACGACTCGGGCATCGTAGACTTAACTCTGAGGCATAGCTCCACCAGATCGAATACATAAGGCCTTAGAAGTCAAACCCAAAAGCATAAAGTGCAATAAAAATCCAACAGTTTGTCCATCGTATAACAGGAATAATTGCAACCAGTGTGAAAGTGATGGTCATTTCTACGTTCCGGGCAACCCAGGCTTCACTCTAGGGCGTTGTTCCACCAGATCGAATAGTTAGGGCCTAAGAAGTCAGCGCCAGAGGCATAAAGTACAATAAAAATGCAACAGTTTTTCCATCATATAGCATGAATAATTGCAACCAGTGTGAAAGTAATGGTCATTTCAACGTTACGGGCATCCTAGGCTTCACTCTAGGGCGTACCTCCGCCAGATCGAATAGTTAGGGCCTAAGAAGTCAACGCCAGAAGCATAAAATACAAAATAAATACAACAGTTTTTCCATCGTATAAAAAGAATAATTCCAACCAGTGTGAAAGTAATGGTCATTTCTACGTTCCGGTCAACATAGGCTTCACTCCTGGACGTTGCCCCACGAGATCAAATGGCTAGGACCATAGAAGCCAACGCCAGAAGCATAAAATGCAATAAAAATGCATCAGGTTTTCCATCGGATAACAGGAATAATTGCAAACAGTGTGAAAGTAATGGTCATTTCTACGTTCCGGGCAACCTAGGCTTCACTCTATGGCGTTGCTCCACCACATCGAATAGCTACGACCTTAGGGGTCAACGCCTGAAGCATAAAATACAATATAAATGCAACAGCTTTTCCATCGTATAAAACGAATAATTGCAACCAGTGTGAAAGTTATGGTCATTTCTACGTTCCGGGCAACCTAGGCTTCACTCTAGGGCGTTGCTCCACCACATCGAATAGTTAGGGCCTTAGTAGTCGAAGCCCGAAGCATAAAAGACAAAATAAATACAATAGCTTTTCCATCGTATTAAACGAATAATTGCAACCAGTATGAAGGTTATGGTCATTTCTACGTTCCGGGCAACCTGGGCTTCACTCTAGGGCGTTGCTCCACCACATCGAATAGATAGGGCCTTAGTGGTCGACGCCCGAAGCATAAAATACAAAATAAATAGAACAGTTTTTCCATTGTTTAAAACGAATAATTGCAACCAGTGTGAAAGTTATGGTCATTTCTACGTTTTGGCCAACCGAGGCTTTACTCTAGGGTGTTGCTCCACCAGATCGAATAGTTAGGGCCTTAGAAGTCAACGCCAGGAGCATAAAATACAATAAAGATGCAACAGTTTTTCCATCGTATAGCATGAATAATTGCAACCAGTGTGAAAGGAATGGTAATTTCTACTTTCCAGGCAACCTAGGCTTCACTCTAGGGCGTTGCTCCGCCAGATCGAATAGTTACGGCCTAAGAAGTCAACACGAGAAGCATAAAATACAATATAAATACAACAGCTTTTCCATCGTATAGCAGGAGTAATTGCAACCAGTGTGAAAGTAATGGCCATTTCTACGTGCCGGGCAACCTAGGCTTCACTCTAGGGCGTTGTTCCGCCAGATCGAATAGTTATGGCCTAAGAAGTCAAAGCCAGAGGCATAAAATACAATATAAATACAACAGCTTTTCCATCGTATAACAGGAATAATTGCAGCCAGTGTGAAAGTGGTGGTCATTTCTACGTTCCGCGCAACCTAGGCTTCACTCTAGGGCGTTGCTCTACCACATCTAATAGCTACGGCCTTAGAAGTCAACGCCAGAAGCATAAAATACAATACAAATGCAACAGTTTTCCATTGTATAAAACGAATAATTGCAACCAGTGTGAAAGTTATGGTAATTTCTAGGTTCCGGGCAACCTAGACTTCACTCTAGGGCGTTGTTCCAACAGATCGAATAGTTAGGGCCTAAGAAGTCAGCGCCAGAAGCATAAAATACAATATAAATACAACAGCTTTTCCATCGTATAACAGGAATAATTGCAACCAGTGTGAAAGTAATGGCCATTTCTACGTTCCGGGCAAGGTAGGCCTCACTCTAGGGCGTTGGTCCACCAGATCGAATAGCTAGGGCCTAAGACGTCAATGCCAGAAGCATAAAATACAGAATAAATACAACAGTTTTACCATCGTATAAAAAGAATAATTCCAACCAGTGTGAAAGTAATGGTCATTTCTACGTTCCGGGCAACCTAGGCTCCACTCTAGGGCGTTGATCCACCACATAGAATAGCTACGACCTTTGAGGTCAACGCCTGAAGCATAAAATACAATATAAATACAACAGCTTTTCCATCGTATAAAACGAATAATTGCAACCAGTGTGAAAGTTATGGTCATTTCTACGATCCGGGCAACCTAGGCTTCACTCTAGCGCGTTGCTGCTCCAGATCGAATAGTTATGGCCTAAGAAGTCAACGCCAGAAGCATAAAATACAATATAAATACAACAGCTTTTCTATTGTATAACAGGAATAATTGCAACCAGTGTGAAAGTAATGGCCATTTCTACGTTGTGGGCAACCTAGGCCTCACTCTAGGGCGTTGGTCCACCAGATACAATAGCTAGTGCCTAAGACGTAAACGCCAGAAGCATAAAATACAAAATAAATGCAACAGTTCTTCCATCGTATAAAAAGAATAATTCCAACCAGTGTGAAAGTAATGGTCATTTCTACGTTCCGGGCAACATAGGCTTCACTCCTGGACGTTGCCCCACGAGATCGAATGGCTAGGACGTTAGAAGCCAACGCCAGAAGCATAAAATACAATAAAAATACAACAGGTTTTCCAACGTATAACAGGAATAATTGCAACTAGTGTGAAGGTAATGGTCATTTCTACGTTCCGCGCAACGCAGGCTTCACTCTAGGGCGTCGCTCCAACAGATCGAATAGGTAGGGCCTTAGAAGTCAACGCCAGAAGCATAAAGTACAGTAAAAATCGAACAGTTTGTCCATCGGATAACAGGAATAATTGCAACCAGTGTGAAAGTAATGGCCATTTCTACGTTCCGGGAAACCTAGGCTTCACTCTAGGGCGTTGCTCCACCACATCGAATAGATACGACCTCAGAAGTCAACGACTGAAGCACAAAATACAATATAAATACTACAGCCTTTCCATCGTATAAAACGAGTAATTGCAGCCAGTGTGAGAGTTATTGCCATTTCTACGTTCCGGGCAACCTAGGCTTCACTCTAGGGCGTTGCCCCACGAGATCGAATAGCTAGGACCTTAGAAGCCAACGCCAGAAGCATAAAATACAGTAAAAATACAACAGTTTTTCCATCGTATAGCATGAATAATTTCAACCAGTGTGAAAGTAATGGTCATTTCAACGTTTCGGGCATCCTAGGCTTCACACTAGGGCGTTCCTCCGCCAGATCGAATAGTTAGGGCCTAAGAAGTCAACGCCAGAAGCATAAAATACAATATAAATGCAACAGTTTTTCCATCGTATAACAGGAATAATTGCCACCAGTGTGAAAGATATGGTCATTTCTACGTTCCAGGCAACCTAGGCTTCACCCTAGGGCGTTGCTCTACCACATCTAATTGCTACGGCCTTAGAAGTCAACGCCAGAAGCATAAAACACAATACAAATGCAACAGTTTTCCATTGTATAAAACGAATAATTGCAACCAATGTGAAAGTTATGGTAATTTCTAGGTTCCGGGCAACCTAGGCTTCACTCTAGGGCGTTGTTCCAACAGATCGAATAGTTAGGGCCTAAGAAGTCAGCGCCAGAAGCACAAAATACAATATAAATACAACAGCTTTTCCATCGTATAACAGGAATAATTGCAACCAGTGTGAAAGTAATGGCCATTTCTACATTCCGGGCAAGGTAGGCCTCACTCTAGGGCGTTGGTCCACCAGATCGAATAGCTAGGGCCTAAGACGTCAATGCCAGAAGCATAAAATACAAAATAAATACAACAGTTTTACCATCGTATAAAAAGAATAATTCCAACCAGTGTGAAAGTAATGGTCATTTCTACGTTCCGGGAAACCTAGGCTTCACTCTAGGGCGTTGCTCCACCACATCGAATAGATACGACCTCCGAAGTCAACGACTGAAGCATAAAATACAATATAAATACTACAGCCTTTCCATCGTATAAAACGAGTAATTGCAACCAGTGTGAGAGTTATTGTCATTTCTACGTTCCGGGCAACCTATGCTTCACTCTAGGGCGTTGCCCCACGAGATCGAATAGCTAGGACCTTAGAAGCCAACGCCAGAAGCATAAAATACAGTAAAAATACAACAGTTTTTCCATCGTATAGCATGAATAATTTCAACCAGTGTGAAAGTAATGGTCATTTCAACGTTTCGGGCATCCTAGGCTTCACTCTAGGGCGTTCCTCCGCCAGATCGAATAGTTAGGGCCTAAGAAGTCAACGCCAGAAGCATAAAATACAATATAAATCCAACAGCTTTTCAACCGTATAAAACGAATAATTGCAACGAGTGTGAAAGTAATGGTCATTTCTACGTTTGGGGCAACATAGGCTTCACTCCTGGACGTTGCCCCACGAGATCGAATGGCTAGGACCTTAGAAGCCAACGCCAGAAGCATAAAATACCATAAAAATACAACAGGTTTTCCATCGTATAACAGGAATAATTGCAACCAGTGTGAAAGTAATGGCCATTTCTACGTTCTGGGCAACCTAGGCCTCACTCTAGGGCCTTGGTCCACCAGATACAATAGCTAGGGCCTAAGACGTCAACGCCAGAAGCATAAAATACAAAATAAATGCAACAGTTTTTCCATCGTATAGAAAGAATAATTCCAACCAGTGTGAAAGTAATGGTCATTTCTACGTTCCGGGCAACATAGGCTTCACTCCTGGACGTTGCCCCACGAGATCGAATGGCTAGGACGTTAGAAGCCAACGCCAGAAGCATAAAATACAATAAAAATACAACAGGTTTTCCATCGTATAACAGGAATAATTGCAACTAGTGTGAAAGTAATGGTCATTTCTGCGTTCCGCCCAACGCAGGCTTCACTCTAGGGCGTCGCTCCAACAGATCGAATAGGTAGGGCCTTAGAAGTCAACGCCAGAAGCATAAAGTACAGTAAAAATCCAACAGTTTGTCCATCGGATAACAGGAGTAATTGCAAACAGTGTGAAAGTAATGGTCATATCTACGTTCCGGGCAACCTAGGCTTCACTCTAGGGCGTTGCTCCACCACATCGAATAGTCAGGGCCTTAGTAGTCGACGCCCGAAACATAAAATACAATATAAATACAACAGCCTTTCCATCGTATAAAACGAGTAATTGCAACCAGTGTGAGAGTTATTGTCATTTCTACGTTCCGGGCAACCTAGGCTTCACTCTAGGGCGTTGCCCGACGAGATCGAATGGCTAGGACCTTAGAAGCCAACGCCAGCAGCATAAAATACAGTAAAAATACAACAGGTTTTCCATCGTATAACAGGAATAATTGCAACCAGTGTGAAAGTAAAAGTCATTTCTAGGTTTCGGGCAACCTAGGCGTCACACTAGGGCGTTGCTCCAGCAGATCGAATAGGTAGGGCCTTAGAAGTCAACGCCAGAAGCATAAAGTATAGTAAAAATCCAACAGTTTGTCCATCGTATAACAGGAATAATTGCAACCAGTGTGAAAGTAAAGGTCATTTCCACGTTCCGGGCAACCTAGGCATCACTCTAGGGCGTTGCTCCGCCAGATCGAATAGTTATGGCCTAAGAAGTCAACGCCTGAAACATAAAATACAATATAAATGCAACAGTTTTTCCATCGTATAACAGGAATAATTTCCACCAATGTGAAAGATATGGTCATTTCTACGTTCGAGGCAACCTAGGCTTCACTCTAGGGCGTTGCTCTACCACATCTAATAGCTACGGCCTTAGAAGTCAACGCCAGAAGCATAGAATACAATATAAATGCAACAGTTTTCCATTGTATAAAACGAATAATTGCAACCAGTGTGAAAGTAATGGTAATTTCTAGGTTCCGGGCAACCTAGGCTTCACTCTAGGGCGTTGCTGCGCCAGATCGAATAGTTACGGCCTAAGAAGTCAACGCCAGAAGCATAAAATACAATATAAATAAAACAGTTTTTCCTTCGTATAAAACGAGTAATTGCAATCAGTATGAAAGTTATGGTCATTTCTACGTTTCGGGCATCCTAGACTTAACTCTGAGACATAGCTCCACCAGATCGAATACATAAGGCCTTAGAAGTCAAATCCAAAATCATAAAGTGCAATAAAAATCCAACAGTTTGTCCATCGAATAACAGGAATAATTTCAACCAGTGTGAAAGTGATGGTCATTTCTACGTTCCGGGCATCGCAGGCTTCACTCTAGGGCGTTGTACTACCAGATCGAACAGTTAGGGCCTAAGAAGTTAGCGCCAGAACCATAAAATGCAAAATAAATACAACAGTTTTACCATGGTATAAAAAGAATAATTCCAACCAGTGTGAAAGTAATTGTCATTTCTACGTTTCGGGCAACATAGGCTTCACTCGTGGACGTTGCCCCACGAGATCGAATGGCTAGGACCTTAGAAGTCAACGCCAGAGGCATAAAAGACAAAATAAAGACTACAGTTTTTTCATCGTATAAAACTAATAATTGCAACCAGTGTGAAAGTTATGGTCATTTCTACGTTCCGGGCAGCCTAGGCTTCACTCTAGGGCGTTGCTCCACCACATCGAATAGATTGGGCCTTAGTAGTCGACGACCGAAGCATAAAAGACAAAATAAATACAACAGTTTGTCCATCGTATAAAGCGGATAATTGCAACCAGTATGAAAGTTATGGTCATTTCTACGTTCCGAGCAACCTACGCTTCACTCTAGGGCGTTGCTCCACCACATCGAATAGTTAGGGCCTTAGTAGTCGACGCCCGAAGCATAAAATACAAAATAAATAGAACAGTTATTCCATTGTATAAAACGAACAAGTGCAACCAGTGTGAAAGTTATGGTCACTTCTGGCCAACCGAGGCTTCACTCTAGGGCGATGTTCCACCAGATCGAATAGTTAGGGCCTATGAATTCAACGCCAGAAGCATAAAATACAATAAATATACAACAGTTTTTCCATCGTATAGCATGAATAATTGCAACCAGTGTGAAAGTAATGGTCATTTCTACTTTCCGGGTAACCTAGGCTTCACTCTAGGGCGTTGCTCCGCCAGATCGAATAGTTACGGCCTAAGAACTCAACGCCAGAAGCATAAAGTACAGTAAAAATCCAACAGTTTGTCCATCGGATAACAGAAATAATTGCAAACAGTGTGAAAGTAATGGTCAGTTCTACGTTCCGGGCAACCTAGGCTTCACTCTAGGGCGTTGCTCCACCACATCGAATAGCTACGACCGTAGAGGTCAACGCCTGATGCATAAAATACAATATAAATACAACAGCTTTTCCATCGTATAAAACGAGTAATTGCAACCAGTGTGAAAGTAATGGTCATTTCTACGTTTCGGGCAACATAGGCTTCACTCTTGAACGTTGCCCCACGAGGTCGTATAGTTAGGACCTTAGAAGTCAACCCCAGAAGCATAAAATACAGTAAAAATACAACAGTTTTCCCATTGTATAGCATGAATAATTGCAACCAGTGTGAAAGTAATGGTCATTTCTGCGTTCCGGGCAACCTATGCTTCACTCTTGAACGTTGCCCCACGAGATCGCATAGCTAGGACCTTAGAAGTCAACGCCAGAAGCATAAGATACAGTAGAATAGCAAAAGTTTCTCCATCGTATAACAGGAATACTTGCAACCAGTGTGAAAGTAATGGTCATTTCTACGTTCCGGGCAACCTAGGCATCACTCTAGGGCGTCGCTCCACCACATCGAATAGTTACGACCTTAGAGGTCAACGCCTGAAGCATAAAATACAATATAAATCCAACAGCTTTTCCATCGTATAAAACGAATAATTGCAACCAGTGTGAAAGTAATGGTCATTTCTACGTTTGGGGCAACATAGGCTTCACTCCTGGACGTTGCCCCACGAGATCGAATGGCTAGGACCTTAGAAGCCAACGCCAGAAGCATAAAATACCATAAAAATACAACAGGTTTTCCATCGTATAACAGGAATAATTGCAACCAGTGTGAAAGTAATGGCCATTTCTACGTTCTGGGCAACCTAGGCCTCACTCTAGGGCCTTGGTCCACCAGATACAATAGCTAGGGCCTAAGACGTCAACGCCAGAAGCATAAAATACAAAATAAATGCAACAGTTTTTCCATCGTATAGAAAGAATAATTCCAACCAGTGTGAAAGTAATGGTCATTTCTACGTTCCGGGCAACATAGGCTTCACTCCTGGACGTTGCCCCACGAGATCGAATGGCTAGGACGTTAGAAGCCAACGCCAGAAGCATAAAATGCAATAAAAATACAACAGGTTTTCCATCGTATAACAGGAATAATTGCAACTAGTGTGAAGGTAATGGTCATTTCTGCGTTCCGCCCAACGCAGGCTTCGCTCTAGGGCGTCGCTCCAACAGATCGAATAGGTAGGGCCTTAGAAGTCAACGCCAGAAGCATAAAGTACAGTAAAAATCCAACAGTTTGTCCATCGGATAACAGGAGTAATTGCAAACAGTGTGAAAGTAATGGTCTTACCTACGTTCCGGGCAACCTAGGCTTCACTCTAGGTCGCTGCTCCACCACATCGAATAGTTAGGGCCTATGAATTCAACGCCAGAAGCATAAAACACAATAAGAATACAACAGTTCTACCGTCGTATAACAGGAATAATTGCAACCAGTGTGAAAGTAATGGTCATTTCTACGTTCCGGGAAACCTAGGCTTCACTCTAGGGCGTTGCTCCTCCACATCGAATAGATACGACCTCCGAAGTCAACGACTGAAGCATAAAATACAATATAAATACTACAGCCTTTCCATCGTATAAAACGAGTAATTGCAACCAGTGTGAGAGTTATTGTCATTTCTACGTTCCGGGCAACCTATGCTTCACTCTAGGGCGTTGCCCCACGAGATCGAATAGCTAGGACTTTAGAAGCCAACGCCAGAAGCATAAAATACAGTAAAAATACAACAGTTTTTCCATCGTATAGCATGAATAATTTCAACCAGTGTGAAAGTAATGGTCATTTCAACGTTTCGGGCATCCTAGGCTTCACTCTAGGGCGTTCCTCCGCCAGATCGAATAGTTAGGGCCTAAGAAGTCAACGCCAGAAGCATAAAATACAATATAAATCCAACAGCTTTTCAACCGTATAAAACGAATAATTGCAACGAGTGTGAAAGTAATGGTCATTTCTACGTTTGGGGCAACATAGGCTTCACTCCTGGACGTTGCCCCACGAGATCGAATGGCTAGGACCTTAGAAGCCAACGCCAGAAGCATAAAATACCATAAAAATACAACAGGTTTTCCATCGTATAACAGGAATAATTGCAACCAGTGTGAAAGTAATGGCCATTTCTACGTTCTGGGCAACCTAGGCCTCACTCTAGGGCCTTGGTCCACCAGATACAATAGCTAGGGCCTAAGACGTCAACGCCAGAAGCATAAAATACAAAATAAATGCAACAGTTTTTCCATCGTATAGAAAGAATAATTCCAACCAGTGTGAAAGTAATGGTCATTTCTACGTTCCGGGCAACATAGGCTTCACTCCTGGACGTTGCCCCACGAGATCGAATGGCTAGGACCTTAGAAGTCAACGCCAGAAGCATAAAAGACGAAATAAAGACCACAGTTTTTCAATCGTATAAAACGAATAATTGCAACCAGTGTGAAAGTTATGGTCATTTCTACGTTCCGGGCAACCTAGGCTTCACTCTAGGGCGTTAATCCACCACATCGAATAGTTAGGGCCTTAGTAGTCGACGCCCGAAGCATAAAATACAAAATAAATAGATCAGTTTTTCCATTGTATAAAACGAATAGTTGCAACCAGTGAGAAAGTAATGGTCATTTCCACGTTTCAGGCAACCTAGGCTTCACTCTAGGGCGTTGATCCGCCAGATCGAAAAGTTAGGGCATAAGAAGTCAACGCCAGAAGCATAAAGTACAATATAAATACAACAGCTCTTCCATCGTATAACAGGAATAATTGCCACCAGTGTGAAAGATATGGTCATTTCTACGTTCCGGGCAACCTAGGCTTCACTCTAGGGCGCTGCTCCACCACATCGAATAGTTAGGGCCTTAGTAGTCGAAGCCCGAAGCATAAAAGACAAAATAAATACAATAGTTTTTCCATCGTATTAAACGAATAATTGCAACCAGTATGAAAGTTATGGTCATTTCTACGTTCCGGGCAACCTGGGCGTCACTCTAGGGCGTTGCTCCACCACATCGAATAGTTAGGGCCTTAGTGGTCGACGCCCGAAGCATCAAATACAAAATAAATAGAACAGTTTTTCCATTGTGTAAAACGAATAATTGCAACCAGTGTGAAAGTAATGGTCATTTCTACGTTCCGGGCAACCTAGGCATCAATCTAGGGCGTTGATCCGCCAGATCGAAAAGTTAGGGCATAAGAAGTCAACGCCAGAAGCATAAAGTACAATATAAATACAACAGCTATTCCATCGTATAACAGGAATAATTGCCACCAGTGTGAAAGATATGGTCATTTCTACGTTCCGGGCAACCTAGGCTTCACTCTAGGGCGTTGCTCCACCACATCGAATAGTTAGGGCCTTAGTAGTCGAAGCCCGAAGAATAAAAGACAATATAAATACAATAGTTTTTCCATCGTATTAAACGAATAATTGCAACCAGTATGAAAGTTATGGTCATTTCTACGTTCCGGGCAACCTAGGACTTACTCTAGGGCGTTGGTCCACCAGATCCAATAGCAAGGGCCTAAGACGTCAACGCCAGAAGCATAAAATGCAAAATAAATATAACAGTTTTACCATCGTATAAAAAGAATAATTCCAACCAGTGTGAAAGTAATGGTCATTTCTACGTTCCGGGCAACATAGGCTTCACTCCTGGACGTTGCCCCTCGAGATCGAATGGCTAGGACGTTAGAAGCCAACGCCAGAAGCATAAAATACAATATAAATAAAACAGATTTTCCATCGTATAAAACGAATAATTGCAATCAGTATGAAAGTTATGGTCATTTCTACGATTCGGGCATCCTAGACTTAACTCTGAGGCATAGCTCCACCAGATCGAATACATAAGGCCTTAGAAGTCAAATCCAAAAGCATAAAGTGCAATAAAAATCCAACAGTTTGTCCATCGTATAACAGGAATAATTGCAACCAGTGTGAAAGTGATGGTCATTTCTACGTTCCGGGCAACCCAGGCTTCACTCCTGGACGTTGCCCCACGAGATCGAATGGCTAGGACCATAGAAGCCAACGCCAGAAGCATAAAATACAATAAAAATGCATCAGGTTTTCCATCGGATAACAGGAATAATTGCAAACAGTGTGAAAGTAATGGTCATTTCTACGATCCGGGCAACCTAGGCTTCACTCTAGGGCGTTGCTCCACCACATCGAATAGCTACGACCTTAGAGGTCAACGCCTGAAGCATAAAATACAATATAAATGCAACAGCTTTTCCATCGTATAAAACGAATAATTGCAACCAGTGTGAAAGTTATGGTCATTTCTACGTTCCGGGCAACCTAGGCTTCACTCTAGGGCGTTTCTCCAATGGATCGAATAGTTAGGGCCTTAGAAGTCACAGCCAGAAGCATAAAGTACAATATAAATACAACAGTTTTTCCATCGTATAGCATGAATAATTGCAACCAGTGTGAAAGTAATGGTCATTTCTACGATCCGGGCAACCTAGGCTTCACACTAGGGCGTTGCTCCGCCAGATCAAATAGTTATGGCCTAAGAAGTCAACGCCAGAAGCATATAATACAATATAAATACAACAGCTTTTCCATCGTATAACAGGAATAATTGCAACCAGTGTGAATGTAATGGCCATTTCTACGTTCCGGGCAACCTAAGCCTCACTCTAGGGTGTTGGTCCACCAGATCCAATAGCTAGGGCCTAAGACGTGAACGCCAGAAGCATAAAATACAAAATAAATACAACAGTTTTACCATCGTATAAAAAGAATGATTCCAACCAGTGTGAAAGTAATGGTCATTTCTACGTTAAGGGCAACATAGGCTTCACTCGTGGACGTTAATCCACCACATCGAATAGTTAGGGCCTTAGTAGTCGACGCCCGAAGCATAAAATACGAAATAAATAGATCAGTTTTTCCATTGTATAAAACGAATAGTTGCAACCAGTGAGAAAGTAATGGTCATTTCCACGTTTCAGGCAACCTAGGCTTCGCTCTAGGGCGTTGATCCGCCAGATCGAAAAGTTAGGGCATAAGATGTCAACGCCAGAAGCATAAAGTACAATATAAATACAACAGCTTTTCCATCGTATAACAGGAATAATTGCCACCAGTGTGAAAGATATGGTCATTTCTACGTTCCGGGCAACCTAGGCTTCACTCTAGGGCGTTGCTCCACCACATCGAATAGTTAGGGCCTTAGTAGTCGAAGCCCGAAGCATAAAAGACATAATAAATACAATAGTTTTTCCATCGTATTAAACGAATAATTGCAACCAGTATGAAAGTTATGGTCATTTCTACGTCGCGGGCAACCTGGGCTTCACTCTAGGGCGTTGCTCCACCACATCGAATAGTTAGGGCATTATGAATTCAACGCCAGAAGCATAAAATACAATAAAAATACAACAGTTCTTCCATCGTATAACAGGAATAATTGCAACCAGTGTGAAAGTAATGGTCATTTCTACGTTCCTGGAAACCTAGGCTTTACTCTAGGGCGTTGCTCCACCACATCGAATAGATACGACCTTAGAAGTCAACGACTGAAGCATAAAATACAATATAAATACAACAGCCTTTCCATCGTATAAAACGAGTAATTGCAACCAGTGTGAGAGTTATTGTCATTTCTACGTTCCGGGCAACCTAGGCTTCACTCTAGGGCGTTGCCCCACGAGATCGAATAGCTAGGACCTTAGAAGCCAACGCCAGAAGCATAAAATACAGTAAAAATACAACAGTTTTTCCATCGTATAGCATGAATAATTTCAACCAGTGTGAAAGTAATGGTCATTTCAACGTTTGGGGCATCCTAGGCTTCACTCTAGGGCGTTCCTCCGCCAGATCGAATAGTTAGGGCCTAAGAAGTCAACGCCAGAAGCATAAAATACAAAATAAATACAACAGTTTTTCCATCGTATAAAAAGAATAATTCCAACCAGTGTGAAAGTAATGGTCATTTCTACGTTCCGGTCAACATAGGCTTCACTCCTGGACGTTGCCCCACGAGATCAAATGGCTAGGACCATAGAAGCCAACGCCAGAAGCATAAAATGCAATAAAAATGCATCAGGTTTTCCATCGGATAACAGGAATAATTGCAAACAGTGTGAAAGTAATGGTCATTTCTACGTTCCGGGCAACCTAGGCTTCACTCTATGGCGTTGCTCCACCACATCGAATAGCTACGACCTTAGGGGTCAACGCCTGAAGCATAAAATACAATATAAATGCAACAGCTTTTCCATCGTATAAAACGAATAATTGCAACCAGTGTGAAAGTTATGGTCATTTCTACGTTCCGGGCAACCTAGGCTTCACTCTAGGGCGTTGCTCCACCACATCGAATAGTTAGGGCCTTAGTAGTCGAAGCCCGAAGCATAAAAGACAAAATAAATACAATAGCTTTTCCATCGTATTAAACGAATAATTGCAACCAGTGTGAAAGTTATGGTCATTTCTACGTTCCGGGCAACCTAGGCTTCACTCTAGGGCGTTAATCCACCACATCGAATAGTTAGGGCCTTAGTAGTCGACGCCCGAAGCATAAAATACAAAATAAATAGATCAGTTTTTCCATTGTATAAAACGAATAGTTGCAACCAGTGAGAAAGTAATGGTCATTTCCACGTTTCAGGCAACCTAGGCTTCACTCTAGGGCGTTGATCCGCCAGATCGAAAAGTTAGGGCATAAGAAGTCAACGCCAGAAGCATAAAGTACAATATAAATACAACAGCTCTTCCATCGTATAACAGGAATAATTGCCACCAGTGTGAAAGATATGGTCATTTCTACGTTCCGGGCAACCTAGGCTTCACTCTAGGGCGCTGCTCCACCACATCGAATAGTTAGGGCCTTAGTAGTCGAAGCCCGAAGCATAAAAGACAAAATAAATACAATAGTTTTTCCATCGTATTAAACGAATAATTGCAACCAGTATGAAAGTTATGGTCATTTCTACGTTCCGGGCAACCTGGGCGTCACTCTAGGGCGTTGCTCCACCACATCGAATAGTTAGGGCCTTAGTGGTCGACGCCCGAAGCATCAAATACAAAATAAATAGAACAGTTTTTCCATTGTGTAAAACGAATAATTGCAACCAGTGTGAAAGTAATGGTCATTTCTACGTTCCGGGCAACCTAGGCATCAATCTAGGGCGTTGATCCGCCAGATCGAAAAGTTAGGGCATAAGAAGTCAACGCCAGAAGCATAAAGTACAATATAAATACAACAGCTATTCCATCGTATAACAGGAATAATTGCCACCAGTGTGAAAGATATGGTCATTTCTACGTTCCGGGCAACCTAGGCTTCACTCTAGGGCGTTGCTCCACCACATCGAATAGTTAGGGCCTTAGTAGTCGAAGCCCGAAGAATAAAAGACAATATAAATACAATAGTTTTTCCATCGTATTAAACGAATAATTGCAACCAGTATGAAAGTTATGGTCATTTCTACGTTCCGGGCAACCTAGGACTTACTCTAGGGCGTTGGTCCACCAGATCCAATAGCAAGGGCCTAAGACGTCAACGCCAGAAGCATAAAATGCAAAATAAATATAACAGTTTTACCATCGTATAAAAAGAATAATTCCAACCAGTGTGAAAGTAATGGTCATTTCTACGTTCCGGGCAACATAGGCTTCACTCCTGGACGTTGCCCCTCGAGATCGAATGGCTAGGACGTTAGAAGCCAACGCCAGAAGCATAAAATACAATATAAATAAAACAGATTTTCCATCGTATAAAACGAATAATTGCAATCAGTATGAAAGTTATGGTCATTTCTACGATTCGGGCATCCTAGACTTAACTCTGAGGCATAGCTCCACCAGATCGAATACATAAGGCCTTAGAAGTCAAATCCAAAAGCATAAAGTGCAATAAAAATCCAACAGTTTGTCCATCGTATAACAGGAATAATTGCAACCAGTGTGAAAGTGATGGTCATTTCTACGTTCCGGGCAACCCAGGCTTCACTCCTGGACGTTGCCCCACGAGATCGAATGGCTAGGACCATAGAAGCCAACGCCAGAAGCATAAAATACAATAAAAATGCATCAGGTTTTCCATCGGATAACAGGAATAATTGCAAACAGTGTGAAAGTAATGGTCATTTCTACGATCCGGGCAACCTAGGCTTCACTCTAGGGCGTTGCTCCACCACATCGAATAGCTACGACCTTAGAGGTCAACGCCTGAAGCATAAAATACAATATAAATGCAACAGCTTTTCCATCGTATAAAACGAATAATTGCAACCAGTGTGAAAGTTATGGTCATTTCTACGTTCCGGGCAACCTAGGCTTCACTCTAGGGCGTTTCTCCAATGGATCGAATAGTTAGGGCCTTAGAAGTCACAGCCAGAAGCATAAAGTACAATATAAATACAACAGTTTTTCCATCGTATAGCATGAATAATTGCAACCAGTGTGAAAGTAATGGTCATTTCTACGATCCGGGCAACCTAGGCTTCACACTAGGGCGTTGCTCCGCCAGATCAAATAGTTATGGCCTAAGAAGTCAACGCCAGAAGCATATAATACAATATAAATACAACAGCTTTTCCATCGTATAACAGGAATAATTGCAACCAGTGTGAATGTAATGGCCATTTCTACGTTCCGGGCAACCTAAGCCTCACTCTAGGGTGTTGGTCCACCAGATCCAATAGCTAGGGCCTAAGACGTGAACGCCAGAAGCATAAAATACAAAATAAATACAACAGTTTTACCATCGTATAAAAAGAATGATTCCAACCAGTGTGAAAGTAATGGTCATTTCTACGTTAAGGGCAACATAGGCTTCACTCGTGGACGTTAATCCACCACATCGAATAGTTAGGGCCTTAGTAGTCGACGCCCGAAGCATAAAATACGAAATAAATAGATCAGTTTTTCCATTGTATAAAACGAATAGTTGCAACCAGTGAGAAAGTAATGGTCATTTCCACGTTTCAGGCAACCTAGGCTTCGCTCTAGGGCGTTGATCCGCCAGATCGAAAAGTTAGGGCATAAGATGTCAACGCCAGAAGCATAAAGTACAATATAAATACAACAGCTTTTCCATCGTATAACAGGAATAATTGCCACCAGTGTGAAAGATATGGTCATTTCTACGTTCCGGGCAACCTAGGCTTCACTCTAGGGCGTTGCTCCACCACATCGAATAGTTAGGGCCTTAGTAGTCGAAGCCCGAAGCATAAAAGACATAATAAATACAATAGTTTTTCCATCGTATTAAACGAATAATTGCAACCAGTATGAAAGTTATGGTCATTTCTACGTCGCGGGCAACCTGGGCTTCACTCTAGGGCGTTGCTCCACCACATCGAATAGTTAGGGCATTATGAATTCAACGCCAGAAGCATAAAATACAATAAAAATACAACAGTTCTTCCATCGTATAACAGGAATAATTGCAACCAGTGTGAAAGTAATGGTCATTTCTACGTTCCTGGAAACCTAGGCTTTACTCTAGGGCGTTGCTCCACCACATCGAATAGATACGACCTTAGAAGTCAACGACTGAAGCATAAAATACAATATAAATACAACAGCCTTTCCATCGTATAAAACGAGTAATTGCAACCAGTGTGAGAGTTATTGTCATTTCTACGTTCCGGGCAACCTAGGCTTCACTCTAGGGCGTTGCCCCACGAGATCGAATAGCTAGGACCTTAGAAGCCAACGCCAGAAGCATAAAATACAGTAAAAATACAACAGTTTTTCCATCGTATAGCATGAATAATTTCAACCAGTGTGAAAGTAATGGTCATTTCAACGTTTGGGGCATCCTAGGCTTCACTCTAGGGCGTTCCTCCGCCAGATCGAATAGTTAGGGCCTAAGAAGTCAACGCCAGAAGCATAAAATACAAAATAAATACAACAGTTTTTCCATCGTATAAAAAGAATAATTCCAACCAGTGTGAAAGTAATGGTCATTTCTACGTTCCGGTCAACATAGGCTTCACTCCTGGACGTTGCCCCACGAGATCAAATGGCTAGGACCATAGAAGCCAACGCCAGAAGCATAAAATGCAATAAAAATGCATCAGGTTTTCCATCGGATAACAGGAATAATTGCAAACAGTGTGAAAGTAATGGTCATTTCTACGTTCCGGGCAACCTAGGCTTCACTCTATGGCGTTGCTCCACCACATCGAATAGCTACGACCTTAGGGGTCAACGCCTGAAGCATAAAATACAATATAAATGCAACAGCTTTTCCATCGTATAAAACGAATAATTGCAACCAGTGTGAAAGTTATGGTCATTTCTACGTTCCGGGCAACCTAGGCTTCACTCTAGGGCGTTGCTCCACCACATCGAATAGTTAGGGCCTTAGTAGTCGAAGCCCGAAGCATAAAAGACAAAATAAATACAATAGCTTTTCCATCGTATTAAACGAATAATTGCAACCAGTATGAAGGTTATGGTCATTTCTACGTTCCGGGCAACCTGGGCTTCACTCTAGGGCGTTGCTCCACCACATCGAATAGATAGGGCCTTAGTGGTCGACGCCCGAAGCATAAAATACAAAATAAATAGAACAGTTTTTCCATTGTTTAAAACGAATAATTGCAACCAGTGTGAAAGTTATGGTCATTTCTACGTTTTGGCCAACCGAGGCTTTACTCTAGGGCGTTGCTCCACCAGATCGAATAGTTAGGGCCTTAGAAGTCAACGCCAGGAGCATAAAATACAATAAAGATGCAACAGTTTTTCCATCGTATAGCATGAATAATTGCAACCAGTGTGAAAGGAATGTTAATTTCTACTTTCCAGGCAACCTAGGCTTCACTCTAGGGCGTTGCTCCGCCAGATCGAATAGTTACGGCCTAAGAAGTCAACACGAGAAGCATAAAATACAATATAAATACAACAGCTTTTCCATCGTATAGCAGGAGTAATTGCAACCAGTGTGAAAGTAATGGCCATTTCTACGTGCCGGGCAACCTAGGCTTCACTCTAGGGCGTTGTTCCGCCAGATCGAATAGTTATGGCCTTAGTAGTCGAAGCCCGAAGCATAAAAGACATAATAAATACAATAGTTTTTCCATCGTATTAAACGAATAATTGCAACCAGTATGAAAGTTATGGTCATTTCTACGTCCCGGGCAACCTGGGCTTCACTCTAGGGCGTTGCACCACCACATCGAATAGTTAGGGCATTATGAATTCAACGCCAGAAGCATAAAATACAATAAAAATACAACAGTTCTTCCATCGTATAACAGGAATAATTGCAACCAGTGTGAAAGTAATGGTCATTTCTACGTTCCGGGAAACCTAGGCTTTACTCTAGGGCGTTGCTCCACCACATCGAATAGATACGACCTTAGATGTCAACGACTGAAGCATAAAATACAATATAAATACAACAGCCTTTCCATCGTATAAAACGAGTAATTGCAACCAGTGTGAGAGTTATTGTCATTTCTACGTTCCGGGCAACCTAGGCTTCACTCTAGGGCGTTGCCCCACGAGATCGAATAGCTAGGACCTTAGAAGCCAACGCCAGAAGCATAAAATACAGTAAAAATACAACAGTTTTTCCATCGTATAGCATGAATAATTTCAACCAGTGTGAAAGTAATGGTCATTTCAACGTTTCGGGCATCCTAGGCTTCACTCTAGGGCGTTCCTCCGCCAGATCGAATAGTTAGGGCCTAAGAAGTCAACGCCAGAAGCATAAAATACAAAATAAATACAACAGTTTTTCCATCGTATAAAAAGAATAATACCAACCAGTGTGAAAGTAATGGTCATTTCTACGTTCCGGGCAACATAGGCTTCACCACTGGACGTTGCCCCACGAGATCGAATGGCTAGGACGTTAGATGCCAACGCCAGAAGCATAAAATACAATAATAATACAACAGGTTTTCCATCGCATAACAGGAATAATTGCAACTAGTGTGAAAGTAATGGTCATTTCTACGTTTCGCGCAACGCAGGCTTCACTCTAGGGCGTCGCTCCAACAGATCGAATAGGTAGGGCCTAAGAAGTCAACGCCAGAAGCATAAGATACAGTAAAAATACAACAGCTTTTCCATCGTATAAAACGAATAATTGCAACCAGTGTGAAAGTAATGGTCATTTCTACGTTTCGGGCAACATAGGCTTCACTCTTGAACGTTGCCCCACGAGATCGAATAGTTAGGACCTAAGAAGTCAAACCCAGAAGCATAAAATGCAGTAAAAATACAACAGTTTTTCCATCGTATAGCATGAATAATTGCAACCAGTGTGAAAGTAATGGTCATTTCTACGTTCCGGGCAACCTATGCTTCACTCTTGAACGTTGCCCCACGAGACCGAATAGCTAGGAACTTAGAAGTCAACGCCAGAAGCATAAAGTACAGTAAAAATCCAACAATTTGTCCATCGGATAACAGGAATAATTGCAAACAGTGTGAAAGTAATGGTCATTTCTACGTTCCGGGCAACCTAGGCTCCGCTCTAGGGCGTTGCACCACCACATCGAATAGCTACGACCTTAGAGGTCAACGCCTGAAGCATAAAATACATTATAAATACAACAGCTTTTCCATCGTATAAAACGAATAATGGCAACCAGTGTGAAAGTAATGGTCATTTCTACGTTTCGGTCAATATAGGCTTCACTCTTGAACGTTGCCGCACGAGATCGAATAGTTAGGACCTTAGAAGTCAACCCCAGAAGCATAAAATACAAAATAAATACAACAGTTTTTCCATCGTATAAAAAGAATAATTCCAACCAGTGTGAAAGTAATGGTCATTTCTACGTTCCGGGCAACATAGGCTTCACTCCTGGACGTTGCCCCACGAGATCGAATGGCTAGGACGTTAGAAGCCAACGCCAGAAGCATAAAATACAATAAAAATACAACAGGTTTTCCAACGTATAACAGGAATAATTGCAACTAGTGTGAAGGTAATGGTCATTTCTACGTCCCGCGCAACGCAGGCTTCACTCTAGGGCGTCGCTCCAACAGATCGAATAGGTAGGGCCTTAGAAGTCAACGCCAGAAGCATAAAGTACAGTAAAAATCCAATTGTTTGTCCATCGGATAACAGGAGTAATTGCAAACAGTGTGAAAGTAATGGTCATTTCTACGTTCCGGGCAACCTAGGCTTCACTCTAGGCCGTTGCTCCACCACATCGAATAGATACGACCTTAGAAGTCAACGACTGAAGCATAAAATACAATATAAATACTACAGCCTTTCCATCGTATAAAACGAGTAATTGCAACCAGTGTGAGAGTTATTGTCATTTCTACGTTCCGGGCAACCTAGGCTTCACCGTAGGGCGTTGCCCCACGAGATCGAATGGCTAGGACCTTAGAAGCCAACGCCAGAAGCATAAAATACCATAAAAATTCAACAGGTTTTCCATCGTATAACAGGAATAATTGCAACCAGTGTGAAAGTAACGGCCATTTCTACGTTCTGGGCAACCTAGGCTTCACTCTAGGGCGTTGGTCCACCAGATACAATAGCTAGGGCCTAAGACGTCAACGCCAGAAGCATAAAATACAAAATAAATGCAACAGTTTTTCCATCGTATAGAAAGAATAATTCCAACCAGTGTGAAAGTTATGGTCTTTTCTACGTTCCGCGCAACCTAGGCTTCACTCTAGGTCGTTGCTCCACCACATCGAATAGTTAGGGCCTATGAATTCAACGCCAGAAGCATAAAATACAATAACAATAAAACAGTTCTTCCATCGTATAACAGGAATAATTGCAACCAGTGTGAAAGTAATGGTCATTTCTACGTTAAGGGCAACATAGGCTTCACTCGTGGACGTTGCCCCACGAGATCGAATAGCTAGGACCTTAGAAGTCAACGCCAGAAGCATAAAATACAAAATAAATACAACAGTTTTTCCATCGTATAAAAAGAATAATTCCAACCAGTGTGAAAGTAATGGTCATTTCTACGTTCCGGTCAACATAGGCTTCACTCCTGGACGTTGCCCCACGAGATCAAATGGCTAGGACCATAGAAGCCAACGCCAGAAGCATAAAATGCAATAAAAATGCATCAGGTTTTCCATCGGATAACAGGAATAATTGCAAACAGTGTGAAAGTAATGGTCATTTCTACGTTCCGGGCAACCTAGGCTTCACTCTATGGCGTTGCTCCACCACATCGAATAGCTACGACCTTAGGGGTCAACGCCTGAAGCATAAAATACAATATAAATGCAACAGCTTTTCCATCGTATAAAACGAATAATTGCAACCAGTGTGAAAGTTATGGTCATTTCTACGTTCCGGGCAACCTAGGCTTCACTCTAGGGCGTTGCTCCACCACATCGAATAGTTAGGGCCTTAGTAGTCGAAGCCCGAAGCATAAAAGACAAAATAAATACAATAGCTTTTCCATCGTATTAAACGAATAATTGCAACCAGTATGAAGGTTATGGTCATTTCTACGTTCCGGGCAACCTGGGCTTCACTCTAGGGCGTTGCTCCACCACATCGAATAGATAGGGCCTTAGTTGTCGACGCCCGAAGCATAAAATACAAAATAAATAGAACAGTTTTTCCATTGTTTAAAACGAATAATTGCAACCAGTGTGAAAGTTATGGTCATTTCTACGTTTTGGCCAACCGAGGCTTTACTCTAGGGCGTTGCTCCACCAGATCGAATAGTTAGGGCCTTAGAAGTCAACGCCAGGAGCATAAAATACAATAAAGATGCAACAGTTTTTCCATCGTATAGCATGAATAATTGCAACCAGTGTGAAAGGAATGTTAATTTCTACTTTCCAGGCAACCTAGGCTTCACTCTAGGGCGTTGCTCCGCCAGATCGAATAGTTACGGCCTAAGAAGTCAACACGAGAAGCATAAAATACAATATAAATACAACAGCTTTTCCATCGTATAGCAGGAGTAATTGCAACCAGTGTGAAAGTAATGGCCATTTCTACGTGCCGGGCAACCTAGGCTTCACTCTAGGGCGTTGTTCCGCCAGATCGAATAGTTATGGCCTAAGAAGTCAAAGCCAGAGGCATAAAATACAATATAAATACAACAGCTTTTCCATCGTATAACAGGAATAATTGCAGCCAGTGTGAAAGTGGTGGTCATTTCTACGTTCCGCGCAACCTAGGCTTCACTCTAGGGCGCTGCTCTACCACATCTAATAGCTACGGCCTTAGAAGTCAACGCCAGAAGCATAAAATACAATACAAATGCAACAGTTTTCCATTGTATAAAACGAATAATTGCAACCAGTGTGAAAGTTATGGTAATTTCTAGGTTCCGGGCAACCTAGACTTCACTCTAGGGCGTTGTTCCAACAGATCGAATAGTTAGGGCCTAAGAAGTCAGCGCCAGAAGCATAAAATACAATATAAATACAACAGCTTTTCCATCGTATAACAGGAATAATTGCAACCAGTGTGAAAGTAATGGCCATTTCTACGTTCCGGGCAAGGTAGGCCTCACTCTAGGGCGTTGGTCCACCAGATCGAATAGCTAGGGCCTAAGACGTCAATGCCAGAAGCATAAAATACAGAATAAATACAACAGTTTTACCATCGTATAAAAAGAATAATTCCAACCAGTGTGAAAGTAATGGTCATTTCTACGTTCCGGGCAACCTAGGCTCCACTCTAGGGCGTTGATCCACCACATAGAATAGCTACGACCTTTGAGGTCAACGCCTGAAGCATAAAATACAATATAAATACAACAGCTTTTCCATCGTATAAAACGAATAATTGCAACCAGTGTGAAAGTTATGGTCATTTCTACGATCCGGGCAACCTAGGCTTCACTCTAGGGCGTTGCTGCTCCAGATCGAATAGTTATGGCCTAAGAAGTCAACGCCAGAAGCATAAAATACCATAAAAATACAACAGGTTTTCCATCGTATAACAGGAATAATTGCAACCAGTGTGAAAGTAATGGCCATTTCTACGTTCTGGGCAACCTAGGCCTCACTCTAGGGCCTTGGTCCACCAGATACAATAGCTAGGGCCTAAGACGTCAACGCCAGAAGCATAAAATACAAAATAAATGCAACAGTTTTTCCATCGTATAGAAAGAATAATTCCAGCCAGTGTGAAAGTAATGGTCATTTCTACGTTCCGGGCAACATAGGCTTCACTCTAGGCCGTCGCTCCAACAGATCGAATAGGTAGGGCCTTAGAAGTCAACGCCAGAAGCATAAAGTACAGTAAAAATCCAACAGTTTGTCCATCGGATAACAGGAGTAATTGCAAACAGTGTGAAAGTAATGGTCATATCTACGTTCCGGGCAACCTAGGCTTCACTCTAGGGCGTTGCTCCACCACATCGAATAGTCAGGGCCTTAGTAGTCGACGCCCGAAGCATAAAATACAATATAAATACAACAGCCTTTCCATCGTATAAAACGAGTAATTGCAACCAGTGTGAGAGTTATTGTCATTTCTACGTTCCGGGCAACCTAGGCTTCACTCTAGGGCGTTGCTCCACCACATCGAATAGTTAGGGCATTATGAATTCAACGCCAGAAGCATAAAATACAATAAAAATACAACAGTTCTTCCATCGTATAACAGGAATAATTGCAACCAGTGTGAAAGTAATGGTCATTTCTACGTTCCGGGAAACCTAGGCTTTACTCTAGGGCGTTGCTCCACCACATCGAATAGATACGACCTTAGATGTCAACGACTGAAGCATAAAATACAATATAAATACAACAGCCTTTCCATCGTATAAAACGAGTAATTGCAACCAGTGTGAGAGTTATTGTCATTTCTACGTTCCGGGCAACCTAGGCTTCACTCTAGGGCGTTGCCCCACGAGATCGAATAGCTAGGACCTTAGAAGCCAACGCCAGAAGCATAAAATACAGTAAAAATACAACAGTTTTTCCATCGTATAGCATGAATAATTTCAACCAGTGTGAAAGTAATGGTCATTTCAACGTTTCGGGCATCCTAGGCTTCACTCTAGGGCGTTCCTCCGCCAGATCGAATAGTTAGGGCCTAAGAAGTCAACGCCAGAAGCATAAAATACAAAATAAATACAACAGTTTTTCCATCGTATAAAAAGAATAATACCAACCAGTGTGAAAGTAATGGTCATTTCTACGTTCCGGGCAACATAGGCTTCACCACTGGACGTTGCCCCACGAGATCGAATGGCTAGGACGTTAGATGCCAACGCCAGAAGCATAAAATACAATAAAAATACAACAGGTTTTCCATCGCATAACAGGAATAATTGCAACTAGTGTGAAAGTAATGGTCATTTCTACGTTTCGCGCAACGCAGGCTTCACTCTAGGGCGTCGCTCCAACAGATCGAATAGGTAGGGCCTAAGAAGTCAACGCCAGAAGCATAAGATACAGTAAAAATACAACAGCTTTTCCATCGTATAAAACGAATAATTGCAACCAGTGTGAAAGTAATGGTCATTTCTACGTTTCGGGCAACATAGGCTTCACTCTTGAACGTTGCCCCACGAGATCGAATAGTTAGGACCTAAGAAGTCAAACCCAGAAGCATAAAATGCAGTAAAAATACAACAGTTTTTCCATCGTATAGCATGAATAATTGCAACCAGTGTGAAAGTAATGGTCATTTCTACGTTCCGGGCAACCTATGCTTCACTCTTGAACGTTGCCCCACGAGACCGAATAGCTAGGAACTTAGAAGTCAACGCCAGAAGCATAAAGTACAGTAAAAATCCAACAATTTGTCCATCGGATAACAGGAATAATTGCAAACAGTGTGAAAGTAATGGTCATTTCTACGTTCCGGGCAACCTAGGCTCCGCTCTAGGGCGTTGCACCACCACATCGAATAGCTACGACCTTAGAGGTCAACGCCTGAAGCATAAAATACATTATAAATACAACAGCTTTTCCATCGTATAAAACGAATAATGGCAACCAGTGTGAAAGTAATGGTCATTTCTACGTTTCGGTCAATATAGGCTTCACTCTTGAACGTTGCCGCACGAGATCGAATAGTTAGGACCTTAGAAGTCAACCCCAGAAGCATAAAATACAAAATAAATACAACAGTTTTTCCATCGTATAAAAAGAATAATTCCAACCAGTGTGAAAGTAATGGTCATTTCTACGTTCCGGGCAACATAGGCTTCACTCCTGGACGTTGCCCCACGAGATCGAATGGCTAGGACGTTAGAAGCCAACGCCAGAAGCATAAAATACAATAAAAATACAACAGGTTTTCCAACGTATAACAGGAATAATTGCAACTAGTGTGAAGGTAATGGTCATTTCTACGTCCCGCGCAACGCAGGCTTCACTCTAGGGCGTCGCTCCAACAGATCGAATAGGTAGGGCCTTAGAAGTCAACGCCAGAAGCATAAAGTACAGTAAAAATCCAATTGTTTGTCCATCGGATAACAGGAGTAATTGCAAACAGTGTGAAAGTAATGGTCATTTCTACGTTCCGGGCAACCTAGGCTTCACTCTAGGCCGTTGCTCCACCACATCGAATAGATACGACCTTAGAAGTCAACGACTGAAGCATAAAATACAATATAAATACTACAGCCTTTCCATCGTATAAAACGAGTAATTGCAACCAGTGTGAGAGTTATTGTCATTTCTACGTTCCGGGCAACCTAGGCTTCACCGTAGGGCGTTGCCCCACGAGATCGAATGGCTAGGACCTTAGAAGCCAACGCCAGAAGCATAAAATACCATAAAAATTCAACAGGTTTTCCATCGTATAACAGGAATAATTGCAACCAGTGTGAAAGTAACGGCCATTTCTACGTTCTGGGCAACCTAGGCTTCACTCTAGGGCGTTGGTCCACCAGATACAATAGCTAGGGCCTAAGACGTCAACGCCAGAAGCATAAAATACAAAATAAATGCAACAGTTTTTCCATCGTATAGAAAGAATAATTCCAACCAGTGTGAAAGTTATGGTCTTTTCTACGTTCCGCGCAACCTAGGCTTCACTCTAGGTCGTTGCTCCACCACATCGAATAGTTAGGGCCTATGAATTCAACGCCAGAAGCATAAAATACAATAACAATAAAACAGTTCTTCCATCGTATAACAGGAATAATTGCAACCAGTGTGAAAGTAATGGTCATTTCTACGTTAAGGGCAACATAGGCTTCACTCGTGGACGTTGCCCCACGAGATCGAATAGCTAGGACCTTAGAAGTCAACGCCAGAAGCATAAAATACAAAATAAATACAACAGTTTTTCCATCGTATAAAAAGAATAATTCCAACCAGTGTGAAAGTAATGGTCATTTCTACGTTCCGGTCAACATAGGCTTCACTCCTGGATGTTGCCCCACGAGATCAAATGGCTAGGACCATAGAAGCCAACGCCAGAAGCATAAAATGCAATAAAAATGCATCAGGTTTTCCATCGGATAACAGGAATAATTGCAAACAGTGTGAAAGTAATGGTCATTTCTACGTTCCGGGCAACCTAGGCTTCACTCTATGGCGTTGCTCCACCACATCGAATAGCTACGACCTTAGGGGTCAACGCCTGAAGCATAAAATACAATATAAATGCAACAGCTTTTCCATCGTATAAAACGAATAATTGCAACCAGTGTGAAAGTTATGGTCATTTCTACGTTCCGGGCAACCTAGGCTTCACTCTAGGGCGTTGCTCCACCACATCGAATAGTTAGGGCCTTAGTAGTCGAAGCCCGAAGCATAAAAGACAAAATAAATACAATAGCTTTTCCATCGTATTAAACGAATAATTGCAACCAGTATGAAGGTTATGGTCATTTCTACGTTCCGGGCAACCTGGGCTTCACTCTAGGGCGTTGCTCCACCACATCGAATAGATAGGGCCTTAGTTGTCGACGCCCGAAGCATAAAATACAAAATAAATAGAACAGTTTTTCCATTGTTTAAAACGAATAATTGCAACCAGTGTGAAAGTTATGGTCATTTCTACGTTTTGGCCAACCGAGGCTTTACTCTAGGGCGTTGCTCCACCAGATCGAATAGTTAGGGCCTTAGAAGTCAACGCCAGGAGCATAAAATACAATAAAGATGCAACAGTTTTTCCATCGTATAGCATGAATAATTGCAACCAGTGTGAAAGGAATGTTAATTTCTACTTTCCAGGCAACCTAGGCTTCACTCTAGGGCGTTGCTCCGCCAGATCGAATAGTTACGGCCTAAGAAGTCAACACGAGAAGCATAAAATACAATATAAATACAACAGCTTTTCCATCGTATAGCAGGAGTAATTGCAACCAGTGTGAAAGTAATGGCCATTTCTACGTGCCGGGCAACCTAGGCTTCACTCTAGGGCGTTGTTCCGCCAGATCGAATAGTTATGGCCTAAGAAGTCAAAGCCAGAGGCATAAAATACAATATAAATACAACAGCTTTTCCATCGTATAACAGGAATAATTGCAGCCAGTGTGAAAGTGGTGGTCATTTCTACGTTCCGCGCAACCTAGGCTTCACTCTAGGGCGCTGCTCTACCACATCTAATAGCTACGGCCTTAGAAGTCAACGCCAGAAGCATAAAATACAATACAAATGCAACAGTTTTCCATTGTATAAAACGAATAATTGCAACCAGTGTGAAAGTTATGGTAATTTCTAGGTTCCGGGCAACCTAGACTTCACTCTAGGGCGTTGTTCCAACAGATCGAATAGTTAGGGCCTAAGAAGTCAGCGCCAGAAGCATAAAATACAATATAAATACAACAGCTTTTCCATCGTATAACAGGAATAATTGCAACCAGTGTGAAAGTAATGGCCATTTCTACGTTCCGGGCAAGGTAGGCCTCACTCTAGGGCGTTGGTCCACCAGATCGAATAGCTAGGGCCTAAGACGTCAATGCCAGAAGCATAAAATACAGAATAAATACAACAGTTTTACCATCGTATAAAAAGAATAATTCCAACCAGTGTGAAAGTAATGGTCATTTCTACGTTCCGGGCAACCTAGGCTCCACTCTAGGGCGTTGATCCACCACATAGAATAGCTACGACCTTTGAGGTCAACGCCTGAAGCATAAAATACAATATAAATACAACAGCTTTTCCATCGTATAAAACGAATAATTGCAACCAGTGTGAAAGTTATGGTCATTTCTACGATCCGGGCAACCTAGGCTTCACTCTAGGGCGTTGCTGCTCCAGATCGAATAGTTATGGCCTAAGAAGTCAACGCCAGAAGCATAAAATACCATAAAAATACAACAGGTTTTCCATCGTATAACAGGAATAATTGCAACCAGTGTGAAAGTAATGGCCATTTCTACGTTCTGGGCAACCTAGGCCTCACTCTAGGGCCTTGGTCCACCAGATACAATAGCTAGGGCCTAAGACGTCAACGCCAGAAGCATAAAATACAAAATAAATGCAACAGTTTTTCCATCGTATAGAAAGAATAATTCCAGCCAGTGTGAAAGTAATGGTCATTTCTACGTTCCGGGCAACATAGGCTTCACTCTAGGCCGTCGCTCCAACAGATCGAATAGGTAGGGCCTTAGAAGTCAACGCCAGAAGCATAAAGTACAGTAAAAATCCAACAGTTTGTCCATCGGATAACAGGAGTAATTGCAAACAGTGTGAAAGTAATGGTCATATCTACGTTCCGGGCAACCTAGGCTTCACTCTAGGGCGTTGCTCCACCACATCGAATAGTCAGGGCCTTAGTAGTCGACGCCCGAAGCATAAAATACAATATAAATACAACAGCCTTTCCATCGTATAAAACGAGTAATTGCAACCAGTGTGAGAGTTATTGTCATTTCTACGTTCCGGGCAACCTAGGCTTCACTCTAGGGCGTTGCCCGACGAGATCGAATGGCTAGGACCTTAGAAGCCAACGCCAGCAGCATAAAATACAGTAAAAATACAACAGGTTTTCCATCGTATAACAGGAATAATTGCAACCAGTGTGAAAGTAAAAGTCATTTCTACGTTTCGGGCAACCTAGGCGTCACACTAGGGCGTTGCTCCAGCAGATCGAATAGGTAGGGCCTTAGAAGTCAACGCCAGAAGCATAAAGTATAGTAAAAATCCAACAGTTTGTCCATCGTATAACAGGAATAATTGCAACCAGTGTGAAAGTAAAGGTCATTTCCACGTTCCGGGCAACCTAGACATCACTCTAGGGCGTTGCTCCGCCAGATCGAATAGTTATGGCCTAAGAAGTCAACGCCTGAAACATAAAATACAATATAAATGCAACAGTTTTTCCATCGTATAACAGGAATAATTTCCACCAATGTGAAAGATATGGTCATTTCTACGTTCGAGGCAACCTAGGCTTCACTCTAGGGCGTTGCTCTACCACATCTAATAGCTACGGCCTTAGAAGTCAACGCCAGAAGCATAGAATACAATATAAATGCAACAGTTTTCCATTGTATAAAACGAATAATTGCAACCAGTGTGAAAGTTATGGTAATTTCTAGGTTCCGGGCAACCTAGGCTTCACTCTAGGGCGTTGCTGCGCCAGATCGAATAGTTACGGCCTAAGAAGTCAACGCCAGAAGCATAAAATACAATATAAATAAAACAGTTTTTCCTTCGTATAAAACGAATAATTGCAACCAGTATGAAAGTTATGGTCATTTCTACGTTCCGAGCAACCTACGCTTCACTCTAGGGCGTTGCTCCACCACATCGAATAGTTAGGGCCTTAGTAGTCGACGCCCGAAGCATAAAATACAAAATAAATAGAACAGTTATTCCATTGTATAAAACGAACAAGTGCAACCAGTGTGAAAGTTATGGTCACTTCTGGCCAACCGAGGCTTCACTCTAGGGCGATGTTCCACCAGATCGAATAGTTAGGGCCTATGAATTCAACGCCAGAAGCATAAAATACAATAAATATACAACAGTTTTTCCATCGTATAGCATGAATAATTGCAACCAGTGTGAAAGTAATGGTCATTTCTACTTTCCGGGTAACCTAGGCTTCACTCTAGGGCGTTGCTCCGCCATATCGAATAGTTACGGCCTAAGAAGTCAACGCCAGAAGCATAAAGTACAGTAAAAATCCAACAGTTTGTCCATCGGATAACAGGAATAATTGCAAACAGTGTGAAAGTAATGGTCAGTTCTACGTTCCGGGCAACCTAGGCTTCACTCTAGGGCGTTGCTCCACCACATCGAATAGCTACGACCTTAGAGGTCAACGCCTGAAGCATAAAATACAATATAAATCCAACAGCTTTTCCATCGTATAAAACGAATAATTGCAACCAGTGTGAAAGTAATGGTCATTTCTACGTTTGGGGCAACATAGGCTTCACTCCTGGACGTTGCCCCACGAGATCGAATGGCTAGGACCTTAGAAGCCAACGCCAGAAGCATAAAATACCATAAAAATACAACAGGTTTTCCATCGTATAACAGGAATAATTGCAACCAGTGTGAAAGTAATGGCCATTTCTACGTTCTGGGCAACCTAGGCCTCACTCTAGGGCCTTGGTCCACCAGATACAATAGCTAGGGCCTAAGACGTCAACGCCAGAAGCATAAAATACAAAATAAATGCAACAGTTTTTCCATCGTATAGAAAGAATAATTCCAACCAGTGTGAAAGTAATGGTCATTTCTACGTTCCGGGCAACATAGGCTTCACTCCTGGACGTTGCCCCACGAGATCGAATGGCTAGGACGTTAGAAGCCAACGCCAGAAGCATAAAATGCAATAAAAATACAACAGGTTTTCCATCGTATAACAGGAATAATTGCAACTAGTGTGAAAGTAATGGTCATTTCTGCGTTCCGCCCAACGCAGGCTTCGCTCTAGGGCGTCGCTCCAACAGATCGAATAGGTAGGGCCTTAGAAGTCAACGCCAGAAGCATAAAGTACAGTAAAAATCCAACAGTTTGTCCATCGGATACCAGGAGTAATTGCAAACAGTGTGAAAGTAATGGTCATACCTACGTTCCGGGCAACCTAGGCTTCACTCTAGGGCGTTGCTCCACCACATCGAATAGTTAGGGCCTTAGTAGTCGACGCCCGAAGCATAAAATACAAAATAAATAGAACAGTTATTCCATTGTATAAAACGAACACGTGCAACCAGTGTGAAAGTTATGGTCACTTCTGGCCAACCGAGGCTTCACTCTAGGGCGATGTTCCACCAGATCGAATAGTTAGAGCCTATGAACTCAACGCCAGAAGCATAAAATACAATAAATATACAACAGTTTTTCCATCGTATAGC
The DNA here is from genome assembly GCF_051401765.1 of Calliopsis andreniformis. Taxonomy (NCBI): domain Eukaryota; kingdom Metazoa; phylum Arthropoda; class Insecta; order Hymenoptera; family Andrenidae; genus Calliopsis; species Calliopsis andreniformis. The sequence continues at coordinate 13,242,607 of NW_027480430.1, forward strand.
ATGAATAATTGCAACCAGTGTGAAAGTAATGGTCATTTCTACTTTCCGGGCAACCTAGGCTTCACTCTAGGGCGTTGCTCCGCCAGATCGAATAGTTACGGCCTAAGAAGTCAACGCCAGAAGCATAAAGTACAGTAAAAATCCAACAGTTTGTCCATCGGATAACAGGAATAATTGCAAACAGTGTGAAAGTAATGGTCAGTTCTACGTTCCGGGCAACCTAGGCTTCACTCTAGGGCGTTGCTCCACCACATCGAATAGCTACGACCGTAGAGGTCAACGCCTGATGCATAAAATACAATATAAATACAACAGCTTTTCCATCGTATAAAACGAGTAATTGCAACCAGTGTGAAAGTAATGGTCATTTCTACGTTTCGGGCAACATAGGCTTCACTCTTGAACGTTGCCCCACGAGGTCGTATAGTTAGGACCTTAGAAGTCAACCCCAGAAGCATAAAATACAGTAAAAATACAACAGTTTTCCCATTGTATAGCATGAATAATTGCAACCAGTGTGAAAGTAATGGTCATTTCTACGTTCCGGGCAACCTATGCTTCACTCTCGAACGTTGCCCCACGAGATCGCATAGCTAGGACCTTAGAAGTCAACGCCAGAAGCATAAGATACAGTAGAATAGCAAAAGTTTTTCCATCGTATAACAGGAATACTTGCAACCAGTGGGAAAGTAATGGTCATTTCTACGTTCCGGGCAACCTAGGCATCACTCTAGGGCGTCGCTCCACCACATCGAATAGTTACGACCTTAGAGGTCAACGCCTGAAGCATAAAATACAATATAAATCCCACAGCTTTTCCATCGTATAAAACGAATAATTGCAACCAGTGTGAAAGTAATGGGCATTTCTACGTTTGGGGCAACATAGTCTTCACTCCTGGACGTTGCCCCACGAGATCGAATGGCTAGGACCTTAGAAGCCAACGCCAGAAGCATAAAATACCATAAAAATACAACAGGTTTTCCATCGTATAACAGGAATAATTGCAACCAGTGTGAAAGTAATGGCCATATCTACGTTCCGGGCAACCTAGGCTTCACTCTAGGGCGTTGCTCCACCACATCGAATAGTTAGGGCCTTAGTAGTCGACGCCCGAAGCATAAAATACAATATAAATACAACAGCCTTTCCATCGTATGAAACGAGTAATTGCAACCACTGTGAGAGTTATTGTCATTTCTACGTTCCGGGCAACCTAGGCTTCACTCTAGGGCGTTGGCCGACGAGATCGAATAGCTAGGACCTTAGAAGCCAACGCCAGCAGCATGAAATACAGTAAAAATACAACAGTTTTTCCATCGTAAGGCATGAATAATTTCAACCAGTGTGAAAGTAATGGTCATTTCAACGTTTCGGGCATCCTAGGCTTCACTCTGGGGCGTTCTCCGCCAGACCGAATAGTTAGGGCCTAAGAAGTCAACGCCAGAAGCATAAAATACAAAATAAATACAACAGTTTTTCCATCGTATAAAAAGAATAATACCAACCAGTGTGAAAGTAATGGTCATTTCTACGTTCCGGGCAACATAGGCTTCACTCCTGGACGTTGCCCCACGAGGTCGAATGGCTAGGACCTTAGAAGCCAACGCCAGAAGCATAAAATACCATAAAAATACAACAGGTTTTCCATCGTATAACAGGAATAATTGCAACCAGTGTGAAAGTAATGGTCATTTCTACGTTCTGGGCAACCTATTCTTCACTCTTGAACGTTGCCCCACGAGATCGAATAGCTAGGACCTTAGAAGTCAACGCCAGAAGCATAAAGTACAGTAAAAATCCAACAGTTTGTCCATCGGATATCAGGAATAATTGCAAACAGTGTGAAAGTAATGGTCAGTTCTACGTTCCGGGCAACCTAGGCTTCACACTAGGGCGTTGCTCCACCACGTCGAATAGTTAGGGCCTTAGTAGTCGACGCCTGAAGCATAAAGGACAAAATAAATACAACAGTTTTTCCATCGTATAAAACGAATAATTGCAACCAGTGTGAAAGTTGTGGTCATTTCTACGTTCTGGCCAACCGAGGCTTCACTCTAGGGCGTTGCTCCACCAGATCGAATAGGTAGGGTCTATGAATTCAACGCCAGAAGCATAAAATACAATAAATACACAACAGTTTTTCCATCGTATAGCATGAATAATTGCAACCAGTGTGAAAGTAATGGTCATTTCTACTTTCCGGGCAACCTAGGCTTCACTCTAGGGCGTTGCTCCCCCAGATCGAATCGTTACGGCCTAAGAAGTCAACGCCAGAAGCATAAAATACAGTAAAAATACAAAAGTTTTTCCATCGTATAACAGGAATAATTGCAACCAGTGTGAAAGTAATGGTCATTTCCACGTTCCGGGCAACCTAGGCATCACTCTAGGGCGTTGCTCCGCCATATCGGATAGTTATGGCCTAAGAAGTCAACGCCGGAAACATAAAATACAATATAAATGCAACAGTTTTTCCATCGTATAATAGGAATAATTGCCACCAGTGTGAAAGTAATGGTCATTTCTACGCTCCGGGCAACATAGGCTTCACTCCTGGACGTTGCCCCACGAGATCGAATGGCTAGGACGTTAGAAACCAACGCCAGAAGCATAAAATACAATAAAAATACAACAGGTTTTCCATCGTATAACAGGAATAATTGCAACCAGTGTGAAAGTAATTGTCATTTCTACGTTCCGCGCAACGCAGGCTTCACTCTAGGGCATCGCTCCACCAGATCGAATAGGTACGGCCTCAGAAGTCAGCGCCAGAAGCATAAAGTACAGTAAAAATGCAACAGCTTTTCCATCGTATAAAACGAATAATTGCAACCAGTGTGAAAGTTATGGTCATTTCTACGTTCCGGGCAACCTAGGCTTCACTCTAGGGCGTTGCTCCAATGGATCGAATAGTTAGGGCCTTAGAAGTCACAGCCAGAAGCATAAAGTACAATATAAATACAACAGTTTGTCCATCAGATAACAGGAATAATTGCAAACAGTGTGAAAGTAATGGTCATATCTACGTTCCGGGCAACAAAGGCTTCACTCTAGGGCGTTGCTCCACCAGATCGAATAGGTAGGACCTTAGAAGTCAACGCCAGAAACATAAAATACAATATAAATGCAACAGTTTTTCCATCATATAACAGGAATAATTGCAGCCAGTGTGAAAGTGGTGGTCATTTCTACGTTCCGCGCAACCTAGGCTTCACTCTAGGGCGTTGCTCCACCACGTCGAATAGCTACGTCCTTAGAAGTCAACGCTAGAAGCATAGAATACAACATAAATGCAACAGTTTTCCATTGCATAAAACGAATAATTGCAACCAGTGTGAAGGTTATGGTAATTTCTGCGATCCGGGCAACCTAGGCTTCACTCTAGGGCGTTCCTCCGCCAGATCGAATAGTTAGGGCCTAAGAAGTCAACGCCAGAAGCATAAAATACAAAATAAATACAGCAGTTTTTCCATCGTAGAAAAAGAATAATTCCAACCAGTGTGAAAGTAATGGTCATTTCTACGTTCCGGGCAACATAGGCTTCACTCCTGGACGATGCCCCACGAGATCGAATAGCTAGGACCTTAGAAGCCAACACCAGAAGCATAAAATACAATAAAAATACAACAGGTTTTCCATCGTATAACAGGAATAATTGCAACCAGTGTGAAAGTAAAAGTCATTTCTACGTTCCGCGCAACGTAGGCTTCACTCTTGAACGTTGCCCCACGAGATCGAATAGTTAGGACCTTAGAAGTCAACCGCAGAAGCATAAAATACATTAAAAATACAACAGTTTTTCCATCGTATAGCATGAATAATTGCAACCAGTGTGAAAGTAATTGTCATTTCTACGTTCCGGGCAACCTATGCTTCACTCTTGAACGTTGCCCCACGATATCGAATACCTAGGACCTTCGAAGTCAACGGCAGAAGCATTAAGTACAGTAAAAATACAACAGTTTTTCCATCGTATAGCATGAATAATTTCAACCAGTGTGAAAGTAATGGTCATTTCAACGTTTCGGGCATCCTAGGCTTCACTCGAGGGCGTTCCTCCACCAGATCGAATAGTTACGACCTTAGAGGTCAACGCCTGAAGCATAAAATACAATATAAATCCAACAGCTTTTCCATCGTATAAAACGAATAATTGCAACCAGTGTGAAAGTAATGGTCATTTCTACGTTTGGGGCAACATAGGCTTCACTCTTGAACGTTGCCCCACGTGACCGAATAGTTAGGACCTTAGAAGTCAACCCCAGAAGCATAAAATACAGTAAAAATACAACAGTTTTTCCATCGTATATCACGAATAATTGCAACCAGTGTGAAAGTAATGGTCATTTCTACGTTCCGCGCAACGCAGGCTTCACTCTAGGGCATCGCTCCACCAGATCGAATAGGTAGGGCCTTAGAAGTCAACGCCAGAAGCATAAAGTACAGTAAAAATCCAACAGTTTGTCCACCGGATAACAGGAATAATTGCAAACAGTGTGAAAGTAATGGTCATTTCTACGTTCCGGGCAACCTAGGCTTCACTCTAGGGCGTTGCTCCACCAGATCGAATAGGTACGACCTTAGAAGTCAACGCCAGAAACATAAAATACAATATAAATGCAACAGTTTTTCCATCGTATAACAGGAATAATTGCAGCCAGTGTGAATGTGGTGGTCATTTCTACGTTCTGGGCAACCTAGGCCTCACGCTAGGGCGTTGGTCCACCAGATACAATAGCTAGGGCCTAAGACGTCAAGGCCAGAAGCATAAAATACAAAATAAATGCAACAGTTTTTCCATCGTATAAAAAGAATAATTCCAACCAGTGTGAAAGTAATGGTCATTTCTACGTTCCGGGCAACATAGGCTTCACTCCTGGACGTTGCCACACGAGATCGAATGGCTAGGACGTTAGAAGCCAACGCCAGAAGCATAAAATACAATAAAAATACAACAGGTTTTCCAACGTATAACAGGAATAATTGCAACTGGTGTGAAGGTAATGGTCATTTCTACGTTCCGCGCAACGCAGGCTTCACTCTAGGGCGTCGCTCCAACAGATCGAATAGGTAGGGCCTTAGAAGTCAACGAAAGAAGCATAAAGGACAGTAAAAATCCAACAGTTTGTCCATCGGATAACAGGAGTAATTGCAAACAGTCTGAAAGTAATGGTCATTTCTACGTTCCGGGCAACCTAGGCTTCACTCTAGGGCGTTGCTCCACCACATCGAACAGTTAGGGCCTTACTAGTCGACGCCCGAAGAATAAAACACAAAATACATACAACAGTTTTTCCATCGTATAAAAAGAATAATACCAACCAGTGTGAAAGTAATGGTCATTTCTACGTTCTGGGCAACCTATTCTTCACTCTTGAACGTTGCCCCACGAGATCGAATAGCTAGGACCTTAGAAGTCAACGCCAGAAGCATAAAGTACAGTAAAAATCCAACAGTTTGTCCATCGGATATCAGGAATAATTGCAAACAGTGTGAAAGTAATGGTCAGTTCTACGTTCCGGGCAACCTAGGCTTCACACTAGGGCGTTGCTCCACCACGTCGAATAGTTAGGGCCTTAGTAGTCGACGCCTGAAGCATGAAGGACAAAATAAATACAACAGTTTTTCCATCGTATAACAGGAATAATTGCAACCAGTGTGAAAGTAATGGTCATTTCCACGTTCCGGGCAACCTAGGCATCACTCTAGGGCGTTGCTCCGCCATATCGGATAGTTATGGCCTAAGAAGTCAACGCCAGAAACATAAAATACAATATAAATGCAACAGTTTTTCCATCGTATAATAGGAATAATTGCCACCAGTGTGAAAGTAATGGTCATTTCTACGTTCCGGGCAACATAGGCTTCACTCCTGGACGTTGCCCCACGAGATCGAATGGCTAGGACGTTAGAAACCAACGCCAGAAGCATAAAATACAATAAAAATACAACAGGTTTTCCATCGTATAACAGGAATAATTGCAACCAGTGTGAAAGTAATTGTCATTTCTACGTTCAGCGCAACGCAGGCTTCACTCTAGGGCATCGCTCCACCAGATCGAATAGGTAGGGCCTAAGAAGTCAACGCCAGAAGCATAAAATACAAAATAAATACAGCAGTTTTTCCATCGTATAAAAAGAATAATTCCAACCAGTGTGAAAGTAATGGTCATTTCTACGTTCCGGGCAACATAGGCTTCACTCCTGGACGATGCCCCACGAGATCGAATAGCTAGGACCTTAGATGCCAACACCAGAAGCATAAAATACAATAAAAATACAACAGGTTTTCCATCGTATAACAGGAATAATTGCAACCAGTGTGAAAGTAAAAGTCATTTCTACGTTCCGCGCAACGTAGGCTTCACTCTTGAACGTTGCCCCACGAGATCGAATAGTTAGGACCTTAGAAGTCAACCGCAGAAGCATAAAATACATTAAAAATACAACAGTTTTTCCATCGTATAGCATGAATAATTGCAACCAGTGTGAAAGTAATTGTCATTTCTACGTTCCGGGCAACCTATGCTTCACTCTTGAACGTTGCCCCACGATATCGAATAGCTAGGACCTTCGAAGTCAACGGCAGAAGCATAAAGTACAGTAAAAATACAACAGTTTTTCCATCGTATAGCATGAATAATTTCAACCAGTGTGAAAGTAATGGTCATTTCAACGTTTCGGGCATCCTAGGCTGCACTCGAGGGCGTTCCTCCACCAGATCGAATAGTTAGGGCCTAAGAAGTCAACGCGGGAAGCATAAAATACAAAATAAATACAACAGTTTGTCCATCGGATAACAGGAATAATTGCAAACAGTGTGAAAGTAATTGTCATTTCTACGTTCCGGGCAACCTATGCTTCACTCTAGGGCGTCGCACCACCACATCGAATAGTTACGACCTTAGAAGTCAACGCCAGAAACATAAAATACAATATAAATGCAACAGTTTTTCCATCGTATAACAGGAATAATTGCAGCCAGTGTGAATGTGGTGGTCATTTCTACGTTCTGGGCAACCTAGGCCTCACGCTAGGGCGTTGGTCCACCAGATACAATAGCTAGGGCCTAAGACGTCAACGCCAGAAACATAAAATACAAAATAAATGCAACAGTTTTTCAATCGTATAAAAAGAATAATTCCAACCAGTGTGAAAGTAATGGTCATTTCTACGTTCCGGGCAACATAGGCTTCACTCCTGGACGTTCCCACACGAGATCGAATGGCTAGGACGTTAGAAGCCAACGCCAGAAGCATAAAATACAATAAAAATACAACAGGTTTTCCAACGTATAACAGGAATAATTGCAACTGGTGTGAAGGTAATGGTCATTTCTACGTTCCGCGCAACGCAGGCTTCACCCTAGGGCGTCGCTCCAACAGATCGAATAGGTAGGGCGTTAGAAGTCAACGCCAGAAGCATAAAGGACAGTAAAAATCCAACAGTTTGTCCATCGGATAACAGGAGTAATTGCAAACAGTCTGAAAGTAATGGTCATTTCTACGTTCCGGGCAACCTAGGCTTCACTCTAGGGCGTTGCTCCACCACATCGAACAGTTAGGGCCTTAGTAGTCGACGCCCGAAGCATAAAACACAAAATACATACAACAGTTTTTCCATCGTATAAAACGAATAATTGCAATCAGTGTGAAAGTTATGGTCTTTTCTACGTCCCGGGCAACCTAGGCTTCACCCTAGGTCGTTGCTCCACCACATCGAATAGTTATGGCCTAAGAAGTCAGCGCCAGAAACATAAAATACAATATAAATAAAACAGTTTTTCCTTCGTATAAAACGAATAATTGCAATCAGTATGAAAGTTATGGTCATTTCTACGTTTCGGGCATCCTAGACTTAACTCTGAGACATAGCTCCACCAGATCGAATACATAAGGCCTTAGAAGTCAAATCCAAAATCATAAAGTGCAATAAAAATCCAACAGTTTGTCCATCGAATAACAGGAATAATTTCAACCAGTGTGAAAGTGATGGTCATTTCTACGTTCCGGGCAACGCAGGCTTCACTCTAGGGCGTTGTACTACCAGATCGAACAGTTAGGGCCTAAGAAGTTAGCGCCAGAAGCATAAAGTACAATAAAAATGCAACAGTTTTTCCATCATATAGCATGAATAATTGCAACCAGTGTGACAGTAATAATCATTTCAACGTTTCGGGCATCCTAGACTTAACTGTGAGGCCTCGCTCCACCAGATCGAATACATTGGGCCTTAGAAGTCAACGCCAGAAGCATAAAGTACAGTAAAAATCCAACAGTTTGTCCATCGTACAACAGCAATAATTGCAAACAGTGTGAAAGTAATGGTAATTTCTACGTTCCGGCAACCTAGGCTCCACACTAGGGCGTTGCTCCACCAGATCCAATAGCTAGGTCCTAAGACGTCAACGACAGAACCATAAAATGCAAAATAAATACAACAGTTTTTCCACCGTATAAAAAGAATAATTCCAACCAGTGTGAAAGTAATTGTCATTTCTACGTTCCGGGCAACATAGGCTTCACTCGTGGACGTTGCCCCACGAGATCGAATGGCTAGGACCTTAGAAGTCAACGCCAGAGGCATAAAAGACAAAATAAAGGCTACAGTTCTTTCATCGTATAAAACTAATAATTGCAACCAGTGTGAAAGTTATGGTCATTTCTACGTTCCGGGCAACCTAGGCTTCACTCTAGGGCGTTGCTCCACCACATCGAATAGTTTGGGCCTTAGTAGTCGACGCCCGAAGCATAAAAGACAAAATAAATACAACAGTTTTTCCATCGTATAAAGCGAATAATTGCAACCAGTATGAAAGTTATGGTCATTTCTACGTTCCGGGCAACCTACGCTTCACTCTAGGGCGTTGCTCCACCACATCGAATAGTTAGGGCCTTAGAGGTCAACGCCTGAAGCATAAAATACAATATAAATCCAACAGCTTTTCCATCGTATAAAACGAATAATTGCAACCAGTGTGAAAGTAATGCTCATTTCTACGTTTGGGGCAACATAGGCTTCACTCCTGGACGTTGCCCCACGAGATCGAATGGCTAGGACCTTAGAAGCCAACGCCAGAAGCATAAAATACCATAAAAATACAACAGGTTTTCCATCGTATAACAGGAATAATTGCAACCAGTGTGAAAGTAATTGTCATTTCTACGTTCCGCGCAACGCAGGCTTCACTCTAGGGCATCGCTCCACCAGATCGAATAGGTAGGGCCTTAGAAGTCAGCGCCAGAAGCATAAAGTACAGTAAAAATCCAACAGTTTGTCCATCAGATAACAGGAATAATTGCAAACAGTGTGAAAGTAATGGTCATTTCTACGTTCCGGGCAACAAAGGCTTCACTCTGGGGCGTTGCTCCACCAGATCGAATAGGTAGGACCTTAGAAGTCAACGCCAGAAACATAAAATACAATATAAATGCAACAGTTTTTCCATCATATAACAGGAATAATTGCAGCCAGTGTGAAAGTGGTGGTCATTTCTACGTTCCGCGCAACCTAGGCTTCACTCTAGGGCGTTGCTCCACCACGTCGAATAGCTACGTCCTTAGAAGTCAACGCTAGAAGCATAGAATACAACATAAATGCAACAGTTTTCCATTGCATAAAACGAATAATTGCAACCAGTGTGAAAGTTATGGTAATTTCTGCGATCCGGGCAACCTAGGCTTCACTCTAGGGCGTTCCTCCGCCAGATCGAATAGTTAGGTCCTAAGACGTCAACGCCAGAACCATAAAATGCAAAATAAATACAACAGTTTTACCATCGTATAAAAAGAGTAATTCCAACCAGTGTGAAAGTAATTGTCATTTCTACGTTCCGGGCAACATAGGCTCCACTCGTGGACGTTGCCCCACGAGATCGAATGGCTAGGACCTTAGAAGTCAACGCCAGAGGCATAAAAGACAAAATAAAGGCTACAGTTCTTTCATCGTATAAAACTAATAATTGCAACCAGTGTGAAAGTTATGGTCATTTCTACGTTCCGGGCAACCTAGGCTTCACTCTAGGGCGTTGCTCCACCACATCGAATAGTTTGGGCCTTAGTAGTCGACGCCCGAAGCATAAAAGACAAAATAAATACAACAGTTTTTCCATCGTATAAAGCGAATAATTGCAACCAGTATGAAAGTTATGGTCATTTCTACGTTCCGGGCAACCTACGCTTCACTCTAGGGCGTTGCTCCACCACATCGAATAGTTAGGGCCTTAGTAGTCGACGCCCGAAGCATAAAATACAAAATAAATAGAACAGTTATTCCATTGTATAACAGGAATAATTGCAGCCAGTGTGAAAGTGGTGGTTATTTCTACGTTCTGGGCAACCTATGCTTCACTCTAGGGCGTCGCTCCACCACATCGAATAGTTACGACCTTAGAGGTCAACGCCTGAAGCATAAAATACAATATAAATCCAACAGCATTTCCATCGTATAAAACGAATAATTGCAACCAGTGTGAAAGTAATGGTCATTTCTACGTTTGGGGCAACATAGGCTTCACTTTTGAACGTTGCCCCACGTGATCGAATAATTAGGACCTTAGAAGTCAACCCCAGAAGCATAAAATACAGTAAAAATACAACAGTTTTTCCATCGTATAACAGGAATAATTGCAACCAGTGTGAAGGTAATGGCCATTTCTACGTTCCGGGCAACCTAGGCTTCACTCTAGGGCGTTGCTCCGCCAGATCGAATAGTTATGGCCTAAGAAGTCAAAGCGAGAAGCATAAAATACAAAATAAAAAGAACAGCTTTTCCATCGTATAACAGGAATAATTGCCACCAGTGTGAAAGATATGGTCATTTCTACGTTCCAGGCAACCGAGGCTTCACTCTAGGGCGTTGCTCCACCACATCGAATAGTTACGACCTCAGAAGTCAACGACTGAAGCATAAAATACAATATAAATGCAACAGTTTTCCATTGTATAAAACGAATAATTGCAACCAGTGTGAAGGTTATGGTAATTTCTAGGTTCCGGGCAACCTAGGCTTCACTCTAGGGCGTTGCTGCGCCAGATCGTATAGTTATGGCCTAAGAAGTCAACGCCAGAAGCATAAAATACAATATAAATAAAACTAGTTTTTCCATCGTATAAAACGAATAATTGCAATCAGTATGAAAGTTATGGTCATTTCTACGTTTCGGGCATCCTAGACTTAACTCTGAGGCATAGCTCCACCAGATCGAATACATAAGGCCTTAGAAGTCAAATCCAAAAGCATAAAATGCAATAAAAATCCAACAGTTTGTCCATCGTATAACAGGAATAATTGCAACCAGTCTGAAAGTGATGGTCATTTCTACGTTCCGGGCAACCCAGGCTTCACTATAGGGCGTTGTACCACCAGATCGAATAGTTAGGGCCTAAGAATTCAGCGCCAGAAGCATAAAGTACAATAAAAATGCAACAGTTTTTCCATCATATAGCCTGAATAATTGCAACCAGTGTGACAGTAATAATCATTTCAACGTTTCGGGCATCCTAGACTTAACTGTGAGGCATTGCTCCACCATATCGAATACATTGGGCCTTAGAAGTCAACGCCAGAAGCATAAAGTACAGTAAAAATCCAACAGTTTGTCCATCGTACAACAGCAATAATTGCAAACAGTGTGAAAGTAATGGTAATTTCTACGTTCCGGGCAACTTAGGCTTCACTCTAGGGCGTTGCTCCACGACATCGAATAGCTACGACCGTTGAGGTCAACGCCTGAAGCATAAAATACAATATAAATACAACAGCTTTTCCATCGTATAAAAAGAATAATTCCAACCAGTGTGAAAGTAATGGTCATTTCTACGTTCCGGGCAACATAGGCTTCACTCCTGGACGTTGCCCCACGAGATCGAATTGCTAGGACGTTAGACGCCAACGCCAGAAGCATAAAATACAATATAAATACAACAGCTTTTCCATCGAATAAAACGAATAATTGCCAACCAGTGTGAAAGTAATGGTCATTTCTACGTTTCGGGCAACCTAGGCTTCACTCTAGGGCGTTGCCCACCACATCGAATAGTTAGGGCCTTAGTAGTCGACGCCCGAAGCATAAAATACATAATAAATAGTACAGATTTTCCATTGTATAAAACGAATAATTGCAACCAGTGTGAAAGTTATGGTCATTTCTACGTTCTGGGCAAGCGAGGCTACACTCTAGGGCGTTACTCCACCAGATCGAATAGTTAGGGCCTATGAATTCAACGCCAGAAGCATAAAATACAATATAAATACACCAGCTTTTCCATCGTATAACAGGAATAATTGCAACCAGTGTGAAGGTAATGGCCATTTCTACGTTCCGGGCAACCTAGGCTTCACTCTAGGGCGTTGCTCCGCCAGATCGAATAGTTATGGCCTAAGAAGTCAAAGCCAGAAGCATAAAATACAATATAAATACAACAGCTTTTCCATCGTGTAACAGGAATAATTGCCACCAGTGTGAAAGATATGGTTATTTCTACGTTCAGGGCAACCTTGGCTTCACTCTATGGCGTTGCTCCACCACATCGAATAGTTAGGGCCTTAGTAGTCGACGCTCGAAGCATAAAACACAAAATAAATACAACAGTTATTCCATCGTATAAAACGAATAATTGCAACCAGTATGAAAGTTATGGTCATTTCTACGTTCCGGGCAACCTAGGCTTCACTCTTGAACGTTGCCCCACGAGATCGAATAGCTAGGACCTTAGAAGTCAACGCCAGAAGCATAAAGTACAGTAAAAATCCAACAGTTTGTCCATCGGCTAACAGGAACAATTGCAAACAGTGTGAAAGTAATGGTCATTTCTACGTTCCGGGCAACCTACGCTTCACCCTAGGGCGTTGCTCCACCACATCGAATAGCTACGACCTTAGAAGTCAACGCCTGAAGCATAAAATACAATATAAATACAACAGCTTTTCCATCGTATAAAACGAATAATTGCAACCAGTGTGAAAGTTATGGTCATTTCTACGTTTCGGGCAACCTAGGCTTCACTCTGGGGCGTTGCTCCACAAGATCGAATAGTTAGGGCCTTAGTAGTCGACGGCCGAAGCATAAAATACAAAATAAATAGAACAGTTTTTCCATTGTATAAAACGAATAAATGCAACCAGTGTGAAAGTTATGGTCATTTCTACGTTCCAGGCAACCGAGGCTTCACTCTAGGGCGTTGCTCCACCACATCGAATAGTTACGACCTCAGAAGTCAACGACTGAAGCATAAAATACAATATAAATGCAACAGTTTTCCATTGTATAAAACGAATAGTTGCAACCAGTGTGAAGGTTATGGTAATTTCTAGGTTCCGGGCAACCTAGGCTTCACTCTAGGGCGTTGCTGCGCCAGATCGTATAGTTATGGCCTAAGAAGTCAACGCCAGAAGCATAAAATACAATATAAATAAAACAGTTTTTCCATCGTATAAAACGAATAATTGCAATCAGTATGAAAGTTATGGTCATTTCTACGTTTCGGGCATCCTAGACTTAACTCTGAGGCATAGCTCCACCAGATCGAATACATAAGGCCTTAGAAGTCAAATCCAAAAGCATAAAATGCAATAAATATCCAACAGTTTGTCCATCGTATAACAGGAATAATAGTGAACCAGCCTGAAAGTGATGGTCATTTCTACGTTCCGGGCAACCCAGGCTTCACTCTAGGGCGTTGTACCACCAGAGCGAATAGTTAGGGCCTAAGAATTCAGCGCCAGAAGCATAAAGTACAATAAAAATGCAACAGTTTTTCCATCATATAGCATGAATAATTGCAACCAGTGTGACAGTAATAATCATTTCAACGTTTCGGGCATCCTAGACTTAACTGTGAGGCCTCGCTCCACCAGATCGAATACATTGGGCCTTAGAAGTCAACGCCAGAAGCATAAAGTACAGTAAAAATCCAACAGTTTGTCCATCGTACAACAGCAATAATTGCAAACAGTGTGAAAGTAATGGTAATTTCTACGTTCCGGCAACCTAGGCTCCACACTAGGGCGTTGCTCCACCAGATCCAATAGCTAGGTCCTAAGACGTCAACGACAGAACCATAAAATGCAAAATAAATACAACAGTTTTTCCACCGTATAAAAAGAATAATTCCAACCAGTGTGAAAGTAATTGTCATTTCTACGTTCCGGGCAACATAGGCTTCACTCGTGGACGTTGCCCCACGAGATCGAATGGCTAGGACCTTAGAAGTCAACGCCAGAGGCATAAAAGACAAAATAAAGGCTACAGTTCTTTCATCGTATAAAACTAATAATTGCAACCAGTGTGAAAGTTATGGTCATTTCTACGTTCCGGGCAACCTAGGCTTCACTCTAGGGCGTTGCTCCACCACATCGAATAGTTTGGGCCTTAGTAGTCGACGCCCGAAGCATAAAAGACAAAATAAATACAACAGTTTTTCCATCGTATAAAGCGAATAATTGCAACCAGTATGAAAGTTATGGTCATTTCTACGTTCCGGGCAACCTACGCTTCACTCTAGGGCGTTGCTCCACCACATCGAATAGTTAGGGCCTTAGAGGTCAACGCCTGAAGCATAAAATACAATATAAATCCAACAGCTTTTCCATCGTATAAAACGAATAATTGCAACCAGTGTGAAAGTAATGCTCATTTCTACGTTTGGGGCAACATAGGCTTCACTCCTGGACGTTGCCCCACGAGATCGAATGGCTAGGACCTTAGAAGCCAACGCCAGAAGCATAAAATACCATAAAAATACAACAGGTTTTCCATCGTATAACAGGAATAATTGCAACCAGTGTGAAAGTAATTGTCATTTCTACGTTCCGCGCAACGCAGGCTTCACTCTAGGGCATCGCTCCACCAGATCGAATAGGTAGGGCCTTAGAAGTCAGCGCCAGAAGCATAAAGTACAGTAAAAATCCAACAGTTTGTCCATCAGATAACAGGAATAATTGCAAACAGTGTGAAAGTAATGGTCATTTCTACGTTCCGGGCAACAAAGGCTTCACTCTGGGGCGTTGCTCCACCAGATCGAATAGGTAGGACCTTAGAAGTCAACGCCAGAAACATAAAATACAATATAAATGCAACAGTTTTTCCATCATATAACAGGAATAATTGCAGCCAGTGTGAAAGTGGTGGTCATTTCTACGTTCCGCGCAACCTAGGCTTCACTCTAGGGCGTTGCTCCACCACGTCGAATAGCTACGTCCTTAGAAGTCAACGCTAGAAGCATAGAATACAACATAAATGCAACAGTTTTCCATTGCATAAAACGAATAATTGCAACCAGTGTGAAAGTTATGGTAATTTCTGCGATCCGGGCAACCTAGGCTTCACTCTAGGGCGTTCCTCCGCCAGATCGAATAGTTAGGTCCTAAGACGTCAACGCCAGAACCATAAAATGCAAAATAAATACAACAGTTTTACCATCGTATAAAAAGAGTAATTCCAACCAGTGTGAAAGTAATTGTCATTTCTACGTTCCGGGCAACATAGGCTCCACTCGTGGACGTTGCCCCACGAGATCGAATGGCTAGGACCTTAGAAGTCAACGCCAGAGGCATAAAAGACAAAATAAAGGCTACAGTTCTTTCATCGTATAAAACTAATAATTGCAACCAGTGTGAAAGTTATGGTCATTTCTACGTTCCGGGCAACCTAGGCTTCACTCTAGGGCGTTGCTCCACCACATCGAATAGTTTGGGCCTTAGTAGTCGACGCCCGAAGCATAAAAGACAAAATAAATACAACAGTTTTTCCATCGTATAAAGCGAATAATTGCAACCAGTATGAAAGTTATGGTCATTTCTACGTTCCGGGCAACCTACGCTTCACTCTAGGGCGTTGCTCCACCACATCGAATAGTTAGGGCCTTAGTAGTCGACGCCCGAAGCATAAAATACAAAATAAATAGAACAGTTATTCCATTGTATAACAGGAATAATTGCAGCCAGTGTGAAAGTGGTGGTTATTTCTACGTTCTGGGCAACCTATGCTTCACTCTAGGGCGTCGCTCCACCACATCGAATAGTTACGACCTTAGAGGTCAACGCCTGAAGCATAAAATACAATATAAATCCAACAGCTTTTCCATCGTATAAAACGAATAATTGCAACCAGTGTGAAAGTAATGGTCATTTCTACGTTTGGGGCAACATAGGCTTCACTTTTGAACGTTGCCCCACGTGATCGAATAATTAGGACCTTAGAAGTCAACCCCAGAAGCATAAAATACAGTAAAAATACAACAGTTTTTCCATCGTATAACAGGAATAATTGCAACCAGTGTGAAGGTAATGGCCATTTCTACGTTCCGGGCAACCTAGGCTTCACTCTAGGGCGTTGCTCCGCCAGATCGAATAGTTATGGCCTAAGAAGTCAAAGCGAGAAGCATAAAATACAAAATAAAAAGAACAGCTTTTCCATCGTATAACAGGAATAATTGCCACCAGTGTGAAAGATATGGTCATTTCTACGTTCCAGGCAACCGAGGCTTCACTCTAGGGCGTTGCTCCACCACATCGAATAGTTACGACCTCAGAAGTCAACGACTGAAGCATAAAATACAATATAAATGCAACAGTTTTCCATTGTATAAAACGAATAGTTGCAACCAGTGTGAAGGTTATGGTAATTTCTAGGTTCCGGGCAACCTAGGCTTCACTCTAGGGCGTTGCTGCGCCAGATCGTATAGTTATGGCCTAAGAAGTCAACGCCAGAAGCATAAAATACAATATAAATAAAACAGTTTTTCCATCGTATAAAACGAATAATTGCAATCAGTATGAAAGTTATGGTCATTTCTACGTTTCGGGCATCCTAGACTTAACTCTGAGGCATAGCTCCACCAGATCGAATACATAAGGTCTTAGAAGTCAAATCCAAAAGCATAAAATGCAATAAAAATCCAACAGTTTGTCCATCGTATAACAGGAATAATTGCAACCAGCTTGAAAGTGATGGTCATTTCTACGTTCCGGGCAACCCAGGCTTCACTCTAGGGCGTTGTACCACCAGATCGAATAGTTGGGGCCTAAGAATTCAGCGCCAGAAGCATAAAGTACAATAAAAATGCAACAGTTTTTCCATCATATAGCATGAATAATTGCAACCAGTGTGACAGTAATAATCATTTCAACGTTTCGGGCATCCTAGACTTAACTGTGAGGCATTGCTCCACCAGATCGAATAGTTAGGGCCTATGAATTCAACGCCAGAAACCTAAAATACAATATAAATGCAACAGTTTTTCCATCGTATAACAGGAGTAATTGCCACCAGTGTGAAAGATATGGTCATTTCTACGTTCCAGGCAACCGAGGCTTCACTCTAGGGCGTTGTTCCACCACAGCGAATAGTTACGACCTTAGAAGTCAACGCCTGAAGCATAAAATACAATATAAATGCAACAGTTTTCCATTGTATAAAACGAGTAATTGCAACCAGTGTGAAGGTTATGGTAATTTCTAGGTTCCGGGCAACCTAGGCTTCACTCTAGGGCGTTGCTGCGCCAGATCGTATAGTTATGGCCTAAGAAGTCAACGCCAGAAGCATAAAATACAATATAAATAAAACAGTTTTTCCATCGTATAAAACGAATAATTGCAATCAGTATCAAAGTTATGGTCATTTCTACGTTTCGGGCATCCTAGACTTAACTCTGAGGCATAGCTCCACCAGATCCAATACACAAGGCCTTAGAAGTCAAATCCAAAAGCATAAAATGCAATAAAAATCCAACAGTTTGTCAATCGTATAACAGGAATAATTGCAACCAGCCTGAAAGTGATGGTCATTTCTACGTTCCGGGCAACCCAGGCTTCTCTCTAGGGCGTTGTACCACCAGATCGAATAGTTAGGGCCTAAGAATTCAGCGCCAGAAGCATAAAGTACAATAAAAATGCAACAGTTTTTCCATCATATAGCATGAATAATTGCAACCAGTGTGACAGTAATAATCATTTCAACGTTTCGGGCATCCTAGACTTAACTGTGAGGCATTGCTCCACCAGATCGAATAGTTAGGGCCTATGAATTCAACGCCAGAAACATAAAATACAATATAAATGCAACAGTTTTTCCATCGTATAACAGGAGTAATTGCCACCAGTGTGAAAGATATTGTCATTTCTACGTTCCAGGCAACCGAGGCTTCACTCTAGGGCGTTGCTCTACCACATCTAATAGCTACGGCCTTAGAAGTCAACGCCAGAAGCATAAAATACAATATAAATGCAACAGTTTTCCATTGTATAAAACGAATAATTGCAACCAGTGTGAAAGTTATGGTAATTTCTACGTTTCAGGCAGCCTAGGCTTCACTCTAGGGCGTTGATCCGCCTGATCGAATAGTTAGGGCCTAAGAAGTCAACGCCAGAAGCATAGAATACAATATAAATACAACAGCTTTTCCATCGTATAACAGGAATAATTGCTACCTGTGTGAAAGATATGGTCATTTCTACGTTCCGGTCAACCTAGGCTTCACTCTAGAGCGTTGCTCCACCACATCGCATAGTTAGGGCCTTAGTAGTCGGCGCCCGAAGCATAAAAGGCAAAATAAATACAACAGTTTTTCCATCGTATAAAACGAATAATTGCAACCAGTATGAAAGTTATGGTCATTTCTACGTTCCGGGCAATCTAGGCTTCACTCTAGGGCGTTGCTCCACCACATCGAATAGTTAGGGCCTTAGTAGTCGACGGCCGAAGCATAAAATACAAAATAAATAGAACAGTTTTTCCATCGTATAACAGGAATAATTGCCACCAGTGTGAAAGATATGGTCATTTCTACGTTCCAGGCAACCTAGGCTTCACTCTAGGGCGTTGCTCCACCACATCGAATAGTTACGACCTTAGAACTCAACGCCTGAAGCATAAAATAAAATATAAATCCAACAGCTTTTCCTTCGTATAAAACGAATAATTGCAACCAGTGTGAAAGTAATGGTCATTTCTACGTTTGGGGCAACATAGGCTTCACTCTTGAACGTTGCCCCACGTGATCGAATAGTTAGGACCTTAGAAGTCAACCCCAGAAGCATAAAATACAGTAAAAATACAACAGTTTTTCCATCGTATAACAGGAATAATTGCCACCAGTGTGAAAGATATGGTCATTTCTACGTTCCAGGCAACCTAGGCTTCACTCTAGGTCGTTGCTCTACCACATCTAATAGCTACGGCCTTAGAAGTCAACGCCAGAAGCATAAAATACAATATAAATGCAACAGTTTTCCATTGTATAAAACGAATAATTGCAACCAGTGTGAAGGTTATGGTCATTTCTAGGTTCCGGGCAACCTAGGCTTCACTCTAGGGCGTTGCTGCGCCAGATCGTATAGTTATGGCCTAAGAAGTCAACGCCAGAAGCATAAAATACAATATAAATAAAACAGTTTTTCCATCGTATAAAACGAATAATTGCAATCAGTATGAAAGTTATGGTCATTTCTACGTTTCGGGCATCCTAGACTTAACTCTGAGGCATAGCTCCACCAGATCGAATACATAAGGCCTTAGAAGTCAAATCCAAAAGCATAAAATGCAATAAAAATCCAACAGTTTGTCCATCGTATAACAGGAATAATTGCAACCAGTCTGAAAGTGATGGTCATTTCTACGTTCCGGGCAACCCAGGCTTCACTCTAGGGCGTTGTACCACCAGACCGAATAGCTACGACCTTAGAGGACAACGCCTGAAGCATAAAATACAATATAAATGCAACAGCTTTTCCACCGAATAAAACGAATAATTGCAACCAGTGTGAAAGTAATGGTCATTTCTACGTTTCGGGCAATCTAGGCTTCACTCTAGGGCGTTGCTCCACCACATCCAATAGTTAGGGCCTTAGTAGTCGACGCCCGAAGCATAAAATACAAAATAAATGGAACAGTTCTTCCATTGTGTAAAACGAATAATTGCAACCAGTGTGAAAGTTATGGTCATTTCTACGTTCTGGGCAACCGAGGCTACACTCTAGGGCGTTACTCCAGCAGATCGAATAGTTATGGCCTATGAATTCAACGCCAGAAGCATAAAATACAATATAAATACACCAGCTTTTCCACCGCATAACAGGAATAATTGCAACCAGTGTGAAAGTAATGGTCATTTCTACGTTCCGGGCAACCTAGGCTACACTCTAGGGCGGTGCTCCACCAGTTCAAATAGTTAGGGCCTAAGAAGTCAACGCCAGAAGCATAAAATACGATATAAATACAACACCTTTTCCATCGTATAGAATGAATAATTGCCACCAGTGTGAAAGTAATGGTCGTTTCTACGTTCCGGGCAACCTAGGCTTCACTCTAGGGCGTTGCTCGACCACATCGAATAGCTACGGCCATAGAAGTCAACGCCAGAAGCATAAAATACAATATAAATACAACAGCTTTTCGATCGTATAACATGAATAATTGCAAACAGTGTGAAGATGATGGTCATTTCTACGTTCCGGGCTACCTAGGCTTCACTCTAGGGCATTGCAGCGCCAGCTCGAATAGCTAGGACCTTAGAAGTCAATGCCAGAAGCAGAAAATGCAATAAAAATGCAACAGTTTTTCCATCGTATTGCATGAATAATTGCAGCCAGTGTGAAAGTGATGGTCATTTCTACGGTCCGGGCAACCTAGGCTCCGCTCTATGGCGTTGCTGCACCAGATCGAAAAGCTAGGGACTTAGAAGTCAACGCCAGAAGCATAAAATACAATAAAAATACAACAGTTTTTCCATCGTATAACAGGAATAACTGCAACCAGTGTGAAAGTACTGGTCACTTCTACGTTCCGGGCAACCTAGGCGTCACTCTAGGGCGTTGCTCCATCCGATCGCATAGTTAGGGCCTAAGGAGTCAAAGCCAGAAGCATGAAATACAATATAAATACAGCAGCTTTTCCATCGTATAAAACGGATAATTGCAACCAGTGTGGAAGTGATAGTCATTTCCACGTTCCGGGTTACCTAGGCTTCAATCTAGCGCGTTGTTCCACCAGATCGAATAGTTAGGGCCTGAGAAGTCAACGCAAGAAGCATAAAATACAATATAAATAGAAGAGTTTTTCCATCTCATAAAATGAGTGACTGCAACCAGTGTGAAAGTACTAATCATTTCGACATTCCGGGCAACCTTGGCTTCACCCTAGGG
The DNA here is from genome assembly GCF_051401765.1 of Calliopsis andreniformis. Taxonomy (NCBI): domain Eukaryota; kingdom Metazoa; phylum Arthropoda; class Insecta; order Hymenoptera; family Andrenidae; genus Calliopsis; species Calliopsis andreniformis. The sequence continues at coordinate 13,263,751 of NW_027480430.1, forward strand.
CGTTGCTGCACCACATCAAATAGCTACGGCCTTAGAAGTCAACGCCAGAAGCATAAAATACAATATAAATACAACAGCTTTTCCATCGTATAAAATGAATATTTGCAAACAGTGTGAAAGTGATGGTCATTCCTACGTTCCGGGCAACCTAGGCTCCGCTCTATGGCGTTGCTGCACCAGGTCGAATAGCTAGGGACTTAGAAGTCGACGCCAGAAGCATAAAATACAATAAAAATACAACAGCTTTTCCATCTTATAAAGTGAATAATTGCAAACAGTGTGAAAGTGAAGGTCATTTCTAGGTCCCGGGCAACCTAGGCTCCGCTCTAGCGCGTTGCTCCACCAGATCGAATATCTAGGGCCTTAGAAGTCAACGCCAGAAGCATAAAATACAAAATAAAACGACATTCTATCCTTCGTATAAAACGAATAATTGCAACCAGTGTGAAAGTAATGCTCATTTCTACGTTCCGGGCAACCTAGGCTTCACTATAGGGCTTTGCTCCACCACGTCGAATAGCTACGGCCTTAGAAGTCAACGCCAGAGGCATAAAATACATCATAAATACAACAGTTTTTCCATTCTATAAAACGAATAATTGCAACCAGTGTGAAAGTGATTGTCATTTCTACGTTCCGGGCAAGATAGGGTTCACTCTTGGACGTTGCCCCACCAGATTGAATAGCTAGGACCTTAGAATTCAACGCAAGAGGCAAAAAATACAATAAAAATACAACAGTTTTACCATCGTATAATATGATTAATTGCAAGCAGTGTGAAAGTAATGGTCATTTCTACGTTCCGGGCAACCTAGGCTACACTCTAGGGCGGTGCTCCACCAGTTCAAATAGTTAGGGCCTAAGAAGTCAACGCCAGAAGCATAAAATACGATATAAATACAACACCTTTTCCATCGTATAGAATGAATAATTGCCACCAGTGTGAAAGTAATGGTCGTTTCTACGTTCCGGGCAACCTAGGCTTCACTCTAGGGCGTTGCTCGACCACATCGAATAGCTACGGCCATAGAAGTCAACGCCAGAAGCATAAAATACAATATAAATACAACAGCTTTTCGATCGTATAACATGAATAATTGCAAACAGTGTGAAGATGATGGTCATTTCTACGGTCCGGGCAACCTAGGCTCCGCTCTATGGCGTTGCTGCACCAGATCGAAAAGCTAGGGACTTAGAAGTCAACGCCAGAAGCATAAAATACAATAAAAATACAACAGTTTTTCCATCGTATAACAGGAATAACTGCAACCAGTGTGAAAGTACTGGTCACTTCTACGTTCCGGGCAACCTAGGCGTCACTCTAGGGCGTTGCTCCATCCGATCGCATAGTTAGGGCCTAAGGAGTCAAAGCCAGAAGCATGAAATACAATATAAATACAGCAGCTTTTCCATCGTATAAAACGGATAATTGCAACCAGTGTGGAAGTGATAGTCATTTCCACGTTCCGGGTTACCTAGGCTTCAATCTAGCGCGTTGTTCCACCAGATCGAATAGTTAGGGCCTGAGAAGTCAACGCAAGAAGCATAAAATACAATATAAATAGAAGAGTTTTTCCATCTCATAAAATGAGTGACTGCAACCAGTGTGAAAGTACTAATCATTTCGACATTCCGGGCAACCTTGGCTTCACCCTAGGGCGTTGCTGCACCACATCAAATAGCTACGGCCTTAGAAGTCAACGCCAGAAGCATAAAATACAATATAAATACAACTGCTTTTCCATCGTATAAAATGAATAATTGCAAGCAGTGTGAAAGTAATGGTCGTTGCTGCGTTCCGGGCAACCTAGGCTTCACTATCGGGCGTTGCTCCACCACATCGAATAGCTACGGCCTTAGAAGTCAACGCCAGAAGCATAAAATACAATATAAATACAACAGCTTTTCCATCGTATAAAATGAATATTTGCAAACAGTGTGAAAGTGATGGTCATTCCTACGTTCCGGGCAACCTAGGCTCCGCTCTATGGCGTTGCTGCACCAGGTCGAATAGCTAGGGACTTAGAAGTCGACGCCAGAAGCATAAAATACAATAAAAATACAACAGCTTTTCCATCTTATAAAGTGAATAATTGCAAACAGTGTGAAAGTGAAGGTCATTTCTAGGTCCCGGGCAACCTAGGCTCCGCTCTAGCGCGTTGCTCCACCAGATCGAATATCTAGGGCCTTAGAAGTCAACGCCAGAAGCATAAAATACAAAATAAAACGACATTCTATCCTTCGTATAAAACGAATAATTGCAACCAGTGTGAAAGTAATGCTCATTTCTACGTTCCGGGCAACCTAGGCTTCACTATAGGGCTTTGCTCCACCACGTCGAATAGCTACGGCCTTAGAAGTCAACGCCAGAGGCATAAAATACATCATAAATACAACAGTTTTTCCATTCTATAAAACGAATAATTGCAACCAGTGTGAAAGTGATTGTCATTTCTACGTTCCGGGCAAGATAGGGTTCACTCTTGGACGTTGCCCCACCAGATTGAATAGCTAGGACCTTAGAATTCAACGCAAGAGACAAAAAATACAATAAAAATACAACAGTTTTACCATCGTATAATATGATTAATTGCAAGCAGTGTGAAAGTAATGGTCATTTCTACGTTCCGGGCAACCTAGGCTACACTCTAGGGCGGTGCTCCACCAGTTCAAATAGTTAGGGCCTAAGAAGTCAACGCCAGAAGCATAAAATACGATATAAATACAACACCTTTTCCATCGTATAGAATGAATAAATGCCACCAGTGTGAAAGTAATGGTCGTTTCTACGTTCCGGGCAACCTAGGCTTCACTCTAGGGCGTTGCTCGACCACATCGAATAGCTACGGCCATAGAAGTCAACGCCAGAAGCATAAAATACAATATAAATACAACAGCTTTTCGATCGTATAACATGAATAATTGCAAACAGTGTGAAGATGATGGTCATTTCTACGTTCCGGGCTACCTAGGCTTCACTCTAGGGCGTTGCAGCGCCAGCTCGAATAGCTAGGACCTTAGAAGTCAATGCCAGAAGCAGAAAATGCAATAAAAATGCAACAGTTTTTCCATCGTATTGCATGAATAATTGCAGCCAGTGTGAAAGTGATGGTCATTTCTACGGTCCGGGCAACCTAGGCTCCGCCCTATGGCGTTGCTGCACCAGATCGAAAAGCTAGGGACTTAGAAGTCAACGCCAGAAGCATAAAATACAATAAAAATACAACAGTTTTTCCATCGTATAACAGGAATAACTGCAACCAGTGTGAAGGTACTGGTCACTTCTACGTTCCGGGCAACCTAGGCGTCACTCTAGGGCGTTGCTCCATCCGATCGCATAGTTAGGGCCTAAGGAGTCAAAGCCAGAAGCATGAAATACAATATAAATACAGCAGCTTTTCCATCGTATAAAACGGATAATTGCAACCAGTGTGAAAGTGATAGTCATTTCCACGTTCCGGGTTACCTAGGCTTCAATCTAGCGCGTTGTTCCACCAGATCGAATAGTTAGGGCCTGAGAAGTCAACGCAAGAAGCATAAAATACAATATAAATAGAAGAGTTTTTCCATCTCATAAAATGAGTGACTGCAACCAGTGTGAAAGTACTAATCATTTCGACATTCCGGGCAACCTTGGCTTCACCCTAGGGCGTTGCTGCACCACATCAAATAGCTACGGCCTTAGAAGTCAACGCCAGAAGCATAAAATACAATATAAATACAACTGCTTTTCCATCGTATAAAATGAATAATTGCAAGCAGTGTGAAAGTAATGGTCGTTGCTGCGTTCCGGGCAACCTAGGCTTCACTATCGGGCGTTGCTCCACCACATCGAATAGCTACGGCCTTAGAAGTCAACGCCAGAAGCATAAAATACAATATAAATGCAACTGCTTTTCCATCGTATAAAAAGGATAATTGTAAACAGTGTGAAAGTAATGGTCATTGCTGCGTTCCGGACAACCTAGGCATCACTCTAGGGCGTTGCTCCACCAGATCGAATTGTTAGGGCCTTAGAAGTCAACGCCAGAAGCATAAAATACAATAAAGATGCAACAGTTTTTCCATCGTATAACAGGAATAACTGCAACCAGCTTGAATGTACTGGTCATTTCTACGTTCCGGGTAACATAGGCATCACTCTAGGGCGTTACTCCATCAGATCGCATAGTTAGTGCATAAGGAGTCAAAGCCATAAGCATGAAATACAATATAAATACTACAGCTTTTCCATCGTATAAAACGGATAATTGCAACCAGTGTGAAGGTGATAATCATTTCTACGTTCCGGGCTACCTAGGCTTCAATCTAGGGCGTTGTTCCACCAGATCGAATAGTTAGGGCCTGAGAAGTCAACGTCAGAAGCATAAGATACAATATAAATAGAAGAGATTTTCCATCTCATAAAATGAGTAACTGCAACCGGTGTGAAAGTACTTGTCATTTCGACGTTCCGGGCAACCTAGGCTTCACCCTAGGGCGTTGCTGCACCACATCAAATAGCTACGGCCTTAGAAGTCAACGCCAGAAGCATAAAATACAATGTAAATACAACTGCTTTTCCATCGTATAAAATGAATAATTGCAAACAGTGTGAAAGTAATGGTCATTGCGGCGTTCCGGGCAACCTAGGCTTCAGTCTAGGGCGTTGCTCCACCACATCGAATAGCTACGGCCTTAGAAGTCAACGCCGGAAGCATAAAGTACAATTTATATACAACAGCTTTTCCATCGTATAAAATGGATAATTGCAAACAGTGTGAAGATGATGGTCATTTCTACGATCCGGGCAACCTAAGCTTCAGTGTAGGGCGTTGTTCCACCAGATCGATTAGTTAGGGTCTGAGAATTCAACGTCAGAAGCATAAAATACAATATAAATACAACAGCTTTTCCATCGTATAAAACGAATAATTGCAACCAGTGTGAAAGTAATGGCCATTTCTACGTTCCGGGCATCCTAGACTTAACTCTGAGTCATTGCTCCACCAGATCGAATAGATAGGGCCTTAGAAGTCAACGCAAGAAGCATAAAGTACAATAAAAATGCAACAGTTATTCCATCGTATAACAGGAATAATTGCAAACAGTGTGAACGTAATGGTCATTTCTGCGCTCCGGGCAACCTAGGCTTCACTCTAGGGCGATGCTCCACCACATCGAATAGTTAGGGCCTTAGAAGTCAACGCCGGAAGCATAAAATACAATATAGATAGAAGAGTTTTTCCATCTCATAAAATGAATAATTGTAAACAGTGTGAACGTAATGGTCATTTCTATGTTCCGGGCAACCTAGGCTTCACTCTAGGGCGTTGCTGCACCAGATCGAATTGTTAGGGCCTTAGAAGTCAACGCCAGAAGCATAAAATACAATAAAGATGCAACAGTTTTTCCATCGTATAACAGGAATAACTGCAACCAGCTTGAATGTACTGGTCATTTCTACGTTCCGGGTAACATAGGCATCACTCTAGGGCGTTACTCCATCAGATCGCATAGTTAGTGCCTAAGGAGTCAAAGCCATAAGCATGAAATACAATATAAATACTACAGCTTTTCCATCGTATAAAACGGATAATTGCAACCAGTGTGAAGGTGATAATCATTTCTACGTTCCGGGCTACCTAGGCATCAATCTAGGGCGTTGTTCCACCAGATCGAATAGTTAGGGCCTGAGAAGTCAACGCCAGAAGCATAAAATACAATATAAATAGAAGAGCTTTTCCATCCCATAAAATGAGAAACTGCAACCAGTGTGAAAGTACTTGCCATTTCTACGTTCCGGGCAACCTAGGCTGCACTCTAGGGCGTTGCTCCACCACATCAAATAGCTATGGCTTTTGAAGCCAACGCCAGAAGCATAAAATACAATATAAATAGAAGAGTTTTTCCATCTCATAAAATGAGTAACTGCAACCAGTGTGAAAGTACTTATCATTTCTACGTTCCGGGCAACCTAGGCTTCACTCTAGGGCGCTGCTCCAGCACATCAAATAGCTACGGCCTTAGAAGTCAACGCCAGAAGCATAAAATACGATATAAATACAATACCTTTTCCATCGTATAGAATGAATAATTGCCACCAGTGTGAAAGTAATGGTCATTTCTACGTTCCGTGCAACCTAGGCGTCAGCCTAGGTCGTTGTTCCACCACATCTAATAGCTACTGCCTTAGAAGTCAACGCCAGAAGCATAAAATACAATATTAATACAACAGCTTTTCCATCGTATAAAATGAATATTTGCAAACAGTGTGAAAGTGATGGTCATTTCTACGTTCCGGGCAACCTAGGCTCCGCTCTATGGCGTTGCTGCACCAGGTCGAATAGCTAGGGACTTAGAAGTCGACGCCAGAAGCATAAAATACAATAAAAATACAACAGCTTTTCCCTCTTATAAAGTGAATAATTGCAAACAGTGTGAAAGTGAAGGTCATTTCTAGGTCCCGGGCAACCTAGTCTCCGCTCTAGCGCGTTGCTCCACCAGATCGAATAGGTAGGGACTTAGAAGTCAAGGCCAGAAGCATAAAATACAATAAAAAAACAACAGTTTTTCCATTGTATAATGGGAATGATTGCAACCAGTGTGACAGTAATGGTCATTTCTACGTTCCGTGCAACCTAGGCTTCACTCTAGGGAGTTGCTCGACCACATCGAATAGCTACCGCCTGAGAAGTCAACGCCAGAAGCATAAAATACAATATAAATACAACAGCTTTTCCATCGTATAAAATGAATAATTGCAAACAGTGTGAAGATGATGGTCATTTCTACGTTCCGGGCTACCTAGGCTTCACTCTAGGGCGTTGCACCGCCAGCTCGAATGGCTAGGGCCTTAGAAGTCAATGCCAGAAGCAGAAAATGCAATAAAAATGCAACAGTTTTTCCATCGTATTGCATGAATAATTGCAACGAGTGTGAAAGTGATGGTTTTTTCTACGTTCCGGGCAACCTAGGCTCCACTCTATGGCGTTGCTGCACCAGATCGAATAGCTAGGGACTGAGAAGTCAACGCCAGAGGCATAAAATACATCATAAATACAACAGTTTTTCGATTGTATAAAACGAATAATTGCAACCAGTGAGAAAGTTGTGGTCATTTCTACGTTCCGGGCAACATAGGGTTCACTCTTGGACGTTGCCCCACCAGATTGAATGGCTAGAACCTTAGAATTCAACGCAAGAGGCAAAAAATACAATATAAATAAAACAGTTTTTCCATCGTATAAAAGGAATAATTGCAACCAGTGTGATAGTAATGGCCGTTTCTACGTTCCGGGCAACCTAGGCTTCACTCTAGGGCGTTGCTCCACCAGATCGAATAGCTAGGGCCTTAGAAGTCAACGCCAGAAGCATAAAATACAAAATAAAACAACATTCTTTCCTTCGTATAAAACGAATAATTGCAACCACTGTGAAAGCTATGGTCATATCTACGTTCCGGGCAACCTAAGCTTGACTCTAGGGCGTTGCTCCACCAAATCGAATAGCTAGGGTTTTAGAAGACAACGCCCGAAGCATAAAATACAATAAAGATACAACAGTTTTTCCATCGTATAGCAGGAATAATTGCAACAAGCGTGAAGGTAATGGTCATTTCTACGTTTCGGGCAACCTAGGCTTTACTCTAGGGCGCTGCTCCACCAGATCGAATAGCTAGGGTCTTAGAAGTCAACGCCCGAAGCATGAAATACAATAAAGATACAACAGCTTTTCCATCGAATAACAGGAATATTAGCAACCAGAGTGAAGGTGGTGGTCACTTCAACGTTCCGGGCAACCCAGGCTTCACTCTAGGGCGTTGGTCAACCAAAGCGAATAGTTAGGGCCTAAGAAGTCAACGTCAGAATCATAAACTACAAAATAAATACAACAGTTTTTCCATCGTGTAAAAAGGATAATTGCAACCAGTGTTAAAGTTATGGTCGCTTCTACGTTCCGGGCAAACTAGGCTTGACTCTAGGGCGTTGCTCCTCCTAATGGAATAGGTATGGCTATAGAAGTCAATGCCTGTAGCATAAAATACAATAAAGATACAAGAGTTTCTCCATCGTATAACAGGTATAATTGCAACCAGTGTGAAGGTAATGGTCATTTCTACGTTCCGTGCAACCTAGGCGTCAACCTAGGTCGTTGTTCCACCTCATCTAATAGCTACAGCCTTAGAAGTCAACGCCAGAAGCATAAAATACAATAAAAATGCAACAGTTTTTCCATCGTATTGCATGAATAATTGCAACGAGTGTGAAAGTGATGGTCATTTCTACGTTTCGGGTTACCTAGGCGTCACTGTAGGGCGTTGCTCCATCAGATCGCATAGTTATGGCCTAGGGAGTCAAAGCCAGAAGCATGAAATACAATATAAATACAGCAGCTTTTCCATCGTATAAAACGGATAATTGCAACCAGTGTGAAAGTGATAGTCATTTCCACGTTTCGGGTTACCTAGGCTTCAATCTAGGGCGTTGTTCCACCACATCGAATAGTTAGGGCCTGAGAAGTCAACGCAAGAAGCATAAAATACAATATAAATAGAAGAGTTTTTCCATTGTATAATGGGAATGATTGCAACCAGTGTGACAGTAATGGTCATTTCTACGTTCCGGGCTACCTAGGCTTCACTCTAGGGCGTTGCACCGCCAGATCGAATGGCTAGGGCCTTAGAAGTCAATGCCAGAAGCAGAAAATGCAATAAAAATGCAACAGTTTTGCCATCGTATTGCATGAATAATTGCAACCAGTGTGAAAGTGATGGTCATTTCTACGTTCCGGGCAACCTAGGCTCCACTCTATGGCGTTGCTGCACCAGATCGAATAGCTAGGGACTTAGAAGTCAACGCCAGAAACATAAAATACAATAAAAATACAACAGCTTTTCCATAGTATAAAATGAATAATTGCAAACAGTGTGAAAGTGATGGTCATTTCTAGGTCCCGGGCAACCTAGGCTCCGCTCCAGCGCGTTGCTCTACCAGATCGAATAGCTAGGGCCTTAGAAGTCAAGGCCAGAAGCATAAAATACAAAATAAAACAACATTCTTTCCTTCGTATAAAACGAATAATTGCAACCACTGTGAAAGTTATGGTCATATCTACGTTCCGGGCAACCTAAGCGTGACCCTAGTGCGTTGCTCCACCAGATCGAATAGCTAGGGTCTTAGAAGTCAACGCCCGGAGCATAAAATACAATAAAGGTACAACAGTTTTTCCATCGTTTAGCAGGAATAATTGCAACAAGCGTGAAGGTAATGGTCATTTCTACGTTTCGGGCAACCTAGGCTTTACTCTAGGGCGCTGCTTCACCAGATCGAATAGCTAGGGTCTTAGAAGTCAACGCCCGAAGCATAAAATACAATAAAGATACAACAGTTTTTCCGTCGAATAACAGGAATATTTGCAACCAGAGTGACGGTGGTGGTCATTTCCGCGTTCCGGGCAACCTAGGCTTCACTCTAGGGCGTTGGTCAACCAGAGCGAATAGTTAGGGCCTAAGAAGTCACCGTCTGAATCATAAAATTCAAAATAAATACAACAGTTTTTCCATCGTATAAAAAGGATAATTGTAAACAGTCTGAAAGTAATGGTCATTGCTGCGTTCCGGACAACCTAGGCTTCACTCTATGGCGTTGCTGCTCCAGATCGAATAGCTAGGGACTTAGAAGTCAAAGCCAGAAGTATGAAATGCAATATAAATACAGAAGCTTTTCCATCGTATAAAACGGATACTTGCAACCAGTGTGAAAGTGATAGTCATTTCCACGTTTCGGGTTACCTAGGCTTCAATCTAGGGCGTTGTTCCACCACATCGAATAGTTAGGGCCTGAGAAGTCAACGCAAGAAGCATAAAATACAATATAAATAGAAGAGTTTTTCCATTGTATAATGGGAATGATTGCAACCAGTGTGACAGTAATGGTCATTTCTACGTTCCGGGCTACCTAGGCTTCACTCTAGGGCGTTGCACCGCCAGATCGAATGGCTAGGGCCTTAGAAGTCAATGCCAGAAGCAGAAAATGCAATAAAAATGCAACAGTTTTGCCATCGTATTGCATGAATAATTGCAACCAGTGTGAAAGTGATGGTCATTTCTACGTTCCGGGCAACCTAGGCTCCACTCTATGGCGTTGCTGCACCAGATCGAATAGCTAGGGACTTAGAAGTCAACGCCAGAAACATAAAATACAATAAAAATACAACAGCTTTTCCATAGTATAAAATGAATAATTGCAAACAGTGTGAAAGTGATGGTCATTTCTAGGTCCCGGGCAACCTAGGCTCCGCTCCAGCGCGTTGCTCCACCAGATCGAATAGCTAGGGCCTTAGAAGTCAACGCCAGAAGCATAAAATACAATAAAAATACAACAGTTTTTCCATCGTTTAGCAGGAATAATTGCAACAAGCGTGAAAGTAATGGTATTTCTACGTTTCGGGCAACCTAGGCTTTACTCTAGGGCGCTGCTCCACCAGATCGAATAGCTAGGGTCTTAGAAGTCGACGCCCGAAGCATAAAATAAAATAAAGATACAACTGTTTTTCCGTCGAATAACAGGAATATTTGCAACCAGAGTGACGGTGGTGGTCATTTCCGCGTTCCGGGCAACCTAGGCTTCACTCTAGGGCGTACCTCCACCAGATCGAATAGGTTGGGCCTTAGTAGTCAACGCCAGAAACATAAAATGCAATATAAATACAACAGTTTTTCCATCGTATAACAGGAATAATTGCCACCAGTGTGAAAGATATGGTCATTTCTACGTTCCAGGCAACCCAGGCTTCACTCTAGGGCGTTGCTCCACCACATCGAACAGCTACGGCCTTAGAAGTCAACGTCAGAAGCATAAAATACAATATAAATGCAACAGTTTTTCCATCGTATAACAGGAGTAATTGGAGCCAGTGTGAAAGTGGTGGTCATTTCTACGTTCCGGGCAGCCTAGGCTTCACTCTAGGGCGTTGCTCCACCAGATCGAATAGCTACGCCCTTGGAACTCAGCGCCGGAAGCATAAAATACAATATAAATACAAAAGTTTTTTCATCGTATAACAGGAATAATTGCCACCAGTGCGAAAGATATGGTCATTTCTACGTTCGAGGCAACCTAGGCTTCACTCTAGGGCGTTGCTTCACCACATCGAATAGCTACGGCCTTAGAAGTCAACACCCGAAGCATAAAATGCAATATAAATGCAGCAGTATTTCCATCGTATAGCATGAATAATTGCAACCAGTGTGAAAGTTATGATCATTTCGTCGTTTCGGGCATCCTAGATTTAACTGTGAGGCGTTGCACCACCAAACCGAATAGCTAGGGCCTTAGAAGTCAACGCCGGAAGCATAAAGTTCAATATAAATACAACAGTTTTTCCATCGTATAGCAGGAATAATTGATACAGTGTGAAGGTAATGGTCATTTCTACGTTCCGGGCAACATAGGTTTCGCTCTAGGGCGTTGTTCAACCAGATCGAATAGTTAGGGCCTTAGAAGTCAACGCCCGAAGCATAAAATACAAAATAAATAGAACAGCTTTTCCATTTCTTAAAACGAATAGTTGCAATCGGTGTGAAAGTTATGGTCATTTCTACGTTCCGGGCAGCCTAGGCTTCACTCTAGGTCGTTGCTCCACCAGATCGAATAGCTACGCCCTTAGAAATCAACGCCGGAAGCATAAAATACAATATAAATACAAAAGTTTTTTCATCGTATAACAGGAATAATCGAAGCCTCGGTTGCCCTGAACGTAGAAATGACCATTACTTTCACACTGGTTGCAATTATTCGTTTTATACGATGGAAAAACTGTTGTATTTATTTTGTATTTTATGCTTCGGCCGTTGACATCTAAGGCCCTAACTATTCGATCGGGTGGAGCAACGCCCTAGAGTGAAGCCTAGGTTGCCCGAAACGTAGAAATAGCCATAACTTTCATACTGGTTGCAACTATTCGTTTTATGGAATGGAAAAACTGTTCTATTTATTTTGTATTTTATGCTTCGGGCGTTGACTTCTAAAGCCCTAACTATTCGATCTGGTGGAACAACGCCCTAGAGCGAAACCTATGTTGCCCGGAACGTAGAAATGACCAGTACCTTCACACTGGTTGCAATTATTCCTGTTATCCGATGGACAAGCTGTAGGATTTTTATTATACTTTATGCTTCTGACGTTGACTTCTAAGGCCCTATGTATTCGATCTGGTGGAGCAATACCTCAGAGTTAAGTCTAGGATGCCCGGAGCGTAGAAATGGCCATTACTTTCGCACTGGTTGCAATTATTCGGTTTATACGATGGGAAAACTGTTGTACTTATATCGTATTTTATGCTTCTGGCGTTCACTTCTTAAGCCCTATCTATACGGTGTGGTGGTACAACGCCCTAGAGTGAAGCCCAGGTTGCCCGGAGCGTAGAAATGACCATAACTTTCACACCGATTGCAACTATTCGTTTTAAGAAATGGAAAAGCTGTTCTATTTATTTTGTATTTTATGCTTCGGGCGTTGACTTCTAAGGCCCTAACTATTCGATCTGGTTGAACAACGCCCTAGAGCGAAACCTATGTTGCCCGGAACGTAGAAATGACCATTACCTTCACACTGTATCAATTATTCCTGCTATACGATGGACAAACTGTAGGATTTTTACTGTATTTTATGCTACTGGCGTTGACTTCTTAGGCCCTACCTTTTGGATCTGGTGGAGCAACGCCCTAGAGTGAAGCGTAGGTTGCCCGGAACGTAGAAATGACCATTACTTTCACACTGTTTGCAATTATTCATTATATAGGATGGAAAAACTGTTGTATTTATATTGTATTATATGCTTCTGGCGTTGACTTCTAAAGCCGTAGCTATTCGGCCTGGTAGAGCAACGCCCTAGAGTGAAGCCTAGGTTGCCCGAAACGTTGAAATTACCAGTACCTTCACACTGGTTGCAGTTATTTCTGTTATGCGATGGAAAAGCTGTTGTATTTATATTGTATTTTATGCTCCTGGTGTTGACTTCTTAGGACCTAACTATTCGATCTGGTGTATCAACGCCTCAGAGCTATATCTAGGATACCCGGATCGTAGAAGTGGCCGTCACTTTCACACTGGTTGCAATTATCCGTATTATACGATGGTAAAGCTGTTGTATTTATATTGTGTTTTATGCTTCTGGCGTTGACTTCTGAGGCGCTAGCTATTCGATCTGGTGGAGCAATGCCTCAGAGTTATATCTAGGATGCAAGGAACGTAGAAATGGCAGTCACTTTCAGACTGGTTGCAATTATTCGTTTTATACGATGGAAAAGCTGTTGTATGTATATTGTGTTTTATGCTTCTGGCGTTGACTTATTAGGCCCTAACTATTCGATCTGGTGGAGCAACACTCTAGAGTGAAGCCTAGGTTGCCCGGAACGTAGAAATGACCATAACTTTCACACCGGCTGCAATTAATCTTTTTACACGAAGGAAAAACTGTGGTATTTTTATTGTATTTTATGCTTCGGGCGTTTGCTTCTAAGGGCCTAACTATTCGAACCAGTGGAGCAACGCCCTAGAGTGAAGCCTAGGTTGCCCCGAAGGTAGAAATGACCAGTACCTTCACACTGGTTGCAGTTATTCCTGTTATACGATGGAAAAGCTGTTGTATTTATATTGTGTTTTATGCTTCTGGTGCCGACTTCTTAGGCCGTGGCCATTCGATCTAGTGGAGCAACGTCCCAGTGTGAAGCCTAGGTTGCCCGGAATGTAGAAATGACCATTCACTTTCACCCTGTTTGCAATAATTCATTTTATACGATGGCAAAACTGTTGTATTTATATAGTATTTTATGCTTCTGGCGTTGACTTCGAAGTCGCTAGGTATTCGATCTGGTGGAGCAAGGCCCTAAAGTGAAGCCTAGGTTGCCGAAACGTAGAAATGATCATTACTTTCACACTGTTTGCAATTATTCATTTCATACGATGCAAAAACTGTTGAATTTATATTTTATTTTATGCTTCTGGCGTTGACGTCTAAGGCCGTAGCCATCCGCTCTGTTGGAGGAACGCCCTAGAGTGTAGCCTAGGTTGCCCGGAACGTAGAAATGACCTGTACCTTCACACTGGTTGCAGTTATTCCTGTTATACGATGGAAAAGCTGTTGTATTTATATTGTATTTTATGCTTCTGGCGTTGACTTCTAAGTCCCTAGCTATTCGATCTGGTGGAGCAACGCCCTAGAGTGAAGCCTAGGTTGCACGGAAGGTAGAAGTGACCATTACTTTCAGGCTGCTTGCAATTATTCCTGTTATACGATGGAAGGACTGTTGTATTTTTATAGTATTTTATGCTTCTGGCGTTGACTTCGTAGGCCCTCACTATTCGATCTGGTGGATCAACGCCCTAGAGTGAAGCCAAGGTTATCCGGAACGTAGAAATGACCAGTACTTTCACACTGGTTGCAATTATTCCTGTTATACGATGGAAAAGCTGTTGTATTTCTATTGTATTTTATGCTTCTGGCGTTGACTTCTTAGGCCCTAACTACTGGATCTAGTGGTCCAACGCCCTAGAGTGAAGCCTAGGTTGCCCGGAACGTAGAAGTGACCATTACTTTCACACTGGTTGCAATTATTCCCGTTATTCGATGGAAAAACTGTTGTATTTTTATTATATTTTATGTTTCGGGCGCTGACTTCTAAGGCCCTAGCTATTCGATCTGGTGGAGCAACGCCCTAGAGTGAAGCCTAGGTAGCGCGGAAAGTAGAAATGACCATTACCTTCACAATGCTTGCAATTATTCCTCTTATACGATAGAAGGACTATTGTATTTTTATAGTATTTTATGCTTCTGGCGTTGACTTCTTAGGCCCTAACTATTCGTTCTGGTGGATCAACGCCCTGGAGTGAAGCCAAGGTTACCCGGAACGTAGAAATGACCTGTACTTTCACACTGGTTGCAATTATTCCTGTTATACGATGGAAGGACTGTTGTATTTTTATAGTATTTTATGCTTCTGGCGTTGACTTCTCAGGCCCTCACTATTCGATCTGGTGGATCAACGCCCTAGAGTGAAGCCAAGGTTATCCGGAACATAGAAATGACCAGTACTTTCACACTGGTTGCAATTATTCCTGTTATACGATGGAAAAGCTGTTGTATTTCTATTGTATTTTATGCTTCTGGCGTTGACTTCTTAGGCCCTAACCACTGGATCTAGTGGTCCAACGCCCTAGAGAAAAGCCTAGGGTGCCCGGAACGTAGAAGTGACCATTACTTTCACACTGCTTGCAATTATTCCCGTTATACGATGGAAAAACTGTTGTATTTTTATTGTATTTTATGCTTCGGGCGTTGACTTCTAAGGCTCTAGCTATTCCATTTGGTGGAGCAACGCCCTAGGGTCAATCCTAGGTTGCCCGAAACGTAGAAATGACCATTACTTTCACACTGGTTGCAATTATTCATGCTAAACGATGGAAAAGCTGTTGTATTTTTATTGTATTTTATGCTTCTGGCGTTGACTTCTAAGGCTCTAGCTATTCGATTTGGTGGAGCAACGCCCTAGGGTCAATCCTAGGTTGCCCGAAACGTAGAAATGACCATTACTTTCACACTGGTTGCAATTATTCATGCTAAACGATGGAAAAAGTGTTGCATTTTTATTGTATTTTATGCTTCTGGCGTTGGCTTTATAGGTCCTAACTATTCGGTCTGGTGGAGCAACGCCCTAGAGTGGAGCCTAGGTTGCACGGAACGTAGAAATGACCATAACTTTCACACTGGTTGCAATTATTCGGTTTATACGATGGAAAGACTGTTGTGTTTTTATAGTATTTTATGCTTCTGGCGTTGACTTCTTAGGCCCTAACTATTCGATCTGGTGGATCAACGCCCTAGAGTCAAGCCAAGGTTACCCGGAACGTTGAAATGACCAGTACTTTCACACTGGTTGCAATTATTCCTGTTATACGATGGAAAAGCAGTTGCATTTTTATTGTATTTTATGCTTCTGGCGTTGACTTCTTAGGCCCTAACTACTGGATCTAGTGGTCCAACGCCCTAGAGTGACGTCTTGGTTGCGCGGAACGTAGAAATGACCATTACCTTCACACTGGTTGCAATTATTCCTGCTATATGATGGCAGGACTGTTGTATTTTTATAGTATTTTATGCTTCTGGCGTTGACTTCTTAGGCCCTAACTATTCGATCCATTGGAGCAACGCCCTAGGGCGAAGCCTAGGTTGTCCGGAACGTAGAAATGGCCATTACTTTCAAACAGGTTGCAATTATTCGTTTTATACGATGGAAAAACTGTTCTACTTATATCGTATTTTATGCTTCTGGCGTTGACCTCTCAGGCCCTAACTATTCGATCTGGTGGCACAACGCACTAGAGTCAAGCCTAGTTTGCCCGGATCGTAGAAATGACCATAACTTTCACACTGGTTGCAATTATTCGCTTTATACGTTGTAAAAACTGTTGTATTTAATAGTATCTTATGCTTCTGGCGTTGACTTCTTAGGCCCTAACTATTCGATCTGGTGGATCAGCGTCCTAGAGTGAAGCCTAGGTTGCGCGGAACGTAGAAATGACCATTACCTTCACACTGGTTGCAATTATTCCTGTTATACGATAGAAGGACTATTGTAATTTTATAGTATTTTATGCTTCTGGCGTTGACTTCTAAGGCCCTAGCTATTCGATCTGGCGGAGCAACGCCCTAGAGTGCAGCCTAGGTTGCGCGGAACGTAGAAATGACTTTTACTTTCACACTGGTTGCAATTATTCCTGTTATACGATAGAAGGACTATTGTATTTTAAAAGTATTTTATGCTTCTGGCGGTGACTTCTTAGCCTCTAACTATTCGATCTGGTGGATCAGCGCCCTAGAGTGAAGCCAATGTTACCCGGAACGTAGAAATGACCTGTACTTTCACGCTGGTTGCAATTATTCCTGTTATACGATGGAAAAGCTGTTGTACTTTTATTGTATTTTATGTTTCTGGCGTTGACTTCTTAGGCCCAAACTATTGGATCTGGTGGTCCAACGCCCTAGAGTGAAGCCTAGGTTGCCCGGAACGTAGAAGTGACCATCACCTTCACACTGGTTGAAATTATTCCCGTTATACGATGGAAAAACTGTTGTATTTTTATTGTATTTTATGCTTCTGGCGTTGACTTCTTAGGCCCTAACTACTGGATCTAGTGGTCCAACGCCCTAGAGTGAAGCCTAGATTGCCCGGAACGTAGAAGTGACCATTACTTTCACACTGGTTGCGATTATTCCCGTTACACGATGGAAAAACTGTTGTATTTTTATTGTATTTTATGTTTCGGGCGTTGACATCTTAGGCCCTAGCTATTCGATCTCGTGGAGCAACGCCCTAGGGCGAAGCCTAGGTTGCCCGGAACGTAGAAATGGCCATTACTTGCACACTGGTTGCAAGTATTCGTTTTATACGATGGAAAAACTGTTGTACTTATATCGCATTTTATGCTTCTGGCGTTGACTTCTTAGGACCTAACTATTCGACCTGGAGGCACAACGGACTAGAGTGAAGTCTAGTTTGCCCGGAATGTAGAAATGACCATTACTTTCACACTGGTTGCACTTATTCGCTTTATACGATTGAAAAACTGTTGCATTTATATTGTATTTTATGCTTCTGGCGTTGACTTCATAGGTCCTATCTATTCGGTCTGGTGGAACAACGCCCTAGAGTGAAGCCTAGGTTGCCCGGAACGTAGAAATGACCATCACTTTCACACTGGTTGCAATTACTCCTGTTATACGATGGAAAAACTGTTGTATTTACATTGTATTTTATGCTTCTGGCATTGAATTCTAAGGCCGTAGCTATTCGATGTGGTGGAGCAACGCCCTAGAGTGAGGCCTAGGTTGCCCCGAAGGTAGAAATGACCAGTACCTTCACACTGGTTGCAGTTATTCCTGTTATACGATGGAAAAGCTGTTGCATTTATATTGTGTCTTATGCTTCTGGTGCCGACTTCTTAGGCCGTAGCTATTCGATCTGGTGGAGAAACGCCCTAGAGTGAAGCCTAGGTTGCCCGGAACGTAGAAATGACTATCACTTTCACACTGGTTGCAATTATTCGATTTATACGATGGAAAGGCTGTTGTATTTTTATTGTATTTTATGCTTCGGGCGTTGACTTCCAAGTCGCTAGCTATACGATGCGGTGGAGCGGTGCCCGAGAGCGAAGCGTTGGTTGCCCGGAACGTATAAATGACCAGTACCTGCACACAGGTTGCAGTTATTCCTGTCACACGGTGGAAAAGCTGTTGTATTTATATTGTATTTTACGCTCCTGGTGTTGACTTCTTAGGCCCTGACTATCCGATCTGGTGGATCACCGCCTCAGAGTTATATCTAGGATGCCGGCAACGTAGAAATGGCCGTCACTTTCACACTGGTTGCAATTATTCGTTTTTTACGATGGAAAAGTTGTTGTATTTATATAGTGTTTTATGCTTCTGGCGTTGACTTCTTAGGGCCTAACTATTCGATCTGGTGGAGCAACGCCCTGGAGTGTAGCCTAGGTTGCCCGGAACGTAGAAATGACCATTACCTTCACACAGGTTGCAATTACACCAGTTATACGATGCAAAAACTGTTGTATTTATATTGTATTTAATGCTTCTGTCGCTGACTTCTAAGGCGGTAGCTATTCGTTTTGGTGGAGCAACGCCCTAGGGTCAATCCTAGGTTGACCGAAACGTAGAAATGACCATTACTTTCACACTTGTTGCAATTATTCATGCTAAACGATGGAAAAACTGTTGCATTTTTATTGTATTTTATGCTTCTGACGTTGGCTTTATAGGTCCTAACTATTCGGTCTGGTGGATCAACGCCCTAGAGTGAAGCCTAGGTTGCACGGAACGTAGAAATGACCATAACTTTCACACTGGTTGCAATTATTCGGTTTATACGATGGAAAAACTGTTGTGTTTTTATAGTATTTTATGCTTCTGGCGTTGACTTCTTAGGCCCTAACTATTCGATCTGGTGGATCAACGCCCTAGAGTGAAGCCAAGGTTACCCGGAACGTTGAACTGACCAGTACTTTCACACTGGTTGCAATTATTCCTGTTTTACGATGTAAAAGCTGTTGTACTTTTATTGTATTTAATGTTTCTGGCGTTGACTTCTTAGGCCCTAACTATTCGATCTGGTGGAGCAACGCCCTAGAGTGAAGGCTAGGTTGCCGGGAACGTAGAAATGACCGTTACTTTCACATTGGTTGCTATTATTCCTGTTATACGAAGGAAAAACTGTTGTATTTATATTGTATTTTATGCTTCTGTCGTTAACTTCTTAGGCCCTAACTATTCGACGGGGTGGAACAACGCCCTAGAGTGAAGCCTAGGATGTCCGGAACGTAGAAATGACCTTAACCTTCATACTGGATGCAATTATATGTTTTATACGATGGAAAAACTGTTGTATTTACATTGTGTTTTATGCTTCTGGCGTTGACTTCTAAGGCCCTAGCTATTCTATCTTGTGGGGCAACGCCCTAGGGTGAAGCCTAGGTTGCCCGGAACGTAGAAATTTCAATGTCTTTCTCACTGGTTGCAATTATTCCTGCTATACGATGGAAAAACTGTTGTTTTTTATTGTATTTTATGCTTCAGGCGTTGTCTTCTAAGTTCGTAGCTATTCGGCGGGGTGGAGCAACGCCCTAGAGTGAAGCCTAGGTTGCCCGGAATGTAGAATTGACCATTACTTTCACACTGATTGCAAATATTCATTTTATACAGTGGAAAGGCTGTTGTATTTACATTGTATTTTATGCTTCTGGCGTTGACGTCTAAGGTCGTAGCTACTCGATGTGGTGGAGCAACGCCCTAGAGTGAAGCCTAGGTTGCCCGAAACGTAGGAATGACCATTACTTTCACACTGGTTGCAATTATTCATGCTATGCTGTGAAAAACCCGTTGCATTTTTATTGTCTTTTATGCTTCTGGCGTTGACTTCTTAGGCCCTAACTATTCGATCTGGTGGAACGACGCCCTAGAGTGAAGCCTACGTTGCGCGGAACGTAAGAATGACTTTTACTTTCACACTGGTTGCAATTATTCCTGTTATACGATGGAAAACCTGCTGTATTTTTATTGTATTTTATGCTTCTGGCGTTGGCTTCTAAAGTCCTAGCCATTCGATCTCGTGGGGCAACGTCCAGGAGTGAAGCCTATGTTGCCCGGAACGTAGAAATGACCATTACTTTCACACTGGTTGGAATTATTCTTTTTACACAATGGAAAAGCTGTTGTATTTATTTTGTATTTTATGCTTCTGGCGTTGACTTCTTAGGCCCTTACTATTCGATCTGGCGGAGGAACGCCCTAGAGTGAAGCCTATGATGCCCGAAACGTTGAAATGACCATAACTTTCACACTGGTTGCAATTATTCGTTTTATACGATGGAAAAGCTGTTGCATTTATATTGTATTTTATGCTTCTGGCGTTGAATTCTAAGGCCCCAACTAATCGATCTGTTGGAACAACGCCCTAGAGTGAAGCCTAGGTTACTCGGAACGTAGAAATTACCATAACTTTCACACTGGACGCAATTCTTCGTTTTATACAATGGAAAGACTGTTGTATTTATATTGTATTTTATGCTTCTGCCGTTGACTTCTTAGGTCCTAACTATTCAATTTGGTGGAGCAACGCCCTAGAGTCAAGCCTAGGTTGCCTGGAACGTAGAAATGACCATATCTTTCACACTGGTGCCAATTATTTCTGTTATACGATGGAAAAACTGTTGTATTTGTATTGTATTTTATGCTTCAGGCGTTGACTTCTAAGGTCGTAGCTATTCGATGTGGTGGAGCAACGCCCTAGAGTGAAGACTAGGTTGCCCGCAATGTAAAAATGGCCGTTACTTTCACAATGTTTGCAATTATTCCATTTATACGATGGAAAAACTGTTGTATTTCTAATGTATTTTATGCTTCTGGCGTTGACTTCTAAGGCCCCGTGTAATCGATCTGGTGGAGCAATGTCCCACAGTTAAGTCTAGGATGACCGAAACGTAGAAATGATCATTACTTTCACACTGGTTGCAATTATTCCTGTTAAACTATGGAAAAACTGTTGTCTTTATATTGTATTTTATGCATCTGGCGCTGACTTCTAAGGCCGTAGCTATTCGATGTGGTGGAGCAACGCCCTAGAGTGATGCCTAGGTTGACCGGAACGTAGAAATGACCATAACTGTCACACTGGTTGCAATTATTCGTTTGATACGATGGGAAACCTGTTGTATTTATATTGTATTTTATGCTTCTGGCGTTGACATCTTAGGCCCTAACTATTCGATCTAGTTGATCAACGCCCTCGAGTGGAGCCTCGGTTGACCGGAGCGTAGAAATGACCATTAACTTCACACTGTCTGCAATTATTCCTGTTATACGATGGAAAAACTGTTGGACTTGTAATGTACTTTATGCTTCTGGCGTTGACTTCTAAGGCCGTAGCTATTCCGTGTGGCGGAGCAACGCCCCAGGGTGAAGCCTAGGTAACCCGGAACGTAGAAATGACCATTACTTTCACACTGGTTACTATTATTCGATTTATACGATGGAAAAACTGTAGTAGTTATTTTGCATTTGATGCTTCTGGCGTTGGCTTCTTAGGCCCTAACTATTGTATCTGGTGTAACAACGCCCTAGAGTGAAGCCTGGGTTGCCCGGAACGTAGAAATGACAATGTCTTTCACACTGTTTGCAAATATTCATTTTATGCAGTGAAAATGCTGTTGTATTTATATTGTATGTTATGCTTCTGGCGTTGACTTCTAAGGCCGTAACTATTCGATCTGGTGTAGCAACGCCCTAGAGTGAAGCCTAGGTAGCCCGAAACGTAGAAATGACCATATCTTTCACACTGGTTGCAATTATTCCTGTTATACGATGGAAAAACTGTTGTTTTTTATTGTATTTTATGCTTCAAGCGTTGTCTTCTAAGTTCGTAGCTATTCGGCGGAGTGGAGCAACGCCCTAGAGTGAAGCCTAGGTTGCCCGGAATGTAGAATTGACCATTACTTTCACACTGTTTGCAAATATTCATTTTATACAGTGGAAAGGCTGTTGTATTTACATTGTATTTTATGCTTCTGGCGTTGACGTCTAAGGTCGTAGCTACTCGATGTGGTGGAGCAACGCCCTAGAGTGAAGCCTAGGTTGCCCGGAATGTAGAATTGACCATCACTTTCACAATGGTTTCTATTATTCCTGTTATACGATGGAAAAACTGTTTGGTCTTTATTGTATTTTATGCTTCGGTCGTTGACTTCGACGGCCCTAGCCATCCGATGTGGTGGAGCAACGCTCCAGTGTGAAGTGTAGGTTGCCCGAAACGTTCAAATGACCATTACTTTCACACTGGTTGCAATTGTTCCTGTGATACGATGGAAAGGCTGTTGTATTTATATTGTATTTTATGCTTCTGGCGTTGACTTCTAAGGCCCTACCTATTAGATCTGGTGGAGCAACGCCCTAGAGTGAAGCCTAGGTTGCCCGAAACGTAGGAATGACCATTACTTTCACACTGGTTGCAATTATTCATGCTATGCTGTGAAAAACCCGTTGCATTTTTATTGTCTTTTATGCTTCTGGCGTTGACTTCTTAGGCCCTAACTATTCGATCTGGTGGAACGACGCCCTAGAGTGAAGCCTACGTTGCGCGGAACGTAAATATGACTTTTACTTTCACACTGGTTGCAATTATTCCTGTTATACGATGGAAAACCTGCTGTATTTTTATTGTATTCTATGCTTCTGGCGTTGGCTTCTAAGGTCCTAGCCATTCGATCTCGTGGGGCAACGTCCAGGAGTGAAGCCTATGTTGCCCGGAACGTAGAAATGTCCATTACTTTCACACTGGTTGGAATTATTCTTTTTACACAATGGAAAAACTGTTGTATTTATTTTGTATTCTATGCTTCTGGCGTTGACTTCTTAGGCCCTTACTATTCGATCTGGCGGAGGAACGCCCTAGAGTGAAGCCTATGATGCCCGAAACGTTGAAATGACCATAACTTTCACACTGGTTACAATTATTCGTTTTATACGATGGAAAAACTGTGGTCTTTATTTTGTCTTTTATGCTTCTGGCGTTGACTTCTAAGGTCCTAGCCATTCGATCTCGTTTGGCAACGTCCACGAGTGAAGCCTATGTTGCCCGGAAAGTAGAAATGACCATTACTTTCACAACTGGTTGGAATTATTCTTTTTATACGGTGTTAAAACTGTTGTATTTATTTTGTATTTTATGCCTCTGGCGTTGACGTCTTAGGCCCTAGCTATTGGATCTGGTGGACCAACACCCTAGAGTGTGGCTTAGGTTACCCGGAACGTAGAAATGGCCTATACATTCACACTGGTTGCAATTATTCCTGTATTACGATGGAAAAGCTGTTGTATTTATAGTGTATTTTATGCTTCTGGCGTTGACTTCTTAGGCCATAACTATTTGATCTGGGGGAGCTACGCCCTAAAGTGAAGCCTAGGTTGCCCGGATCGTAGAAATGACCATTACTTTCACACTGGTTGCAATTATTCATGCTATACGATGGAAAAACTGTTGTATCTTTACTGTATTTTATGCTTCTGGCGTTGACTTCTAAGGCCCTAACTATTCGATCCATTGGAGGAACACCCTAGAGTGAAACCTAGGTTACCCGGAACGTAGAAATGACCATAACATTCACACCGGTTGCAATTAATCATTTTATACGAAGGAAAAACTGTGGTATTTTTATTGTATTTTATGCTTCGGGCGTTGACTTCTAAGGAGCTAACTATTCGATCTGGTGGAGCAACGCCCTAAACTAAAGCCTACGTTGCACGGAACGTAGAAATGACCATTACTTTCACACTGGTTGCAATTATTCCTGTTATGCGATGGAAAAACTGATGTATTTATATTGTATTTTATGCTTCTGGCGTTTGCTTCTAAGGCCCTAACTATTCGATCCAGTGGAGCAACGCCCTAGAGTGAAGCCTAGGTTGCCCGGAATGTAGAAATAACCATAACTTTCACACTGGTTGCAATTATTCGTTTTATACGATTGAAAAGCTCTTGTATGTATATTGTATTTTATGCTTCAGACGTTGACTTCTTAGTCCCTAACTATTCGTTCTGGTGGAGCAACGCCCTAGTGTGAAGCCTAGGTTGCCCGAAACGTACAAATGACCATTACTTTCACACTGGTTGCAATTATTCATGCTATACGATGGAAAACTGTTCTATTTTTATTGTATCTTGTGCTTCTGGCGTTGACTTCTAAGGCTCTAACTATTGGAACTGGTGGAGCAACGCCCTGGAGTGAAGCCTAGGTTGCCCGAAACGTAGAAATGACCATTACTTTCACACTTGTTGCAATTGTTCGTTTTATACGATGGAAAAACTGTTGTATTTATATTGTATTCTATGCTCCTGGTGTTGACTTCTTAGACCCTAACTATTCGATCTGGTGGAGCAATGCCTCAGAGTTATATCTAGGATGCAAGGAACGTAGAAATGGCAGTCACTTTCAGACTGGTTGCAATTATACGTTTTATACAATGGAAAAGCTGTTGTATTTATATTGTGTTTTATGCTTCTGGCGTTGACTTCTTAGGCCCTAACTATTCGATCTGGTGGAGCAACGCCCTAAACTAAAGCCTACGTTGCACGGAACGTAGAAATGGCCATTACTTTCACACTGGTTGCAATTATTCCTGTTATACGATGGAAAAACTGTTGTATTTTTATTGTGCTTTATGATTCCGGCGTTGAAGTCATAGGCCGTAACTATTCGAACTGGTGGAACAACGCCCTAGAGTGAAGCCTAGGTTGCCCGGAACGTAGAAATGACCATCACTTTCACACTGACTGCAATTATTCGTTTTATACGATCGAAAAACTGTTGTATCTACTTTGTATGTGATGCTTCTGGCGTTGACTTCTTAGTCCCTAACTATTCGTTCTGGTGGAGCAACGCCCTAGTGTGAAGCATAGGTTGCCCGAAACGTACAAATGACCATTACTTTCACACTGGTTGCAATTATTCGTTTTATACGATGGAAAAGCTGTTGTATTTATATTGTGTTTTATGCTTCTGGCGTTGACTTCTTAGGCCCTAACTATTGGATCTGGTGCAGCAACGCCCTGGAGTGAAGCCTGGGTTGCCCGGAACGTAGAAATGACCATAACTTTCACACCGGTTGCAATTAATCGTTTTATACTAAGGAAAAACTGTGGTATTTTTATTGTATTTTATGCTTCGGTCGTTGACTTCTAAGGAGCTAACTATTCGATCTGGTGGAGCAACGCCCTAAAGTGAAGCCTAGGTTGCCCGGAACGTAGAAATGACCAGCACTTTCACACTGTCTGCAATTATTCCTGTTATACGATGGAAAAGCTGTTGCATTTATATTGCATTTTATGCTTCGGGCGTTGACTTCTAAGGCCGTAGCTATTCGATGTGGTGAAGCAACGCCATAGAGTTAAGCCTAGGTTGCCTCGAACGTAGAAATGACCATATCTTTCACACTGGTGGCAATTATTCCTATTACACGATGGAAAAACTTTTGTATCTATATTGTATTTTATGTTTCTGGCGTTGACTTCAAAGGCCCTACCTATTCGATCTGGTGGAGCAACGCCCTAGAGTGAGGCCTAGGTTGCCCGGAACGTAGAAATGACCACCACTTTCACACTGGCTGCAATTACTCCTGTTATACGATGGAAAAACTGTTGCATTTATATTCTATTTTATGCTTCTGGCGTCGACTTCTAAGGCCGTAGCTATTCGATGTGGTGGAGCCACGCCCTAGAGTGAAGCCTAGGTTGCCTGGAACGTAGAAATGACCATATCTTTCACAGTGGTGGCAATTATTCCTGTTATACGATGAAAAAACTGTTGTATTTATATTGCACTTTATGTTTCTGGTGTTGACTTCTAAGGCCCTGCCTATTCGATCTGGTGGAGCAACGCCCTAGAATGAAGCCTAGGTTGCCCGGAACGTAGAAATGACCAGTACCTTCACACTGTTTGCAGTTATTCCTGTTATACGATGGAAAACCTGTTGTATTTATATTGTATTTTATGCTCCTGGTGTTGACTTCTTAGACCCTAACTATTCGATCTAGTGGAGCAATGCCTCAGAGTTATACACAGGATGCACGGAAAGTAGAAATGGCAGTCACTTTCAGACTGGTTGCAATTATTCGTTTTATACGATGGAAGAGCTGTTGTATTTATATTGTGTTTTATGCTTCTGGCGAGGACTTCTTAGGCCCTAACTATTCGATCTGGTGGAGCAACACCCTAGAGTGAAACCTAGGTTGCCCGGAACGTAGAAATGACCACAACTTTCACACCGGTTGCAATTAATCGTTTTATACGAAGGAAAAACTGTGGTATTTTTATTGTATTTTATGCTTCGGGCGTTGACTTCTAAGGAGCTAACAATTCGAAATGGTGGAGCAACGCCCTAAAGTAAAGCCTAGGTTGCACGGTACATAGAAATGGCCATAGCACTTTCACACTGGTTGCAATTATTCCTGTTATACGATGGAAAAACTGTTGTGTTCTTATTGTATTTTATGCTTCTGGCGTTGACTTCTAAGGCCCTAGCTATTCGATCTGGTGGAACAACGCCCTAGAGTGAAGCCTATGTTGCCCGAAACGTAGAAATGACCATTACTTTCACACTGGGTTGCAATTATTCGTTTTATACGATGGAAAAGCTCTTGTATTTATATTGTATTTTATGCTTCAGGCGTTGAATTCTTAGTCCCTAACTATTCGTTCTGGTGAAGCAACGCCTTAGTGTGAAGCCTAGGTTGCCCGAAACGTACAAATGACCATTACTTTCACACTGGTTGCAATTATTCATGCTATACGATGGAAAACTGTTCTATTTTTATTGTATTTTATGCTTCAGGCGTTGACTTCTTAGTCCCTAACTATTCATTCTGGTGGAGCAACGCCCTAGAGTGATGCCTAGGTTGACCGGAGCGTAGAAATGACCGATACCTTCACACTGTCTGCAATTATTCCTGTCATACGATGGGAAAACTGTTGGACTTGTAATGTACTTTATGCTTCTGGCGTTGACTTCTAAGGCCGTAGCTATTCGATGTGGTGGAGCAACGACCCAGGGTGAAGCCTAGGTTGCCCGAAACGTACAAATGACCATTACCTTCACACTGGTTGCAATTATTCATGCTATACGATGGAGAACTGTTGTATTTTTATTGTATTTTATGCTTCTGGCGTTGACTTCTAAGGCCCTAGCTATTCGATCTGGTGGAACAACGCCCTAGAGTGAAGCCCAGGTTGCCCGGAACGTAGAAATGATAATTACTTTCACATGTTTGCAATTATTCATTTTATACGATGCAAAAGCTGTTGTGTTTATATTGTATTTTATGCTTCTGGCGTTGACTTCTAAGGCCCTATCTATTCGATCTGGTGGAGCAATGCCTCAGAGTTAAGTCTAGGATGCCCAGAACGTAGAAATGGTTATTACTTTCACACTGGATGCATTTATTCATTTTGTACGATGGAAAAAGTGTTTTACTTATATTGTATTTTATGCTTCTGGCGTTGGCTTCTAAGGCCGTAGCTATTCGATGTAGTGGCGCAACGCCCTAGAGTGAAGCCTAGGTTGCCCGGAACGTAGAAATGACCAGTACCATCACACTGGTTGCAGTTACTCCTGTTATACGATGGGAAAGCTGTTGTATTTATATTGTATTTTATGCTTCTGATGTTGACTTCTTAGGCACTAACTATTCGATCTGGTGGAGCAACGAATCAGAGTTATATCTAGGATGCCCGGAACGTAGAAATGGCAGTCACTTTCACACTGGTTGCAATTATTCATTTTATACGAAGGAAAAACTGTGGTATTTTTATTGCATTTTATGCTTCGGGCGTTGACTTCTAAGGCCCTAGCTATTCGATCTGGTGGAACAACGCCCTAGAGTGAAGCCTATGTTTCACGAAACGTAGAAATGACCATTACTTTCACACTGGTTGCAATTATTCCTGTTATACGATGGAAAAACTGTTGTATTTTTATTGTATTTTATGCTTCTAGCGTTGAATTCTAAGGCCCTAGCTATTCGATCTGGTGGAACAACGCCCTAGAGTGAAGCCTAGGTTGCCCAGAACGTAGAAATGATAATTACTTTCACATGTTTGCAATTATTCATTTTATACGATGCAAAAGCTGTTGTGTTTATATTGTATTTTATGCTTCTGGCGTTGACTTCTAAGGCCCTATCTATTCGATCTGGTGGAGCAACGCCTCAGAGTTATATCTAGGATGCCCGGAACGTAGAAATGGCAGTCACCTTCACACTGGTTGCAATTATTCATTTTATACGATGGAAAAACTGTTGTATTTTTATTGTATTTTATGCTTCTGGCGTTGACTTCTAAGGCCCTAGCTATTCGAATTGGTGGAACAACGCCCTAGAGTGAAGCCTATGTTGCCCGAAACGTAGAAATGACCAGTACCTTCACACTGTTTGCAGTTATTCCTGTTATACGATGGAAAACCTGTTGTATTTATATTGTATTTTATGCTCCTGGTGTTGACTTCTTAGACCCTAACTATTCGATCTAGTGGAGCAATGCCTCAGAGTTATACACAGGATGCACGGAAAGTAGAAATGGCAGTCACTTTCAGACTGGTTGCAATTATTCGTTTTATACGATGGAAGAGCTGTTGTATTTATATAGTGTTTTATGCTTCTGGCGAGGACTTCTTAGGCCCTAACTATTCGATCTGGTGGAGCAACACCCTAGAGTGAAACCTAGGTTGCCCGGAACGTAGAAATGACCACAACTTTCACACCGGTTGCAATTAATCGTTTTATACGAAGGAAAAACTGTGGTATTTTTATTGTATTTTATGCTTCGGGCGTTGACTTCTAAGGAGCTAACAATTCGAAATGGTGGAGCAACGCCCTAAAGTAAAGACTAGGTTGCACGGAACGTAGAAATGGCCATTACTTTCACACTGGTTGCAATTATTCCTGTTATACGATGGAAAAACTGATGTATTTATATTGTATTTTATGCTTCTGGCGTTTGCTTCTATGGTCCTAACTATTCGATCCATTGGAGCAACGCCCTAGAGTGAAGCCTAGGTTGCCCGGATCGTAGAAATAACCATAAATTTCACACTGGTTACAATTATTCGTTTTATACGAAGGAAAAACTGTGGTATTTTTATTGTATTTTATCCTTCGGGCGTTGACTTCTAAGGAGCTAACTATTCGATCTGGTGGAGCAACGCCCTAAAGTAAAGACTATGTTGCACGGAACGTAGAAATGGCCATTACTTTCACACTGGATGCAATTATTCCTGTTATACGATGGAAAAACTGTTGTATTTTTATTGTATTTTATGCTTCTAGCGTTGAATTCTAAGGCCCTAGCTATTCGATCTGGTGGAACAACGCCCTAGAGTGAAGCCTAGGTTGCCCGGAACGTAGAAATGATAATTACTTTCTCATGTTTGCAATTATTCATTTTATACGATACAAAAGCTGTTGTGCTTATATTGTATTTTATGCTTCTGGCGTTGACTTCTAAGGCCCTATCTATTCGATCTGGTGGAGCAATGCCTCAGAGTTAAGTCTAGGATGCCCAGAACGTAGAAATGGTTATTACATTCACACTGGATGCATTTATTCATTTTATACGATGGAAAAACTGTTTTACTTATATTGTATTTTATGCTTCTGGCGTTGGCTTCTAAGGCCCTAACTATTCGATCCAGTGGAGCAACGCCCTCGAGTGAAGCCTAGGTTGCCCGGAATGTAGAAATAACCATAACTTTCACACTGGTTGCAATTATTCGTTTTATACGATTGAAAAGCTCTTGTATGTATATTGTATTTTATGCTTCAGGCGTTGACTTCTTAGTCCCTAACTATTCGTTCTGGTGGAGCAACGCCCTAGTGTGAAGCCTAGGTTGCCCGAAACGTACAAATGACCATTACTTTCACACTGGTTGCAATTATTCATGCTATACAATGGAAAACTGTTCTATTTTTATTGTATTTTGTGCTTCTGGCGTTGACTTCTAAGGCTCTAACTATTGGAACTGGTGGAGCAACGCCCTGGAGTGAAGCCTGGGTTGCCCGAAACGTAGAAATGACCATTACTTTCACACTTGTTGCAATTATTCGTTTTATACGATGGAAAAACTGTTGTATTTATATTGTATTTTATGCTCCTGGTGTTGACTTCTTAGACCCTAACTATTCGAAGTGGTGGAGCAATGCCTCAGAGTTATATCTAGGATGCAAGGAAGGTAGAAATGGTAGTCACTTTCAGACTGGTTGCAATTATTCGTTTTATACGATGGAAAAGCTGTTGTATTTATATTGTGTTTTATGCTTCTGGCATTGACTTCTTAGGCCCTAACTATTCGATCTGGTGGAGCAACACTCTAGAGTGAAGCCTAGGTTGCCCGGAACGTAGAAATGGCCAGCACTTTCACACTGGTTGCAATAATTCCTGTCATACGATGGAAAAACTGTTGTATTTTTTTTTGTACTTTATGCTTCCGGCGTTGACTTCTAAGGGCGTAGCTATTCGATCTTGCGGAGCAACGCCCTAGAGTGAAGCCTAGGTTGCCCGGAACGTAGAAATGACCAGCACCTTCACACTGTTTGCAGTTATTCCTGTTATATGGAAAACCTGTTGTATTTATATTGTATTTTATGCTCCTGGTGTTGACTTCTTAGACCCTAACTATTCGATCTAGTGGAGCAATGCCTCAGAGTTATATACAGGATGCACGGAAAGTAGAAATGGCAGTCACTTTCAGACTGGTTGCAATTATACGTTTTATACGATGGAAAAGCTGTTGTATTTATATTGTGTTTTATGCTTCTGGCGTTGACTTCTTAGGCCCTAACTATTCGATCTGGTGGAGCAACACCCTAGAGTGAAACCTAGGTTACCCGGAACGTACAAATGACCATTACTTTCACACTGGTTGCAAATATACATTATATACGATGGAAAAGCTGTTGTATTTATATCGTTTTTTAAACTTCTGGCGTTGACTTCTTAGGCCCTAACTATTTGATCTGGTGGAGCACCGCCATGGAGTGAAGCCTAGGTTGCCCGGAACGTAGAAATGACCACAATTTTCATACTGGTAGCAATTATTCGTTATATACAATGGAAAAACTATTCTATTTATTTTGCATTTTATGCTTCTGGCGTTGACTTCTTAGGCCCTAACTATTCCATCTGGTGGAACAACGCCCTAGGGTGAAGCCTAGGTTGCCCGGAACGTAGAAATGACCATTAGTTTCACACTGGTTGCAATTATTCTTTTTATACGATGGAAAAACTGTTGTACTTATTTTGTATTTGGTGCTTCTGGCGTTGACTTCTTAGTCCCTAACTATTCGATCTGGTGGAGCAGCGCCATAGAGTGAAGCCTAGGTTGCCCGGAACGTAGAAATGAACATTACTTTCACACTGGTTGCAATTATTCGTTTTATTCGATGGAAAAAGTGTTTCATTTTTATCGTATTGTATGCTTCTGGCGTTAACTTTTTAGGCCCTATATGTTCGATCTCGTGGAACAACGCCCTAGACTGAAGCCTATGTTGCCCGGAACGTAGAAATGATCATTACTTTCACACTGGTTGCAATTATTCGTTTTACACGATGGAAAAAGTGTTGTAGTTATTGTTGGGGATAGGTATAAGTGTGTTCTTTTTGTTGCGGAAAGGTAAGAGAGTGTGGAGTGTGATTGACTCACTCGCATCGTGGTACGGATTATGTTTAGTTCAAAGTGAACTAAAAGAAGCTCGCCAAGGAACACCGTTTCCAAATTATCCGAGAAGCTCTGAATGGAGTGAATGCTTCCGCGTCCAATGTGAGTGCGTTGACGTGATCAAAACATTGTAAGATGATTGAATCCGATGAATGTGTAAGATTAAGCGCGAAATTGTATGAGGATGAGAATATACGCGGCTAGGAAGGTCCAAAAAAAGAGCCATAGCGGGGGTTTCCGGAGTGAAAATTAATGTCCCGACATGTATGCATCTGCGGATGAATTGGCTTCAAACGCGCGGGTTTACCCTAAAAAACGCGCGAATTCTCGCTGACAGAAACACTCGACTACGCAGCAGCGTTTAGTCGTGGTTCAAGCCAAGCGTGCAAAGGTAGACGTGAAAACGTCGACCTTAGGCCGCCATAAACCTCAAGAGGGAGGCCATCTCCCTGAGTGTGAAGGTTAAAAAGCGTGCACGGTGAGATCAAAAATGGTCAATCCGGGGCCGCCAGGCTACAGGAAGAGTCACGAGAATCGCTAATGGGGTTAATTGAAAATATTTATGTTTAATGACAAGTTTGGGTCACGACGGGTCGACCGCT
The DNA here is from genome assembly GCF_051401765.1 of Calliopsis andreniformis. Taxonomy (NCBI): domain Eukaryota; kingdom Metazoa; phylum Arthropoda; class Insecta; order Hymenoptera; family Andrenidae; genus Calliopsis; species Calliopsis andreniformis. The sequence goes on from NW_027480430.1 coordinate 13,296,162, forward strand.
CTGGCTCTCCGGTTACCTGCGAAACAATGGCGCTAAGGAGATATAAACTGTGAGGATCAGTATGAAAGAATCAATCGATCAGCAATAAGCCCTGTGTGTGGACAAATAAAGAGAAGAGAGGCAATTCTTTTCCTGTACATTTTTGGTGCCGAAACCCGGGACTTTCGCCGGTTGAGAATAGGAAAGGTGTCCGATATTCAGTGAGCGGGTTTCTCGCGAGTGCGGTTTGGGAAGATTTGTTGCTCCATGGCTCGGGGAAGCAAGAAGAGAGCCGCGCCAGGACCAGCGGCAGCAACTCGTGGACAGGCAAAGAGGTCACGAAATTTGAGCGGAGAAGAAATGGCGAGGACCTCCGGCGAGCAATCCGGTGAAGAACGTGCAGGTCCCTCCGGTATTCAAATGGGTCTGAGGAGACGTCCATCGTCGGAAAGGAGGAGGTCGCAGTCAAGAGATACCGAAGAGGAGCAACGACAATCCAGCGTAGTGCAGATGGCGGCCCCCGTTACAGACACGTCCTCGAGATCCTTGGTTGCCGGAAACAACATGCGTGCCTACATGGATGAGGAACCTAGAGCAGCAGTCGCTGGTGACAGATTCCAGGAGTGGGTAAATAGTACGGCTCTTCCAGGAGAACGTAATAATGAACAACCGCGACCCGCGATCGACCCAACCGCGCGTTTGGTGGATGCGATAGAGTCCACTTTGCGTGTAATACGCGATGCATCTGTAGTCGGAGAGGGCTCGCGAGTCGCGAACCGCCTGACATTAGCAGGTTCGTTGCCTAAATTCGCAGGGGACCCGTTAGAATGGCTCCACTTCAAAGAAACATACGATTTAACTTCGGAAATGGGGGCGTATACAGACCGCGAAAATATTGTGAGGCTTTTTGCGGCACTAAAAGGTGAAGCAAGGGATGCAGTAAGCACGTTGCTGGCGACGGGTCAAGACGCAGCGACTATTATGCGTACCCTTGAGCTGAATTTCGGAAATAAGAACATAATAGCGCGAAAAATCATCGCAGATATCAGGGAATTACCGGAACTAGACACTGGTAAAATAAATATAGCACAGTTCGCAACGAAACTCCGAGGTGCCGTCACAGCTTTCCGATCTCTCAAGCTTATAGGGTATCTACATAGCCCCGATTTGATACAAAATGTGGGAAGTAAATTACCATCCGCTCTTAGATACGCGTATCACAAATATTCGGCAGAAGCACCCCAGGAGAAAACAGAACTCGAAAAATTGTCGGATTTTGTGTACAAAGAAGCTGAGCTCGCTGTGGCAGCAGGTGTATTTGGCCTAGAACCTAGATCGACGTCAACGTCGCAAATGACGATTGTCTCGAAGGGCCGTGGCGGAGCGAGAAAACCGATTGCTTCAAGCGCGAAAGTGTTCGGAGTCAGCGCAACGAGTGCCCGTAAGAGTTCCATCGGGAAGTCAGTCCCCAGCTGCGTATTTTGCGATAGATCAAACCATAGATCGGCGGAATGCAGAGGGTTTGCGCGCGAGGGGGCGGCTCGGCGATGGTTCTTAGTGAAAAAACATAAGCTTTGCTTCAAATGTTTGTGTGAGGGACATGTCCGCGGAGACTGCAGAGACACTAACTGTTCGGTCTGTAGAGGGAACCACCACAGCCTTCTGCATGATCCGAGATCCTGTTATAGAGCAGCGAGAAGGGCGAGCAAACCGACCACCCGAGAGACTCGCACTCGAGACACATCGCGAACAGAGGTCAATGTGGCCAACGCGACCGAAGAGATTTGACTAGAGTTACCGCGTGTGTTACTAAAGATATTACCCGTTCGGATAGTAGGGCAGAAAAATGCTGTAAACACGTTCGCCTTATTGGACGAGGGCTCGACAATAACGTTGATCGATCGTAAGATATCTCGAGACGTAGGCGCAATAGGAAGGCCTATGAAAATAGCTTTAAAGAGTATCGATCCTAGAGCGAAGATTATGCCCGACTGTGAGAGGGTCGAATTTGAAATAGAAGGAGCCTTTAGTTTGTATAAAATAAACAGAGCCGTCGCGGTAAATGTGCTGAGTCTTCCTGTCCAGTCCATTTCAGGAAACATCGCGCGATACGTTAGGGCTGTCGAAAATGTAGACATAAAATCCTACCACGATGCACGGCCCACGATACTTATTGGACAAGACAACTGGGACTTGATAGTTGCTCGAGAATTACGTGAGATGGTAGGAAGGAGCCTCGCGCTTTCGCGCTGTTCCTTGGGATGGGCGTTGCATGGGCTTGTGACGGGCTGCGGAGCGTCAGGAACGACTTTGAATACGTACGGGACGCAGCAGATGGACCGAGGGGATCCAGACGGGGACATCGCGCTTGATCCCAACGAACACCTGGACCAATTGATTCGGCAATATTTTGAAATAGACAGTCTCGGAGTTTGCGAAAAAATGAAAAACGCTAATGAACACGAACGCGCGCTAAGGTTATTGGATGAGACAAGCCGTCGCGTAGGAAAATCATGGGAAGCAGGTCTACTGTGGAACGAAAAGTGCGCGCCGAACGTAAATGGTAAAATCGTCGCACAAAAGAGGCTTATATCGTTAGAAAGGAAACTCGATCGCGAACCGGAGTACGCGTCATTATATCACGCGGAGATGGAGCGCTTTATTGAAAATGGTTACGCGGTGAAGGTAAATGACCAAGTAACTACATCACGACCGTGGTACTTGCCGCATTTTGGAGTGCGAAGCAGTACTAAGCCGGGAAAAGTTCGGCTCGTATTCGATGCTGCCGCGAAGACGACGGGGGTCAGTTTAAACGGCCAACTCGAATCCGGGCCGGATTTGTTACAATCGTTGCCAGGTATATTGTTGCGTTTCAGACTACATGAATGTGCGTTTAAAGCGGATATAAAGGACATGTTCCTGCGGATAAAGATTAGAGAAGAGGATCGTGGAGCGCAAAGGTTTCTGTGGCGTGGTAAGAATAGGCAAGGAAGCCCGGAAACCTACGAAATGACGCGTTTGATATTCGGGGCGAAGTCGTCGCCGTGTACCGCGATATACGTAAAAAATAAAAACGCCCGCGAGAATGCCGGGTTGTATCCTGATGCGGTGAAAAGTATCATCAACGATAGCTACATGGATGATTATTTAGCGAGTCGGAGGACTAGTGAAGAGGCCAAGAGACTTATTCGCGACGCAATTAGAATTAATTCTGAGGCGGATTTTGAAATGCACGACTGGGCTAGCAATGTCGTGGGTCTAGTGAGTTCGATACCGGAAATTCCACGACCGGGTAATGAGAAGGGGATGCGCTTGTGTGACCGAGGGGGAGAGAGAGTATTAGGCCTTATATGGGACACGCAAAACGATAAGCTAGAATTCAATGTAGGAATGGCGAGAATTCCGAAGAAAATACTAATGGGGACGATTAAACCAACTAAGCGAGAATTTCTTCGGATAATTATGTCGGTGTACGATCCATTGGGCTTCCTCTCACCATTTACGCTCAATGCGAAAATATTAATGCAGGAAGTATGGCGCAGCGGTATAGGGTGGGACCACCAACTAAGGGACGACGAACAGATAGGCTGGTTGTCGTGGCTGAAAGGCCTAATGAACATAAAGAATTGTCGGGTACCGCGTTGCTATGTACCGGCGGGATTTCATTACGGCGATACGCAGATACACGTGTTCTGTGATGCAAGCCTGAAGGGCTACGCAGCGGTCGCTTACTTGCGGGTAGCAACGGAAAGCGGGACGCGGGTGGCGCTAGTTATGGCGAAGACGAGGGTAGCACCTTTAAAACCGTTATCCGTGCCACGATTGGAACTACAGGCTGCATTGTTAGGGGCGAGGTTAGCGAAAACGGTTACGGAGGAGCTTAAGATGGACGTGAACCGACGATATTTATGGTCCGATTCCATCACAGTCATTCGGTGGATAAAGTCGGAACCGCGGATACGCCAAGTATTCGTCGCTCATCGATTAGGCGAAATTGGCGAGCTGACGTTGAGTTCAGAGTGGCGATGGGTCCCGTCCAGATTGAATCCTGCAGACGATGCGACTCGCTGGTCTAGCGAGGCCTTGGATCCTGCGGGACGTTGGTTCGTGGGCCCAGAGTTTTTGCAACTTGCGGAGTCTAATTGGCCAACGGACAGACCCATAGACGAGGCGGAGAAGATAGCAATTGACGGCATGGAGTTACGAAAAGCACAAGTGTATGTCATACACAGTGCTGAGTACGAAATTCCGCTCGTCGCGAAATTTCTGGGATGGCCAGGGTTGCTTGTAGTTGCGCGACGGGTAAGAGCGGCGTTTAATCGTTGGAAGGGAAAAGCGCAAGCGCAGATTACAGTAGAGACGGTGAGCGAGGCGGAAAACTATTGGTACCGCGTGATACAATCTGACGTTTTCGCGGATGAACTGAAGGCATTAATGACCGGAAAAAGTGTTAACAAGGGAAGCCGAATTGTAGCGTTAAAACCGTTCCTAGACGCAATTGGAATATTGAGAGCGAGTGGACGGGTAATTAAACTCGCAGACGAGGAGTTCTGCAACCAACCAATAATTTTAGACGCCAAACATGCCGCAACTAGATTGCTGATACAAAATTACCACCGACGATATTATCATGGAAGCAATAACACGGTCGTCAATGAAATGCGGCAGAAGTATTACATAATCGGTCTTAGACGCGTGCTACGCTCGTTAATAAGCAAGTGTATTATATGTAGGCTGAGGCGGGCGAAACCTCAGAACCCGACAATGTCCGCTTTGCCAGCTGGACGCGTCGCGCTTGGACAAAGACCATTTAGACACTGTGGCGTTGATTACTTTGGCCCGATGTTAGTTAAGATCGGAAGGCGTAGAGAAAAACGCTGGGGAGTACTTTTTACTTGCCTTACCACGCGAGCGATTCACTTAGAGTTGGCCAACAGTCTGAGCGCGAGCTCTGCCATTATGGCTCTGCAACGATTTGCAGCACGTAGAGGCACGCCATTAGTCGTTTATAGCGACAACGGTACGAACTTCAAGCGTGCGAGTAAAGAACTTCGGGATGCGACCAAGGCAATCGATACCGAAGCCTTGGTGGACCATGCATTAAGTAAACAAATAAAATGGGTATTTAACCCACCGGACGCGCCCCATATGGGCGGAGCATGGGAGAGGTTGATTCGGTCGGTAAAGGTGGCCCTGAATGCAACCCTGCGAAATCAAGTTCCCAGCGAGGAAGTTTTAAGCACGTTACTGGTAGAGATTGAACATTCGGTCAATTCGCGACCGCTGACAGACGTGTCCTTGGATCCGCGAGATGAGGAAGCGCTGACCCCGAATCACTTCCTCATAGGAGCATCATCCGGCGAGATAAAGATAAAGAAGTATGATCTACAAGCGACCTGCCTGAGAAAACAGTGGCAAATCGCGCAATCCTTCGCCAACGCGTACTGGCGGCGTTGGCTGCGTGAGTATCTACCCGGATTGATACCGCGTGCGAAGTGGCATGAAACAGAAAATTCTCTAGAGAAGGGAGACCTGGTCCGTATCGTTGATCTGCAGGCGCCGCGAAATTTGTGGAAAACAGGGACAGTGACGGAAGTATTCCCTGGAGCGGACGGCGTAGTTAGGATCGCGAAAGTGCGCACCTCGGCGGGCGTATTCACACGACCCGCGCGAAAATTAATTAGATTAAGTGGTTCAAGTGAACAACGGGGCTAGCATAGCTGGAAAGTAATGGAGCTCGGATGATAATTTGCTATTCGCAAAGAAAAATTAATTATTATTATTTTTGGTTGATATAAAAATTAGGTGCTAAGCCTCCTAGTTCAATTAACTCCAAGAAGAAAGAAGCATTTGTTTGAATTAAAAATTAAATATGTTTAATTTGAGGGGGAGAATGTTGTGGATAGGTATAAGTGTGTTCTTTTTGTTGCGGAAAGGTAAGAGAGTGTGGAGTGTGATTGACTCACTCGCATCGTGGTACGGATTATGTTTAGTTCAAAGTGAACTAAAAGAAGCTCGCCAAGGAACACCGTTTCCAAATTATCCGAGAAGCTCTGAATGGAGTGAATGCTTCCGCGTCCAATGTGAGTGCGTTGACGTGATCAAAACATTGTAAGATGATTGAATCCGATGAATGTGTAAGATTCAGCGCGAAATTGTATGAGGATGAGAATATACGCGGCTAGGAAGGTCCAAAAAAAGAGCCATAGCGGGGGGGTCCGGAGTGAAAATTAATGTCCCGACATGTATGCATCTGCGGATGAATTGGCTTCAAACGCGCGGGTTTACCCTAAAAAACGCGCGAATTCTCGCTGACAGAAACACTCGACTACGCAGCAGCGTTTAGTCGTGGTTCAAGCCAAGCGTGCAAAGGTAGACGTGAAAACGTCGACCTTAGGCCGCCATAAACCTCAAGAGGGAGGCCATCTCCCTGAGTGTGAAGGTTAAAAAGCGTGCACGGTGAGATCAAAAATGGTCAATCCGGGGCCGCCAGGCTACAGGAAGAGTCACGAGAATCGCTAATGGGGTTAATTGAAAATATTTATGTTTAATGACAAGTTTGGGTCACGACGGGTCGACCGCTCTGGCTCTCCGGTTACCTGCGAAACAATGGCGCTAAGGAGATATAAACTGTGAGGATCAGTATGAAAGAATCAATCGATCAGCAATAAGCCCTGTGTGTGGACAAATAAAGAGAAAAGAGGCAATTCTTTTCCTGTACATTTATATCGTATTTTATGCTTCTGGCGTTGACGTCTTAGGCCCTAACTATTCGATCTGGTGGCACGACGCACTAGAGTGAAGCCCAGCTTGCCCGGATCGTAGAAATGACCATAACCTTCACACTGTTTGCATTATTCGCTTTATGCAATGGAAAAACTGTTCTATTTAAATTGTATTTTATGGTTCTGGCGTTGACTTCTTAGGCCCTAACTATTCGATGTGGTGGAGCAACGCCCTAGAGTGAAGTCTTGGTTTCCCGGAACGTAGAAATGACCATTACTTTCACACTGGTTGCAATTATTCCTGTTATACGATGGAAGGACTGTTGTGTTTTTACAGTATTTTATTCTTCTGGCGTTGACTTCTTAGGCCCTAACCATTCGATCAGGTGGAGCAACGCCCTAGAGTGAAGCCGAGGTTACCCGGAACGTAGAAATGATCATTATTTTCACATTGGCTGCAATTATACGCTTTATACGATGGAAAAGCTGTTGTATTTATATCGTATTTTATGCTTCTGGCGTTGACTTCTTAGGCCCTAACTGTTCGATCTGGTGGTGCAACGCCCTAGAGTGAAGCCTAGATTGCCCGGAACGTAGAAGTGACCATTACTTTCACACTGGTTGCAATTATTCCCGTTATACGATGGAAAAACTGTTGTATTTTTATTGTATTTTATGTTTCGGGCGATGACTTCTAAGGCCCTAGCTATTCGATCTGGTGGAGCAACGCCCTAGAGTGAAGCCTAGGTTGCGCGGAAAGTAGAAATGACCATTACCTTCACACTGGTTGCAATTATTCCTGTTATACGATAGAAGGACTATTGTATTTTTATAGTATTTTATGCTTCTGGCGTTGACTTCTTAGGCCCTAACTATTCGATCTCGTGGAGCAACGCCCTAGGGCGAAGCCTAGGTCGCCCGGAACGTAGAAATGGCCATTACTTTCACACTGGTTGCAAGTATTCGTTTTATACAATGGAAAAACTGTTGTACTTATATCTCATTTTATGCTTCTGGCGTTGACTTCTTAGGACCTAACTATTCGACCTGGTGGCACAACGGACTAGAGTGAAGTCTAGTTTGCCCGGAATGTAGAAATGACCATAACTTTCACACTGGTTGCAATTATTCGCTTTATACGATGGAAAAACTGTTGCATTTATATTGTATTTTATGCTTCTGGCGTTGACTTCATAGGTCCTAACTATTCGGTCTGGTGGAACAACGCGCTAGAGTGAAGCCTAGGTCGCCCGGAACGTAGAAATGACCATCACTTTCACACTGGTTGCAATTACTCCTGTTATACGATGGAAAAACTGTTGTACCTTTAGTGTATTTTATGCTTCGGGCGTTGACTTCTAAGGCACTAACTGTACGATCTGGTAGAGCAACGCCCTATAGTCAAGCCTAGGTTGCCCGGAACGTAGAAATGACCGTTACCTTCACACTGTTTGCAATCATTCATTTTATACGATGCAAAATCTGTTGTATTTACATTGTATTTTATGCTTCTGGCATTGACTTCTAAGGCCGTAGCTATTCGATGTGGTGGAGCAACGCCCTAGAGTGAAGCCCAGGTTGCCCCGAAGGCAGAAATGACCAGTACGTTCACACTGGTTGCAGTTATTCCTGTTATACGATGGAAAAACCGTCGTATTTTTATTGTATTTTATGCTTCTGACGTTGACTTCTTAGGCCCTAACTATTCGATCTGGTGGAGCAACGCCCTAGAGAGAAGCCTAGGTTGCACGGAATGTAGAAATGACCAATACTTTCACAATGTTTGCAATTATTCATTCTATACAATGGAAAAGTTGTTGTATTTTTAGTGTATTTTATGCTTCTGGCGTTGAAATCTTGGGCCCTAACTATTCGATCTGTTGGAGCAACGCACTAGAGTGACGCGTAGGTTGCCCGGAACGTAGAAATGGCCATTGCTTTCACACTGGATCCAATTATTCCTGTTATACGATGGAAAAGGTGTTGTATTTTTATTGTATTTTATGCTTCTGGCGTTGACTTCTTAGGCCCTAACTACTGAATCTAGTGGTCCAACGCCCTAGAGTGAAGTCTTGGTTGCGCGGAACGTAGAAATGACCATTACCTTCACACTGGTTGCAATTATTCCTGCTATATGATGGCAGGACTGTTGTATTTTTATAGTATTTTCTGCTTCTGGCGTTGACTTCTTAGGCCCTAACTATTCGATCTGGTGGAGCAACGCCCTAGAGTGAAGCCTAGGTTGCACGGAACGTAGAAATGCCCATTACTTTCACACTGGTTGCAATTACTCCTGTTATACGATGGAAGGACTGTTGTCTTTGTATCGTATTTTATGCTTCTGGTGTTGACTTCTTAGGCCCTAGCTATTCGATCTGGTGGAGCAACGCCCTAGGGCGAAGCCTAGGTTGCCCGGAACGTAGAAATGGCCATTACTTTCATACTGGTTGCAAGTATTCGTTTTATACGATGGAAAAACTGTTGTACTTATATCGCATTTTATGCTTCTGGCGTTGACTTCTTAGGACCTAACTATTCGACCTGGAGGCACAACGCACTAGAGTGAAGTCTACTTCGCCCGGAATGTAGAAATGACCATAACTTTCACACTGGTTGCAATTATTCGCTTTATACGATGGAAAAACTGTTGCATTTATATTGTATTTTATGCTTCTGGCGTTGACTTCATAGGTCCTAACTATTTGGTCTGGTGGACCTACGCCCTAGAGTGGAGCCTGTGTTGCCCGGAACGTAGAAATGGCCATTACTTTCACACTGGTTGCAAGTATTCGTTTTATACGATGGAAAAACTGTTGTACTTATATCGCATTTTATGCTTCTGGCGTTGACTTCTTAGGACCTAACTATTCGACCTGGAGGCACAACGCACTAGAGTGAAGTCTACTTTGCCCGGAATGTAGAAATGACCATAACTTTCACACTGGTTGCAATTATTCGCTTTATACGATGGAAAAACTGTTGCATTTATATTGTATTTTATGCTTCGGGCGTTGACTTCTAAGGCCCTAGCTATTCGATCTGGTGGAGCAACGCCCTAGAGTGAAGCCTAGGTTTCCCGGAACGTAGAAATGACCATTACCTTCACACTGGTTGCAATTATTCCTGTTATACGATGGAAGGACTGTTGTATTTTTATAGTATTTTTTGCTTCTGGCGTTGACTTTTTAGGCCCTCAGTATTCGATCTGGTGGATCAACGCCCTAGAGTGAAGCCAAGCTTATCCGGAACGTAGAAATGATCAGTACTTTCACACTGGTTGCAATTATTCCTGTTATACGATGGAAAAGCTGTTGTATTTTTATTGTATTTTATGCTTCTGGCGTTGACTTCTTAGGTCCTAACTACTGGATCTAGTGGTCCAACGCCCTAGAGTGAAGCCTAGGTTGCCCGGAACGTAAAAGTGACCATTACTTTCACACTGGTTGCAATTATTCCCACTATACGATGGAAAAACTGTTGTATTTTTATTGTATTTTATGTTTCGGGCGATGACTTCTAAGGCCCTAGCTATTCCATCTGGTGGAGCAACGCCCTAGAGTGAGGCCTAGGTTGCCCGGAACGTAGAAATGACCATCACTTTCACACTGGTTGCAATTATTCCCGTTACACGATGGAACTACTCTTGCATTTTTATAGTATTTTATGCTTCTGGCGTTGACCTCTAAGTCCCTAGCTGTTCGATCTGGTGGAGCAACACCCGAGAGGGAAGCCTAGGTTGCCCGGAACGTAGAAATGACCATTACTTTCACACTGGTTGCAATTATTCCTGTTATACGATGGAAGGACTGTTGTATTTTTACAGTATTTTATGCTTCTGGCGTTGACTTCTTAGGCCCTAACTATTCGATCTGGTGGCACAACGCCCTAGGGCGGAGCCTAGGTTGCCCTGAACGTAGAAATGGCCAGTACTTTCACACTGGTTGCAATTATTCGTTTTATACGATGGAAAAACTGTTGTATTTTTACTGTATCTTATGCGTCTGGAGTTGTTTTCTAAGGCCCTAGCTATTCGACCTGGTGGTGCAACGCCCTAATGCGAAGCCTAGGTTGCACGGAACGTAGAAATGCCCATTAATTTCACACTGGTTGCAATTATACCTGCTTTGCGATGGAAGGACTGTTGTATTTTTATAGTATTTTATGCTTCTGGCGCTGACCTCTAAGTTCCTAACTATTCGATCTGGTGGAGAACCTCCCTAGAGTGAAGCCTAGGTTGCCCGGAACGTAGAAATGACCATATCTTTCACACTGGTTGCAATTATTCCTGTTATACGGTGGAAAAACTGTTGTATTTTTATTGTATTTTATGCGTCTGGCGTTGATTTGTTATGCCCTTCCTATTCGATCTGGAGGAGCAACGAACTAGTGTGAAGCATAGGTTGCCCGGAACGTAGAAATGACCGTTACTTTCACACTGTCTGCAATTATTCATTTTATAGGATGGTAAAACTGTTGTACTTATATTGTATTTTCCGCTTCTGGCGTTGACTTCTAGGGCCCTAACTATTCGATCTGGTGGAGCAACGGCCTAGAGTGAAGCCTAGGTCGCCCGGAACGTAGAAATGACCATAACTTTCACAATGGTTGCTATTATTCGTGTTATACGATGGAAAAGCTGCTGTATTTATATTGTATTTTATGCTTCTGGCGTCGTCTTCTAAGGCTCTAACTCTTCGATCTGGTGGAGCAATGTCTCAGAGTTAAGTCTAGGATGCCCGAAACGTCGAAATGACCATTACCTTCACACTGGTTGCAATTATTCCTGCTATATGATGGCAGGACTATTGTATTTTTATAGTATTTTATGCTCCTGGCGTTGACTTCTTAGGCCCTAACTATTCGATCTGGTGGAGCAACGCCCTAGAGTGAAGCCTAGGTTGCACGGAACGTAGAAATGCCCATTACTTTCACACTGGTTGCAATTATTCCTGCTATTCGATGTAAAAACTGCTGTATTTTTATTTTATTTTATGCTTCTGGCGTTGACCTCCAAGACCCTAGCTATCCGATTTGGAGGAGCAACGCCCTAGGGCGAAGCCTAGGTTGTCCGGAACGTAGAAATGGCCATTACTTTCAATCAGGTTGCAATTATTCGTTTTATACGATGGAATAACTGTTGTACTTATATCGTATTTTATGCTTCTGGCGTTGACCTCTCAGGCCCTAACTATTCGATCTGGTGGCACAACGCACTAGAGTGAAGCCTAGTTTGCCGGGATCGTAGAAATGACCATAACTTTCACACTGGTTGCAATTATTCTCTTTATACGTTGTAAAAACTGTTGTATTTAAAAGTATTTTATGCTTCTGGCGTTGACTTCTTAGGCCCTAACTATTCGATCTGGTGGATCAGCGTCCTAGAGTGAAGCCTAGGTTGCCCGGAACGTAGAAGTGACCATCACTTTCACACTGGTTGCAATTATTCCCGTTATACGATGGAAAAACTGTTGTATTTTTATTGTATTTTATGCTTCTGGCGTTGACTTCTTAGGCCCTAACTACTGGATCTAGTGGTCCAACGCCCTAGAGTGAAGCATAGATTGCCCGGAACGTAGAAGTGACCATTACTTTCACACTGGTTGCAATTATTCCCGTTATACGATGGAAAAACTGTTGTATTTTTATTGTATTTTATGTTTCGGGCGATGACTTCTAAGGCCCTAGCTATTCGATCTGGTGGAGCAACGCCCTAGAGTGAAGCCTAGGTTGCGCGGAAAGTAGAAATGACCATTACCTTCACACTGGTTGCAATTATTCCTGTTATACGATAGAAGGACTATTGTATTTTTATAGTATTTTATGCTTCTGGCGTTGACTTCTTAGGCCCTAACTATTCGATCTCGTGGAGCAACGCCCTAGGGCGAAGCCTAGGTTGCCCGGAACGTAGAAATGGCCATTACTTTCACACTGGTTGCAAGTATTCGTTTTATACAATGGAAAAACTGTTGTACTTGTATCTCATTTTATGCTTCTGGCGTTGACTTCTTAGGACCTAACTATTCGACCTGGAGGCACAACGGACTAGAGTGAAGTCTAGTTTGCCCGGAATGTAGAAATGACCATAACTTTCACACCGGTTGCAATTATTCGCTTTATACGATGGAAAAACTGTTGCATTTATATTGTATTTTATGCTTCTGGCGTTGACTTCATAGGTCCTAACTATTCGGTCTGGTGGAACAACGCCCTAGAGTGAAGCTTAGGTCGCCCGGAACGTAGAAATGACCATCACTTTCACACTGGTTGCAATTACTCCTGTTATACGATGGAAAAACTGTTGTACCTTTAGTGTATTTTATGCTTCGGGCGTTGACTTCTAAGGCTCTAACTGTACGATCTGGTAGAGCAACGCCCTATAGTCAAGCCTAGGTTGCCCGGAACGTAGAAATGACCGTTACCTTCACACTGTTTGCAATCATTCATTTTATACGATGCAAAATCTGTTGTATTTACATTGTATTTTATGCTTCTGGCATTGACTTCTAAGGCCGTAGCTATTCGATGTGGTGGAGCAACGCCCTAGAGTGAAGCCCAGGTTGCCCCGAAGGTAGAAATGACCAGTACGTTCACACTGGTTGCAGTTATTCCTGTTATACGATGGAAAAACCGTCGTATTTTTATTGTATTTTATGCTTCTGACGTTGACTTCTTAGGCCCTAACTATTCGATCTGGTGGACCAACGCCCTAGAGTGAAGCCTAGGTTGCACGGAATGTAGAAATGACCAATACTTTCACAATGTTTGCAATTATTCATTCTATACGATGGAAAAGTTGTTGTATTTTTAGTGTATTTTATGCTTCTGGCGTTGACATCTTGGGCCCTAACTATTCGATCTGTTGGAGCAACGCACTAGAGTGACGCCTAGGTTGCCCGGAACGTAGAAATGGCCATTGCTTTCACACTGGATCCAATTATTCCTGTTATACGATGGAAAAGCTGTTGTATTTTTATTGTATTTTATGCTTCTGGCGTTGACTTCTTAGGCCCTAACTACTGAATCTAGTGGTCCAACGCCCTAGAGTGAAGCCTAGGTTGCCCGGAACGTAAAAGTGACCATTACTTTCACACTGGTTGCAATTATTCCCACTATACGATGGAAAAACTGTTGTATTTTTATTGTATTTTATGTTTCGGGCGATGACTTCTAAGGCCCTAGCTATTCCATCTGGTGGAGCAACGCCCTAGTGTGAAGCCGAGGATGCCCGGAACGTAGAAATGACCATAACTTTCACGCTGGTTGCAATTAATCCTGTTATACGATGGAAGGACTGCTGTATTTTTATTATATTTTATGCTTCAACCGTTGTCTTCTAAGTTCGTAGCTATTCGGCGGGGTGGAGCAACGCCCTAGAGTGAAGCCTAGGTCGCCCGGAATGTAGAATTGACCATTACTTTCACACTGTTTGCAAATATTCATTTTATACAGTGGAAAGGCTATTGTATTTATATTGTATTTTATGCTTCTGTCGATGACTTCTTAGGCCCTAACTATTCGGTCTGGTGTAGCAACGCCCTAGAGTGAAGCCTAGGTTGCCCGCAACGTAGAAATTTCAATGTCTTTCACACTGGTTGCAATTATTCCTTTTATACGATGGAAAAACTGTTGTATTTTTATTGTATTTTATGCTTCAGGCATTGTCTTCTAAGGTCGTAGCTATTCGACGTGGTGGAGCAACTCCCTAGAGTGAAGCATGCGTTGCCCGTAACGTAGAAATGACCATTACTTTCACACTGTTTGCAAATATTCATTTTATACAGTGGAAAAGCTGTTGTAGTTATATTGTATTTTAAGCTTCTGGCGTTGACTTCTTAGGACCTAACAATTCGATCTGGTGGAGCAACGCCCTGGAGTGAAGCCTAGGTAGCCCGTAACGTAGAAATGACCATATCTTTCACACTGGTTGCAATTATTCCTGTTATACGATGGAAAAACTGTTGCATTTATATTGCATTTTATGCTTCGGGCGTTGATTTGTTATGCCCTTCCTATTCGATCTGGAGGAGCAACGAACTAGTGTGAAGCATAGGTTGCCCGGAACGTAGAAATGACCGTTACTTTCACACTGTCTGCAATTATTCATTTTATAGGATGGAAAAACTGTTGTACTTATATTGTATTTTCCGCTTCTGGCGTTGACTTCTAGGGCCCTAACTATTCGATCTGGTGGAGCAACGGCCTAGAGTGAAGCCTAGGTCGCCCGGAACGTAGAAATGACCATAACTTTCACAATGGTTGCTATTATTCGTGTTATACGATGGAAAAGCTGCTGTATTTATATTGTATTTTATGCTTCTGGCGTCGTCTTCTAAGGCTCTAACTCTTCGATCTGGTGGAGCAATGTCTCAGAGTTAAGTCTAGGATGCCCGAAACGTCGAAATGATCATTACATTCACTCTGGTTGCAATTATTCATGCTAAACGATGGAAAAACTGTGGCATTTTTATTGTGTTTTCTGTTTCTGGCTTTGAATTCTAGGTCCATAGCTATTCGATCTGGAGGAGCGACGCCCTATGGTGAATCCTAGGTTACGCGGAACGAAGAAATGACCAGTACTTTCACACTGGTTGTAGCTACTCCTGCTATACGCTGAAAGAACTGTTGCATTTTTATTGTGTTTTATGCTTCTGGCGTTGAATTCTAGGTCCCTACCTATTCGATCTGGTGGAGCAACACACTAGAGCGAATCCTAGGTTGCCCGCAACGTAGAAATGACCATTACTCTCACACTGGTTGCAATTATTCCTGTTATACGATGGAAAGACTGTTGTATTTTTATTGTATTTTATGCTTCTGGCGTTGACCTCCAAGTGCCTAACTATTCGATATGGTGGAACAACGCCCTAGAGTGAAGCGCAGGTTGCCCGGAACGCAGAAATGACCATTACCTTCACGCTTGCTGCAATTATTCCTGTTACACGATGAAAAAACTGTTGTACTTTTATTGCATTTTATGCTTCAGGCGCTGACTTCTAAGGCCGTAGCTATTCGATGTGGTGGAGCAACGCCCTAGAGTGAAGCCTATGTTGCCCGGAACGTAGAAATGACCATAACTTTCACTCTGGTTGCAATTATTCGTTTTATACCGTGGAAAAGCTGTTGTATATATATTGTATTTTATGCTTCTGGCGTTGACTTCTTAGGCCCTAACTATTCGGTCTGGTGGAACAACGCCCTAGAGTGAAGCCTAGGTTGCTCGGAACGTAGAAATGACCTTAACTTTCATACTGGATGCAATTATATGTTTTATACGATGGAAAAAGTGTTGTATTTATATTGTATTTTATGCTTCTGGCGTTAACTTCTAAGGCCCTATTTATTCGACCTGGTGGAGCAATGCATCAGAGTTAAGTCTAGGATGCCCGGAACGTAGAAATGGACATTACTTTCACACTGGTTGCATTCATTCGTTTTATACGAGGGAAAAACAGTTGTATTTATGTTGTATTTTATGCTTCTGGCGTTGACTTCTAAGGCCCTAACCATTCGATCTGGTGGAGGAACGCCCTAGAGTGAAGCGTAGGTTGCACGGAACGTAGAAATGGCCATTACTTTCACACTTGTTGCAATTATTCCTGTTATACGAAGGAAAAGCTGTTGTATTTTTATTATATTTTATGCTTCAGGCGTTGTTTTCTAAGGTCGTAGCTATTTGACGTGGTGGAGCAACGCCCTAGTGTGATGCCTAGGTTGCCCGTAACGAAGAAATGACCATTACTTCCACATTGGTTGCAATTATTCGTTTTATACGATGGAAAAGCTGTTGTATTTATGTTGTGTTTTATGCTTCGGGCGTTGAATTCTAAGGCCCTAACTATTCGATCTGGTGTAGCAATGCCCTAGAGTGAAGCTTAGGTTGCCCCAAACGTAGAAATGACCATAACTTTCACGCTGGTTGCAATTATTCCTGTTATACGATGGAAGGACTGTTGTATTTTTAATGTATTTTACGCTTCTGGCGTTGAATTCTTAGTCCCTAACAATTCGATCTGGTGCAGCAACGCCCTAGTGTGAAGCCGAGGATGCCCGGAACGTAGAAATGACCATAACTTTCACGCTGGTTGCAATTAATCCTGTTATACGATAGAAGGACTGTTGTATTTATCTTGTATCTTATGCTTCTGTCGTTGACTTCTAAGGCCCTAGCTATTCGATGTGGTACAGCAACGCCCCAGTCTGAAGTGTAGGTTGCCCGAAACGTACAAATGACCGTAACTTTCACGCTGGTTGCAATCATTCCTGTTATACGATGGAAGGACTGTTGTATTTTTAATGTATCTTATGCTTCTGGCGTTGGCTTCTAAGGCCCTAACTATTCGGTCTGGTGGCGCAACGCCCTAGAGTGAAGCCTAGGTCGGTCGGAACGTAGAAATGACCTTAACTTTCATACAGGTTGCAATTATTTGTTTTATACGATGGAAAAACTGTTGTATTTATATTGTATTTTATGCTTCTGTCGATGACTTGTTGGGCCCTAACTATTCGGTCTGGTGTAGCAACGCCCTAGTGTGAAGCCTAGGTTGCCCGGAACGTAGAAATGACAATGTCTTTCACACTGTTTGCAAATATTCATTTTGTGCAGTGAAAAAGCTGTTGTATTTATATTGTATTTTATGCTTCTGGCGTTGACTTCTGAGGCCGTAACTATTCGATCTGGTGGAGCAACGCCCTGGAGTGAAGCCTAGGTAGCCCGAAACGTAGAAATGACCATATCTTTCACACTGGTTGCAATTATTCCTGTTATACGATGGAAAAACTGTTGCATTTATATTGCATTTTATGCTTCGGGCGTTGACTTCTTAGTCCCTAACTATTCATTCTGGTGGAGCAACGCCCTAGAGTGATGCCTAGGTTGACCGGAGCGTAGAAATGACCGATACCTTCACACTGTCTGCAATTATTCCTGTCATACGATGGGAAAACTGTTGGACTTGTAATGTACTTTATGCTTCTGGCGTTGACTTCTAAGGCCGTAGCTATTCGATGTGGTGGAGCAACGACCCAGGGTGAAGCCTAGGTTGCCCGAAACGTACAAATGACCATATCTTTCACACTGGTTGCAATTATTCCTGTTATACGATGGAAAAACTGTTGTATTTTTATCCTATTTTATGCTTCAAGCGTTGTCTTCTAAGGTCGTAGCTATTCGACGGGGTGGAGCAACGCCCTAGAGTGAAGCCTAGGTTGCCCGGAATGTAGAATTGACAATTACTTTCACACTGTTTGCAAATATTCATTTTATACAGTGGAAAAGCTGTTGTATTTATATTGTATTTTATGATTCTGGCGTTGACTTCTTAGGCCCTAACTATTCGACCTGTTGGAGCAATGCCCTAGAGTGAAGCCTAGGTTGCCGGGAACGTAGAAATGGCCGTTACTTTCACATTGTTTGCAATTATTCATTATATACGATGGAAAAACTGTTTAACTATATTGTATTTTATGTTTCTGGCGTTGACTTCTAAGGCCGTAACTATTCGATCTGGTGTAGCAATGCCCTAGAGTGAAGCTTAGGTTGCCCCAAACGTAGAAATGACCATAACTTTCACGCTGGTTGCAATTATTCCTGTTATACGATGGAAGGACTGTTGTATTTTTAATGTATTTTATGCTTCTGGCGTTGAATTCTTAGTCCCTAACAATTCGATCTGGTGCAGCAACGCCCTAGTGTGAAGCCGAGGATGCCCGGAACGTAGAAATGACCATAACTTTCACGCTGGTTGCAATTAATCCTGTTATACGATGGAAGGACTGCTGTATTTTTATTATATTTTATGCTTCAACCGTTGTCTTCTAAGTTCGTAGCTATTCGGCGGGGTGGAGCAACGCCCTAGAGTGAAGCCTAGGTCGCCCGGAATCTAGAATTGACCATTACTTTCACACTGTTTGCAAATATTCATTTTATACAGTGGAAAGGCTATTGTATTTATATTGTATTTTATGCTTCTGTCGATGACTTCTTAGGCCCTAACTATTCGGTCTGGTGTAGCAACGCCCTAGAGTGAAGCCTAGGTTGCCCGGAACGTAGAAATGACCATTACTCTCACACTGGTTGCAATTATTCCTGTTATACGATGGAAAGACTGTTGTATTTTTATTGTATTTTATGCTTCTGGCGTTGACCTCCAAGTGCCTAACTATTCGATATGGTGGAACAACGCCCTAGAGTGAAGCGCAGGTTGCCCGGAACGCAGAAATGACCATTACCTTCACGCTTGCTGCAATTATTCCTGTTACACGATGAAAAAACTGTTGTACTTTTATTGCATTTTATGCTTCAGGCGCTGACTTCTAAGGCCGTAGCTATTCGATGTGGTGGAGCAACGCCCTAGAGTGAAGCCTATGTTGCCCGGAACGTAGAAATGACCATAACTTTCACTCTGGTTGCAATTATTCGTTTTATACCGTGGAAAAGCTGTTGTATATATATTGTATTTTATGCTTCTGGCGTTGACTTCTTAGGCCCTAACTATTCGGTCTGGTGGAACAACGCCCTAGAGTGAAGCCTAGGTTGCTCGGAACGTAGAAATGACCTTAACTTTCATACTGGATGCAATTATATGTTTTATACGATGGAAAAAGTGTTGTATTTATATTGTATTTTATGCTTCTGGCGTTAACTTCTAAGGCCCTATTTATTCGACCTGGTGGAGCAATGCATCAGAGTTAAGTCTAGGATGCCCGGAACGTAGAAATGGACATTACTTTCACACTGGTTGCATTCATTCGTTTTATACGAGGGAAAAACAGTTGTATTTATGTTGTATTTTATGCTTCTGGCGTTGACTTCTAAGGCCCTAACCATTCGATCTGGTGGAGGAACGCCCTAGAGTGAAGCGTAGGTTGCACGGAACGTAGAAATGGCCATTACTTTCACACTTGTTGCAATTATTCCTGTTATACGAAGGAAAAGCTGTTGTATTTTTATTATATTTTATGCTTCAGGCGTTGTTTTCTAAGGTCGTAGCTATTTGACGTGGTGGAGCAACGCCCTAGTGTGATGCCTAGGTTGCCCGTAACGAAGAAATGACCATTACTTCCACATTGGTTGCAATTATTCGTTTTATACGATGGAAAAGCTGTTGTATTTATGTTGTGTTTTATGCTTCGGGCGTTGAATTCTAAGGCCCTAACTATTCGATCTGGTGTAGCAATGCCCTAGAGTGAAGCTTAGGTTGCCCCAAACGTAGAAATGACCATAACTTTCACGCTGGTTGCAATTATTCCTGTTATACGATGGAAGGACTGTTGTATTTTTAATGTATTTTACGCTTCTGGCGTTGAATTCTTAGTCCCTAACAATTCGATCTGGTGCAGCAACGCCCTAGTGTGAAGCCGAGGATGCCCGGAACGTAGAAATGACCATAACTTTCACGCTGGTTGCAATTAATCCTGTTATACGATAGAAGGACTGTTGTATTTATCTTGTATCTTATGCTTCTGTCGTTGACTTCTAAGGCCCTAGCTATTCGATGTGGTACAGCAACGCCCCAGTCTGAAGTGTAGGTTGCCCGAAACGTACAAATGACCGTAACTTTCACGCTGGTTGCAATCATTCCTGTTATACGATGGAAGGACTGTTGTATTTTTAATGTATCTTATGCTTCTGGCGTTGGCTTCTAAGGCCCTAACTATTCGGTCTGGTGGCGCAACGCCCTAGAGTGAAGCCTAGGTCGGTCGGAACGTAGAAATGACCTTAACTTTCATACAGGTTGCAATTATTTGTTTTATACGATGGAAAAACTGTTGTATTTATATTGTATTTTATGCTTCTGTCGATGACTTGTTGGGCCCTAACTATTCGGTCTGGTGTAGCAACGCCCTAGTGTGAAGCCTAGGTTGCCCGGAACGTAGAAATGACAATGTCTTTCACACTGTTTGCAAATATTCATTTTGTGCAGTGAAAAAGCTGTTGTATTTATATTGTATTTTATGCTTCTGGCGTTGACTTCTGAGGCCGTAACTATTCGATCTGGTGGAGCAACGCCCTGGAGTGAAGCCTAGGTAGCCCGAAACGTAGAAATGACCATATCTTTCACACTGGTTGCAATTATTCCTGTTATACGATGGAAAAACTGTTGCATTTATATTGCATTTTATGCTTCGGGCGTTGACTTCTTAGTCCCTAACTATTCATTCTGGTGGAGCAACGCCCTAGAGTGATGCCTAGGTTGACCGGAGCGTAGAAATGACCGATACCTTCACACTGTCTGCAATTATTCCTGTCATACGATGGGAAAACTGTTGGACTTGTAATGTACTTTATGCTTCTGGCGTTGACTTCTAAGGCCGTAGCTATTCGATGTGGTGGAGCAACGACCCAGGGTGAAGCCTAGGTTGCCCGAAACGTACAAATGACCATATCTTTCACACTGGTTGCAATTATTCCTGTTATACGATGGAAAAACTGTTGTATTTTTATCCTATTTTATGCTTCAAGCGTTGTCTTCTAAGGTCGTAGCTATTCGACGGGGTGGAGCAACGCCCTAGAGTGAAGCCTAGGTTGCCCGGAATGTAGAATTGACAATTACTTTCACACTGTTTGCAAATATTCATTTTATACAGTGGAAAAGCTGTTGTATTTATATTGTATTTTATGATTCTGGCGTTGACTTCTTAGGCCCTAACTATTCGACCTGTTGGAGCAATGCCCTAGAGTGAAGCCTAGGTTGCCGGGAACGTAGAAATGGCCGTTACTTTCACATTGTTTGCAATTATTCATTATATACGATGGAAAAACTGTTTAACTATATTGTATTTTATGTTTCTGGCGTTGACTTCTAAGGCCGTAACTATTCGATCTGGTGTAGCAATGCCCTAGAGTGAAGCTTAGGTTGCCCCAAACGTAGAAATGACCATAACTTTCACGCTGGTTGCAATTATTCCTGTTATACGATGGAAGGACTGTTGTATTTTTAATGTATTTTATGCTTCTGGCGTTGAATTCTTAGTCCCTAACAATTCGATCTGGTGCAGCAACGCCCTAGTGTGAAGCCGAGGATGCCCGGAACGTAGAAATGACCATAACTTTCACGCTGGTTGCAATTAATCCTGTTATACGATGGAAGGACTGCTGTATTTTTATTATATTTTATGCTTCAACCGTTGTCTTCTAAGTTCGTAGCTATTCGGCGGGGTGGAGCAACGCCCTAGAGTGAAGCCTAGGTCGCCCGGAATCTAGAATTGACCATTACTTTCACACTGTTTGCAAATATTCATTTTATACAGTGGAAAGGCTATTGTATTTATATTGTATTTTATGCTTCTGTCGATGACTTCTTAGGCCCTAACTATTCGGTCTGGTGTAGCAACGCCCTAGAGTGAAGCCTAGGTTGCCCGGAACGTAGAAATGACAATGTCTTTCACACTGGTTGCAATTATTCCTGTTATACGATGGAAAAACTGTAGTATTTTTATTGTATTTTTTGCTTCAGGCGTTGTCTTCTAAGGTCGCAGCTATTCGACGTGGTGGAGCAACGCCCTATAGTGAAGCCTAGGTTGCCCGGAATGTAGAATTGACAATTACTTTCACACTGTTTGCAAATATTCGTTTTATACAGTGGAAAAGCTGTTGTATTTATATTGTATTTTATGATTCTGGCGTTGACTTCTTAGGCCCTAACTATTCGACCTGGTGGAGCAACGCCCTAGAGTGAATCTAGGTTGCCCGGAACGTAGAAATGACCATATCTTTCACACTGGTTGCAACTATTCCTGTTATACGATGGAAAAGCTGTTGTATTTTTATTGTATTTTATGCTTCAGGCGTTGTCTTCTAAGGTCGTAGCTATTCGACGGGGTGGAGCAACGCCCTAGAGTGAAGCCTAGGTTGCCCGGAATTTAGAAATGACCATTACTTTCACACTGTTTGCAAATATTCATTTTATACAGTGGAAAAGCTGTTGTATTTATATTGTATTTTATGATTCTGGCGTTGACTTCTTAGGCCCTAACTATTCGGTCTGGTGTAGCAACGCCCTAGAGTGAGGCCTAGGTTGCCCGGAACGTAGAAATGACTATGTCTTTCACACTGGTTGCAATTATTCCTGTTATACGATGGGAAAACTGTAGTATTTTTAGTGTATTTTATGCTTCAGGCGGTGTCTTCTAAGGTCGCAGCTATTCAACGTGGTGGAGCAACGCCCTAGAGTGAAGCCTAGGTTGCTCGGAACGTAGAAATGACCATTACTTTCACACTGTTTGGAAATATTCATTTTATACAGTGGAAAAGCTGTTGCATTTTTATTGTATATTATGCTTCTGGCGATGACTTCTTAGGCCCTAACTATTCGACCTGGTGGAAAAACGCCCTAGAGTGAGGCCTAGGTTGCCCGGATCGTAGAAATGACCTTAACTTTCATTCTGGTTGCAATTATTTGTCTTATACGATGGAAAAACAGTTGTGTTTATATTGTATTTTATGCTTCTGGCGATGACTTCTTAGGCCCTAACTATTCGGTCTGGTGTAGCAACGACCTATAGTGAAGCCTAGGTTGCCCGGAGCGTAGAAATGACAATGTCTTTCACACAGTTTACAATTATTCCTGTTATACGATATTAAAACTGTTGTATTTTTATTGTATTTTATGCTTCTGGCGTTCACTACTTAGGCCGTTGCTATTCGATGTGGTGGGGCTACGTCCTAGAGTGAAGCCTAGGTTGCCCGGAACGTAGAAATGACCAACACTTTCACACTGGTTGCCATTATCCGTTTTATCCGATGGAAAAGCTGTTGTGTTTATATTGTATTTTATGCTTCCGGCGTTGACTCCTAACGCACTAACTATTCGATGTGGTGGCGCATCGACCTAGGGTGAAGCTTAGGTTGCCCCAAACGTAGAAATGACCATAACTTTCACGCTGGTTGCAATTATTCCTGTTATACGATGGAAGGACTGTTGTATTTTTAATGTATTTTATGCTTCTGGCGTTGAATTCTTAGTCCATAACAATTCGATCTGGTGCAGCAACGCCCTAGTGTGAAGCCGAGGATGCCCGGAACGTAGAAATGACCATAACTTTCACGCTGGTTGCAATTAATCCTGTTATACGATGGAACGACTGCTGTATTTTTATTATATTTTATGCTTCAACCGTTGTCTTCTAAGTTCGTAGCTATTCGGCGGGGTGGAGCAACGCCCTAGAGTGAAGCCTAGGTCGCCCGGAATGTAGAATTGACCATTACTTTCACACTGTTTGCAAATATTCATTTTATACAGTGGAAAGGCTATTGTATTTATATTGTATTTTATGCTTCTGTCGATGACTTCTTAGGCCCTAACTATTCGGTCTGGTGTAGCAACGCCCTAGAGTGGAGCCTAGGTTGCCCGGAACGTAGAAATGACAATGTCTTTCACACTGGTTGCAATTATTCCTGTTATACGATGGAAAAACTGTAGTATTTTTAGTGTATTTTATGCTTCAGGCGGTGTCTTCTAAGGTCGCAGCTATTCAACGTGGTGGAGCAACGCCCTAGAGTGAAGCCTAGGTTGCTCGGAACGTAGAAATGACCATTACTTTCACACTGTTTGGAAATATTCATTTTA
Source organism: Calliopsis andreniformis (assembly GCF_051401765.1). Taxonomy (NCBI): domain Eukaryota; kingdom Metazoa; phylum Arthropoda; class Insecta; order Hymenoptera; family Andrenidae; genus Calliopsis; species Calliopsis andreniformis. The sequence goes on from NW_027480430.1 coordinate 13,320,433, forward strand.
TACAGTGGAAAAGCTGTTGCATTTTTATTGTATATTATGCTTCTGGCGATGACTTCTTAGGCCCTAACTATTCGACCTGGTGCAAAAACGCCCTAGAGTGAGGCCTAGGTTGCCCGGAACGTAGAAATGACCTTAACGTTCATTCTGGTTGCAATTATTTGTCTTATACGATGGAAAAACAGTTGTGTTTATATTGTATTTTATGCTTCTGGCGATGACTTCTTAGGCCCTAACTATTCGGTCTGGTGTAGCAACGACCTAGAGTGAAGCCTAGGTTGCCCGGAGCGTAGAAATGACAATGTCTTTCACACAGTTTACAATTATTCCTGTTATACGATATTAAAACTGTTGTATTTTTATTGTATTTTATGCTTCTGGCGTTCACTACTTAGGCCGTTGCTATTCGATGTGGTGGAGCTACGTCCTAGAGTGAAGCCTAGGTTGCCGGGAACGTAGAAATGACCAACACTTTCACACTGGTTGCCATTATCCGTTTTATCCGATGGAAAAGCTGTTGTGTTTATATTGTATTTTATGCTTCCGGCGTTGACTCCTAACGCACTAACTATTCGATGTGGTGGCGCATCGACCTAGGGTGAAGCTTAGGTTGCCCCAAACGTAGAAATGACCATAACTTTCACGCTGGTTGCAATTATTCCTGTTATACGATGGAAGGACTGTTGTATTTTTAATGTATTTTATGCTTCTGGCGTTGAATTCTTAGTCCATAACAATTCGATCTGGTGCAGCAACGCCCTAGTGTGAAGCCGAGGATGCCCGGAACGTAGAAATGACCATAACTTTCACGCTGGTTGCAATTAATCCTGTTATACGATGGAAGGACTGCTGTATTTTTATTATATTTTATGCTTCAACCGTTGTCTTCTAAGTTCGTAGCTATTCGGCGGGGTGGAGCAACGTCCTAGAGTGAAGCCTAGGTCGCCCGGAATGTAGAATTGACCATTACTTTCACACTGTTTGCAAATATTCATTTTATACAGTGGAAAGGCTATTGTATTTATATTGTATTTTATGCTTCTGTCGACGACTTCTTAGGCCCTAACTATTCGGTCTGGTGTAGCAACGCCCTAGAGTGAAGCCTAGGTTGCCCGGAACGTAGAAATGACAATGTCTTTCACACTGGTTGCAACTATTCCTGTTATACGATGGAAAAACTGTAGTATTTTTATTGTATTTTTTGCTTCAGGCGTTGTCTTCTAAGGTCGCAGCTATTCGACGTGGTGGAGCAACGCACTATAGTGAAGCCTAGGTTTCCCGGAACGTAGAAATGACCATTACTTTCACACTGTTTGCAAGTATTCATTTTATACAGTGGAAAAAGCTGTTGTATTTATATTGTATTTTATGATTCTGGCGTTGACTTCTAAGGCCGTATCTATTTGATGTGGTGGAGCAACGCCCTAGAGTGAAGCCCAGGTTGCCCGGAACGTAGAAATGACCATTACTTTCACATTGGTTGCAATTATTCCTGCTATACGATGGAAGAACTGTTGTACTTATGTTGTATTTTATGCTTCTGGCGTTGACGTCTAAGGCCGCAACTATTGGATCTGGTGTAGGAACGCCCTAGAGTGAAGCCTAGGTTGCCCGAAACGTTCAAATGACCATTACTTTCACACTGGTTGCAATTGTTCCTGTTATACGGTGGAAAAGCTGTTGTATTTATATTGTATCTTATGCTTCTGCTGTTGACTTCTAAGGCCGTAACTATTCGATCTGGTGCAGCAACGCCCTAGAGTGAAGCCGAGGATTCCCGGAACGTAGAAATGACCGGTACTTTCACAATGTTTGCAATTATTCGTTTTATACGATGGAAAAGCTGTTGTATTTAGATTGTATTTTATGCTTCTGGCGTTGACTTCTAAGCCCCTAACAATTCGATCTGGTGGAACAACGCCCCAGAGTGAAGCCTAGGTTGCCCTGAACGTAGAAATGACCATCACTTTCACACTGGTTGCTATTACTCCTGTTACACGATGGAAAAACTGTTTTGTCTTTACTGTATTTTATGCTTCGGTCGTTGACTTCGAAGGCCCTAGTCATCCGATGTGGTGGAGCAACGCCCCAGTGTGAAGTGTAGGTTGCCCGAAACGTTCAAATGACCATTACTTTCACACTGGTTGCAATAGTTCCTATTATACGATGGAAAAGCTGTTGTATTTATATTGTACTTTATGCTTCTGGTGTTGACTTCTAAGGCCGTAACAATTCGATCTGGTGTAGCAGCGCCCTAGAGTGAAGCCTAGGTTGCCCGAAACGTAGAAATGACCATAACTGTCACGCTGGTTGCAATTATTCCTGTTATACGATGGAAGGACTGCTGTATTTTTATTATATTTTATGCTTCTGGCGTTGAATTCTTAGTCCCTAACAATTTGATCTGGTGCAGCAACGCTCTAGAGTGAAGCCTAGGTTGCCGGGAACGTAGAAATGACCATCACTTTCACACTGGTTGCTATTATTCCTGTTACACGATGGAAAAACTGTTTGGTTTTTATTGTATTTTATGCTTCTGTCTTTGACTTCGAAGGCCCTAACCATCCGATGTGGTGGAGCCACGCCCCAGTGTGAAGCGTACGTTGCCCGAAACGTTCAAATGACCATTACTTTCACACTGGTTGCAATTGTTCCTGTTATACGATGGAAAAGCTGTTGTATTTATATTGTATCTTATGCTTCTGCTGTTGACTTCTAAGGCCGTAACTATTCGATCTGGTGTAGCAGCGCCCTAGAGTGAAGCCTAGGCTGCACGGAACTTAGAAATGACCATATCTTTCACACTGGTTGCAATTGTTCCTGTTATACGATGGAAAAACTGTTGCATTTTTATTGTATTTTATGCTTCAGGCGTTGTCTTCTAAGGTCGGAGCTATTCGACCGGGTGGAGCAACGCCCTAGAGTGAAGCCTAGGTTGCCCGGAATGTAGAAATGACCATTACTTTCACACTGTTAGCAAATATTCATTTTATAGAGTGGAAAAACTGTTTAATTATATTGTATTTTATGCTTCTAGCGTTGACTTCTAAGGCCGTATCTATTCGACCTGGTGGAGCAACGGCCTAGGGTGAAGCCTAGGTAGCCCGGTACGTAGAAATGACCATTACTTTCACATTGGTTGCAATTATTCCTGCTATAGGAAGGAAAAACTGTTGTATTTATATTGTATTTTATGCTTCTGGCGTTGACTTCTAAGGCCGTACCTATTCGATCTTGTGTAGCAACGCCCTAGAGTGAAGCCTAGGTAGCCCGAAACGTAGAGATGACCATATCTTTCACACTGGTTGCAATTATTCCTGTTATACGATTGAAAAACTGTTGTATTTTTATCGTATTTTATGCTTCAAGCGTTGTCTTCTAAGGTTGTAGATATTCGACGGGGTGGAGCAACGCCCTAGAGTGAAGCCTAGGTTGCCCGGAATGTAGAATTGACAATTACTTTCACACTGTTTGCAAATATTCGTTTTATACAGTGGAAAAGCTGTTGTATTTATATTGTATTTTATGATTCTGGCGTTGACTTCTTAGGCCCTAACTATTCGACCTGGTGGAGCAACGCCCTAGAGTGAATCTAGGTTGCCCGGAACGTAGAAATGACCATATCTTTCACACTGGTTGCAACTATTCCTGTTATACGATGGAAAAGCTGTTGTATTTTTATTGTATTTTATGCTTCAGGCGTTGTCTTCTAAGGTCGTAGCTATTCGACTGGGTGGAGCAACGCCCTAGAGTGAAGCCTAGGTTGCCCGGAATTTAGAAATGACCATTACTTTCACACTGTTTGCAAATATTCATTTTATACAGTGGAAAAGCTGTTGTATTTATATTGTATTTTATGATTCTGGCGTTGACTTCTTAGGCCCTAACTATTCGGTCTGGTGTAGCAACGCCCTAGAGTGAGGCCTAGGTTGCCCGGAACGTAGAAATGACTATGTCTTTCACACTGGTTGCAATTATTCCTGTTATACGATGGGAAAACTGTAGTATTTTTAGTGTATTTTATGCTTCAGGCGGTGTCTTCTAAGGTCGCAGCTATTCAACGTGGTGGAGCAACGCCCTAGAGTGAAGCCTAGGTTGCTCGGAACGTAGAAATGACCATTACTTTCACACTGTTTGGAAATATTCATTTTATACAGTGGAAAAGCTGTTGCATTTTTATTGTATATTATGCTTCTGGCGATGACTTCTTAGGCCCTAACTATTCGACCTGGTGGAAAAACGCCCTAGAGTGAGGCCTAGGTTGCCCGGATCGTAGAAATGACCTTAACTTTCATTCTGGTTGCAATTATTTGTCTTATACGATGGAAAAACAGTTGTGTTTATATTGTATTTTATGCTTCTGGCGATGACTTCTTAGGCCCTAACTATTCGGTCTGGTGTAGCAACGACCTAGAGTGAAGCCTAGGTTGCCCGGAGCGTAGAAATGACAATGTCTTTCACACAGTTTACAATTATTCCTGTTATACGATATTAAAACTGTTGTATTTTTATTGTATTTTATGCTTCTGGCGTTCACTACTTAGGCCGTTGCTATTCGATGTGGTGGGGCTACGTCCTAGAGTGAAGCCTAGGTTGCCCGGAACGTAGAAATGACCAACACTTTCACACTGGTTGCCATTATCCGTTTTATCCGATGGAAAAGCTGTTGTGTTTATATTGTATTTTATGCTTCCGGCGTTGACTCCTAACGCACTAACTATTCGATGTGGTGGCGCATCGACCTAGGGTGAAGCTTAGGTTGCCCCAAACGTAGAAATGACCATAACTTTCACGCTGGTTGCAATTATTCCTGTTATACGATGGAAGGACTGTTGTATTTTTAATGTATTTTATGCTTCTGGCGTTGAATTCTTAGTCCATAACAATTCGATCTGGTGCAGCAACGCCCTAGTGTGAAGCCGAGGATGCCCGGAACGTAGAAATGACCATAACTTTCACGCTGGTTGCAATTAATCCTGTTATACGATGGAAGGACTGCTGTATTTTTATTATATTTTATGCTTCAACCGTTGTCTTCTAAGTTCGTAGCTATTCGGCGGGGTGGAGCAACGCCCTAGAGTGAAGCCTAGGTCGCCCGGAATGTAGAATTGACCATTACTTTCACACTGTTTGCAAATATTCATTTTATACAGTGGAAAGGCTATTGTATTTATATTGTATTTTATGCTTCTGTCGATGACTTCTTAGGCCCTAACTATTCGGTCTGGTGTAGCAACGCCCTGGAGTGGAGCCTAGGTTGCCCGGAACGTAGAAATGACAATGTCTTTCACACTGGTTGCAATTATTCCTGTTATACGATGGAAAAACTGTAGTATTTTTAGTGTATTTTATGCTTCAGGCGGTGTCTTCTAAGGTCGCAGCTATTCAACGTGGTGGAGCAACGCCCTAGAGTGAAGCCTAGGTTGCTCGGAACGTAGAAATGACCATTACTTTCACACTGTTTGGAAATATTCATTTTATACAGTGGAAAAGCTGTTGCATTTTTATTGTATATTATGCTTCTGGCGATGACTTCTTAGGCCCTAACTATTCGACCTGGTGGAAAAACGCCCTAGAGTGAGGCCTAGGTTGCCCGGAACGTAGAAATGACCTTAACGTTCATTCTGGTTGCAATTATTTGTCTTATACGATGGAAAAACAGTTGTGTTTATATTGTATTTTATGCTTCTGGGGATGACTTCTTAGGCCCTAACTATTCGGTCTGGTGTAGCAACGACCTAGAGTGAAGCCTAGGTTGCCCGGAGCGTAGAAATGACAATGTCTTTCACACAGTTTACAATTATTCCTGTTATACGATATTAAAACTGTTGTATTTTTATTGTATTTTATGCTTCTGGCGTTCACTACTTAGGCCGTTGCTATTCGATGTGGTGGAGCTACGTCCTAGAGTGAAGCCTAGGTTGCCGGGAACGTAGAAATGACCAACACTTTCACACTGGTTGCCATTATCCGTTTTATCCGATGGAAAAGCTGTTGTGTTTATATTGTATTTTATGCTTCCGGCGTTGACTCCTAACGCACTAACTATTCGATGTGGTGGCGCATCGACCTAGGGTGAAGCTTAGGTTGCCCCAAACGTAGAAATGACCATAACTTTCACGCTGGTTGCAATTATTCCTGTTATACGATGGAAGGACTGTTGTATTTTTAATGTATTTTATGCTTCTGGCGTTGAATTCTTAGTCCATAACAATTCGATCTGGTGCAGCAACGCCCTAGTGTGAAGCCGAGGATGCCCGGAACGTAGAAATGACCATAACTTTCACGCTGGTTGCAATTAATCCTGTTATACGATGGAAGGACTGCTGTATTTTTATTATATTTTATGCTTCAACCGTTGTCTTCTAAGTTCGTAGCTATTCGGCGGGGTGGAGCAACGTCCTAGAGTGAAGCCTAGGTCGCCCGGAATGTAGAATTGACCATTACTTTCACACTGTTTGCAAATATTCATTTTATACAGTGGAAAGGCTATTGTATTTATATTGTATTTTATGCTTCTGTCGATGACTTCTTAGGCCCTAACTATTCGGTCTGGTGTAGCAACGCCCTAGAGTGAAGCCTAGGTTGCCCGGAACGTAGAAATGACAATGTCTTTCACACTGGTTGCAATTATTCCTGTTATACGATGGAAAAACTGTAGTATTTTTATTGTATTTTTTGCTTCAGGCGTTGTCTTCTAAGGTCGCAGCTATTCGACGTGGTGGAGCAACGCCCTATAGTGAAGCCTAGGTTGCCCGGAACGTAGAAATGACCATTACTTTCACACTGTTTGCAAGTATTCATTTTATACAGTGGAAAAAGCTGTTGTATTTATATTGTATTTTATGATTCTGGCGTTGACTTCTAAGGCCGTATCTATTTGATGTGGTGGAGCAACGCCCTAGAGTGAAGCCCAGGTTGCCCGGAACGTAGAAATGACCATTACTTTCACATTGGTTGCAATTATTCCTGCTATACGATGGAAGAACTGTTGTACTTATGTTGTATTTTATGCTTCTGGCGTTGACGTCTAAGGCCGCAACTATTGGATCTGGTGTAGGAACGCCCTAGAGTGAAGCCTAGGTTGCCCGAAACGTTCAAATGACCATTACTTTCACACTGGTTGCAATTGTTCCTGTTATACGGTGGAAAAGCTGTTGTATTTATATTGTATCTTATGCTTCTGCTGTTGACTTCTAAGGCCGTAACTATTCGATCTGGTGCAGCAACGCCCTAGAGTGAAGCCGAGGATTCCCGGAACGTAGAAATGACCGGTACTTTCACAATGTTTGCAATTATTCGTTTTATACGATGGAAAAGCTGTTGTATTTAGATTGTATTTTATGCTTCTGGCGTTGACTTCTAAGCCCCTAACAATTCGATCTGGTGGAACAACGCCCCAGAGTGAAGCCTAGGTTGCCCTGAACGTAGAAATGACCATCACTTTCACACTGGTTGCTATTACTCCTGTTACACGATGGAAAAACTGTTTTGTCTTTACTGTATTTTATGCTTCGGTCGTTGACTTCGAAGGCCCTAGTCATCCGATGTGGTGGAGCAACGCCCCAGTGTGAAGTGTAGGTTGCCCGAAACGTTCAAATGACCATTACTTTCACACTGGTTGCAATAGTTCCTATTATACGATGGAAAAGCTGTTGTATTTATATTGTACTTTATGCTTCTGGTGTTGACTTCTAAGGCCGTAACAATTCGATCTGGTGTAGCAGCGCCCTAGAGTGAAGCCTAGGTTGCCCGAAACGTAGAAATGACCATAACTGTCACGCTGGTTGCAATTATTCCTGTTATACGATGGAAGGACTGCTGTATTTTTATTATATTTTATGCTTCTGGCGTTGAATTCTTAGTCCCTAACAATTCGATCTGGTGCAGCAACGCTCTAGAGTGAAGCCTAGGTTGCCGGGAACGTAGAAATGACCATCACTTTCACACTGGTTGCTATTATTCCTGTTACACGATGGAAAAACTGTTTGGTTTTTATTGTATTTTATGCTTCTGTCTTTGACTTCGAAGGCCCTAACCATCCGATGTGGTGGAGCCACGCCCCAGTGTGAAGCGTAGGTTGCCCGAAACGTTCAAATGACCATTACTTTCACACTGGTTGCAATTGTTCCTGTTATACGATGGAAAAGCTGTTGTATTTATATTGTATCTTATGCTTCTGCTGTTGACTTCTAAGGCCGTAACTATTCGATCTGGTGTAGCAGCGCCCTAGAGTGAAGCCTAGGCTGCACGGAACTTAGAAATGACCATATCTTTCACACTGGTTGCAATTGTTCCTGTTATACGATGGAAAAACTGTTGCATTTTTATTGTATTTTATGCTTCAGGCGTTGTCTTCTAAGGTCGGAGCTATTCGACCGGGTGGAGCAACGCCATAGAGTGAAGCCTAGGTTGCCCGGAATGTAGAAATGACCATTACTTTCACACTGTTAGCAAATATTCATTTTATAGAGTGGAAAAACTGTTTAATTATATTGTATTTTATGCTTCTAGCGTTGACTTCTAAGGCCGTATCTATTCGACCTGGTGGAGCAACGGCCTAGGGTGAAGCCTAGGTAGCCCGGTACGTAGAAATGACCATTACTTTCACATTGGTTGCAATTATTCCTGCTATAGGAAGGAAAAACTGTTGTATTTATATTGTATTTTATGCTTCTGGCGTTGACTTCTAAGGCCGTAACTATTCGATCTGGTGTAGCAACGCCCTAGAGTGAAGCCTAGGTAGCCCGAAACGTAGAGATGACCATATCTTTCACACTGGTTGCAATTATTCCTGTTATACGATTGAAAAACTGTTGTATTTTTATCGTATTTTATGCTTCAAGCGTTGTCTTCTAAGGTTGTAGATATTCGACGGGGTGGAGCAACGCCCTAGAGTGAAGCCTAGGTTGCCCGGAATGTAGAATTGACAATTACTTTCACACTGTTTGCAAATATTCGTTTTATACAGTGGAAAAGCTGTTGTATTTATATTGTATTTTATGATTCTGGCGTTGACTTCTTAGGCCCTAACTATTCGACCTGGTGGAGCAACGCCCTAGAGTGAATCTAGGTTGCCCGGAACGTAGAAATGACCATATCTTTCACACTGGTTGCAATTATTCCTGTTATACGATGGAAAAGCTGTTGTATTTTTATTGTATTTTATGCTTCAGGCGTTGTCTTCTAAGGTCGTAGCTATTCGACGGGGTGGAGCAACGCCCTAGAGTGAAGCCTAGGTTGCCCGGAATGTAGAAATGACCATTACTTTCACACTGTTTGCAAATATTCATTTTATACAGTGGAAAAGCTGTTGTATTTATATTGTATTTTATGATTCTGGCGTTGACTTCTTAGGCCCTAACTATTCGGTCTGGTGTAGCAACGCCCTAGATATAGGCCTAGGTTGCCCGGAACGTAGAAATGACAATGTCTTTCACACTGGTTGCAATTATTCCTGTTATACGATGGGAAAACTGTAGTATTTTTGGTGTATTTTATGCTTCAGGCGATGTCTTCTAAGGTCGCAGCTATTCAACGTGGTGGAGCAACGCCCTAGAGTGAAGCCTAGGTTGCTCGGAACGTAGAAATGACCATTACTTTCACACTGTTTGGAAATATTCATTTTATACACTGGAAAAGCTGTTGCATTTTTATTGTATATTATGCTTCTGGCGATGACTTCTTAGGCCCTAACTATTCGACCTGGTGGAAAAACGCCCTAGAGTGAGGCCTAGGTTGCCCGGAACGTAGAAATGACCTTAACTTTCATTCTGGTTGCAATTATTTGTCTTATACGATGGAAAAACAGTTGTGTTTATATTGTATTTTATGCTTCTGGCGATGACTTCTTAGGCCCTAACTATTCGGTCTGGTGTAGCAACGACCTAGAGTGAAGCCTAGGTTGCCCGGAGCGTAGAAATGACAATGTCTTTCACACAGTTTACAATTATTCCTGTTATACGATATTAAAACTGTTGTATTTTTATTGTATTTTATGCTTCTGGCGTTCACTACTTAGGCCGTTGCTATTCGATGTGGTGGAGCTACGTCCTAGAGTGAAGCCTAGGTTGCCCGGAACGTAGAAATGACCATTACTTTCACACTGGTTGCAATTATTCGTTTTATACGATGGAAAAACTGTTGTATTTATATCGTATTTTATGCTTCTGGCGTTCACTTCTTAGGCCCTAACAATTCCATCAGGTGGAACAACGCTCTAGGGTGAAGCCTAGGTTGCCCGGAACGTAGAAATGACCATAACTTTCACACTGGTTGCATTATTCGCTTTATGCAATGGAAAAACTGTTCTATTTATATTGTATTTTATGGTTCTGGCGTTGACTTCTTAGGCCCTAACTATTCGATCTGGTGGAGCAACGCCCTAGACTGAAGCCTAGGTTCCCCGACTCGTAGAAATGACCATTACTTGCACACTGGTTGCAATTATTCGTTTTATACGCTGGAAAAACTGTTGTATTTATATTGTATTTTATGCTTCTGACGTTGAATTCTAAGGCCGTAGCTATTCGATGTGGTGGAGCAACGCCCTAGAGTGAAGCCTAGGTTGCCCGGAAAGTAGAAATGACCATTACTTTCACACTGGTTGCAATTATTCGTTTTATAAGATGGAAAAACTGTAGTATTTTTAGTGTATTTTATGCTTCAGGCGGTGTCTTCTAAGGTCGCAGCTATTCAACGTGGTGGAGCAACGCCCTAGAGTGAAGCCTAGGTTGCTCGGAACGTAGAAATGACCATTACTTTCACACTGTTTGGAAATATTCATTTTATACACTGGAAAAGCTGTTGCATTTTTATTGTATATTATGCTTCTGGCGATGACTTCTTAGGCCCTAACTATTCGACCTGGTGGAAAAACGCCCTAGAGTGAGGCCTAGGTTGCCCGGAACGTAGAAATGACCTTAACTTTCATTCTGGTTGCAATTATTTGTCTTATACGATGGAAAAACAGTTGTGTTTATATTGTATTTTATGCTTCTGGCGATGACTTCTTAGGCCCTAACTATTCGGTCTGGTGTAGCAACGACCTAGAGTGAAGCCTAGGTTGCCCGGAGCGTAGAAATGACAATGTCTTTCACACAGTTTACAATTATTCCTGTTATACGATATTAAAACTGTTGTATTTTTATTGTATTTTATGCTTCTGGCGTTCACTACTTAGGCCGTTGCTATTCGGTGTGGTGGAGCTACGTCCTAGAGTGAAGCCTAGGTTGCCCGGAACGTAGAAATGACCAACACTTTCACACTGGTTGCCATTATCCGTTTTATCCGATGGAAAAGCTGTTGTGTTTATATTGTATTTTATGCTTCCGGCGTTGACTCCTAACGCACTAACTATTCGATGTGGTGGCGCATCGACCTAGGGTGAAGCCTAGGTTGCCCGGAACGTAGAAATGACAATTACTTTCACACTGGTTGCAATTACTCGTTTTATACCATGGAAAAACTGTTGTATTTATTTTGTATTTGATGCTTCTGGCGTTGGCTTCTTAGGCCCTAACTATTGGATCTGTTGTACCAACGCCCTAGAGTCAAGCCTCGGTTGCCCAACACCTAGAAATGACCATAACATTCACACTGGTTGCAATTATTCGTTTTATATGATGGAAAAACTGTTGTATTTATTTTGTACTTTATGCTTGTGGCGTTGACTTCTTATACCCTAACTATTCGATCTGGTGGAGCATTGCCCTAGAGTGAAGCCTGGGTCGCCCTGAACGTTGGAATGACCGTTACTTTCACATTGTTTGCAATTATTCATTTTATGCGATGGAAAAACTGTTTTATTTATATTGTATTTGATGCTTCTGGCGTTGACTTCTAAGGCCGTATATATTCGATGTGGTGGAGCAACGCCCTAGAGTGAAGCCTAGGTTGCCCGAAACGTAGAAATGACCATAACTTTCACGCTGGTTGCAATTATTCGTTTTATACGATGGAAAAACTGTTGCATTTTTATTGTATATTATGTTTCTGGCGATGACTTCTTAGGCCCTAACTATTCGTTCTGGTGGAACAACGCCCTAGAGTGAGGCCTAGGTTGCCCGGAACGTAGAAATGACCTTAACTTTCATACTGGTTGCAATTATTTGTTTTATACGATGGAAAAACTGTTGTATTTATATTTTATTTTATGCTTCTGGCGATGACTTCTTAGGCTCTAACTATTCGGTCTGGTGTAGCAACGCCCTAGAGTGAAGCCTAGGTTGCCGGCAACGTAGAAATGACAATGTCTTTCACACAGTTTACAATTATTCCTGTTATACGATATTAAAACTGGTGTATTTTTATTGTATTTTATGCTTCTGGCGTTCACTACTTACGCCGCTGCTATTCGATGTGGTGGAGCTACGTCCTAGAGTGAAGCCTAGGTTGCCCGGAACGTAGAAATGACCATCACTTTCACACTGGTTGCCATTATCCGTTTTATCCGATGGAAAAGCTATTGTATTTATTTTGTATTTGATGCTTCTGGCGTTGGCTTCTTAGGCCCTAACTATTGGATCTGGTGTACGAAGGCCCTAGAGTCAAGCCTAGGTTGCCCGGAACCTAGAAATGACCATAACATTCACACTGGTTGCAATTATTCGTTTTATGTGATGGAAAAACTGTTGTATTTATTTTGTACTTTATGCTTGTGGCGTTGACTTCTTAGACCCTAACTATTCGATCTGGTGGACCAACGCCCTAGAGTAAAGCCTAGGTTGCCCTGAAGGTAGAAATGACCATTACCTTCACACTGTTTACAATTATTCCTGTTATACGATATTAAAGCTGTTGTATTTTTATTGTATTTGATGCTTCTGGCGTTGGCTTCTTAGGCCCTAACTATTGGATCTGTTGTACCAACGCCCTAGAGTCAAGCCTCGGTTGCCCAACACCTAGAAATGACCATAACATTCACACTGGTTGCAATTATTCGTTTTAAACGATGGAAAAGCTGTTGCATTTTTACTGTATTTTATTCTTCTGGCGTTGACTTCTTAGGCCCTAACTATTCTGTCTGGTGGAACAACGACCTAGAGTGAAGCCTAGGTTGCTCGGAACGTAGAAATGACCATTACTTTCACACTGTTTGGAAATATTCATTTTATACAGTGGAAAAGCTGTTGCATTTTTATTGTATATTATGCTTCTGGCGATGACTTCTTAGGCCCTAACTATTCGACCTGGTGGAAAAACGCCCTAGAGTGAGGCCTAGGTTGCCCGGATCGTAGAAATGACCTTAACTTTCATTCTGGTTGCAATTATTTGTCTTATACGATGGAAAAACAGTTGTGTTTATATTGTATTTTATGCTTCTGGCGATGACTTCTTAGGCCCTAACTATTCGGTCTGGTGTAGCAACGACCTAGAGTGAAGCCTAGGTTGCCCGGAGCGTAGAAATGACAATGTCTTTCACACAGTTTACAATTATTCCTGTTATACGATATTAAAACTGTTGTATTTTTATTGTATTTTATGCTTCTGGCGTTCACTACTTAGGCCGTTGCTATTCGATGTGGTGGGGCTACGTCCTAGAGTGAAGCCTAGGTTGCCCGGAACGTAGAAATGACCAACACTTTCACACTGGTTGCCATTATCCGTTTTATCCGATGGAAAAGCTGTTGTGTTTATATTGTATTTTATGCTTCCGGCGTTGACTCCTAACGCACTAACTATTCGATGTGGTGGCGCATCGACCTAGGGTGAAGCTTAGGTTGCCCCAAACGTAGAAATGACCATAACTTTCACGCTGGTTGCAATTATTCCTGTTATACGATGGAAGGACTGTTGTATTTTTAATGTATTTTATGCTTCTGGCGTTGAATTCTTAGTCCATAACAATTCGATCTGGTGCAGCAACGCCCTAGTGTGAAGCCGAGGATGCCCGGAACGTAGAAATGACCATAACTTTCACGCTGGTTGCAATTAATCCTGTTATACGATGGAAGGACTGCTGTATTTTTATTATATTTTATGCTTCAACCGTTGTCTTCTAAGTTCGTAGCTATTCGGCGGGGTGGAGCAACGCCCTAGAGTGAAGCCTAGGTCGCCCGGAATGTAGAGTTGACCATTACTTTCACACTGTTAGCAAATATTCATTTTATAGAGTGGAAAAACTGTTTAATTATATTGTATTTTATGCTTCTAGCGTTGACTTCTAAGGCCGTATCTATTCGACCTGGTGGAGCAACGGCCTAGGGTGAAGCCTAGGTAGCCCGGTACGTAGAAATGACCATTACTTTCACATTGGTTGCAATTATTCCTGCTATAGGAAGGAAAAACTGTTGTATTTATATTGTATTTTATGCTTCTGGCGTTGACTTCTAAGGCCGTACCTATTCGATCTGGTGTAGCAACGCCCTAGAGTGAAGCCTAGGTAGCCCGAAACGTAGAGATGACCATATCTTTCACACTGGTTGCAATTATTCCTGTTATACGATTGAAAAACTGTTGTATTTTTATCGTATTTTATGCTTCAAGCGTTGTCTTCTAAGGTTGTAGATATTCGACGGGGTGGAGCAACGCCCTAGAGTGAAGCCTAGGTTGCCCGGAATGTAGAATTGACAATTACTTTCACACTGTTTGCAAATATTCGTTTTATACAGTGGAAAAGCTGTTGTATTTATATTGTATTTTATGATTCTGGCGTTGACTTCTTAGGCCCTAACTATTCGACCTGGTGGAGCAACGCCCTAGAGTGAATCTAGGTTGCCCGGAACGTAGAAATGACCATATCTTTCACACTGGTTGCAACTATTCCTGTTATACGATGGAAAAGCTGTTGTATTTTTATTGTATTTTATGCTTCAGGCGTTGTCTTCTAAGGTCGTAGCTATTCGACTGGGTGGAGCAACGCCCTAGAGTGAAGCCTAGGTTGCCCGGAATTTAGAAATGACCATTACTTTCACACTGTTTGCAAATATTCATTTTATACAGTGGAAAAGCTGTTGTATTTATATTGTATTTTATGATTCTGGCGTTGACTTCTTAGGCCCTAACTATTCGGTCTGGTGTAGCAACGCCCTAGAGTGAGGCCTAGGTTGCCCGGAACGTAGAAATGACTATGTCTTTCACACTGGTTGCAATTATTCCTGTTATACGATGGGAAAACTGTAGTATTTTTAGTGTATTTTATGCTTCAGGCGGTGTCTTCTAAGGTCGCAGCTATTCAACGTGGTGGAGCAACGCCCTAGAGTGAAGCCTAGGTTGCTCGGAACGTAGAAATGACCATTACTTTCACACTGTTTGGAAATATTCATTTTATACAGTGGAAAAGCTGTTGCATTTTTATTGTATATTATGCTTCTGGCGATGACTTCTTAGGCCCTAACTATTCGACCTGGTGGAAAAACGCCCTAGAGTGAGGCCTAGGTTGCCCGGATCGTAGAAATGACCTTAACTTTCATTCTGGTTGCAATTATTTGTCTTATACGATGGAAAAACAGTTGTGTTTATATTGTATTTTATGCTTCTGGCGATGACTTCTTAGGCCCTAACTATTCGGTCTGGTGTAGCAACGACCTAGAGTGAAGCCTAGGTTGCCCGGAGCGTAGAAATGACAATGTCTTTCACACAGTTTACAATTATTCCTGTTATACGATATTAAAACTGTTGTATTTTTATTGTATTTTATGCTTCTGGCGTTCACTACTTAGGCCG
Source organism: Calliopsis andreniformis (assembly GCF_051401765.1). NCBI lineage: Eukaryota > Metazoa > Arthropoda > Insecta > Hymenoptera > Andrenidae > Calliopsis > Calliopsis andreniformis. The sequence continues at coordinate 13,336,096 of NW_027480430.1, forward strand.
TTGCTATTCGATGTGGTGGGGCTACGTCCTAGAGTGAAGCCTAGGTTGCCCGGAACGTAGAAATGACCAACACTTTCACACTGGTTGCCATTATCCGTTTTATCCGATGGAAAAGCTGTTGTGTTTATATTGTATTTTATGCTTCCGGCGTTGACTCCTAACGCACTAACTATTCGATGTGGTGGCGCATCGACCTAGGGTGAAGCTTAGGTTGCCCCAAACGTAGAAATGACCATAACTTTCACGCTGGTTGCAATTATTCCTGTTATACGATGGAAGGACTGTTGTATTTTTAATGTATTTTATGCTTCTGGCGTTGAATTCTTAGTCCATAACAATTCGATCTGGTGCAGCAACGCCCTAGTGTGAAGCCGAGGATGCCCGGAACGTAGAAATGACCATAACTTTCACGCTGGTTGCAATTAATCCTGTTATACGATGGAAGGACTGCTGTATTTTTATTATATTTTATGCTTCAACCGTTGTCTTCTAAGTTCGTAGCTATTCGGCGGGGTGGAGCAACGCCCTAGAGTGAAGCCTAGGTCGCCCGGAATGTAGAATTGACCATTACTTTCACACTGTTTGCAAATATTCATTTTATACAGTGGAAAGGCTATTGTATTTATATTGTATTTTATGCTTCTGTCGATGACTTCTTAGGCCCTAACTATTCGGTCTGGTGTAGCAACGCCCTGGAGTGGAGCCTAGGTTGCCCGGAACGTAGAAATGACAATGTCTTTCACACTGGTTGCAATTATTCCTGTTATACGATGGAAAAACTGTAGTATTTTTAGTGTATTTTATGCTTCAGGCGGTGTCTTCTAAGGTCGCAGCTATTCAAAGTGGTGGAGCAACGCCCTAGAGTGAAGCCTAGGTTGCTCGGAACGTAGAAATGACCATTACTTTCACACTGTTTGGAAATATTCATTTTATACAGTGGAAAAGCTGTTGCATTTTTATTGTATATTATGCTTCTGGCGATGACTTCTTAGGCCCTAACTATTCGACCTGGTGGAAAAACGCACTAGAGTGAGGCCTAGGTTGCCCGGAACGTAGAAATGACCTTAACGTTCATTCTGGTTGCAATTATTTGTCTTATACGATGGAAAAACAGTTGTGCTTATATTGTATTTTATGCTTCTGGCGATGACTTCTTAGGCCCTAACTATTCGGTCTGGTGTAGCAACGACCTAGAGTGAAGCCTAGGTTGCCCGGAGCGTAGAAATGACAATGTCTTTCACACAGTTTACAATTATTCCTGTTATACGATATTAAAACTGTTGTATTTTTATTGTATTTTATGCTTCTGGCGTTCACTACTTAGGCCGTTGCTATTCGATGTGGTGGAGCTACGTCCTAGAGTGAAGCCTAGGTTGCCGGGAACGTAGAAATGACCAACACTTTCACACTGGTTGCCATTATCCGTTTTATCCGATGGAAAAGCTGTTGTGTTTATATTGTATTTTATGCTTCCGGCGTTGACTCCTAACGCACTAACTATTCGATGTGGTGGCGCATCGACCTAGGGTGAAGCTTAGGTTGCCCCAAACGTAGAAATGACCATAACTTTCACGCTGGTTGCAATTATTCCTGTTATACGATGGAAGGACTGTTGTATTTTTAATGTATTTTATGCTTCTGGCGTTGAATTCTTAGTCCATAACAATTCGATCTGGTGCAGCAACGCCCTAGTGTGAAGCCGAGGATGCCCGGAACGTAGAAATGACCATAACTTTCACGCTGGTTGCAATTAATCCTGTTATACGATGGAAGGACTGCTGTATTTTTATTATATTTTATGCTTCAACCGTTGTCTTCTAAGTTCGTAGCTATTCGGCGGGGTGGAGCAACGTCCTAGAGTGAAGCCTAGGTCGCCCGGAATGTAGAATTGACCATTACTTTCACACTGTTTGCAAATATTCATTTTATACAGTGGAAAGGCTATTGTATTTATATTGTATTTTATGCTTCTGTCGATGACTTCTTAGGCCCTAACTATTCGGTCTGGTGTAGCAACGCCCTAGATATAGGCCTAGGTTGCCCGGAACGTAGAAATGACAATGTCTTTCACACTGGTTGCAATTATTCCTGTTATACGATGGAAAAACTGTAGTATTTTTATTGTATTTTTTGCTTCAGGCGGTGTCTTCTAAGGTCGCAGCTATTCAACGTGGTGGAGCAACGCCCTAGAGTGAAGCCTAGGTTGCTCGGAACGTAGAAATGACCATTACTTTCACACTGTTTGGAAATATTCATTTTATACACTGGAAAAGCTGTTGCATTTTTATTGTATATTATGCTTCTGGCGATGACTTCTTAGGCCCTAACTATTCGACCTGGTGGAAAAACGCCCTAGAGTGAGGCCTAGGTTGCCCGGAACGTAGAAATGACCTTAACTTTCATTCTGGTTGCAATTATTTGTCTTATACGATGGAAAAACAGTTGTGTTTATATTGTATTTTATGCTTCTGGCGATGACTTCTTAGGCCCTAACTATTCGGTCTGGTGTAGCAACGACCTAGAGTGAAGCCTAGGTTGCCCGGAGCGTAGAAATGACAATGTCTTTCACACAGTCTACAATTATTCCTGTTATACGATATTAAAACTGTTGTATTTTTATTGTATTTTATGCTTCTGGCGTTCACTACTTAGGCCGTTGCTATTCGATGTGGTGGAGCTACGTCCTAGAGTGAAGCCTAGGTTGCCCGGAACGTAGAAATGACCATTACTTTCACACTGGTTGCAATTATTCGTTTTATACGATGGAAAAACTGTTGTATTTATATCGTATTTTATGCTTCTGGCGTTCACTTCTTATGCCCTAACAATTCCATCAGGTGGAACAACGCTCTAGGGTGAAGCCTAGGGTGCCCGGAACGTAGAAATGACCATAACTTTCACACTGGTTGCATTATTCGCTTTATGCAATGGAAAAACTGTTCTATTTACATTGTATTTTATGGTTCTGGCGTTGACTTCTTAGGCCCTAACTATTCGATCTGGTGGAGCAACGCCCTAGACTGAAGCCTAGGTTCCCCGACTCGTAGAAATGACCATTACTTGCACACTGGTTGCAATTATTCGTTTTATACGCTGGAAAAACTGTTGTATTTATATTGTATTTTATGCTTCTGATGTTGAATTCTAAGGCCGTAGCTATTCGATGTGGTGGAGCAACGCCCTAGAGTGAAGCCTAGGTTGCCCGGAAAGTAGAAATGACCATTACTTTCACACTGGTTGCAATTATTCGTTTTATAAGATGGAAAAACTGTAGTATTTTTAGTGTATTTTATGCTTCAGGCGGTGTCTTCTAAGGTCGCAGCTATTCAACGTGGTGGAGCAACGCCCTAGAGTGAAGCCTAGGTTGCTCGGAACGTAGAAATGACCACTACTTTCACACTGTTTGGAAATATTCATTTTATACACTGGAAAAGCTGTTGCATTTTTATTGTATATTATGCTTCTGGCGATGACTTCTTAGGCCCTAACTATTCGACCTGGTGGAAAAACGCCCTAGAGTGAGGCCTAGGTTGCCCGGAACGTAGAAATGACCTTAACTTTCATTCTGGTTGCAATTATTTGTCTTATACGATGGAAAAACAGTTGTGTTTATATTGTATTTTATGCTTCTGGCGATGACTTCTTAGGCCCTAACTATTCGGTCTGGTGTAGCAACGACCTAGAGTGAAGCCTAGGTTGCCCGGAGCGTAGAAATGACAATGTCTTTCACACAGTTTACAATTATTCCTGTTATACGATATTAAAACTGTTGTATTTTTATTGTATTTTATGCTTCTGGCGTTCACTACTTAGGCCGTTGCTATCCGGTGTGGTGGAGCTACGTCCTAGAGTGAAGCCTAGGTTGCCCGGAACGTAGAAATGACCAACACTTTCACACTGGTTGCCATTATCCGTTTTATCCGATGGAAAAGCTGTTGTGTTTATATTGTATTTTATGCTTCCGGCGTTGACTCCTAACGCACTAACTATTCGATGTGGTGGCGCATCGACCTAGGGTGAAGCCTAGGTTGCCCGGAACGTAGAAATGACAATTACTTTCACACTGGTTGCAATTACTCGTTTTATACCATGGAAAAACTGTTGTATTTATTTTGTATTTGATGCTTCTGGCGTTGGCTTCTTAGGCCCTAACTATTGGATCTGTTGTACCAACGCCCTAGAGTCAAGCCTCGGTTGCCCAACACCTAGAAATGACCATAACATTCACACTGGTTGCAATTATTCGTTTTATATGATGGAAAAACTGTTGTATTTATTTTGTACTTTATGCTTGTGGCGTTGACTTCTTATACCCTAACTATTCGATCTGGTGGAGCATTGCCCTAGAGTGAAGCCTGGGTCGCCCTGAACGTTGGAATGACCGTTACTTTCACATTGTTTGCAATTATTCATTTTATGCGATGGAAAAACTGTTTTATTTATATTGTATTTGATGCTTCTGGCGTTGACTTCTAAGGCCGTATATATTCGATGTGGTGGAGCAACGCCCTAGAGTGAAGCCTAGGTTGCCCGAAACGTAGAAATGACCATAACTTTCACGCTGGTTGCAATTATTCGTTTTATACGATGGAAAAACTGTTGCATTTTTATTGTATATTATGTTTCTGGCGATGACTTCTTAGGCCCTAACTATTCGTTCTAGTGGAACAACGCCCTAGAGTGAGGCCTAGGTTGCCCGGAACGTAGAAATGACCTTAACTTTCATACTGGTTGCAATTATTTGTTTTATACGATGGAAAAACTGTTGTATTTATATTTTATTTTATGCTTCTGGCGATGACTTCTTAGGCTCTAACTATTCGGTCTGGTGTAGCAACGCCCTAGAGTGAAGCCTAGGTTGCCGGGAACGTAGAAATGACAATGTCTTTCACACAGTTTACAATTATTCCTGTTATACGATATTAAAACTGGTGTATTTTTATTGTATTTTATGCTTCTGGCGTTCACTACTTACGCCGCTGCTATTCGATGTGGTGGAGCTACGTCCTAGAGTGAAGCCTAGGTTGCCCGGAACGTAGAAATGACCATCACTTTCACACTGGTTGCCATTATCCGTTTTATCCGATGGAAAAGCTATTGTATTTATTTTGTATTTGATGCTTCTGGCGTTGGCTTCTTAGGCCCTAACTATTGGATCTGGTGTACGAACGCCCTAGAGTCAAGCCTAGGTTGCCCGGAACCTAGAAATGACCATAACATTCACACTGGTTGCAATTATTCGTTTTATGTGATGGAAAAACTGTTGTATTTATTTTGTACTTTATGCTTGTGGCGTTGACTTCTTAGACCCTAACTATTCGATCTGGTGGACCAACGCCCTAGAGTGAAGCCTAGGTTGCCCTGAAGGTAGAAATGACCATTACCTTCACACTGTTTACAATTATTCCTGTTATACGATATTAAAGCTGTTGTATTTTTATTGTACTTTATGCTTCTGGCGTTCACTACTTAGGCCGTAGCTATTCGATCTGGTGGAGCTACGCGCTAGAGTGAAGCCTAGGTTGCCCGAAACGTAGAAATGACCGTAACTTTCACGCTGGTTGCAATTATTCGTTTTATACGATGGAAAAGCTGTTGCATTTTTACTGTATTTTATTCTTCTGGCGTTGACTTCTTAGGCCCTAACTATTCCGTCTGGTGGAACAACGACCTAGAGTGAGGCCTAGGTTGCCCGGAACGTAGAATTGACCTTAACTTTCATACTGGTTGCAATTATTTGTTTTATACGATGGAAAAACTGATGTATTTATATTGTATTTTATGCTTCTGGCGATGACTTCTTAGGCTCTAACTATTCGGTCTGGTGTAGCAACGCCCTAAAGTGAAGCCTAGGTTGCCCGGAACGTAGAAATGACAATGTCTTTCACACAGTTTACAATTATTCCTGTTATACGATATTAAAACTGGTGTATTTTTATTGTATTTTATGCTTCTGGCGTTCACTACTTAGGCCGTTGCTATTCGATGTGGTGGAGCTACGTCCTAGAGTGAAGCCTAGGTTGCCCGGAACGTAGAAATGACCATTACTTTCACACTGGTTGCAATTATTCGTTTTATACGATGGAAAAACTGTTGTATTTATATCGTATTTTATGCTTCTGGCGTTCACTTCTTAGGCCCTAACAATTCCATCAGGTGGAACAACGCTCTAGGGTGAAGCCTAGGTTGCCCGGAACGTAGAAATGACCATAACTTTCACACTGGTTGCATTATTCGCTTTATGCAATGGAAAAACTGTTCTATTTATATTGTATTTTATGGTTCTGGCGTTGACTTCTTAGGCCCTAACTATTCGATCTGGTGGAGCAACGCCCTAGACTGAAGCCTAGGTTCCCCGACTCGTAGAAATGACCATTACTTGCACACTGGTTGCAATTATTCGTTTTATACGCTGGAAAAACTGTTGTATTTATATTGTATTTTATGCTTCTGACGTTGAATTCTAAGGCCGTAGCTATTCGATGTGGTGGAGCAACGCCCTAGAGTGAAGCCTAGGTTGCCCGGAAAGTAGAAATGACCATTACTTTCACACTGGTTGCAATTATTCGTTTTATAAGATGGAAAAACTGTTGTATTTATATTGTATTTTATGCTTCTGACGTTGACTTCTAAGGCACCAACTGTTCGATCTGGTGGAGCAACGCCCTAGAGTGAAGCTTAGGTTGCCCGGAACGTAGAAATGACCATAGCCTTCACACTTGTGGCTATTATTCGTTTTATTCGATGGAAAAGCTGTTATATTTATATTGTATTTTATGCTTCTGGCGCTGACTTCTTAGGCCCTAACTATTCGATCTGGTGGAACAACGCCCTAGAGTGAAGTCTAGGTTGCCCGGAACGTAGAAATGACCATCACTTTCACACTGGTTGCAATTATTCATGTTATAGGATGGAAAACATGTTGTATTTATATTGTATTTTATGCTCCTGGTGTGGACTTCTTAGGCCCTAACTACTCGATCTGGTGGAGCAACGCCCTAGACTGAAGCCTAGGTTGCCCGGAACGTAGAAATGACCATCACTTTCAAACTGGTTACAATTATTCCTGTTATACGATGGAAAAACTGTTGTATTTTTATTGCATTTTATGCTTCGGGCGTTGTCTTCTAAGGCCCTAACTATTCAATCTGTTGGAGCAACGCCCTAGAGTGAAGCATAGGTTGCCCGGAAAGTAGAAATGTCCATAACTTTCTTACTGGTTGCAATTATTCGTTTTATAAGATGGAAAAACTGTTGTATTTATATTGTATTTTATGCTTCTGACGTTGACTTCTAAGGCACCAACTGTTCGATCTGGTGGAGCAACGCCCTAGAGTGAAGCTTAGGTTGCCCGGAACGTAGAAATGACTATAGCCTTCACACTTGTGGCTATTATTCGTTTTATTCGATGGAAAAACTGTTATATTTATATTGTATTTTATGCTTCTGGCGCTGACTTCTTAGGCCCTAACCATTCGATCTGGTGGAACAACGCCCTAGAGTGAAGTCTAGGTTGCCCGGAACGTAGAAATGACCATCACTTTCACACTGGTTGCAATTATTCTTGTTATAGGATGGAAAACCTGTTGTATTTATATTGTATTTTATGCTCCTGGTGTTGACTTCTTAGGCCCTAACTATTCGGTCTGGTGGAGCAACGCCCTAGAGTGAAGCCTAGGTTGCCCGTAACGTAAAAGTGGCCATCACATTCAAACTGGTTACAATTATTCCTGTTATACGATGGAAAAACTGATGTATTTTTATTGCATTTTATGCTTCGGGCGTTGACTTCTAAGGCCCTAACTATTCAATCTGTTGGAGCAACGCCCTATGGTGAAGCCTAGGTTGCCCGGAAAGTAGAAATGTCCAAAACTTTTATACTGGTTGCAATTATTCGTTTTATACGATGGAAAAACTGTTGTATTTATATTGTATTTTGTGCTTCTGACGTTGACTTCTAAGGCTCCAACTATTCGATCTGGTGGAGCAACGCCCTAGAGTGAAACCTAGGTTGCCCGGAACGTAGAAATGACCATAACTTTCACACTGGTTGTAATTATTCGTTTTATACGATGGAAAAACTGTTGTGTTTATATTGTATTTTATGCTTCTGGCATTCACTTCTTAGGCCCTAACTATTCAATCTGTTGGAGCAACGCCCTAGGGTGAAGCCTAGGTTGCCCGGAAAGTAGAAATGTCCATAACTTTCATACTGGTCGCAATTATTCGTTTTATAAGATGGAAAAACTGTTGTATTTATATTGTATTTTATGATTCTGACGTTGACTTCTAAGGCACCAACTGTTCGATCTGGTGGAGCAACGCCCTAGAGTGAAGTTTAGGTTGCCCGGAACGTAGAAATGACCATAACCTTCACACTTGTGGCTATTATTCGTTTTATTCGATGGAAAAACTGTTATATTTATATTGTATTTTATGCTTCTGGCGCTGACTTCTTAGGCCCTAACTATTCGATCTGGTGGAACAACGCCCTAGAGTGAAGTCTAGGTTGCCCGGAACGTAGAAATGACCATCACTTTCACACTGGTTGCAATTATTCATGTTATAGGATGGAAAACCTGTTGTATTTATATTGTATTTTATGCTCCTGGTGTTGACTTCTTAGGCCCTAACTACTCGATCTGGTGGAGCAACGCCCTAGACTGAAGCCTAGGTTGCCCGGAACGTAGAAATGACCATCACTTTCAAACTGGTTACAATTATTCCTGTTATACGATGGAAAAACTGTTGTATTTTTATTGCATTTTATGCTTCGGGCGTTGTCTTCTAAGGCCCTAACTATTCAATCTGTTGGAGCAACGCCCTAGAGTGAAGCCTAGGTTGCCCGGAAAGTAGAAATGTCCATAACTTTCATACTGGTCGCAATTATTCGTTTTATAAGATGGAAAAACTGTTGTATTTATATTGTATTTTATGCTTCTGACGTTGACTTGTAAGGCACCAACTGTTCGATCTGGTGGAGCAACGCCCTAGAGTGAAGTTTAGGTTGCCCGGAACGTAGAAATGACCATAACCTTCACACGTGTGGCTATTATTCGTTTTATTCGATGGAAAAACTGTTATATTTATATTGTATTTTATGCTTCTGGCGCTGACTTCTTAGGCCCTAACTATTCGATCTGGTGGAACAACGCCCTAGAGTGAAGTCTAGGTTGCCCGGAACGTAGAAATGACCATCACTTTCACACTGGTTGCAATTATTCATGTTATAGGATGGAAAACCTGTTGTATTTATATTGTATTTTATGCTCCTGGTGTTGACTTCTTAGGCCCTAACTATTCGGTCTGGTGGAGCAACGCCCTAGAGTGAAGCCTAGGTTGCCCGTAACGTAAAAATGGCCATCACATTCAAACTGGTTATAATTATTCCTGTTATACGGTGGAAAAACTGATGTAATTTTATTGCATTTTATGCTTCGGGCGTTGACTTCTAAGGCCCTAACTATTCAATCTGTTGGAGCAACGCCCTACGGTGAAGCCTAGGTTGCCCGGAACGTAGAAATGACCATATCTTTCACACTGGTTGCTATTGTTCCTGTTATACGATGGAAAAGCTGTTGTATTTATATTGTACCTTATGCTTCTGGCGTTGACTTCTAAGGCCCTAACTATTCCATCTGGTGGAGCAACGCCCTAGGGTGAAGCCCAGGTTGCCCGGTAAGTAGAAATGACCATAACTTTCATACTGGTTGCAATTATCCGTTTTATACGATGGAAAAACTGCTGTATTTATATTGTATTTTATGCTTCCGGCGATCACTGCTTAGGCCTTAACTATTCGATCTGGTGGAACAGAGCACTAGGGTGAAGCCTAGGTTGCCCGGAACGTAGAAATGACCATCACTTTCAAACTGGTTACAATTATTCCTGTTATACGATGGAAAAACTGTTGTATTTTTATTGCATTTTATGCTTCGGGCGTTGTCTTCTAAGGCCCTAACTATTCAATCTGTTGGAGCAACGCCCTAGGGTGAAGCCTAGGTTGCCCGGAAAGTAGAAATGTCCATAACTTTCATACTGGTTGCAATTATTCGTTTTATAAGATGGAAAAACTGTTGTATTTATATTGTATTTTATGCTTCTGACGTTGACTTCTAAGGCACCAACTGTTCGATCTGGTGGAGCAACGCCCTAGAGTGAAGCTTAGGTTGCCCGGAACGTAGAAATGACCATCACTTTCAAACTGGTTACAATTATTCCTGTTATACGATGGAAAAACTGATGTATTTTTATTGCATTTTATGCTTCGGGCGTTGACTTCTAAGGCCCTAACTATTCAATCTGTTGGAGCAACGCCCTACGGTGAAGCCTAGGTTGCTCGGAAAGTAGAAATGTCCAAAACTTTTATACTGGTTGCAATTATTCGTTTTATACGATGGAAAAACTATTGTATTTATATTGTATTTTATGCTTCTGACGTTGACTTCTAAGGCTCCAACTATTCGATCTGGTGGAGCAACGCCCTAGAGTGAAACCCAGTTTGCCCGGAACGTAGAAATGACCATAACTTTCACACTGGTTGTAATTATTCGTTTCATACGATGGAAAAACTGTTGCATTTATATTGTATTTTATGCTTCTGGCGTTGACGTCTTAGGCCCTAACTATTCGACCTGGTGGAAAAACGCCCTAGAGTGAGGCCTAGGTTGCCCGGAACGTAGAAATGACCTTAACTTTCATTCTGGTTGCAATTATTTGTCTTATACGATGGAAAAACAGTTGTGTTTATATTGTATTTTATGCTTCTGGCGATGACTTCTTAGGCCCTAACTATTCGGTCTGGTGTAGCAACGACCTAGAGTGAAGCCTAGGTTGCCCGGAGCGTAGAAATGACAATGTCTTTCACACAGTTTACAATTATTCCTGTTATACGATATTAAAACTGTTGTATTTTTATTGTATTTTATGCTTCTGGCGTTCACTACTTAGGCCGTTGCTATCCGGTGTGGTGGAGCTACGTCCTAGAGTGAAGCCTAGGTTGCCCGGAACGTAGAAATGACCAACACTTTCACACTGGTTGCCATTATCCGTTTTATCCGATGGAAAAGCTGTTGTGTTTATATTGTATTTTATGCTTCCGGCGTTGACTCCTAACGCACTAACTATTCGATGTGGTGGCGCATCGACCTAGGGTGAAGCCTAGGTTGCCCGGAACGTAGAAATGACAATTACTTTCACACTGGTTGCAATTACTCGTTTTATACCATGGAAAAACTGTTGTATTTATTTTGTATTTGATGCTTCTGGCGTTGGCTTCTTAGGCCCTAACTATTGGATCTGTTGTACCAACGCCCTAGAGTCAAGCCTCGGTTGCCCAACACCTAGAAATGACCATAACATTCACACTGGTTGCAATTATTCGTTTTATATGATGGAAAAACTGTTGTATTTATTTTGTACTTTATGCTTGTGGCGTTGACTTCTTATACCCTAACTATTCGATCTGGTGGAGCATTGCCCTAGAGTGAAGCCTGGGTCGCCCTGAACGTTGGAATGACCGTTACTTTCACATTGTTTGCAATTATTCATTTTATGCGATGGAAAAACTGTTTTATTTATATTGTATTTGATGCTTCTGGCGTTGACTTCTAAGGCCGTATATATTCGATGTGGTGGAGCAACGCCCTAGAGTGAAGCCTAGGTTGCCCGAAACGTAGAAATGACCATAACTTTCACGCTGGTTGCAATTATTCGTTTTATACGATGGAAAAACTGTTGCATTTTTATTGTATATTATGTTTCTGGCGATGACTTCTTAGGCCCTAACTATTCGTTCTAGTGGAACAACGCCCTAGAGTGAGGCCTAGGTTGCCCGGAACGTAGAAATGACCTTAACTTTCATACTGGTTGCAATTATTTGTTTTATACGATGGAAAAACTGTTGTATTTATATTTTATTTTATGCTTCTGGCGATGACTTCTTAGGCTCTAACTATTCGGTCTGGTGTAGCAACGCCCTAGAGTGAAGCCTAGGTTGCCGGGAACGTAGAAATGACAATGTCTTTCACACAGTTTACAATTATTCCTGTTATACGATATTAAAACTGGTGTATTTTTATTGTATTTTATGCTTCTGGCGTTCACTACTTACGCCGCTGCTATTCGATGTGGTGGAGCTACGTCCTAGAGTGAAGCCTAGGTTGCCCGGAACGTAGAAATGACCATCACTTTCACACTGGTTGCCATTATCCGTTTTATCCGATGGAAAAGCTATTGTATTTATTTTGTATTTGATGCTTCTGGCGTTGGCTTCTTAGGCCCTAACTATTGGATCTGGTGTACGAACGCCCTAGAGTCAAGCCTAGGTTGCCCGGAACCTAGAAATGACCATAACATTCACACTGGTTGCAATTATTCGTTTTATGTGATGGAAAAACTGTTGTATTTATTTTGTACTTTATGCTTGTGGCGTTGACTTCTTAGACCCTAACTATTCGATCTGGTGGACCAACGCCCTAGAGTGAAGCCTAGGTTGCCCTGAAGGTAGAAATGACCATTACCTTCACACTGTTTACAATTATTCCTGTTATACGATATTAAAGCTGTTGTATTTTTATTGTACTTTATGCTTCTGGCGTTCACTACTTAGGCCGTAGCTATTCGATCTGGTGGAGCTACGCGCTAGAGTGAAGCCTAGGTTGCCCGAAACGTAGAAATGACCGTAACTTTCACGCTGGTTGCAATTATTCGTTTTATACGATGGAAAAGCTGTTGCATTTTTACTGTATTTTATTCTTCTGGCGTTGACTTCTTAGGCCCTAACTATTCCGTCTGGTGGAACAACGACCTAGAGTGAGGCCTAGGTTGCCCGGAACGTAGAATTGACCTTAACTTTCATACTGGTTGCAATTATTTGTTTTATACGATGGAAAAACTGATGTATTTATATTGTATTTTATGCTTCTGGCGATGACTTCTTAGGCTCTAACTATTCGGTCTGGTGTAGCAACGCCCTAAAGTGAAGCCTAGGTTGCCCGGAACGTAGAAATGACAATGTCTTTCACACAGTTTACAATTATTCCTGTTATACGATATTAAAACTGGTGTATTTTTATTGTATTTTATGCTTCTGGCGTTCACTACTTAGGCCGTTGCTATTCGATGTGGTGGAGCTACGTCCTAGAGTGAAGCCTAGGTTGCCCGGAACGTAGAAATGACCATTACTTTCACACTGGTTGCAATTATTCGTTTTATACGATGGAAAAACTGTTGTATTTATATCGTATTTTATGCTTCTGGCGTTCACTTCTTAGGCCCTAACAATTCCATCAGGTGGAACAACGCTCTAGGGTGAAGCCTAGGTTGCCCGGAACGTAGAAATGACCATAACTTTCACACTGGTTGCATTATTCGCTTTATGCAATGGAAAAACTGTTCTATTTATATTGTATTTTATGGTTCTGGCGTTGACTTCTTAGGCCCTAACTATTCGATCTGGTGGAGCAACGCCCTAGACTGAAGCCTAGGTTCCCCGACTCGTAGAAATGACCATTACTTGCACACTGGTTGCAATTATTCGTTTTATACGCTGGAAAAACTGTTGTATTTATATTGTATTTTATGCTTCTGACGTTGAATTCTAAGGCCGTAGCTATTCGATGTGGTGGAGCAACGCCCTAGAGTGAAGCCTAGGTTGCCCGGAAAGTAGAAATGACCATTACTTTCACACTGGTTGCAATTATTCGTTTTATAAGATGGAAAAACTGTTGTATTTATATTGTATTTTATGCTTCTGACGTTGACTTCTAAGGCACCAACTGTTCGATCTGGTGGAGCAACGCCCTAGAGTGAAGCTTAGGTTGCCCGGAACGTAGAAATGACCATAGCCTTCACACTTGTGGCTATTATTCGTTTTATTCGATGGAAAAGCTGTTATATTTATATTGTATTTTATGCTTCTGGCGCTGACTTCTTAGGCCCTAACTATTCGATCTGGTGGAACAACGCCCTAGAGTGAAGTCTAGGTTGCCCGGAACGTAGAAATGACCATCACTTTCACACTGGTTGCAATTATTCATGTTATAGGATGGAAAACATGTTGTATTTATATTGTATTTTATGCTCCTGGTGTGGACTTCTTAGGCCCTAACTACTCGATCTGGTGGAGCAACGCCCTAGACTGAAGCCTAGGTTGCCCGGAACGTAGAAATGACCATCACTTTCAAACTGGTTACAATTATTCCTGTTATACGATGGAAAAACTGTTGTATTTTTATTGCATTTTATGCTTCGGGCGTTGTCTTCTAAGGCCCTAACTATTCAATCTGTTGGAGCAACGCCCTAGAGTGAAGCCTAGGTTGCCCGGAAAGTAGAAATGTCCATAACTTTCTTACTGGTTGCAATTATTCGTTTTATAAGATGGAAAAACTGTTGTATTTATATTGTATTTTATGCTTCTGACGTTGACTTCTAAGGCACCAACTGTTCGATCTGGTGGAGCAACGCCCTAGAGTGAAGCTTAGGTTGCCCGGAACGTAGAAATGACTATAGCCTTCACACTTGTGGCTATTATTCGTTTTATTCGATGGAAAAACTGTTATATTTATATTGTATTTTATGCTTCTGGCGCTGACTTCTTAGGCCCTAACCATTCGATCTGGTGGAACAACGCCCTAGAGTGAAGTCTAGGTTGCCCGGAACGTAGAAATGACCATCACTTTCACACTGGTTGCAATTATTCTTGTTATAGGATGGAAAACCTGTTGTATTTATATTGTATTTTATGCTCCTGGTGTTGACTTCTTAGGCCCTAACTATTCGGTCTGGTGGAGCAACGCCCTAGAGTGAAGCCTAGGTTGCCCGTAACGTAAAAGTGGCCATCACATTCAAACTGGTTACAATTATTCCTGTTATACGATGGAAAAACTGATGTATTTTTATTGCATTTTATGCTTCGGGCGTTGACTTCTAAGGCCCTAACTATTCAATCTGTTGGAGCAACGCCCTATGGTGAAGCCTAGGTTGCCCGGAAAGTAGAAATGTCCAAAACTTTTATACTGGTTGCAATTATTCGTTTTATACGATGGAAAAACTGTTGTATTTATATTGTATTTTGTGCTTCTGACGTTGACTTCTAAGGCTCCAACTATTCGATCTGGTGGAGCAACGCCCTAGAGTGAAACCTAGGTTGCCCGGAACGTAGAAATGACCATAACTTTCACACTGGTTGTAATTATTCGTTTTATACGATGGAAAAACTGTTGTGTTTATATTGTATTTTATGCTTCTGGCATTCACTTCTTAGGCCCTAACTATTCAATCTGTTGGAGCAACGCCCTAGGGTGAAGCCTAGGTTGCCCGGAAAGTAGAAATGTCCATAACTTTCATACTGGTCGCAATTATTCGTTTTATAAGATGGAAAAACTGTTGTATTTATATTGTATTTTATGATTCTGACGTTGACTTCTAAGGCACCAACTGTTCGATCTGGTGGAGCAACGCCCTAGAGTGAAGTTTAGGTTGCCCGGAACGTAGAAATGACCATAACCTTCACACTTGTGGCTATTATTCGTTTTATTCGATGGAAAAACTGTTATATTTATATTGTATTTTATGCTTCTGGCGCTGACTTCTTAGGCCCTAACTATTCGATCTGGTGGAACAACGCCCTAGAGTGAAGTCTAGGTTGCCCGGAACGTAGAAATGACCATCACTTTCACACTGGTTGCAATTATTCATGTTATAGGATGGAAAACCTGTTGTATTTATATTGTATTTTATGCTCCTGGTGTTGACTTCTTAGGCCCTAACTACTCGATCTGGTGGAGCAACGCCCTAGACTGAAGCCTAGGTTGCCCGGAACGTAGAAATGACCATCACTTTCAAACTGGTTACAATTATTCCTGTTATACGATGGAAAAACTGTTGTATTTTTATTGCATTTTATGCTTCGGGCGTTGTCTTCTAAGGCCCTAACTATTCAATCTGTTGGAGCAACGCCCTAGAGTGAAGCCTAGGTTGCCCGGAAAGTAGAAATGTCCATAACTTTCATACTGGTCGCAATTATTCGTTTTATAAGATGGAAAAACTGTTGTATTTATATTGTATTTTATGCTTCTGACGTTGACTTGTAAGGCACCAACTGTTCGATCTGGTGGAGCAACGCCCTAGAGTGAAGTTTAGGTTGCCCGGAACGTAGAAATGACCATAACCTTCACACGTGTGGCTATTATTCGTTTTATTCGATGGAAAAACTGTTATATTTATATTGTATTTTATGCTTCTGGCGCTGACTTCTTAGGCCCTAACTATTCGATCTGGTGGAACAACGCCCTAGAGTGAAGTCTAGGTTGCCCGGAACGTAGAAATGACCATCACTTTCACACTGGTTGCAATTATTCATGTTATAGGATGGAAAACCTGTTGTATTTATATTGTATTTTATGCTCCTGGTGTTGACTTCTTAGGCCCTAACTATTCGGTCTGGTGGAGCAACGCCCTAGAGTGAAGCCTAGGTTGCCCGTAACGTAAAAATGGCCATCACATTCAAACTGGTTATAATTATTCCTGTTATACGGTGGAAAAACTGATGTAATTTTATTGCATTTTATGCTTCGGGCGTTGACTTCTAAGGCCCTAACTATTCAATCTGTTGGAGCAACGCCCTACGGTGAAGCCTAGGTTGCCCGGAACGTAGAAATGACCATATCTTTCACACTGGTTGCTATTGTTCCTGTTATACGATGGAAAAGCTGTTGTATTTATATTGTACCTTATGCTTCTGGCGTTGACTTCTAAGGCCCTAACTATTCCATCTGGTGGAGCAACGCCCTAGGGTGAAGCCCAGGTTGCCCGGTAAGTAGAAATGACCATAACTTTCATACTGGTTGCAATTATCCGTTTTATACGATGGAAAAACTGCTGTATTTATATTGTATTTTATGCTTCCGGCGATCACTGCTTAGGCCTTAACTATTCGATCTGGTGGAACAGAGCACTAGGGTGAAGCCTAGGTTGCCCGGAACGTAGAAATGACCATCACTTTCAAACTGGTTACAATTATTCCTGTTATACGATGGAAAAACTGTTGTATTTTTATTGCATTTTATGCTTCGGGCGTTGTCTTCTAAGGCCCTAACTATTCAATCTGTTGGAGCAACGCCCTAGGGTGAAGCCTAGGTTGCCCGGAAAGTAGAAATGTCCATAACTTTCATACTGGTTGCAATTATTCGTTTTATAAGATGGAAAAACTGTTGTATTTATATTGTATTTTATGCTTCTGACGTTGACTTCTAAGGCACCAACTGTTCGATCTGGTGGAGCAACGCCCTAGAGTGAAGCTTAGGTTGCCCGGAACGTAGAAATGACCATCACTTTCAAACTGGTTACAATTATTCCTGTTATACGATGGAAAAACTGATGTATTTTTATTGCATTTTATGCTTCGGGCGTTGACTTCTAAGGCCCTAACTATTCAATCTGTTGGAGCAACGCCCTACGGTGAAGCCTAGGTTGCTCGGAAAGTAGAAATGTCCAAAACTTTTATACTGGTTGCAATTATTCGTTTTATACGATGGAAAAACTATTGTATTTATATTGTATTTTATGCTTCTGACGTTGACTTCTAAGGCTCCAACTATTCGATCTGGTGGAGCAACGCCCTAGAGTGAAACCCAGTTTGCCCGGAACGTAGAAATGACCATAACTTTCACACTGGTTGTAATTATTCGTTTCATACGATGGAAAAACTGTTGCATTTATATTGTATTTTATGCTTCTGGCGTTGACGTCTTAGGCCCTAACTATTCGATCTGGTGGAGCAACGCCTTAGAGTGACGCCTAGGTTGCCCGGAACGTAGAAATGACCATATCTTTCACATAGTTGTAATTATTCGTTTTATACGATGGAAAAGCTGTTGTGTTTATATTGTATGTTATGCTTCGGGCGTTTTCTTCTAAGGCCCTAACTATACAATCTGTTGGAGCAACGCCCTAGGGTGAAGCCTAGGTTGCCCGGAAAGTAGAAATGTCCATAACTTTCATACTGGTTGCAATTATTCGTTTTATAAGATGGAAAAACTGTTGTATTTATATTGTATTTTATGCTTCTGGCGATCACTGCTTAGGCCCTAACTATTCGATCTGGTGGAGCAACGCCCTAGAATGAAGCCTAGGTTGCCCGGAACGTAGAAATGGCCATCACTTTCAAACTGGTTACAATTATTCCTGTTATACGATGGAAAAACTGTTGTATTTTTATTGCATTTTATGCTTCGGGCGTTGACTTCTAAGGCCCTAACTATTCAATCTGTTGGAGCAACGCCCTAGGCTGAAGCCTAGGTTGCCCGGAAAGTAGAAATGACCATAACTTTCAGACTGGTTGCAATTATAGGTTTTATACGACGGAAAAACTGTTGTATTTATATTGTATTTTATACTTCTGGCGTTCACTTCTTAGGCCCTAACTATTCGATCGGGTGGAACAACGCCCTAGGGTGAAGCCTAGGTTGCCCGGAAAGTAGAAATGACGATCATTTTCAAACTGGTTGCAATAATTCCTTTTATACAATGGAAAAACTGTTGTATTTATATTGTATTTTATGCTCCTGGTGTTGACTTCTTAGGCCCTAACTATTCGATCTGGTGGAGCAACGCACTAGACTGAAGCCTAGGTTGCCCGGAGCGTAGAAATGACCATCACTTTCAAACTGGTTACAATTATTCCTGCTATACGATGGAAAAACTGTTGTATTTTTATTGCATTTTATGCTTCGGGCGTTGACTTCTAAGGCCCTAACTATTCAATCTGTTGGAGCAACGCCCTACGGTGAAGCCTAGGTTGCCCGGAAAGTAGAAATGTCCAAAACTTTTATACTGGTTGCAATTATTCGTTTTATACGATGAAAAAACTGTTGTATTTATATTGTATTTTATGCTTCTGACGTTGACTTCTAAGGCTCCAACTATTCGATCTGGTGGAGCAACGCCCTAGAGTGAAACCTAGGTTGCCCGGAACGTAGAAATGACCATAACTTTCACACTGGTTGTAATTATTCGTTTTATACGATGGAAAAACTGTTGTGTTTATATTGTATTTTATGCTTCTGGCGTTCACTTTTTAGGCCCTAACTATTCGATCGGGTGGAACAACGCCCTAGGGTGAAGCCTAGGTTGCCCGGAAAGTAGAAATGACCCTAACTTTCATACTGGTTGCAATTATTCGTTTTATACGACGGAATAACTGCTGTATTTATACTGTATTTTATGCTTCTGACGTTGACTTCTAAGGCACTAACTATTCGATCTGGCGGAGGAACGCCCTAGAGTTCCGCCTAGGTTGCCCGGAACGTAGAAGTGACCATACCTTTCACACTGGTTGCTATTGTTCCTGTTATACGATGGAAAAGCTGTTGTATTTATATTGTACCTTATGCTTCTGGCGTTGACTCCTAAGGCCCTAACTATTCCATCTGGTGGAGCAACGCCCTATGGTGAAGCCTAGGTTGCCCGGATAGTAGAAATGACCATAACTTTCATAGTGGTTGCAATTATTCGTTTTATACGATGCAAAAACTGTTGTATTTATATTGTATTTTATGCTTCTGGCGTTGACTTCTGAGGCCCTAACTATTCAATCTGTTGGAGCAACGCCCTAGGGTGAATCCTAGGTTGCCCGGTAAGTAGAAATGACCATAACTTTCATACTGGTTGCAATTATCCGTTTTATACGATGGAAAAACTGTTGTACTTATATTGTATTTTATGCTTCTGGCGATCACTGCTTAGGCCTTATCTATTCGATCTGGTGGAACAACGCACTAGGGTGAAGCCTAGGTTGCTCGGAACGTAGATATGACCATAACTTTCACACTGGTTGCAATTATTCGTTTTATAGGATGGAAAAACTCTTATATTTATATTGTATTTTATGCTTCTGGCGTTCACTTCTTAGGCCCTAACTATTCGATCGGGTGGAACAACGCCCTATGGTGAAGCCTAGGTTGCCCGGAAAGTAGAAATGACCATAGCTTTCAAACTGGTTACAATTATTCCTGTTATACGATGGAAAAACTGTTGTACTTTTATTGCATTTTATGCTTCGGGCGTTGACTTCTAAGGCCCTAACTATTCAATCTGTTGGAGCAACGCCCTACGGTGAAGCCTAGGTTGCCCGGAAAGTAGAAATGTCCAAAACTTTTATACTGGTAGCAATTATTCGTTTTATACGATGGAAAAACTGTTGTATTTATATTGTATTTTATGCTTCTGACGTTGACTTCTAAGGCTCCAACTATTCGATCTGGTGGAGCAACGCCCTAGAGTGAAACCTAGGTTGCCCGGAACGTAGAAATGACCATAACTTTCACACTGGTTGTAATTATTCGTTTTATACGATGGAAAAACTGTTCTGTTTATATTGTATTTTATGCTTCTGGCGTTCACTTCTTAGGCCCTAACTATTCGATCTGGTGGAGCAACGCCCTAGAGTGAAGCCTAGGCTGCCCGGAACGTAGAAATGACCATCACTTTCAAACTGGTTACAATTATTCCTGTTATACGATGGAAAAACTGTTGTATTTTTATTGCATTTTATTTTCGAGCGTTGACTTCTAAGGCCCTAAGTATTCGATCTGGTGGAGCAACGCCCTAGGGTGAAGCCTAGGTTGCCCGGAAAGTAGAAATGTCCATAACTTTCATACTGGTTGCTATTGTTCCTGTTATACGATGGAAAAGCTGTTGTATTTATATTGTACCTTATGCTTCTGGCGTTGACTTCTTAGGCCCTAACTATTCGATCTGCTGGAGCAACGCCTTAGAGTGACGCCTAGGTTGCCCGGAACGTAGAAATGACCATATCTTTCACACGGGTTGCTATTGTTCCTGTTATACGGTGGAAAAGCTGTTGTATTTATATTGTACCTTATGCTTCTGGCGTTGACTTCTAAGGCCTTAACTATTCGATCTGGTGGAGCAACGCCCTAGGGTGAAGTCTAGGTTGCCCGGAACGTAGAGATGACCATAACTTTCACAGTTGTAGCAATTATTCTATTTATACAATGGAAACACTGTTCTATTAATTTTGTTTTTTATGTTTCGGGCGTTGACTTCTAAGGCACTAACTATTCGTTCTGGTGGAACAGCGCACTAGAGTGAAGCCTAGGTTGCCCGGAACGTAGAAATGACCATTAATTTCACACTGCTTGCAATTATTCATTTTATACGATGGAACGGCTGTTGTATTTATATTGTATTTTAAGATTCTGGCGTTGACATCTAAGGTCGTTGCTATTAGATCTGGTGGAGCAACGCCTTAGAGTGACGCCTAGGTTGCCTGGAACGTAGAAATGACCATATCTTTCACACTGGTTGCTATTGTTCCTGTTATACGATGGAAAAGCTGTTGTATTTATATTGTACCTTATGCTTCTGGCGTTGACTTCTAAGGCCCTAACTATACGATCTGGTGGAGCAACGCCCTAGGGTGAAGCCTAGGTTGCCCGGAACGTAGAAATGACCATAACTTTCACACTGGTTGCAATTATTCATTTTATACGATGGAAAAGCTGTTGTATTTATATTGTATTTTATCCTTCTGGCGTTGACTTCTAAAGCCGTAGCTATTAGATGTGGTGGAGCGATGCCCTAGAGTGTAGCCTAGGTTGCCCGGAACGTAGAAATGTCCATTACTTTCACAGTGCTCGCAATTATTCGATTTATACGATGGAAAAACATTTGTATTTATATTGTATTTTATACTCCTGGCGTTGACTTCTAGGGCCGTAGCCATTCAATGTGGTGGAGTAACGCCCTAGAGTGAAGCCTAGGTTGCCCGGAACGTAGAAATGGCCATTACCTTCACAGTGGTTGCATTTATTCGTTTTATACGATGGAAAAACTTTTGTATTTATATTGTATTCTATACTTCTGGCGTTGACTTCTAGGGCCGTAGCTGTTCAATGTGGTGGAGTAAAGCCCTAGAGTGAAGCCTAGGTTGCCCGGAACGTAGAAATGGCCATTACTTTCACAGTGGTTGCAATTATTCCTGTTATACGATGAAAAAACTGTTGTATTTATAATGTATTATATGCTTCAGGCGTTGACTCCTAAGGCCCTAACTATTCGATCTGGTGTAGCAACGCCCTAGAGTGAAGTCTAGGCTGCCCGGAAACGTAGAAACGACCGTAACTTTCACACTGTTTGCAAATATTCAGTCTATAAAATGGAAAAACTGTTGTATTTATATTGTATTTTATGCTTCTGGCGTTGACTTCTTATGCCCTATCTGTTGGATCTGGTGGACCAGCGCCCTAGAGTGAAGTCTAGGTTGCCCGGAACGTAGAAATGACCGTTACCTTCACGCTTGTTGCAATTATAGCTGTTATACGCTGAACAAACTGTTGTATTTTTATTGTATTTTATGCTTCAGGTGTTGACTTCTTAAGCCCTATCTATTGGAACTGGTGGACCAGAGCCCTAGAGTGAAGTCTAGGTTGCCCGGAACGTAGAAATGACCATCACTTTCACTCTGGCTGCAATTATTCCTGTTATACGATGGAGAAACTGTTGTATTTATAAAGTATTTTACGCTTCAGGCGTTGACTTCTAAGGCCCTAACTATTCGATCTGGTGGAGCAACGCCCTAGAGTGAAGCCTAGGCTGCCCGGAATCACAGAAATGACCGTAACTTTCACACTGTTTGCAATTATTCATTCTATACAATGGAAAAGCTGTTGCATTTATAATGTATTTTATGCTTCTGGCGTTGACTTCTTAAGCGCTATCTATTGGATCTGGTGGACCAGCGACCTAGAGTGAGGTCTAGGTTGCCCGGAACGTAGAAATGACCACCACTACCACACTGATTGCAATTATTCCTGTTATGCGATGGAAAAACTGTTGTATTTATATTGTATTTTATGTTCCAGGCGTTGACTTCTAAGGCCCTAACTATTCGATCTGGTGGAGCAACGCCCTAGAGTGAAGCCTCGGCTGCCCGGAATCGTTGAAATGACCGTAACTTTCACACTGTTTGCAATTATTCATTCTATACAATGGAAAAACTGTTGTATTTATTTTGTATTTTATGCTTCTGGCGTTGACTTCTACGGCCGTAGCTATTCGATGTGGTGGAGCAACGCCCTAGAGCGAAACCTAGGTTGCCCGGAACGTAGAAATGACCATTACTTTCACACTGGTTGCAATTATTCCTGTTATACCATGGAAAAACTGTTGTACATATATCGTATTTTATGCTTCTGGCGTTGACTTCTTAGGCCCTAAGCACTCGATCTGGTGGCACAGCGCGCTAGAGTGAAGCCTAGGTTGCCCGGAACGTAGAAATGACCATAACTTTCATACTGGTTGTAATTATTCGTTTTATACGATGGAAAACCTGTTGTATATATATTGTGTTTTATGCTCCTGGCGTTGACTTCTTAGGCCCTAACTATTCGAGCTGTTGGAACAACGCCCTAGAGTGAAGCCTAGGTTGCCCGGAACGTAGAAATGAAAATAACTTTCACACTGGTTGCTATTATTCGTTCTATACAATGGAAAAACTGTTGTGCATATATCGTATTTTATGCTTCTGTCGTTGAATTCTAAGTCCCTACCTATTCGATCTGGTGGAGCAACGCCCTCGAGTGAAGCCTGGGTTGCCCGGAACGTAGAAATGACCAGCACTTTCACACTGGTTGCAGTTATTCCTGTTATACGATGGAAAAACTGTTGCATCTTTATTGTATTTTATGCTTCGGGCGTTGGCTTCTAAGACCCTATCTGTTCTATCTGGTGGAGCAACGCCCCAGGGTGAAGCCTAGGTTGCCCGGAACGTAGGAATGACCATTACTTTCACACTGTTTGCAATTATTCATTTTATACGATGGAAAAGCTGTTGTATTTATATTGTATTTTATGCTTCTGGCGTTGACTTCTAAAGCCGTAGCTATTAGATGTGGTGGAGCGATGCCCTAGAGTGTAGCCTAGGTTGCCCGGAACGTAGAAATGTCCATTACTTTCACAGTGCTCGCAATTATTCGATTTATACGATGGAAAAACATTTGTATTTATATTGTATTTTATACTCCTGGCGTTGACTTCTAGGGCCGTAGCCATTCAATGTGGTGGAGTAACGCCCTAGAGTGAAGCCTAGGTTGCCCGGAACGTAGAAATGGCCATTTCTTTCACAGTGGTTGCAATTATTCGTTTTTTACGATGGAAAAACTTTTGTATTTATATTGTATTTTATACTTCTGGCGTTGACTTCTACGGCCGTAGCTATTCAATGTGGTGGAGGAACGCCCTAGAGTGAAGCCTAGGTTGCCCGGAACGTAGAAATTACCATAACTTTCATACTTGTAGCAATTATTCGTTATATACAATGGAAAAACTGTTCTATTTATTTTGTATTTAACGCTTCTGGCGTTGACTTCTAAGGCCCTAACTCTTCGATCTGGTGGAGCAACGCCTCAGAGTTAAGTCTAGGATGCCCGAAACGCCGAAATGATCATTACTTTCACATTGGTTGCAATTATACGTTTTATACGATGGAGAAGCTGTTGTATTTATATCGTATTTTATGCTTCTGGCGTTGACTTCTTAGGCCCTAACTATTCCATCTGGTGGAACAACGCCCTAGGGTGAAGCCTAGGTTGCCCGGAACGTGGAAATGACCATAACTTTCACACTGGTAGCAATTATTCGTTTTATACAATGGAAGAACTGTTATATTTATATTGTATATTACGCTTCTGGCGCTGACTTCTTAGGCCCTAACTATTCGATCTGGTGGCACAACGCACTAGAGTGAAGCCTAGTTTGCCCGGATCGTAGAAATGACCATAACTTTCACACTGGTTGCAATTATTCGTTTTATACGATGGAAAAACTGTTGTATTTATGTTGTATTTTATGCTTCTGGCGTTGACTTCTTAGGCCCTAACTATTCGATCTGGTGGCACAACGCACTAGAGTGAAGCCTAGTTTGACCGGATCGTAGAAATGACCATAACTTTCACACTGGTTGCAATTATTCGCTTTATGCAATGGAAAAACTGTTCTATATATATTGTATTTTGTGGTTCTGGCGTTGACTTCTTAGGCCCTAACTTTTCGGTCTAGTGGACCAACGACCTAGAGTGAAGCCTAGGTTGCACGGAACGTAGAAATGACCAGAACTTTCACACTGGTTGCATTATTCGCTTTACGCAATGGAAAAACTGTTCTATTTATATTGTATTTTATGGTTCTGGCGTTGACTTCTTAGGCCCTAACTATTCGATCTGGTGGAGCAACGCCCTAGAGTGAAGTCTTGGTTGCCCGGAACGTAGAAATGACTATTACTTTCACACTGGTTGCCATTATTCCTGGCATACGAAGGAACAACTGTTTTATGTTTATTATATTTTATGCTTCTGGCGCTGACCTCTACGTCCCTAGGTATTCGATCTGGTGGAGCAACACCCTAGAGTGAAGTCTTGGTTGCCCGGAACGTAGAAATGACCATTACTTTCCAACTGGTTGCAATTATTCCTGTTATACGATGGAAGCACTGTTGTATTTTTATAGTATTTTATGCTTCTTGGCGTTGACTCCTTGGGTCCAAACATTTCGGTCTGGTGGACCAACGCCCTAGAGTGAAGCCTAGGTTTCACGGAACGTAGAAATGCCCATTACTTTCACACTGGTTGCAATTATACCTGTTATACGATGTAAGAACTGTTGTATTTATATTGTATTTTATGCTTCTGGCGTTCACTTCTAAGGCCCTAACTATTCGATCTGGTGGAGCAACGCCCTAGAGTGAAGCCTAGGTTGCCCGGAACGTAGAAATGACCATCACTTTCACAATGGTTGCAATTATTCGTTTTATACGATGGAAAAACTGTTGTATTTATGTTGTATTTTATGCTTCTGGCGTTGACTTCTTAGGCCCTAACTATTCGATCTGGTGGCGGAACGCCCTACACTGAAGCCTAGGTTGCCCGGAACGTAGAAATGACCATTACTTTCACACTGGTTGCAATTATTCGCTTTATACGGTGGAAGGACTGTTGTATTTTTATAGTATTTTAAGCTTCTGGCGTTGACTTCTTAGGCCCTAGCTATTCGATCTGGTGGAGCAACGCCCTAGAGTGAAGCCTAGGTTGCTCGGAATGTAGAAATGTCCATAGCTTTCACACTGTCTTCAATTATTCGTATTATACGATGGAAAAGCTGTTGTATTTATATTGTATTTCATGCTTCTGGCGTTGACTTCTAAGGCCCTAATTACTTGATCTGGTGGATCACCGCCCTAGAGTGAAGCCTAGGTTGCCCGGAACGTAGAACATACCATTACATTCACAATGGTTGCAATTATTCCTGTTATACGATGGAAAAACTGTTGCATCTTTATTGTATTTTATACTCCTGGCGTTGACTTCTAAGGCCCTAACTATTTGATCTCGTGGAGCAACGCCCTAGAGTGAAGCCTAGGTTGCTCGGAATGTAGGAATGTCCATAGCTTTCACACTGGTTACAATTATTCGTATTATACGATGGAAAAGTTGTTGTATTTATATTGTATTTCATGCTTCTGGCGTTGACTTCTAAGGCCCTAACTATTCGATCTGGTGGAGCAACACCCTAGAGTGAGGCCTAGCTTGCCCGGATCGTAGAAATGAGCATAACTTTCACACTGTTTGCAATTACTGATTTTATACAATGGAAAAACAGTTGTATTTATATTGTATTTTATGCGTCTGGCGTTGATTTCTTGGGCCGTAACTATTTGATCTGGTGGAGCACCTCCATAGAGCGAAACCTAGGTTGCCCGGAACGTAGAAATGACAATTACTTTCACACTGGTTGCAATTATTCCTGTTATACGATGGACAAACTGTTGGATTTTTATTGTACTCTATACTTCTGGCGTTGACTTCTAAGACCCTATGTGTTCGACCTGGTGGAGCAATGCCTCAGAGTTAAGTCTATGATGCCCGGAAAGTAGAAAAGGCCATTACTTTCACACTGGTTGCTATTATTCGTTTTATACGATTCAATAACTGTTGTACATATATCGTATTTTATGCTTCTGGCGTTGACTT
This sequence comes from Calliopsis andreniformis, assembly GCF_051401765.1. Classification (NCBI taxonomy): domain Eukaryota; kingdom Metazoa; phylum Arthropoda; class Insecta; order Hymenoptera; family Andrenidae; genus Calliopsis; species Calliopsis andreniformis. The sequence continues at coordinate 13,363,143 of NW_027480430.1, forward strand.
CTTAGGCCCTAATTATTCGATCTGGTGGAACAACGCCCTAGAGTGAAACCTAGGTTAACCGGAACGTAGAAATGACCTGTACTTTCACACAGTTTGCAGTTCTTCCTGTTATACGATGGAAAAACTGTGGCATCTTTATTGTATTTTACGCTTCTGGCGTTGACTTCTAAGGCCCTAACTATTCGAGCTGGTGGAGCAACGCCCTAGAGTGAAGCCTAGGTTGCCCGGAACGTAGAAATGACCATTACCTTCACACTGTTTGCAAATATACTTTAAATACGATGGAAAACCTGTTGTATTTATAATGTATTTTATGCTTCTGGCGTCGACTTCTAGGGCCCGAACTATTCGATCTCGTGGAGGAACGCCCTAGAGTGACGCGTAGGTTGCCCGGAACGTAGAAATGACCATTACTTTCACAATGTATGCAATTATTCCTGTTATACGATGGAAAAACTATTGTATTTTTATTGTATTTTATGCTTCTTGCGTTGACTTCGAAGGACGTAGGTATGCGATGTGGTGGAGCAACACCCTACAGTGAAGCCTATGTTACCCGGAACGTAGAAATGACCATCACTTTCACACTGTTTGCAATTATTCCTGTTTACGATGCAAAAACTGTTGTATTTTTATTGTGTTTTATGCTTCTGGCGTTGACCTCTTAGGCCCTAACAATTCGATCTGGTGGAAAAACGGCCCAGAGTGTAGCGCAGGTTGCCCGGAACGTAGAAATGACCATTGCTTTCACACTGTTTGCCAATACACATTATATACGATGAAAAAGCTGTTGCATTTATATTGTATTTTATGCTTCTGGCGTTGACTTCTAGGGCCCTAACTATTCGATCTGCTGGAGCAACGCCCTACAGTGAAGCCTAGGTTGCCGGGAACGTAGATATGATCATAACCTCCACACAGGTTGCAATCATTCACTTTATACGATGGAAAAGCTGTTGTATTTATATTGTATTTTATGCTTCTGGCGTTGACTTCTAAGGCCGTAGCTATTAGATGTGGTGGAGCAACGCCCTAGAGTGAAGCATAACTTGCTCGGAATGTAGAAATGTCCATTACTTTCACACTGGTTGCAATTATTCCTGTTATACGATGGAACAACTGTTGTATTTTTATTGTATTTTATGCTTCTGGCGCTGACCTCTTAGTCCCTAGCTATTCGATCGGGTGGAGCACCGCCATAGAGTGAAACCTAGGTTGCTCGGAACGTAGAAATGACCACCACTTTCAAAATGGTTGCAATTAATCCTGTTTTACGATGGAAAAACTGTTGTATTTTTATTGCATTTTATGCTTCGGGCGTTGACTTCTAAGGCCCTAACTATTCAATCTGTTGGAGCAACGCCCTAGGGTGAAGCCTTGGTTGCCCGGACAGTAGAAATGACCATATCTTTCATACTGGTTGCAATTATTCGTTTTATACGATGGAACAACTGTAGTAGTTATATTGTATTTTATGCTCCTGGCGTTAAATTATAAGGCACTAACTATTCGCTCTGGTGGTCCAACGCCCTGGAGTGAAGCCTAGGGTGCCCGGAACGTAGAAATGACCATTACTTTCAAACTGGTTGCTTTATTCCTGTTATATGATGGAAAAACTGTTGTATTTTTATTCCATTTTATGCTTCGGGCGTTGACTTCTAGGGCCCTAACTATACAATCTGTTGGAGCAACGCCCTAGGGTGAGGCCTAGGTTGCCCGGATCGTAGAAATGAGCATAACTTTCACACTGTTTGCAATTATTGATTTTATACAATGGAAAAACAGTTGTATTTATATTGTATTTTATGCGTCTGGCGTTGATTTCTTGGGCCGTAACTATTCGATCTGGTGGAGCAACGCCCTAGAGTGAAGTCTTGGATGCCCGGAACGTAGAAATGACCATTACTTTCACACTGGTTGCAATTATTCCTGTTATACGATGGAACAACTGTTTTATGTTTTTCATATTTTATGCTTCTGGCGCTGACCTCTACGTCCCTAGGTATTCGATCTTGTGGAGCAACACCCTGGAGTGAAGTATTGGTTGCCCGGAACGTAGAAATGACCATTACTTTCCCACTGGTTGCAATTATTCCTGTTATACGAAGGAATGACTGTTGTATTTTTATAGCATTTTATGCTTCTTGGCGTTGACTCCTTGGGTCCAAACAATTCGGTCTGGTGGACCAACGCCCTAGAGTGAAGCCTAGGTTGCCCGAAACGTAGAAATGACCATTACTTTCACACTGGTTGCAATTATTCATGCCATAAGATGCAGAAACTGTTGTATTTTTATTGTATTTTATGTTTCAGGTGTTGACTTCTAAGGTCGTAGCTATTCGATCTCCTGGGGCAACGTCCAAGAGTGAAGCGTATGATGCCCGAAGCGTAGAAAAGACCATTACTTTCACACTCGTTGCAATTATTCTTTTTATACGATGGAAAAACTGTTGTACTTTTACTGTATCTTATGCGTCTGGAATTGTTTTCTAAGGCCCTAGCTATTCGACCTGGTGGTGCAACGCCCTAGTGTGAAGCCTAGGTTGCACGGAACGTAGAAATGCCCATTACTTTCACATTGGTTGCAATTATTCCTGTTATACGATGGAACAACTGTTTTATGATTATTATATTTTATGCTTGTGGCACTGACTTCTTAGGCCCTAACTATTCGATCTGGCGGAGCAACGCCCTAGAGTGAAGCCTACGTTGCCCGGAACGTAGAAATTACCATAACTTTCATACTTGTAGCAATTATTCGTTATATACAATGGAAAAACTGTTCTATTTATTTTGTATTTTATGCTTCTGGCGTTGACTTCTAAGGCCCTAACTCTTCGATCTGGTGGAGCAACGCCTCAGAGTTAAGTCTAGGATGCCCGAAACGCCGAAATGATCATTACTTTCACATTGGTTGCAATTATACGTTTTATACGATGGAGAAGCTGTTGTATTTATATCGTATTTTATGCTTCTGGCGTTGACTTCTTAGGCCCTAACTATTCCATCTGGTGGAACAACGCCCTAGGGTGAAGCCTAGGTTGCCCGGAACGTGGAAATGACCATAACTTTCACACTGGTAGCAATTATTCGTTTTATACAATGGAAGAACTGTTATATTTATATTGTATATTACGCTTCTAGCGCTGACTTCTTAGGCCCTAACTATTCGATCTGGTGGCACAACGCACTAGAGTGAAGCCTAGTTTGCCCGGATCGTAGAAATGACCATAACTTTCACACTGGTTGCAATTATTCGTTTTATACGATGGAAAAACTGTTGTATTTATGTTGTATTTTATGCTTCTGGCGTTGACTTCTTAGGCCCTAACTATTCGATCTGGTGGCACAACGCACTAGAGTGAAGCCTAGTTTGACCGGATCGTAGAAATGACCATAACTTTCACACTGGTTGCAATTATTCGCTTTATGCAATGGAAAAACTGTTCTATATATATTGTATTTTGTGGTTCTGGCGTTGACTTCTTAGGCCCTAACTTTTCGGTCTAGTGGACCAACGACCTAGAGTGAAGCCTAGGTTGCACGGAACGTAGAAATGACCAGAACTTTCACACTGGTTGCATTATTCGCTTTACGCAATGGAAAAACTGTTCTATTTATATTGTATTTTATGGTTCTGGCGTTGACTTCTTAGGCCCTAACTATTCGATCTGGTGGAGCAACGCCCTAGAGTGAAGTCTTGGTTGCCCGGAACGTAGAAATGACTATTACTTTCACACTGGTTGCCATTATTCCTGGCATACGAAGGAACAACTGTTTTATGTTTATTATATTTTATGCTTCTGGCGCTGACCTCTACGTCCCTAGGTATTCGATCTGGTGGAGCAACACCCTAGAGTGAAGTCTTGGTTGCCCGGAACGTAGAAATGACCATTACTTTCCAACTGGTTGCAATTATTCCTGTTATACGATGGAAGCACTGTTGTATTTTTATAGTATTTTATGCTTCTTGGCGTTGACTCCTTGGGTCCAAACATTTCGGTCTGGTGGACCAACGCCCTAGAGTGAAGCCTAGGTTTCACGGAACGTAGAAATGCCCATTACTTTCACACTGGTTGCAATTATACCTGTTATACGATGTAAGAACTGTTGTATTTATATTGTATTTTATGCTTCTGGCGTTCACTTCTAAGGCCCTAACTATTCGATCTGGTGGAGCAACGCCCTAGAGTGAAGCCTAGGTTGCCCGGAACGTAGAAATGACCATCACTTTCACAATGGTTGCAATTATTCGTTTTATACGATGGAAAAACTGTTGTATTTATGTTGTATTTTATGCTTCTGGCGTTGACTTCTTAGGCCCTAACTATTCGATCTGGTGGCGGAACGCCCTACACTGAAGCCTAGGTTGCCCGGAACGTAGAAATGACCATTACTTTCACACTGGTTGCAATTATTCGCTTTATACGGTGGAAGGACTGTTGTATTTTTATAGTATTTTAAGCTTCTGGCGTTGACTTCTTAGGCCCTAGCTATTCGATCTGGTGGAGCAACGCCCTAGAGTGAAGCCTAGGTTGCTCGGAATGTAGAAATGTCCATAGCTTTCACACTGGCTTCAATTATTCGTATTATACGATGGAAAAGCTGTTGTATTTATATTGTATTTCATGCTTCTGGCGTTGACTTCTAAGGCCCTAATTACTTGATCTGGTGGATCACCGCCCTAGAGTGAAGCCTAGGTTGCCCGGAACGTAGAACATACCATTACATTCACAATGGTTGCAATTATTCCTGTTATACGATGGAAAAACTGTTGCATCTTTATTGTATTTTATACTCCTGGCGTTGACTTCTAAGGCCCTAACTATTTGATCTCGTGGAGCAACGCCCTAGAGTGAAGCCTAGGTTGCTCGGAATGTAGGAATGTCCATAGCTTTCACACTGGTTACAATTATTCGTATTATACGATGGAAAAGTTGTTGTATTTATATTGTATTTCATGCTTCTGGCGTTGACTTCTAAGGCCCTAACTATTCGATCTGGTGGAGCAACACCCTAGAGTGAGGCCTAGCTTGCCCGGATCGTAGAAATGAGCATAACTTTCACACTGTTTGCAATTACTGATTTTATACAATGGAAAAACAGTTGTATTTATATTGTATTTTATGCGTCTGGCGTTGATTTCTTGGGCCGTAACTATTTGATCTGGTTTAGCACCTCCATAGAGCGAAACCTAGGTTGCCCGGAACGTAGAAATGACAATTACTTTCACACTGGTTGCAATTATTCCTGTTATACGATGGACAAACTGTTGGATTTTTATTGTACTCTATACTTCTGGCGTTGACTTCTAAGACCCTATGTGTTCGACCTGGTGGAGCAATGCCTCAGAGTTAAGTCTATGATGCCCGGAAAGTAGAAAAGGCCATTACTTTCACACTGGTTGCTATTATTCGTTTTATACGATTCAATAACTGTTGTACATATATCGTATTTTATGCTTCTGGCGTTGACTTCTTAGGCCCTAATTATTCGATCTGGTGGAACAACGCCCTAGAGTGAAACCTAGGTTAACCGGAACGTAGAAATGACCTGTACTTTCACACAGTTTGCAGTTCTTCCTGTTATACGATGGAAAAACTGTGGCATCTTTATTGTATTTTACGCTTCTGGCGTTGACTTCTAAGGCCCTAACTATTCGAGCTGGTGGAGCAACGCCCTAGAGTGAAGCCTAGGTTGCCCGGAACGTAGAAATGACCATTACCTTCACACTGTTTGCAAATATACTTTATATACGATGGAAAACCTGTTGTATTTATAATGTATTTTATGCTTCTGGCGTCGACTTCTAGGGCCCAAACTATTCGATCTCGTGGAGGAACGCCCTAGAGTGACGCGTAGGTTGCCCGGAACGTAGAAATGACCATTACTTTCACAATGTATGCAATTATTCCTGTTATACGATGGAAAAACTATTGTATTTTTATTGTATTTTATGCTTCTTGCGTTGACTTCGAAGGACGTAGGTATGCGATGTGGTGGAGCAACACCCTACAGTGAAGCCTATGTTACCCGGAACGTAGAAATGACCATCACTTTCACACTGTTTGCAATTATTCCTGTTTACGATGGAAAAACTGTTGTATTTTTATTGTGTTTTATGCTTCTGGCGTTGACCTCTTAGGCCCTAACAATTCGATCTGGTGGAAAAACGGCCCAGAGTGTAGCGCAGGTTGCCCGGAACGTAGAAATGACCATTGCTTTCACACTGTTTGCCAATACACATTATATACGATGAAAAAGCTGTTGCATTTATATTGTATTTTATGCTTCTGGCGTTGACTTCTAGGGCCCTAACTATTCGATCTGCTGGAGCAACGCCCTACAGTGAAGCCTAGGTTGCCGGGAACGTAGATATGATCATAACCTCCACACAGGTTGCAATCATTCACTTTATACGATGGAAAAGCTGTTGTATTTATATTGTATTTTATGCTTCTGGCGTTGACTTCTAAGGCCGTAGCTATTAGATGTGGTGGAGCAACGCCCTAGAGTGAAGCATAACTTGCTCGGAATGTAGAAATGTCCATTACTTTCACACTGGTTGCAATTATTCCTGTTATACGATGGAACAACTGTTGTATTTTTATTGTATTTTATGCTTCTGGCGCTGACCTCTTAGTCCCTAGCTATTCGATCGGGTGGAGCACCGCCATAGAGTGAAACCTAGGTTGCTCGGAACGTAGAAATGACCACCACTTTCAAAATGGTTGCAATTAATCCTGTTTTACGATGGAAAAACTGTTGTATTTTTATTGCATTTTATGCTTCGGGCGTTGACTTCTAAGGCCCTAACTATTCAATCTGTTGGAGCAACGCCCTAGGGTGAAGCCTTGGTTGCCCGGACAGTAGAAATGACCATATCTTTCATACTGGTTGCAATTATTCGTTTTATACGATGGAACAACTGTAGTAGTTATATTGTATTTTATGCTCCTGGCGTTAAATTATAAGGCACTAACTATTCGCTCTGGTGGTCCAACGCCCTGGAGTGAAGCCTAGGGTGCCCGGAACGTAGAAATGACCATTACTTTCAAACTGGTTGCTTTATTCCTGTTATATGATGGAAAAACTGTTGTATTTTTATTCCATTTTATGCTTCGGGCGTTGACTTCTAGGGCCCTAACTATACAATCTGTTGGAGCAACGCCCTAGGGTGAGGCCTAGGTTGCCCGGATCGTAGAAATGAGCATAACTTTCACACTGTTTGCAATTATTGATTTTATACAATGGAAAAACAGTTGTATTTATATTGTATTTTATGCGTCTGGCGTTGATTTCTTGGGCCGTAACTATTCGATCTGGTGGAGCAACGCCCTAGAGTGAAGTCTTGGATGCCCGGAACGTAGAAATGACCATTACTTTCACACTGGTTGCAATTATTCCTGTTATACGATGGAACAACTGTTTTATGTTTTTCATATTTTATGCTTCTGGCGCTGACCTCTACGTCCCTAGGTATTCGATCTTGTGGAGCAACACCCTGGAGTGAAGTATTGGTTGCCCGGAACGTAGAAATGACCATTACTTTCCCACTGGTTGCAATTATTCCTGTTATACGAAGGAATGACTGTTGTATTTTTATAGCATTTTATGCTTCTTGGCGTTGACTCCTTGGGTCCAAACAATTCGGTCTGGTGGACCAACGCCCTAGAGTGAAGCCTAGGTTGCCCGAAACGTAGAAATGACCATTACTTTCACACTGGTTGCAATTATTCATGCCATAAGATGCAGAAACTGTTGTATTTTTATTGTATTTTATGTTTCAGGTGTTGACTTCTAAGGTCGTAGCTATTCGATCTCCTGGGGCAACGTCCAAGAGTGAAGCGTATGATGCCCGAAGCGTAGAAAAGACCATTACTTTCACACTCGTTGCAATTATTCTTTTTATACGATGGAAAAACTGTTGTACTTTTACTGTATCTTATGCGTCTGGAATTGTTTTCTAAGGCCCTAGCTATTCGACCTGGTGGTGCAACGCCCTAGTGCGAAGCCTAGGTTGCACGGAACGTAGAAATGCCCATTACTTTCACATTGGTTGCAATTATTCCTGTTATACGATGGAACAACTGTTTTATGATTATTATATTTTATGCTTGTGGCACTGACTTCTAAGGCCCTAACTCTTCGATCTGGTGGAGCAACGCCTCAGAGTTAAGTCTAGGATGCCCGAAACGCCGAAATGATCATTACTTTCACATTGGTTGCAATTATACGTTTTATACGATGGAGAAGCTGTTGTATTTATATCGTATTTTATGCTTCTGGCGTTGACTTCTTAGGCCCTAACTATTCGATCTGGTGGAGCAACGCCTCAGAGTTAAGTCTAGGATGCCCGAAACGCCGAAATGATCATTACTTTCACATTGGTTGCAATTATACGTTTTATACGATGGAGAAGCTGTTGTATTTATATCGTATTTTATGCTTCTGGCGTTGACTTCTTAGGCCCTAACTATTCGATCTGGTGGCACAACGCACTAGAGTGAAGCCTAGTTTGACCGGATCGTAGAAATGACCATAACTTTCACACTGGTTGCAATTATTCGCTTTATGCAATGGAAAAACTGTTCAATATATATTGTATTTTGTGGTTCTGGCGTTGACTTCTTAGGCCCTAACTTTTCGGTCTAGTGGACCAACGACCTAGAGTGAAGCTTAGGTTGCACGGAACGTAGAAATGACCAGAACTTTCACACTGGTTGCATTATTCGCTTTACGCAATGGAAAAACTGTTCTATTTATATTGTATTTTATGGTTCTGGCTTTGACTTCTTAGGCCCTAACTATTCGATCTGGTGGAGCAACGCCCTAGAGTGAAGTCTTGGTTGCCCGGAACGTAGAAATGACTATTACTTTCACACTGGTTGCCATTATTCCTGGCATACGAAGGAACAACTGTTTTATGTTTATTATATTTTATGCTTCTGGCGCTGACCTCTACGTCCCTAGGTATTCGATCTGGTGGAGCAACACCCTAGAGTGAAGTCTTGGTTGCCCGGAACGTAGAAATGACCATTACTTTCCAACTGGTTGCAATTATTCCTGTTATACGATGGAAGCACTGTTGTATTTTTATAGTATTTTATGCTTCTTGGCGTTGACTCCTTGGGTCCAAACAATTCGGTCTGGTGGACCAACGCCCTAGAGTGAAGCCTAGGTTTCACGGAACGTAGAAATGCCCATTACTTTCACACTGGTTGCAATTATACCTGTTATACGATGTAAGAACTGTTGTATTTATATTGTATTTTATGCTTCTGGCGTTCACTTCTAAGGCCCTAACTATTCGATCTGGTGGAGCAACGCCCTAGAGTGAAGCCTAGGTTGCCCGGAACGTAGAAATGACCATCACTTTCACAATGGTTGCAATTATTCGTTTTATACGATGGAAAAACTGTTGTATTTATGTTGTATTTTATGCTTCTGGCGTTGACTTCTTAGGCCCTAACTATACGATCTGGTGGCGGAACGCCCTACACTGAAGCCTAGGTTGCCCGGAACGTAGAAATGACCATTACTTTCACACTGGTTGCAATTATTCGCTTTATACGGTGGAAGGACTGTTGTATTTTTATAGTATTTTAAGCTTCTGGCGTTGACTTCTTAGGCCCTAGCTATTCGATCTGGTGGAGCAACGCCCTAGAGTGAAGCCTAGGTTGCTCGGAATGTAGAAATGTCCATAGCTTTCACACTGGCTTCAATTATTCGTATTATACGATGGAAAATCTGTTGTATTTATATTGTATTTCATGCTTCTGGCGTTCACTTCTAAGGCCCTAATTACTTGATCTGGTGGATCACCGCCCTAGAGTGAAGCCTAGGTTGCCCGGAACGTAGAACATACCATTACATTCACAATGGTTGCAATTATTCCTGTTATACGATGGAAAAACTGTTGCATCTTTATTGTATTTTATACTCCTGGCGTTGACTTCAAAGGCCCTAACTATTTGATCTCGTGGTGCAACGCCCTAGAGTGAAGCCTAGGTTGCTCGGAATGTAGGAATGTCCATAGCTTTCACACTGGTTGCAATTATTCGTATTATACGATGGAAAAGTTGTTGTATTTATATTGTATTTCATGCTTCTGGCGTTGACTTCTAAGGCCCTAACTATTCGATCTGGTGGAGCAACACCCTAGAGTGAGGCCTAGCTTGCCCGGATCGTAGAAATGAGCATAACTTTCACACTGTTTGCAATTACTGATTTTATACAATGGAAAAACAGTTGTATTTATATTGTATTTTATGCGTCTGGCGTTGATTTCTTGGGCCGTAACTATTTGATCTGGTGGAGCACCTCCATAGAGCGAAACCTAGGTTGCCCGGAACGTAGAAATGACAATTACTTTCACACTGGTTGCAATTATTCCTGTTATACGATGGACAAACTGTTGGATTTTTATTGTACTCTATACTTCTGGCGTTGACTTCTAAGACCCTATGTGTTCGACCTGGTGGAGCAATGCCTCAGAGTTAAGTCTATGATGCCCGGAAAGTAGAAATGGCCATTACTTTCACACTGGTTGCTATTATTCGTTTTATACGATTCAATAACTGTTGTACATATATCGTATTTTATGCTTCTGGCGTTGACTTCTTAGGCCCTAATTATTCGATCTGGTGGAACAACGCCCTAGAGTGAAACCTAGGTTAACCGGAACGTAGAAATGACCTGTACTTTCACACAGTTTGCAGTTCTTCCTGTTATACGATGGAAAAACTGTGGCATCTTTATTGTATTTTACGCTTCTGGCGTTGACTTCTAAGGCCCTAACTATTCGAGCTGGTGGAGCAACGCCCTAGAGTGAAGCCTAGGTTGCCCGGAACGTAGAAATGACCATTACCTTCACACTGTTTGCAAATATACTTTAAATACGATGGAAAACCTGTTGTATTTATAATGTATTTTATGCTTCTGGCGTCGACTTCTAAGGCCCGAACTATTCGATCTCGTGGAGCAACGCCCTAGAGTGACGCCTAGGTTGCCCGAGACGTAGAAATGACCATTACTTTCACAATGTATGCAATTATTCCTGTTATACGATGGAAAAACTATTGTATTTTTATTGTATTTTATGCTTCTTGCGTTGACTTCGAAGGACGTAGGTATGCGATGTGGTGGAGCAACACCCTACAGTGAAGCCTATGTTACCCGGAACGTAGAAATGACCATCACTTTCACACTGGTTGCAATTATTCCTGTTTACGATGGAAAAACTGTTGTATTTTTATTGTGTTTTATGCTTCTGGCGTTGACTTCTAAGGCCCTAACTATTCGATCTGGTGGTGCAACGCCCTGGAATTAAGCCTGTGTTGCTCGGAATGTAGAAATGATCATAACTTTCACACTGGTTGCAATTATTCCTGTTATACAATGGAAAAACTGTTGTATTTTTATTGTATTTTATGCTTCTGGCGTTGACCTCTTAGGCCCTAACAATTCGATCTGGTGGAAAAACGGCCCAGAGTGTAGCGCAGGTTGCCCGGAACGTAGAAATGACCATTGCTTTCACACTGTTTGCCAATACACATTATATACGATGAAAAAGCTGTTGCATTTATATTGTATTTTATGCTTCTGGCGTTGACTTCTAGGGCCCTAACTATTCGATCTGCTTGAGCAACGCCCTACAGTGAAGCCTAGGTTGCCGGGAACGTAGATATGATCATAACCTCCACACAGGTTGCAATCATTCACTTTATACGATGGAAAAGCTGTTGTATTTATATTGTATTTTATGCTTCTGGCGTTGACTTCTAAGGCCGTAGCTATTAGATGTGGTGGAGCAACGCCCTAGAGTGAAGCATAACTTGCTCGGAATGTAGAAATGTCCATTACTTTCACACTGGTTGCAATTATTCCTGTTATACGATGGAATAACTGTTGTATTTTTATTGTATTTTATGCTTCTGGCGCTGACCTCTTAGTCCCTAGCTATTCGATCGGGTGGAGCACCGCCATAGAGTGAAACCTAGGTTGCTCGGAACGTAGAAATGACCACCACTTTCAAACTGGTTGCAATTAATCCTGTTTTACGATGGAAAAACTGTTGTATTTTTATTGCATTTTATGCTTCGGGCGTTGACTTCTAAGGCCCTAACTATTCAATCTGTTGGAGCAACGCCCTAGGGTGAAGCCTTGGTTGCCCGGACAGTAGAAATGACCATATCTTTCATACTGGTTGCAATTATTCGTTTTATACGATGGAACAACTGTAGTAGTTATATTGTATTTTATGCTCCTGGCGTTGAATTATAAGGCACTAACTATTCGCTCTGGTGGTCCAACGCCCTGGAGTGAAGCCTAGGGTGCCCGGAACGTAGAAATGACCATTACTTTCAAACTGGTTGCTTTATTCCTGTTATATGATGGAAAAACTGTTGTATTTTTATTGCATTTTATGCTTCGGGCGTTGACTTCTAGGGCCCTAACTATACAATCTGTTGGAGCAACGCCCTAGGGTGAAGCCTAGGTTGCCCGGAAAGTAGAAATGAGCATAACATTCACACTGGTTGCAATTATTCGTTTTATACGATGGAAAAGCTGTTGTACTTATATTGTATTTCATGCTTCTGGCGTTGACTTCTAAGGCCCTAACTATTCGATCTGGTAGAGCAACACCCTAGAGTGAGGTCTAGGTTGCCCGGATCGTAGAAATGAGCATAACTTTCACACTGTTTGCAATTATTGATTTTATACAATGGAAAAACAGTTGTATTTATATTGTATTTTATGCGTCTGGCGTTGACTTCTTAGGCCCTAACCATTTGATCTGGTGGAGCACCGCCATAGAGTGAAACCTAGGTTGCTCGGAACGTAGAACATACCATTACACTCACACTGGTTGCAATTATTCCTGTTATGCGATGGAGAAACTGTTGCATCTTTATTGCATTTTATGCTTCGGGCGTTGACTTCTAAGGCCCTAACTATTTAATCTGTTGGAGCAACGCCCTAGGGTGAAGCCTAGGTTGCCCGGAAAGTAGAAATGACCATAACATTCACACTGGGTGCAATTATTCGTTTTATACGATGGAAAAGCTGTTGTACTTATATTGTATTTTATGCTTCTTGCGTTGACTTCGAAGGACGTAGCTATGCGATGTGGTGGAGAAACACCCTACAGTGAAGCCTATGTTACCCGGAACGTAGAAATGACCATTACTTTCAAACTGGTTGCTTTATTCCTGTTATATGATGGAAAAACTGTTGTATTTTTATTCCATTTTATGCTTCGGGCGTTGACTTCTAGGGCCCTAACTATACAATCTGTTGGAGCAACGCCCTAGGGTGAGGCCTAGGTTGCCCGGATCGTAGAAATGAGCATAACTTTCACACTGTTTGCAATTATTGATTTTATACAATGGAAAAACAGTTGTATTTATATTGTATTTTATGCGTCTGGCGTTGATTTCTTGGGCCGTAACTATTCGATCTGGTGGAGCAACGCCCTAGAGTGAAGTCTTGGATGCCCGGAACGTAGAAATGACCATTACTTTCACACTGGTTGCAATTATTCCTGTTATACGATGGAACAACTGTTTTATGTTTTTCATATTTTATGCTTCTGGCGCTGACCTCTACGTCCCTAGGTATTCGATCTTGTGGAGCAACACCCTGGAGTGAAGTATTGGTTGCCCGGAACGTAGAAATGACCATTACTTTCCCACTGGTTGCAATTATTCCTGTTATACGAAGGAATGACTGTTGTATTTTTATAGCATTTTATGCTTCTTGGCGTTGACTCCTTGGGTCCAAACAATTCGGTCTGGTGGACCAACGCCCTAGAGTGAAGCCTAGGTTGCCCGAAACGTAGAAATGACCATTACTTTCACACTGGTTGCAATTATTCATGCCATAAGATGCAGAAACTGTTGTATTTTTATTGTATTTTATGTTTCAGGTGTTGACTTCTAAGGTCGTAGCTATTCGATCTCCTGGGGCAACGTCCAAGAGTGAAGCGTATGATGCCCGAAGCGTAGAAAAGACCATTACTTTCACACTCGTTGCAATTATTCTTTTTATACGATGGAAAAACTGTTGTACTTTTACTGTATCTTATGCGTCTGGAATTGTTTTCTAAGGCCCTAGCTATTCGACCTGGTGGTGCAACGCCCTAGTGCGAAGCCTAGGTTGCACGGAACGTAGAAATGCCCATTACTTTCACATTGGTTGCAATTATTCCTGTTATACGATGGAACAACTGTTTTATGATTATTATATTTTATGCTTGTGGCACTGACTTCTTAGGCCCTAACTATTCGATCTGGCGGAGCAACGCCCTAGAGTGAAGCCTACGTTGCCCGGAACGTAGAAATTACCATAACTTTCATACTTGTAGCAATTATTCGTTATATACAATGGAAAAACTGTTCTATTTATTTTGTATTTTATGCTTCTGGCGTTGACTTCTAAGGCCCTAACTCTTCGATCTGGCGGAGCAACGCCTCAGAGTTAAGTCTAGGATGCCCGAAACGCCGAAATGATCATTACTTTCACATTGGTTGCAATTATACGTTTTATACGATGGAGAAGCTGTTGTATTTATATCGTATTTTATGCTTCTGGCGTTGACTTCTTAGGCCCTAACTATTCCATCTGGTGGAACAACGCCCTAGGGTGAAGCCTAGGTTGCCCGGAACGTGGAAATGACCATAACTTTCACACTGGTAGCAATTATTCGTTTTATACAATGGAAGAACTGTTATATTTATATTGTATATTACGCTTCTGGCGCTGACTTCTTAGGCCCTAACTATTCGATCTGGTGGCACAACGCACTAGAGTGAAGCCTAGTTTGCCCGGATCGTAGAAATGACCATAACTTTCACACTGGTTGCAATTATTCGTTTTATACGATGGAACAACTGTAGTAGTTATATTGTATTTTATGCTCCTGGCGTTAAATTATAAGGCACTAACTATTCGCTCTGGTGGTCCAACGCCCTGGAGTGACGCCTAGGGTGCCCGGAACGTAGAAATGACCATTACTTTCAAACTGGTTGCTTTATTCCTGTTATATGATGGAAAAACTGTTGTATTTTTATTCCATTTTATGCTTCGGGCGTTGACTTCTAGGGCCCTAACTATACAATCTGTTGGAGTAACGCCCTAGGGTGAGGCCTAGGTTGCCCGGATCGTAGAAATGAGCATAACTTTCACACTGTTTGCAATTATTGATTTTATACAATGGAAAAACAGTTGTATTTATATTGTATTTTATGCGTCTGGCGTTGATTTCTTGGGCCGTAACTATTCGATCTGGTGGAGCAACGCCCTAGAGTGAAGTCTTGGATGCCCGGAACGT
The DNA here is from genome assembly GCF_051401765.1 of Calliopsis andreniformis. Classification (NCBI taxonomy): domain Eukaryota; kingdom Metazoa; phylum Arthropoda; class Insecta; order Hymenoptera; family Andrenidae; genus Calliopsis; species Calliopsis andreniformis. The sequence goes on from NW_027480430.1 coordinate 13,378,477, forward strand.
AGAAATGACCATTACTTTCACACTAGTTGCAATTATTCCTGTTATACGATGGAACAACTGTTTTATGTTTTTCATATTTTATGCTTCTGGCGCTGACCTCTACGTCCCTAGGTATTCGATCTTGTGGAGCAACACCCTGGAGTGAAGTATTGGTTGCCCGGAACGTAGAAATGACCATTACTTTCCCACTGGTTGCAATTATTCCTGTTATACGAAGGAATGACTGTTGTATTTTTATAGCATTTTATGCTTCTTGGCGTTGACTCCTTGGGTCCAAACAATTCGGTCTGGTGGACCAACGCCCTAGAGTAAAGCCTAGGTTGCCCGAAACGTAGAAATGACCATTACTTTCACACTGGTTGCAATTATTCATGCCATAAGATGCAGAAACTGTTGTATTTTTATTGTATTTTATGTTTCAGGTGTTGACTTCTAAGGTCGTAGCTATTCGATCTCCTGGGGCAACGTCCAAGAGTGAAGCGTATGATGCCCGAAGCGTAGAAATGACCATTACTTTCACACTCGTTGCAATTATTCTTTTTATACGATGGAAAAACTGTTGTACTTTTACTGTATCTTATGCGTCTGGAATTGTTTTCTAAGGCCCTAGCTATTCGACCTGGTGGTGCAACGCCCTAGTGCGAAGCCTAGGTTGCACGGAACGTAGAAATGCCCATTACTTTCACATTGGTTGCAATTATTCCTGTTATACGATGGAACAACTGTTTTATGATTATTATATTTTATGCTTGTGGCACTGACTTCTTAGGCCCTAACTATTCGATCTGGCGGAGCAACGCCCTAGAGTGAAGCCTACGTTGCCCGGAACGTAGAAATTACCATAACTTTCATACTTGTAGCAATTATTCGTTATATACAATGGAAAAACTGTTCTATTTATTTTGTATTTTATGCTTCTGGCGTTGACTTCTAAGGCCCTAACTCTTCGATCTGGTGGAGCAACGCCTCAGAGTTAAGTCTAGGATGCCCGAAACGCCGAAATGATCATTACTTTCACATTGGTTGCAATTATACGTTTTATACGATGGAGAAGCTGTTGTATTTATATCGTATTTTATGCTTCTGGCGTTGACTTCTTAGGCCCTAACTATTCGATCTGGTGGCACAACGCACTAGAGTGAAGCCTAGTTTGACCGGATCGTAGAAATGACCATAACTTTCACACTGGTTGCAATTATTCGCTTTATGCAATGGAAATACTGTTCAATATATATTGTATTTTGTGGTTCTGGCGTTGACTTCTTAGGCCCTAACTTTTCGGTCTAGTGGACCAACGACCTAGAGTGAAGCCTAGGTTGCACGGAACGTAGAAATGACCAGAACTTTCACACTGGTTGCATTATTCGCTTTACGCAATGGAAAAACTGTTCTATTTATATTGTATTTTATGGTTCTGGCGTTGACTTCTTAGGCCCTAACTATTCGATCTGGTGGAGCAACGCCCTAGAGTGAAGTCTTGGTTGCCCGGAACGTAGAAATGACTATTACTTTCACACTGGTTGCCATTATTCCTGGCATACGAAGGAACAACTGTTTTATGTTTATTATATTTTATGCTTCTGGCGCTGACCTCTACGTCCCTAGGTATTCGATCTGGTGGAGCAACACCCTAGAGTGAAGTCTTGGTTGCCCGGAACGTAGAAATGACCATTACTTTCCAACTGGTTGCAATTATTCCTGTTATACGATGGAAGCACTGTTGTATTTTTATAGTATTTTATGCTTCTTGGCGTTGACTCCTTGGGTCCAAACAATTCGGTCTGGTGGACCAACGCCCTAGAGTGAAGCCTAGGTTTCACGGAACGTAGAAATGCCCATTACTTTCACACTGGTTGCAATTATACCTGTTATACGATGTAAGAACTGTTGTATTTATATTGTATTTTATGCTTCTGGCGTTCACTTCTAAGGCCCTAACTATTCGATCTGGTGGAGCAACGCCCTAGAGTGAAGCCTAGGTTGCCCGGAACGTAGAAATGACCATCACTTTCACAATGGTTGCAATTATTCGTTTTATACGATGGAAAAACTGTTGTATTTATGTTGTATTTTATGCTTCTGGCGTTGACTTCTTAGGCCCTAACTATTCGATCTGGTGGCGGAACGCCCTACACTGAAGCCTAGGTTGCCCGGAACGTAGAAATGACCATTACTTTCACACTGGTTGCAATTATTCGCTTTATACGGTGGAAGGACTGTTGTATTTTTATAGTATTTTAAGCTTCTGGCGTTGACTTCTTAGGCCCTAGCTATTCGATCTGGTGGAGCAACGCCCTAGAGTGAAGCCTAGCTTGCTCGGAATGTAGAAATGTCCATAGCTTTCACACTGGCTTCAATTATTCGTATTATACGATGGAAAATCTGTTGTATTTATATTGTATTTCATGCTTCTGGCGTTGACTTCTAAGGCCCTAATTACTTGATCTGGTGGATCACCGCCCTAGAGTGAAGCCTAGGTTGCCCGGAACGTAGAACATACCATTACATTCACAATGGTTGCAATTATTCCTGTTATACGATGGAAAAACTGTTGCATCTTTATTGTATTTTATACTCCTGGCGTTGACTTCAAAGGCCCTAACTATTTGATCTCGTGGAGCAACGCCCTAGAGTGAAGCCTAGGTTGCTCGGAATGTAGGAATGTCCATAGCTTTCACACTGGTTGCAATTATTCGTATTATACGATGGAAAAGTTGTTGTATTTATATTGTATTTCATGCTTCTGGCGTTGACTTCTAAGGCCCTAACTATTCGATCTGGTGGAGCAACACCCTAGAGTGAGGCCTAGCTTGCCCGGATCGTAGAAATGAGCATAACTTTCACACTGTTTGCAATTACTGATTTTATACAATGGAAAAACAGTTGTATTTATATTGTATTTTATGCGTCTGGCGTTGATTTCTTGGGCCGTAACTATTTGATCTGGTGGAGCACCTCCATAGAGCGAAACCTAGGTTGCCCGGAACGTAGAAATGACAATTACTTTCACACTGGTTGCAATTATTCCTGTTATACGATGGACAAACTGTTGGATTTTTATTGTACTCTATACTTCTGGCGTTGACTTCTAAGACCCTATGTGTTCGACCTGGTGGAGCAATGCCTCAGAGTTAAGTCTATGATGCCCGGAAAGTAGAAATGGCCATTACTTTCACACTGGTTGCTATTATTCGTTTTATACGATTCAATAACTGTTGTACATATATCGTATTTTATGCTTCTGGCGTTGACTTCTTAGGCCCTAATTATTCGATCTGGTGGAACAACGCCCTAGAGTGAAACCTAGGTTAACCGGAACGTAGAAATGACCTGTACTTTCACACAGTTTGCAGTTCTTCCTGTTATACGCTGGAAAAACTGTGGCATCTTTATTGTATTTTACGCTTCTGGCGTTGACTTCTAAGGCCCTAACTATTCGAGCTGGTGGAGCAACGCCCTAGAGTGAAGCCTAGGTTGCCCGGAACGTAGAAATGACCATTACCTTCACACTGTTTGCAAATATACTTTAAATACGATGGAAAACCTGTTGTATTTATAATGTATTTTATGCTTCTGGCGTCGACTTCTAAGGCCCGAACTATTCGATCTCGTGGAGCAACGCCCTAGAGTGACGCCTAGGTTGCCCGAGACGTAGAAATGACCATTACTTTCACAATGTATGCAATTATTCCTGTTATACGATGGAAAAACTATTGTATTTTTATTGTATTTTATGCTTCTTGCGTTGACTTCGAAGGACGTAGGTATGCGATGTGGTGGAGCAACACCCTACAGTGAAGCCTATGTTACCCGGAACGTAGAAATGACCATCACTTTCACACTGGTTGCAATTATTCCTGTTTACGATGGAAAAACTGTTGTATTTTTATTGTGTTTTATGCTTCTGGCGTTGACTTCTAAGGCCCTAACTATTCGATCTGGTGGTGCAACGCCCTGGAATTAAGCCTGTGTTGCTCGGAATGTAGAAATGATCATAACTTTCACACTGGTTGCAATTATTCCTGTTATACAATGGAAAAACTGTTGTATTTTTATTGTATTTTATGCTTCTGGCGTTGACCTCTTAGGCCCTAACAATTCGATCTGGTGGAAAAACGGCCCAGAGTGTAGCGCAGGTTGCCCGGAACGTAGAAATGACCATTGCTTTCACACTGTTTGCCAATACACATTATATACGATGAAAAAGCTGTTGCATTTATATTGTATTTTATGCTTCTGGCGTTGACTTCTAGGGCCCTAACTATTCGATCTGCTGGAGCAACGCCCTACAGTGAAGCCTAGGTTGCCGGGAACGTAGATATGATCATAACCTCCACACAGGTTGCAATCATTCACTTTATACGATGGAAAAGCTGTTGTATTTATATTGTATTTTATGCTTCTGGCGTTGACTTCTAAGGCCGTAGCTATTAGATGTGGTGGAGCAACGCCCTAGAGTGAAGCATAACTTGCTCGGAATGTAGAAATGTCCATTACTTTCACACTGGTTGCAATTATTCCTGTTATACGATGGAATAACTGTTGTATTTTTATTGTATTTTATGCTTCTGGCGCTGACCTCTTAGTCCCTAGCTATTCGATCGGGTGGAGCACCGCCATAGAGTGAAACCTAGGTTGCTCGGAACGTAGAAATGACCACCACTTTCAAACTGGTTGCAATTAATCCTGTTTTACGATGGAAAAACTGTTGTATTTTTATTGCATTTTATGCTTCGGGCGTTGACTTCTAAGGCCCTAACTATTCAATCTGTTGGAGCAACGCCCTAGGGTGAAGCCTTGGTTGCCCGGACAGTAGAAATGACCATATCTTTCATACTGGTTGCAATTATTCGTTTTATACGATGGAACAACTGTAGTAGTTATATTGTATTTTATGCTCCTGGCGTTGAATTATAAGGCACTAACTATTCGCTCTGGTGGTCCAACGCCCTGGAGTGAAGCCTAGGGTGCCCGGAACGTAGAAATGACCATTACTTTCAAACTGGTTGCTTTATTCCTGTTATATGATGGAAAAACTGTTGTATTTTTATTGCATTTTATGCTTCGGGCGTTGACTTCAAGGGCCCTAACTATACAATCTGTTGGAGCAACGCCCTAGGGTGAAGCCTAGGTTGCCCGGAAAGTAGAAATGAGCATAACATTCACACTGGTTGCAATTATTCGTTTTATACGATGGAAAAGCTGTTGTACTTATATTGTATTTCATGCTTCTGGCGTTGACTTCTAAGGCCCTAACTATTCGATCTGGTAGAGCAACACCCTAGAGTGAGGTCTAGGTTGCCCGGATCGTAGAAATGAGCATAACTTTCACACTGTTTGCAATTATTGATTTTATACAATGGAAAAACAGTTGTATTTATATTGTATTTTATGCGTCTGGCGTTGACTTCTTAGGCCCTAACCATTTGATCTGGTGGAGCACCGCCATAGAGTGAAACCTAGGTTGCTCGGAACGTAGAACATACCATTACACTCACACTGGTTGCAATTATTCCTGTTATGCGATGGAGAAACTGTTGCATCTTTATTGCATTTTATGCTTCGGGCGTTGACTTCTAAGGCCCTAACTATTTAATCTGTTGGAGCAACGCCCTAGGGTGAAGCCTAGGTTGCCCGGAAAGTAGAAATGACCATAACATTCACACTGGGTGCAATTATTCGTTTTATACGATGGAAAAGCTGTTGTACTTATATTGTATTTTATGCTTCTTGCGTTGACTTCGAAGGACGTAGCTATGCGATGTGGTGGAGAAACACCCTACAGTGAAGCCTATGTTACCCGGAACGTAGAAATGACCATCACTTTCACACTGGTTGCAATTATTCCTGTTTACGATGGAAAAACTGTTGTATTTTTATTGTGTTTTATGCTTCTGGCGTTGACTTCTAAGGCCCTAACTATTCGATCTGGTGGTGCAACGCCCTGGAGTTAAGCCTGTGTTGCTCGGAATGTAGAAATGATCATAACTTTCACACTGGTTGCAATTATTCGTTTTATACGATGGAAAAACTGTGGTATTTATCTTGTATTTTATGCTTCTGGCGTTGACTTCTAGGGCCCTAACTATTCGATCTGGTGGAGCAACGCCCTAGAGTGAAGCCTAGGCAGCCGGGAACGTAGATATGATCATAACCTCCACACAGGTTGCAATCATTCATTCTATACGATGGAAAAGCTGCTGTATTTATATTGTATTTTATGCTTCTGGCGTTGACTTCTAAGGCCGTAGCTATTAGATGTGGTGGCGCGACGCCCTAGAGTGAAGCCTAGCTTGCTCGGAATGTAGAAATGTCCATAACATTCCCACTGGGTGCAATTATTTGTTTTTACGATGGAAAAGCTGTTGTATTTATATTGTATTTCATGCTTCCGGCGTTGACTTCTAAGGCCCTAACTATTCGATCTGGTGGAGCAACACCCTGGTGTGAGGCCTAGTTTGCCCGGATCGTAGAAATGACCATAACTTTCACACTGTTTGCAATTATTGATTTAGACAATGTAAAAACAGTTGTATTTATATTGTATTTTATGCTTCTGGCGTTGATTTCTTGGGCCGTAACTATTTGATCTGGTGGAGCACCGCCCTAGAGCGAAACCTAGGTTGCCCGGAACGTAGAAATGACAATTACTTTCACACTGGTTGCAATTATTCCTGTTTACGATGGAAAAACTGTTGTATTTTTATTGTGTTATATGCTTCTGGCGTTGACTTCTAAGGCCCTAACTATTCGATCTGTTGGAACAACGCCCTCGAGTGAAACCTAGGTTAACCGGAACGTAGAAATGACCTGTACTTTCACACAGTTTGCAGTTCTTCCTGTTATACGATGGAAAAACTGTTGCATCTTTATTGTATTTTACGCTTCTGGCGTTGACTTCTAAGGCCCTAACTATTCGAGCTGGTGGAGCAACGCCCTAGAATGAAGCCTAGGTTGCCCAGGACGTAGAAATGACCATAACTTTCACACTGGCTGCAATTATTCGTTTTATAAGATGGAAAAGCTGTTGTATTTATATCGTATTTTATGCTTCTGGCGTCTATTTCTTGGGCCCTAACTATTCCATCTGGTGGAGCAACGCCCTAGGGTAAAGCCTAGATTCCCCGCAACGTAGAAATGACCATAACTTTCACACTGGTTGCAATTATTCGTTTTATAAGATGGAAAAACTGTTGTATTTATATTGTATTTTATGCTTCTGGCGTTGACTTCTAGGGCCCTAACTATTCGATCTGGTGGAGCAACGCCCTAGAGTGAAGCCTAGGTTGCCGGGAACGTAGATAAGATCATAACCTCCACACAGGTTGCAATCATTCATTTTATACGATGGAAAAGCTGTTGTATTTATATTGTATTTTATGCTTCTGGCGTTGACTTCTAAGGCCGTAGCTATTAGATGTGGTGGAGCAACGCCCTAGAGCGAAGCCTAGGTTGCTCGGAATGTAGAAATGTCCATAACATTCCCACTGGATGCAATTATTCGTTTTATACGATGGAAAAGCTGTTGTATTTATATTGTATTTCATGCTTCTGGCGTTGACTTCTAAGGCCCTAACTATTCGATCTGGTGGAGCAACACCCTAGTGTGAGGCCTAGGTTGCCCGGATCGTAGAAATGACCATAACTTTCACACTGTTTGCAATTATTGATTTTATACAATGGAAAAACAGTTGTATTTATATTGTATTTTATGCTTCTGGCGTTGATTTCTTGGGCCCTAACTATTTGGTCTGTCGGAGCACCGCCCTAGAGCGAAACCTAGGTTGCCCGGAACGTAGAAATGACCATTACTTTCACACTGGTTGCAATTATTCGGATTATACGATGGAAAAGCTGTTGTATTTATATTGTATTTCATGCTTCCGGCGTTGACTTCTAAGGCCCTAACTATTCGATCTGGTGGAGCAACACCCTGGTGTGAGGCCTAGGTTGCCCGGATCGTAGAAATGACCATAACTTTCACACTGTTTGCAATTATTGATTTAAACAATGGAAAAACAGTTGTATTTATATTGTATTTTATGCTTCTGGCGTTGATTTCTTGGGCCCTAACTATTTGGGCTGTTCGAGCACCGCCCTAGAGCGAAACCTAGGTTGCCCGGAACGTAGAATTGACAATTACTTTCACACTGGTTGCAATTATTCCTGTTATACGATGGACAAACTGTTGGATTTTTATTGTACTCTATGCTTCTGGCGTTGACTTCTAAGGCCCTAACTATTCGAGCTGGTGGAGCAACGCCCTAGAGTGAAGCCTAGGTTGCCCGGAACGTAGAAATGACCATTACCTTCACACTGTTTGCAAATATACTTTAAATACGATGGAAAACCTGTTGTATTTATAATGTATTTTATGCTTCTTGCAGTGACTTCTAAGGCCCGAACTATTCGATCTCGTGGAGCAACGCCCTAGAGTGACGCCTAGGTTGCCCGGAACGTAGAAATGACCATTACTTTCACAATGTTTGCAATTATTCCTGTTATACGATGGAAAAACTATTGTATTTTTATTGTATTTTATGCTTCTGGCGTTGACTTCTTAGGTCCAAACTATTCGGTCTGGTGGACCAACGCCCTAGAGTGAAGCCTAGGTTGCACGAAACGTAGAAATGACCATAACTTTCACACTTGTGGCATTATTCGCTTTATGCAATGGAAAAACTGTTCGATTTATATTGTATTTTATGCTTCTGGCGCTGAATTCTAAGTCCCTAACTATTCGATCTGGTGGAGGAACGCCCTACACTGAAGCCTAGGTTGCCCGGAACGTAGAAATGACCATTACTTTCACACTGGTTGCAATTATTCGTTTTATCCGATGGAAAAACTGTTGTATTTATATTGTATTTTATGCTTCTGGCGTTGACTTCTAGGGCCCTAACTATTCGATCTGGTGGAGCAACGCCCTAGAGTGAAGCCTAGGTTGCCGGGAACGTAGATAAGATCATAACCTCCACACAGGTTGCAATCATTCATTTTATACGATGGAAAAGCTGTTGTATTTATATTGTATTTTATGCTTCTGGCGTTGACTTCTAAGGCCGTAGCTATTAGATGTGGTGGAGCAACGCCCTAGAGCGAAGCCTAGGTTGCTCGGAATGTAGAAATGTCCATAACATTCCCACTGGATGCAATTATTCGTTTTATACGATGGAAAAGCTGTTGTATTTATATTGTATTTCATGCTTCTGGCGTTGACTTCTAAGGCCCTAACTATTCGATCTGGTGGAGCAACACCCTAGTGTGAGGCCTAGGTTGCCCGGATCGTAGAAATGACCATAACTTTCACACTGTTTGCAATTATTGATTTTATACAATGGAAAAACAGTTGTATTTATATTGTATTTTATGCTTCTGGCGTTGATTTCTTGGGCCCTAACTATTTGGTCTGTCGGAGCACCGCCCTAGAGCGAAACCTAGGTTGCCCGGAACGTAGAAATGACCATTACTTTCACACTGGTTGCAAATATACTTTATATACGATGGAAAAGCTGTTGTATTTATATTGTATTTTATGCTTCTGGCGTTGACTTCTAAGGCCCGAACTATTCGATCTCGTGGAGCAACTCCATAGAGTGAAGCATAGGTTGCTCGGAATGAAGAAATGTCCATAACTTTCACACTGGTTGCAATTATTCGTTTTATACGATGGAAAAGCTGTTGTATTTATATTGTATTTTATGTTTCTGGCGTTGACTTCTAAGGCCCTAACTACTTGATCTGGTGGATCACCGCCCTAGAGTGAAGCCTAGGTTGCCCGGAACGTAGAACATACCATTACCTTTACAGTGGTTGCAATTATTCCTGTTATACGATGGAAAAACTGTTGCATCTTTATTGTATTTTATGCTCCTGGCGTTGACTTCTAAGGCCCTAACTATTCGATCTGGTGGAGCACCGCCCTAGAGCGAAACCTAGGTTGCCCGGAACGTAGAAATGACAATTACTTTCACACTGGTTGCAATTATTCCTATTATACGACGGACAAACTGTTGGATTTTTATTGTACTCTATGCTTCTGGCGTTGACTTCTAAGACCCTATGTGTTCGACCTGGTGGAGCAATGCGTCAGAGTTAAGTCTATGATGCCCGGAAAGTAGGAATGGCCATTACTTTCACACTGGTTGCTATTATTCCTTTTGTACGATTCAATAACTGTTGTACATATATCGCATTTTATGCTTCTGGCGTTGACTTCTTAGGCCCTAATTATTCGATCTAGTGGAACAACGCCCTAGAGTGAAGCCTAGGTTAACCGGAACGTAGAAATCACCTGTACTTTCACACAGTTTGCAGTTCTTCCTGTTATACGATGGAAAAACTGTTGCATCTTTATTGTATTTTACGCTTCTGGCGTTGACTTCTAAGGCCCTAACTATTCGAGCTGGTGGAGCAACGCCCTAGAGTGAAGCCTAGGTTGCCCGGAACGTAGAAATGACCATTACCTTCACAATTGTTGCAATTATTTGTTTTATACGATGGAAAAACTGTTGTATCTATATTGTATTTTATGCTGCTGGCGTTGACTCCTAAGGCACTAACTATTCGATCTGGTGGAGCAACGCCCTATAGAGAAGCCTAGCTTGGTCGGAATGTAGAAATGTCCATAACTTTCACACTGGTTGTAATTATTCCTGTTATACGATGGAATAACTGTTGCATCTTTATTGTATTTTATGCGCCTGGCATTGACTTCTAAGGCCCTTACTATCCGATCTGGTGGAGCAACGCCCTAGAGTGAAGCCTAGGTTGCTGGGAATGTAGAAATGTCCATAACATTCACACTGGTTGCAATTATTCGTTTTATACGATGGAAAAACTGTTGCACCTTTATTGTATTTTATGCTCCTGGCGTCGACTTCTAAGGCCCTAACTATTCGATCTGGTGGAGCAACGCCCTAGAGTGAAGCCCAGGTAGCTCGGAAGGTAGAAATGTCCATAACTTTCAAACTGGTTGCAATTATTCGTTTTATACGATGGAAAAGCTGTTGTATTTATACTGTATTTCATGCTTCTGGCGTTGACTTCTAAGGCCCTAACTATTCCATCTGGTGGAGCAACGCCCTACAGTGAAGCCTATGTTGCTCTGAATGTAGAAGTGACCATAACATTCACACTGGTTGCAATTATTCGTTTTATACGATGGAAATACTGTTGCATCTTTATCGCATTTTAAGCTTCTGGCGTTGACTTCTGTGGCCCTAACTATTCGATCTGGCGGAGCACCGCCCTAAAGTGAAGCCTAGGTGAACCGGAACGTAGAAATGACCAGTACTTTCACAGTGTTTGCAGTTCTTCCTGTTATACGATGGAAAAACTGTTGCATCTTTATTGTATTTTCCCGTTCTGGCCTTGACTTCTAAGGCCCTAACTATTCGTGCTGGTGGAGCAACCCCTAGAGTGAAGCCTAGGTTGCCCGGAACGTAGAAATGACCATTACCTTCACGTTGTTTGCAAATATACTTTAAATACGATGGAAAACGTGTTGTATTTATATTGTATTTTATGCTTCTGGCGTTGACTTCTTGGGCCCTAACTATTTGATCTGGTGGAGCACCGCCCTAGAGTGAAGCCTATGTTATTCGGAATGTAGAAATGACCATAACATTCACACTGGTTGCAACAATTCGTTTTATACGATGGAAATACTGTTACATCTTTATCGTATTTTATGCTTCTGGCGTTGACTTCTAAGGCCCTAACTATTCGATCTGGTGGAGCACCGCCCTAAAGTGAAGCCTAGGTTGCCCGGAACGTAGAAATGACCCTTACTTTCACACTGTTTGCAATTATACATTATATACGATGGAAAAACTGTTGTATTTATATTGTATTTTATGCTTCTGGCGTTGACTTCTTGGGCCCTAACTATTTGATCTGGTGGAGCACCGCCCTAGAGTGAAGCCTATGTTATTCGGAATGTAGAAATGACCATAACATTCACACTGGTTGCAACAATTCGTTTTATACGATGGAAATACTGTTACATCTTTATCGTATTTTATGCTTCTGGCGTTGACTTCTAAGGCCCTAACTATTCGAGCTGGTGGAGCAACGCCCTAGAGTGAAGCCTAGGTTGCCCGGAACGTAGAAATGACCATTACCTTCACACTGTTTGCAAATATACTTTAAATACGATGGAAAACCTGTTGTATTTATAATGTATTTGATGCTTCTGGCGTCGACTTCTAAGGCCCGAACTATTCGATCTCGTGGAGCAACGCCCTAGAGTGACGCCTAGGTTGCCCGGAACGTAGAAATGACCATTACTTTCACAATGTATGCAATTATTCCTGTTATACGATGGAAAAACTATTGTATTTTTATTGTATTTTATGCTTCTTGCGTTGACTTCGAAGGACGTAGGTATGCGATGTGGTGGAGCAACACCCTACAGTGAAGCCTATGTTACCCGGAACGTAGAAATGACCATCACTTTCACACTGTTTGCAATTATTCCTGTTTACGATGGAAAAACTGTTGTATTTTTATTGTGTTTTATGCTTCTGGCGTTGACCTCTTAGGCCCTAACAATTCGATCTGGTGGAAAAACGGCCCAGAGTGTAGCGCAGGTTGCCCGGAACGTAGAAATGACCATTGCTTTCACACTGTTTGCCAATACACATTATATACGATGAAAAAGCTGTTGCATTTATATTGTATTTTATGCTTCTGGCGTTGACTTCTAGGGCCCTAACTATTCGATCTGCTGGAGCAACGCCCTACAGTGAAGCCTAGGTTGCCGGGAACGTAGATATGATCATAACCTCCACACAGGTTGCAATCATTCACTTTATACGATGGAAAAGCTGTTGTATTTATATTGTATTTTATGCTTCTGGCGTTGACTTCTAAGGCCGTAGCTATTAGATGTGGTGGAGCAACGCCCTAGAGTGAAGCATAACTTGCTCGGAATGTAGAAATGTCCATTACTTTCACACTGGTTGCAATTATTCCTGTTATACGATGGAACAACTGTTGTATTTTTATTGTATTTTATGCTTCTGGCGCTGACCTCTTAGTCCCTAGCTATTCGATCGGGTGGAGCACCGCCATAGAGTGAAACCTAGGTTGCTCGGAACGTAGAAATGACCACCACTTTCAAAATGGTTGCAATTAATCCTGTTTTACGATGGAAAAACTGTTGTATTTTTATTGCATTTTATGCTTCGGGCGTTGACTTCTAAGGCCCTAACTATTCAATCTGTTGGAGCAACGCCCTAGGGTGAAGCCTTGGTTGCCCGGACAGTAGAAATGACCATATCTTTCATACTGGTTGCAATTATTCGTTTTATACGATGGAACAACTGTAGTAGTTATATTGTATTTTATGCTCCTGGCGTTAAATTATAAGGCACTAACTATTCGCTCTGGTGGTCCAACGCCCTGGAGTGAAGCCTAGGGTGCCCGGAACGTAGAAATGACCATTACTTTCAAACTGGTTGCTTTATTCCTGTTATATGATGGAAAAACTGTTGTATTTTTATTCCATTTTATGCTTCGGGCGTTGACTTCTAGGGCCCTAACTATACAATCTGTTGGAGCAACGCCCTAGGGTGAGGCCTAGGTTGCCCGGATCGTAGAAATGAGCATAACTTTCACACTGTTTGCAATTATTGATTTTATACAATGGAAAAACAGTTGTATTTATATTGTATTTTATGCGTCTGGCGTTGATTTCTTGGGCCGTAACTATTCGATCTGGTGGAGCAACGCCCTAGAGTGAAGTCTTGGATGCCCGGAACGTAGAAATGACCATTACTTTCACACTGGTTGCAATTATTCCTGTTATACGATGGAACAACTGTTTTATGTTTTTCATATTTTATGCTTCTGGCGCTGACCTCTACGTCCCTAGGTATTCGATCTTGTGGAGCAACACCCTGGAGTGAAGTATTGGTTGCCCGGAACGTAGAAATGACCATTACTTTCCCACTGGTTGCAATTATTCCTGTTATACGAAGGAATGACTGTTGTATTTTTATAGCATTTTATGCTTCTTGGCGTTGACTCCTTGGGTCCAAACAATTCGGTCTGGTGGACCAACGCCCTAGAGTGAAGCCTAGGTTGCCCGAAACGTAGAAATGACCATTACTTTCACACTGGTTGCAATTATTCATGCCATAAGATGCAGAAACTGTTGTATTTTTATTGTATTTTATGTTTCAGGTGTTGACTTCTAAGGTCGTAGCTATTCGATCTCCTGGGGCAACGTCCAAGAGTGAAGCGTATGATGCCCGAAGCGTAGAAAAGACCATTACTTTCACACTCGTTGCAATTATTCTTTTTATACGATGGAAAAACTGTTGTACTTTTACTGTATCTTATGCGTCTGGAATTGTTTTCTAAGGCCCTAGCTATTCGACCTGGTGGTGCAACGCCCTAGTGCGAAGCCTAGGTTGCACGGAACGTAGAAATGCCCATTACTTTCACATTGGTTGCAATTATTCCTGTTATACGATGGAACAACTGTTTTATGATTATTATATTTTATGCTTGTGGCACTGACTTCTAAGGCCCTAACTCTTCGATCTGGTGGAGCAACGCCTCAGAGTTAAGTCTAGGATGCCCGAAACGCCGAAATGATCATTACTTTCACATTGGTTGCAATTATACGTTTTATACGATGGAGAAGCTGTTGTATTTATATCGTATTTTATGCTTCTGGCGTTGACTTCTTAGGCCCTAACTATTCGATCTGGTGGAGCAACGCCTCAGAGTTAAGTCTAGGATGCCCGAAACGCCGAAATGATCATTACTTTCACATTGGTTGCAATTATACGTTTTATACGATGGAGAAGCTGTTGTATTTATATCGTATTTTATGCTTCTGGCGTTGACTTCTTAGGCCCTAACTATTCGATCTGGTGGCACAACGCACTAGAGTGAAGCCTAGTTTGACCGGATCGTAGAAATGACCATAACTTTCACACTGGTTGCAATTATTCGCTTTATGCAATGGAAAAACTGTTCAATATATATTGTATTTTGTGGTTCTGGCGTTGACTTCTTAGGCCCTAACTTTTCGGTCTAGTGGACCAACGACCTAGAGTGAAGCTTAGGTTGCACGGAACGTAGAAATGACCAGAACTTTCACACTGGTTGCATTATTCGCTTTACGCAATGGAAAAACTGTTCTATTTATATTGTATTTTATGGTTCTGGCTTTGACTTCTTAGGCCCTAACTATTCGATCTGGTGGAGCAACGCCCTAGAGTGAAGTCTTGGTTGCCCGGAACGTAGAAATGACTATTACTTTCACACTGGTTGCCATTATTCCTGGCATACGAAGGAACAACTGTTTTATGTTTATTATATTTTATGCTTCTGGCGCTGACCTCTACGTCCCTAGGTATTCGATCTGGTGGAGCAACACCCTAGAGTGAAGTCTTGGTTGCCCGGAACGTAGAAATGACCATTACTTTCCAACTGGTTGCAATTATTCCTGTTATACGATGGAAGCACTGTTGTATTTTTATAGTATTTTATGCTTCTTGGCGTTGACTCCTTGGGTCCAAACAATTCGGTCTGGTGGACCAACGCCCTAGAGTGAAGCCTAGGTTTCACGGAACGTAGAAATGCCCATTACTTTCACACTGGTTGCAATTATACCTGTTATACGATGTAAGAACTGTTGTATTTATATTGTATTTTATGCTTCTGGCGTTCACTTCTAAGGCCCTAACTATTCGATCTGGTGGAGCAACGCCCTAGAGTGAAGCCTAGGTTGCCCGGAACGTAGAAATGACCATCACTTTCACAATGGTTGCAATTATTCGTTTTATACGATGGAAAAACTGTTGTATTTATGTTGTATTTTATGCTTCTGGCGTTGACTTCTTAGGCCCTAACTATACGATCTGGTGGCGGAACGCCCTACACTGAAGCCTAGGTTGCCCGGAACGTAGAAATGACCATTACTTTCACACTGGTTGCAATTATTCGCTTTATACGGTGGAAGGACTGTTGTATTTTTATAGTATTTTAAGCTTCTGGCGTTGACTTCTTAGGCCCTAGCTATTCGATCTGGTGGAGCAACGCCCTAGAGTGAAGCCTAGGTTGCTCGGAATGTAGAAATGTCCATAGCTTTCACACTGGCTTCAATTATTCGTATTATACGATGGAAAATCTGTTGTATTTATATTGTATTTCATGCTTCTGGCGTTCACTTCTAAGGCCCTAATTACTTGATCTGGTGGATCACCGCCCTAGAGTGAAGCCTAGGTTGCCCGGAACGTAGAACATACCATTACATTCACAATGGTTGCAATTATTCCTGTTATACGATGGAAAAACTGTTGCATCTTTATTGTATTTTATACTCCTGGCGTTGACTTCAAAGGCCCTAACTATTTGATCTCGTGGTGCAACGCCCTAGAGTGAAGCCTAGGTTGCTCGGAATGTAGGAATGTCCATAGCTTTCACACTGGTTGCAATTATTCGTATTATACGATGGAAAAGTTGTTGTATTTATATTGTATTTCATGCTTCTGGCGTTGACTTCTAAGGCCCTAACTATTCGATCTGGTGGAGCAACACCCTAGAGTGAGGCCTAGCTTGCCCGGATCGTAGAAATGAGCATAACTTTCACACTGTTTGCAATTACTGATTTTATACAATGGAAAAACAGTTGTATTTATATTGTATTTTATGCGTCTGGCGTTGATTTCTTGGGCCGTAACTATTTGATCTGGTGGAGCACCTCCATAGAGCGAAACCTAGGTTGCCCGGAACGTAGAAATGACAATTACTTTCACACTGGTTGCAATTATTCCTGTTATACGATGGACAAACTGTTGGATTTTTATTGTACTCTATACTTCTGGCGTTGACTTCTAAGACCCTATGTGTTCGACCTGGTGGAGCAATGCCTCAGAGTTAAGTCTATGATGCCCGGAAAGTAGAAATGGCCATTACTTTCACACTGGTTGCTATTATTCGTTTTATACGATTCAATAACTGTTGTACATATATCGTATTTTATGCTTCTGGCGTTGACTTCTTAGGCCCTAATTATTCGATCTGGTGGAACAACGCCCTAGAGTGAAACCTAGGTTAACCGGAACGTAGAAATGACCTGTACTTTCACACAGTTTGCAGTTCTTCCTGTTATACGATGGAAAAACTGTGGCATCTTTATTGTATTTTACGCTTCTGGCGTTGACTTCTAAGGCCCTAACTATTCGAGCTGGTGGAGCAACGCCCTAGAGTGAAGCCTAGGTTGCCCGGAACGTAGAAATGACCATTACCTTCACACTGTTTGCAAATATACTTTAAATACGATGGAAAACCTGTTGTATTTATAATGTATTTTATGCTTCTGGCGTCGACTTCTAAGGCCCGAACTATTCGATCTCGTGGAGCAACGCCCTAGAGTGACGCCTAGGTTGCCCGAGACGTAGAAATGACCATTACTTTCACAATGTATGCAATTATTCCTGTTATACGATGGAAAAACTATTGTATTTTTATTGTATTTTATGCTTCTTGCGTTGACTTCGAAGGACGTAGGTATGCGATGTGGTGGAGCAACACCCTACAGTGAAGCCTATGTTACCCGGAACGTAGAAATGACCATCACTTTCACACTGGTTGCAATTATTCCTGTTTACGATGGAAAAACTGTTGTATTTTTATTGTGTTTTATGCTTCTGGCGTTGACTTCTAAGGCCCTAACTATTCGATCTGGTGGTGCAACGCCCTGGAATTAAGCCTGTGTTGCTCGGAATGTAGAAATGATCATAACTTTCACACTGGTTGCAATTATTCCTGTTATACAATGGAAAAACTGTTGTATTTTTATTGTATTTTATGCTTCTGGCGTTGACCTCTTAGGCCCTAACAATTCGATCTGGTGGAAAAACGGCCCAGAGTGTAGCGCAGGTTGCCCGGAACGTAGAAATGACCATTGCTTTCACACTGTTTGCCAATACACATTATATACGATGAAAAAGCTGTTGCATTTATATTGTATTTTATGCTTCTGGCGTTGACTTCTAGGGCCCTAACTATTCGATCTGCTTGAGCAACGCCCTACAGTGAAGCCTAGGTTGCCGGGAACGTAGATATGATCATAACCTCCACACAGGTTGCAATCATTCACTTTATACGATGGAAAAGCTGTTGTATTTATATTGTATTTTATGCTTCTGGCGTTGACTTCTAAGGCCGTAGCTATTAGATGTGGTGGAGCAACGCCCTAGAGTGAAGCATAACTTGCTCGGAATGTAGAAATGTCCATTACTTTCACACTGGTTGCAATTATTCCTGTTATACGATGGAATAACTGTTGTATTTTTATTGTATTTTATGCTTCTGGCGCTGACCTCTTAGTCCCTAGCTATTCGATCGGGTGGAGCACCGCCATAGAGTGAAACCTAGGTTGCTCGGAACGTAGAAATGACCACCACTTTCAAACTGGTTGCAATTAATCCTGTTTTACGATGGAAAAACTGTTGTATTTTTATTGCATTTTATGCTTCGGGCGTTGACTTCTAAGGCCCTAACTATTCAATCTGTTGGAGCAACGCCCTAGGGTGAAGCCTTGGTTGCCCGGACAGTAGAAATGACCATATCTTTCATACTGGTTGCAATTATTCGTTTTATACGATGGAACAACTGTAGTAGTTATATTGTATTTTATGCTCCTGGCGTTGAATTATAAGGCACTAACTATTCGCTCTGGTGGTCCAACGCCCTGGAGTGAAGCCTAGGGTGCCCGGAACGTAGAAATGACCATTACTTTCAAACTGGTTGCTTTATTCCTGTTATATGATGGAAAAACTGTTGTATTTTTATTGCATTTTATGCTTCGGGCGTTGACTTCTAGGGCCCTAACTATACAATCTGTTGGAGCAACGCCCTAGGGTGAAGCCTAGGTTGCCCGGAAAGTAGAAATGAGCATAACATTCACACTGGTTGCAATTATTCGTTTTATACGATGGAAAAGCTGTTGTACTTATATTGTATTTCATGCTTCTGGCGTTGACTTCTAAGGCCCTAACTATTCGATCTGGTAGAGCAACACCCTAGAGTGAGGTCTAGGTTGCCCGGATCGTAGAAATGAGCATAACTTTCACACTGTTTGCAATTATTGATTTTATACAATGGAAAAACAGTTGTATTTATATTGTATTTTATGCGTCTGGCGTTGACTTCTTAGGCCCTAACCATTTGATCTGGTGGAGCACCGCCATAGAGTGAAACCTAGGTTGCTCGGAACGTAGAACATACCATTACACTCACACTGGTTGCAATTATTCCTGTTATGCGATGGAGAAACTGTTGCATCTTTATTGCATTTTATGCTTCGGGCGTTGACTTCTAAGGCCCTAACTATTTAATCTGTTGGAGCAACGCCCTAGGGTGAAGCCTAGGTTGCCCGGAAAGTAGAAATGACCATAACATTCACACTGGGTGCAATTATTCGTTTTATACGATGGAAAAGCTGTTGTACTTATATTGTATTTTATGCTTCTTGCGTTGACTTCGAAGGACGTAGCTATGCGATGTGGTGGAGAAACACCCTACAGTGAAGCCTATGTTACCCGGAACGTAGAAATGACCATTACTTTCAAACTGGTTGCTTTATTCCTGTTATATGATGGAAAAACTGTTGTATTTTTATTCCATTTTATGCTTCGGGCGTTGACTTCTAGGGCCCTAACTATACAATCTGTTGGAGCAACGCCCTAGGGTGAGGCCTAGGTTGCCCGGATCGTAGAAATGAGCATAACTTTCACACTGTTTGCAATTATTGATTTTATACAATGGAAAAACAGTTGTATTTATATTGTATTTTATGCGTCTGGCGTTGATTTCTTGGGCCGTAACTATTCGATCTGGTGGAGCAACGCCCTAGAGTGAAGTCTTGGATGCCCGGAACGTAGAAATGACCATTACTTTCACACTGGTTGCAATTATTCCTGTTATACGATGGAACAACTGTTTTATGTTTTTCATATTTTATGCTTCTGGCGCTGACCTCTACGTCCCTAGGTATTCGATCTTGTGGAGCAACACCCTGGAGTGAAGTATTGGTTGCCCGGAACGTAGAAATGACCATTACTTTCCCACTGGTTGCAATTATTCCTGTTATACGAAGGAATGACTGTTGTATTTTTATAGCATTTTATGCTTCTTGGCGTTGACTCCTTGGGTCCAAACAATTCGGTCTGGTGGACCAACGCCCTAGAGTGAAGCCTAGGTTGCCCGAAACGTAGAAATGACCATTACTTTCACACTGGTTGCAATTATTCATGCCATAAGATGCAGAAACTGTTGTATTTTTATTGTATTTTATGTTTCAGGTGTTGACTTCTAAGGTCGTAGCTATTCGATCTCCTGGGGCAACGTCCAAGAGTGAAGCGTATGATGCCCGAAGCGTAGAAAAGACCATTACTTTCACACTCGTTGCAATTATTCTTTTTATACGATGGAAAAACTGTTGTACTTTTACTGTATCTTATGCGTCTGGAATTGTTTTCTAAGGCCCTAGCTATTCGACCTGGTGGTGCAACGCCCTAGTGCGAAGCCTAGGTTGCACGGAACGTAGAAATGCCCATTACTTTCACATTGGTTGCAATTATTCCTGTTATACGATGGAACAACTGTTTTATGATTATTATATTTTATGCTTGTGGCACTGACTTCTTAGGCCCTAACTATTCGATCTGGCGGAGCAACGCCCTAGAGTGAAGCCTACGTTGCCCGGAACGTAGAAATTACCATAACTTTCATACTTGTAGCAATTATTCGTTATATACAATGGAAAAACTGTTCTATTTATTTTGTATTTTATGCTTCTGGCGTTGACTTCTAAGGCCCTAACTCTTCGATCTGGCGGAGCAACGCCTCAGAGTTAAGTCTAGGATGCCCGAAACGCCGAAATGATCATTACTTTCACATTGGTTGCAATTATACGTTTTATACGATGGAGAAGCTGTTGTATTTATATCGTATTTTATGCTTCTGGCGTTGACTTCTTAGGCCCTAACTATTCCATCTGGTGGAACAACGCCCTAGGGTGAAGCCTAGGTTGCCCGGAACGTGGAAATGACCATAACTTTCACACTGGTAGCAATTATTCGTTTTATACAATGGAAGAACTGTTATATTTATATTGTATATTACGCTTCTGGCGCTGACTTCTTAGGCCCTAACTATTCGATCTGGTGGCACAACGCACTAGAGTGAAGCCTAGTTTGCCCGGATCGTAGAAATGACCATAACTTTCACACTGGTTGCAATTATTCGTTTTATACGATGGAACAACTGTAGTAGTTATATTGTATTTTATGCTCCTGGCGTTAAATTATAAGGCACTAACTATTCGCTCTGGTGGTCCAACGCCCTGGAGTGACGCCTAGGGTGCCCGGAACGTAGAAATGACCATTACTTTCAAACTGGTTGCTTTATTCCTGTTATATGATGGAAAAACTGTTGTATTTTTATTCCATTTTATGCTTCGGGCGTTGACTTCTAGGGCCCTAACTATACAATCTGTTGGAGTAACGCCCTAGGGTGAGGCCTAGGTTGCCCGGATCGTAGAAATGAGCATAACTTTCACACTGTTTGCAATTATTGATTTTATACAATGGAAAAACAGTTGTATTTATATTGTATTTTATGCGTCTGGCGTTGATTTCTTGGGCCGTAACTATTCGATCTGGTGGAGCAACGCCCTAGAGTGAAGTCTTGGATGCCCGGAACGTAGAAATGACCATTACTTTCACACTAGTTGCAATTATTCCTGTTATACGATGGAACAACTGTTTTATGTTTTTCATATTTTATGCTTCTGGCGCTGACCTCTACGTCCCTAGGTATTCGATCTTGTGGAGCAACACCCTGGAGTGAAGTATTGGTTGCCCGGAACGTAGAAATGACCATTACTTTCCCACTGGTTGCAATTATTCCTGTTATACGAAGGAATGACTGTTGTATTTTTATAGCATTTTATGCTTCTTGGCGTTGACTCCTTGGGTCCAAACAATTCGGTCTGGTGGACCAACGCCCTAGAGTAAAGCCTAGGTTGCCCGAAACGTAGAAATGACCATTACTTTCACACTGGTTGCAATTATTCATGCCATAAGATGCAGAAACTGTTGTATTTTTATTGTATTTTATGTTTCAGGTGTTGACTTCTAAGGTCGTAGCTATTCGATCTCCTGGGGCAACGTCCAAGAGTGAAGCGTATGATGCCCGAAGCGTAGAAATGACCATTACTTTCACACTCGTTGCAATTATTCTTTTTATACGATGGAAAAACTGTTGTACTTTTACTGTATCTTATGCGTCTGGAATTGTTTTCTAAGGCCCTAGCTATTCGACCTGGTGGTGCAACGCCCTAGTGCGAAGCCTAGGTTGCACGGAACGTAGAAATGCCCATTACTTTCACATTGGTTGCAATTATTCCTGTTATACGATGGAACAACTGTTTTATGATTATTATATTTTATGCTTGTGGCACTGACTTCTTAGGCCCTAACTATTCGATCTGGCGGAGCAACGCCCTAGAGTGAAGCCTACGTTGCCCGGAACGTAGAAATTACCATAACTTTCATACTTGTAGCAATTATTCGTTATATACAATGGAAAAACTGTTCTATTTATTTTGTATTTTATGCTTCTGGCGTTGACTTCTAAGGCCCTAACTCTTCGATCTGGTGGAGCAACGCCTCAGAGTTAAGTCTAGGATGCCCGAAACGCCGAAATGATCATTACTTTCACATTGGTTGCAATTATACGTTTTATACGATGGAGAAGCTGTTGTATTTATATCGTATTTTATGCTTCTGGCGTTGACTTCTTAGGCCCTAACTATTCGATCTGGTGGCACAACGCACTAGAGTGAAGCCTAGTTTGACCGGATCGTAGAAATGACCATAACTTTCACACTGGTTGCAATTATTCGCTTTATGCAATGGAAATACTGTTCAATATATATTGTATTTTGTGGTTCTGGCGTTGACTTCTTAGGCCCTAACTTTTCGGTCTAGTGGACCAACGACCTAGAGTGAAGCCTAGGTTGCACGGAACGTAGAAATGACCAGAACTTTCACACTGGTTGCATTATTCGCTTTACGCAATGGAAAAACTGTTCTATTTATATTGTATTTTATGGTTCTGGCGTTGACTTCTTAGGCCCTAACTATTCGATCTGGTGGAGCAACGCCCTAGAGTGAAGTCTTGGTTGCCCGGAACGTAGAAATGACTATTACTTTCACACTGGTTGCCATTATTCCTGGCATACGAAGGAACAACTGTTTTATGTTTATTATATTTTATGCTTCTGGCGCTGACCTCTACGTCCCTAGGTATTCGATCTGGTGGAGCAACACCCTAGAGTGAAGTCTTGGTTGCCCGGAACGTAGAAATGACCATTACTTTCCAACTGGTTGCAATTATTCCTGTTATACGATGGAAGCACTGTTGTATTTTTATAGTATTTTATGCTTCTTGGCGTTGACTCCTTGGGTCCAAACAATTCGGTCTGGTGGACCAACGCCCTAGAGTGAAGCCTAGGTTTCACGGAACGTAGAAATGCCCATTACTTTCACACTGGTTGCAATTATACCTGTTATACGATGTAAGAACTGTTGTATTTATATTGTATTTTATGCTTCTGGCGTTCACTTCTAAGGCCCTAACTATTCGATCTGGTGGAGCAACGCCCTAGAGTGAAGCCTAGGTTGCCCGGAACGTAGAAATGACCATCACTTTCACAATGGTTGCAATTATTCGTTTTATACGATGGAAAAACTGTTGTATTTATGTTGTATTTTATGCTTCTGGCGTTGACTTCTTAGGCCCTAACTATTCGATCTGGTGGCGGAACGCCCTACACTGAAGCCTAGGTTGCCCGGAACGTAGAAATGACCATTACTTTCACACTGGTTGCAATTATTCGCTTTATACGGTGGAAGGACTGTTGTATTTTTATAGTATTTTAAGCTTCTGGCGTTGACTTCTTAGGCCCTAGCTATTCGATCTGGTGGAGCAACGCCCTAGAGTGAAGCCTAGCTTGCTCGGAATGTAGAAATGTCCATAGCTTTCACACTGGCTTCAATTATTCGTATTATACGATGGAAAATCTGTTGTATTTATATTGTATTTCATGCTTCTGGCGTTGACTTCTAAGGCCCTAATTACTTGATCTGGTGGATCACCGCCCTAGAGTGAAGCCTAGGTTGCCCGGAACGTAGAACATACCATTACATTCACAATGGTTGCAATTATTCCTGTTATACGATGGAAAAACTGTTGCATCTTTATTGTATTTTATACTCCTGGCGTTGACTTCAAAGGCCCTAACTATTTGATCTCGTGGAGCAACGCCCTAGAGTGAAGCCTAGGTTGCTCGGAATGTAGGAATGTCCATAGCTTTCACACTGGTTGCAATTATTCGTATTATACGATGGAAAAGTTGTTGTATTTATATTGTATTTCATGCTTCTGGCGTTGACTTCTAAGGCCCTAACTATTCGATCTGGTGGAGCAACACCCTAGAGTGAGGCCTAGCTTGCCCGGATCGTAGAAATGAGCATAACTTTCACACTGTTTGCAATTACTGATTTTATACAATGGAAAAACAGTTGTATTTATATTGTATTTTATGCGTCTGGCGTTGATTTCTTGGGCCGTAACTATTTGATCTGGTGGAGCACCTCCATAGAGCGAAACCTAGGTTGCCCGGAACGTAGAAATGACAATTACTTTCACACTGGTTGCAATTATTCCTGTTATACGATGGACAAACTGTTGGATTTTTATTGTACTCTATACTTCTGGCGTTGACTTCTAAGACCCTATGTGTTCGACCTGGTGGAGCAATGCCTCAGAGTTAAGTCTATGATGCCCGGAAAGTAGAAATGGCCATTACTTTCACACTGGTTGCTATTATTCGTTTTATACGATTCAATAACTGTTGTACATATATCGTATTTTATGCTTCTGGCGTTGACTTCTTAGGCCCTAATTATTCGATCTGGTGGAACAACGCCCTAGAGTGAAACCTAGGTTAACCGGAACGTAGAAATGACCTGTACTTTCACACAGTTTGCAGTTCTTCCTGTTATACGCTGGAAAAACTGTGGCATCTTTATTGTATTTTACGCTTCTGGCGTTGACTTCTAAGGCCCTAACTATTCGAGCTGGTGGAGCAACGCCCTAGAGTGAAGCCTAGGTTGCCCGGAACGTAGAAATGACCATTACCTTCACACTGTTTGCAAATATACTTTAAATACGATGGAAAACCTGTTGTATTTATAATGTATTTTATGCTTCTGGCGTCGACTTCTAAGGCCCGAACTATTCGATCTCGTGGAGCAACGCCCTAGAGTGACGCCTAGGTTGCCCGAGACGTAGAAATGACCATTACTTTCACAATGTATGCAATTATTCCTGTTATACGATGGAAAAACTATTGTATTTTTATTGTATTTTATGCTTCTTGCGTTGACTTCGAAGGACGTAGGTATGCGATGTGGTGGAGCAACACCCTACAGTGAAGCCTATGTTACCCGGAACGTAGAAATGACCATCACTTTCACACTGGTTGCAATTATTCCTGTTTACGATGGAAAAACTGTTGTATTTTTATTGTGTTTTATGCTTCTGGCGTTGACTTCTAAGGCCCTAACTATTCGATCTGGTGGTGCAACGCCCTGGAATTAAGCCTGTGTTGCTCGGAATGTAGAAATGATCATAACTTTCACACTGGTTGCAATTATTCCTGTTATACAATGGAAAAACTGTTGTATTTTTATTGTATTTTATGCTTCTGGCGTTGACCTCTTAGGCCCTAACAATTCGATCTGGTGGAAAAACGGCCCAGAGTGTAGCGCAGGTTGCCCGGAACGTAGAAATGACCATTGCTTTCACACTGTTTGCCAATACACATTATATACGATGAAAAAGCTGTTGCATTTATATTGTATTTTATGCTTCTGGCGTTGACTTCTAGGGCCCTAACTATTCGATCTGCTGGAGCAACGCCCTACAGTGAAGCCTAGGTTGCCGGGAACGTAGATATGATCATAACCTCCACACAGGTTGCAATCATTCACTTTATACGATGGAAAAGCTGTTGTATTTATATTGTATTTTATGCTTCTGGCGTTGACTTCTAAGGCCGTAGCTATTAGATGTGGTGGAGCAACGCCCTAGAGTGAAGCATAACTTGCTCGGAATGTAGAAATGTCCATTACTTTCACACTGGTTGCAATTATTCCTGTTATACGATGGAATAACTGTTGTATTTTTATTGTATTTTATGCTTCTGGCGCTGACCTCTTAGTCCCTAGCTATTCGATCGGGTGGAGCACCGCCATAGAGTGAAACCTAGGTTGCTCGGAACGTAGAAATGACCACCACTTTCAAACTGGTTGCAATTAATCCTGTTTTACGATGGAAAAACTGTTGTATTTTTATTGCATTTTATGCTTCGGGCGTTGACTTCTAAGGCCCTAACTATTCAATCTGTTGGAGCAACGCCCTAGGGTGAAGCCTTGGTTGCCCGGACAGTAGAAATGACCATATCTTTCATACTGGTTGCAATTATTCGTTTTATACGATGGAACAACTGTAGTAGTTATATTGTATTTTATGCTCCTGGCGTTGAATTATAAGGCACTAACTATTCGCTCTGGTGGTCCAACGCCCTGGAGTGAAGCCTAGGGTGCCCGGAACGTAGAAATGACCATTACTTTCAAACTGGTTGCTTTATTCCTGTTATATGATGGAAAAACTGTTGTATTTTTATTGCATTTTATGCTTCGGGCGTTGACTTCAAGGGCCCTAACTATACAATCTGTTGGAGCAACGCCCTAGGGTGAAGCCTAGGTTGCCCGGAAAGTAGAAATGAGCATAACATTCACACTGGTTGCAATTATTCGTTTTATACGATGGAAAAGCTGTTGTACTTATATTGTATTTCATGCTTCTGGCGTTGACTTCTAAGGCCCTAACTATTCGATCTGGTAGAGCAACACCCTAGAGTGAGGTCTAGGTTGCCCGGATCGTAGAAATGAGCATAACTTTCACACTGTTTGCAATTATTGATTTTATACAATGGAAAAACAGTTGTATTTATATTGTATTTTATGCGTCTGGCGTTGACTTCTTAGGCCCTAACCATTTGATCTGGTGGAGCACCGCCATAGAGTGAAACCTAGGTTGCTCGGAACGTAGAACATACCATTACACTCACACTGGTTGCAATTATTCCTGTTATGCGATGGAGAAACTGTTGCATCTTTATTGCATTTTATGCTTCGGGCGTTGACTTCTAAGGCCCTAACTATTTAATCTGTTGGAGCAACGCCCTAGGGTGAAGCCTAGGTTGCCCGGAAAGTAGAAATGACCATAACATTCACACTGGGTGCAATTATTCGTTTTATACGATGGAAAAGCTGTTGTACTTATATTGTATTTTATGCTTCTTGCGTTGACTTCGAAGGACGTAGCTATGCGATGTGGTGGAGAAACACCCTACAGTGAAGCCTATGTTACCCGGAACGTAGAAATGACCATCACTTTCACACTGGTTGCAATTATTCCTGTTTACGATGGAAAAACTGTTGTATTTTTATTGTGTTTTATGCTTCTGGCGTTGACTTCTAAGGCCCTAACTATTCGATCTGGTGGTGCAACGCCCTGGAGTTAAGCCTGTGTTGCTCGGAATGTAGAAATGATCATAACTTTCACACTGGTTGCAATTATTCGTTTTATACGATGGAAAAACTGTGGTATTTATCTTGTATTTTATGCTTCTGGCGTTGACTTCTAGGGCCCTAACTATTCGATCTGGTGGAGCAACGCCCTAGAGTGAAGCCTAGGCAGCCGGGAACGTAGATATGATCATAACCTCCACACAGGTTGCAATCATTCATTCTATACGATGGAAAAGCTGCTGTATTTATATTGTATTTTATGCTTCTGGCGTTGACTTCTAAGGCCGTAGCTATTAGATGTGGTGGCGCGACGCCCTAGAGTGAAGCCTAGCTTGCTCGGAATGTAGAAATGTCCATAACATTCCCACTGGGTGCAATTATTTGTTTTTACGATGGAAAAGCTGTTGTATTTATATTGTATTTCATGCTTCCGGCGTTGACTTCTAAGGCCCTAACTATTCGATCTGGTGGAGCAACACCCTGGTGTGAGGCCTAGTTTGCCCGGATCGTAGAAATGACCATAACTTTCACACTGTTTGCAATTATTGATTTAGACAATGTAAAAACAGTTGTATTTATATTGTATTTTATGCTTCTGGCGTTGATTTCTTGGGCCGTAACTATTTGATCTGGTGGAGCACCGCCCTAGAGCGAAACCTAGGTTGCCCGGAACGTAGAAATGACAATTACTTTCACACTGGTTGCAATTATTCCTGTTTACGATGGAAAAACTGTTGTATTTTTATTGTGTTATATGCTTCTGGCGTTGACTTCTAAGGCCCTAACTATTCGATCTGTTGGAACAACGCCCTCGAGTGAAACCTAGGTTAACCGGAACGTAGAAATGACCTGTACTTTCACACAGTTTGCAGTTCTTCCTGTTATACGATGGAAAAACTGTTGCATCTTTATTGTATTTTACGCTTCTGGCGTTGACTTCTAAGGCCCTAACTATTCGAGCTGGTGGAGCAACGCCCTAGAATGAAGCCTAGGTTGCCCAGGACGTAGAAATGACCATAACTTTCACACTGGCTGCAATTATTCGTTTTATAAGATGGAAAAGCTGTTGTATTTATATCGTATTTTATGCTTCTGGCGTCTATTTCTTGGGCCCTAACTATTCCATCTGGTGGAGCAACGCCCTAGGGTAAAGCCTAGATTCCCCGCAACGTAGAAATGACCATAACTTTCACACTGGTTGCAATTATTCGTTTTATAAGATGGAAAAACTGTTGTATTTATATTGTATTTTATGCTTCTGGCGTTGACTTCTAGGGCCCTAACTATTCGATCTGGTGGAGCAACGCCCTAGAGTGAAGCCTAGGTTGCCGGGAACGTAGATAAGATCATAACCTCCACACAGGTTGCAATCATTCATTTTATACGATGGAAAAGCTGTTGTATTTATATTGTATTTTATGCTTCTGGCGTTGACTTCTAAGGCCGTAGCTATTAGATGTGGTGGAGCAACGCCCTAGAGCGAAGCCTAGGTTGCTCGGAATGTAGAAATGTCCATAACATTCCCACTGGATGCAATTATTCGTTTTATACGATGGAAAAGCTGTTGTATTTATATTGTATTTCATGCTTCTGGCGTTGACTTCTAAGGCCCTAACTATTCGATCTGGTGGAGCAACACCCTAGTGTGAGGCCTAGGTTGCCCGGATCGTAGAAATGACCATAACTTTCACACTGTTTGCAATTATTGATTTTATACAATGGAAAAACAGTTGTATTTATATTGTATTTTATGCTTCTGGCGTTGATTTCTTGGGCCCTAACTATTTGGTCTGTCGGAGCACCGCCCTAGAGCGAAACCTAGGTTGCCCGGAACGTAGAAATGACCATTACTTTCACACTGGTTGCAATTATTCGGATTATACGATGGAAAAGCTGTTGTATTTATATTGTATTTCATGCTTCCGGCGTTGACTTCTAAGGCCCTAACTATTCGATCTGGTGGAGCAACACCCTGGTGTGAGGCCTAGGTTGCCCGGATCGTAGAAATGACCATAACTTTCACACTGTTTGCAATTATTGATTTAAACAATGGAAAAACAGTTGTATTTATATTGTATTTTATGCTTCTGGCGTTGATTTCTTGGGCCCTAACTATTTGGGCTGTTCGAGCACCGCCCTAGAGCGAAACCTAGGTTGCCCGGAACGTAGAATTGACAATTACTTTCACACTGGTTGCAATTATTCCTGTTATACGATGGACAAACTGTTGGATTTTTATTGTACTCTATGCTTCTGGCGTTGACTTCTAAGGCCCTAACTATTCGAGCTGGTGGAGCAACGCCCTAGAGTGAAGCCTAGGTTGCCCGGAACGTAGAAATGACCATTACCTTCACACTGTTTGCAAATATACTTTAAATACGATGGAAAACCTGTTGTATTTATAATGTATTTTATGCTTCTTGCAGTGACTTCTAAGGCCCGAACTATTCGATCTCGTGGAGCAACGCCCTAGAGTGACGCCTAGGTTGCCCGGAACGTAGAAATGACCATTACTTTCACAATGTTTGCAATTATTCCTGTTATACGATGGAAAAACTATTGTATTTTTATTGTATTTTATGCTTCTGGCGTTGACTTCTTAGGTCCAAACTATTCGGTCTGGTGGACCAACGCCCTAGAGTGAAGCCTAGGTTGCACGAAACGTAGAAATGACCATAACTTTCACACTTGTGGCATTATTCGCTTTATGCAATGGAAAAACTGTTCGATTTATATTGTATTTTATGCTTCTGGCGCTGAATTCTAAGTCCCTAACTATTCGATCTGGTGGAGGAACGCCCTACACTGAAGCCTAGGTTGCCCGGAACGTAGAAATGACCATTACTTTCACACTGGTTGCAATTATTCGTTTTATCCGATGGAAAAACTGTTGTATTTATATTGTATTTTATGCTTCTGGCGTTGACTTCTAGGGCCCTAACTATTCGATCTGGTGGAGCAACGCCCTAGAGTGAAGCCTAGGTTGCCGGGAACGTAGATAAGATCATAACCTCCACACAGGTTGCAATCATTCATTTTATACGATGGAAAAGCTGTTGTATTTATATTGTATTTTATGCTTCTGGCGTTGACTTCTAAGGCCGTAGCTATTAGATGTGGTGGAGCAACGCCCTAGAGCGAAGCCTAGGTTGCTCGGAATGTAGAAATGTCCATAACATTCCCACTGGATGCAATTATTCGTTTTATACGATGGAAAAGCTGTTGTATTTATATTGTATTTCATGCTTCTGGCGTTGACTTCTAAGGCCCTAACTATTCGATCTGGTGGAGCAACACCCTAGTGTGAGGCCTAGGTTGCCCGGATCGTAGAAATGACCATAACTTTCACACTGTTTGCAATTATTGATTTTATACAATGGAAAAACAGTTGTATTTATATTGTATTTTATGCTTCTGGCGTTGATTTCTTGGGCCCTAACTATTTGGTCTGTCGGAGCACCGCCCTAGAGCGAAACCTAGGTTGCCCGGAACGTAGAAATGACCATTACTTTCACACTGGTTGCAAATATACTTTATATACGATGGAAAAGCTGTTGTATTTATATTGTATTTTATGCTTCTGGCGTTGACTTCTAAGGCCCGAACTATTCGATCTCGTGGAGCAACTCCATAGAGTGAAGCATAGGTTGCTCGGAATGAAGAAATGTCCATAACTTTCACACTGGTTGCAATTATTCGTTTTATACGATGGAAAAGCTGTTGTATTTATATTGTATTTTATGTTTCTGGCGTTGACTTCTAAGGCCCTAACTACTTGATCTGGTGGATCACCGCCCTAGAGTGAAGCCTAGGTTGCCCGGAACGTAGAACATACCATTACCTTTACAGTGGTTGCAATTATTCCTGTTATACGATGGAAAAACTGTTGCATCTTTATTGTATTTTATGCTCCTGGCGTTGACTTCTAAGGCCCTAACTATTCGATCTGGTGGAGCACCGCCCTAGAGCGAAACCTAGGTTGCCCGGAACGTAGAAATGACAATTACTTTCACACTGGTTGCAATTATTCCTATTATACGACGGACAAACTGTTGGATTTTTATTGTACTCTATGCTTCTGGCGTTGACTTCTAAGACCCTATGTGTTCGACCTGGTGGAGCAATGCGTCAGAGTTAAGTCTATGATGCCCGGAAAGTAGGAATGGCCATTACTTTCACACTGGTTGCTATTATTCCTTTTGTACGATTCAATAACTGTTGTACATATATCGCATTTTATGCTTCTGGCGTTGACTTCTTAGGCCCTAATTATTCGATCTAGTGGAACAACGCCCTAGAGTGAAGCCTAGGTTAACCGGAACGTAGAAATCACCTGTACTTTCACACAGTTTGCAGTTCTTCCTGTTATACGATGGAAAAACTGTTGCATCTTTATTGTATTTTACGCTTCTGGCGTTGACTTCTAAGGCCCTAACTATTCGAGCTGGTGGAGCAACGCCCTAGAGTGAAGCCTAGGTTGCCCGGAACGTAGAAATGACCATTACCTTCACAATTGTTGCAATTATTTGTTTTATACGATGGAAAAACTGTTGTATCTATATTGTATTTTATGCTGCTGGCGTTGACTCCTAAGGCACTAACTATTCGATCTGGTGGAGCAACGCCCTATAGAGAAGCCTAGCTTGGTCGGAATGTAGAAATGTCCATAACTTTCACACTGGTTGTAATTATTCCTGTTATACGATGGAATAACTGTTGCATCTTTATTGTATTTTATGCGCCTGGCATTGACTTCTAAGGCCCTTACTATCCGATCTGGTGGAGCAACGCCCTAGAGTGAAGCCTAGGTTGCTGGGAATGTAGAAATGTCCATAACATTCACACTGGTTGCAATTATTCGTTTTATACGATGGAAAAACTGTTGCACCTTTATTGTATTTTATGCTCCTGGCGTCGACTTCTAAGGCCCTAACTATTCGATCTGGTGGAGCAACGCCCTAGAGTGAAGCCCAGGTAGCTCGGAAGGTAGAAATGTCCATAACTTTCAAACTGGTTGCAATTATTCGTTTTATACGATGGAAAAGCTGTTGTATTTATACTGTATTTCATGCTTCTGGCGTTGACTTCTAAGGCCCTAACTATTCCATCTGGTGGAGCAACGCCCTACAGTGAAGCCTATGTTGCTCTGAATGTAGAAGTGACCATAACATTCACACTGGTTGCAATTATTCGTTTTATACGATGGAAATACTGTTGCATCTTTATCGCATTTTAAGCTTCTGGCGTTGACTTCTGTGGCCCTAACTATTCGATCTGGCGGAGCACCGCCCTAAAGTGAAGCCTAGGTGAACCGGAACGTAGAAATGACCAGTACTTTCACAGTGTTTGCAGTTCTTCCTGTTATACGATGGAAAAACTGTTGCATCTTTATTGTATTTTCCCGTTCTGGCCTTGACTTCTAAGGCCCTAACTATTCGTGCTGGTGGAGCAACCCCTAGAGTGAAGCCTAGGTTGCCCGGAACGTAGAAATGACCATTACCTTCACGTTGTTTGCAAATATACTTTAAATACGATGGAAAACGTGTTGTATTTATATTGTATTTTATGCTTCTGGCGTTGACTTCTTGGGCCCTAACTATTTGATCTGGTGGAGCACCGCCCTAGAGTGAAGCCTATGTTATTCGGAATGTAGAAATGACCATAACATTCACACTGGTTGCAACAATTCGTTTTATACGATGGAAATACTGTTACATCTTTATCGTATTTTATGCTTCTGGCGTTGACTTCTAAGGCCCTAACTATTCGATCTGGTGGAGCACCGCCCTAAAGTGAAGCCTAGGTTGCCCGGAACGTAGAAATGACCCTTACTTTCACACTGTTTGCAATTATACATTATATACGATGGAAAAACTGTTGTATTTATATTGTATTTTATGCTTCTGGCGTTGACTTCTTGGGCCCTAACTATTTGATCTGGTGGAGCACCGCCCTAGAGTGAAGCCTATGTTATTCGGAATGTAGAAATGACCATAACATTCACACTGGTTGCAACAATTCGTTTTATACGATGGAAATACTGTTACATCTTTATCGTATTTTATGCTTCTGGCGTTGACTTCTAAGGCCCTAACTATTCGAGCTGGTGGAGCAACGCCCTAGAGTGAAGCCTAGGTTGCCCGGAACGTAGAAATGACCATTACCTTCACACTGTTTGCAAATATACTTTAAATACGATGGAAAACCTGTTGTATTTATAATGTATTTGATGCTTCTGGCGTCGACTTCTAAGGCCCGAACTATTCGATCTCGTGGAGCAACGCCCTAGAGTGACGCCTAGGTTGCCCGGAACGTAGAAATGACCATTACTTTCACAATGTATGCAATTATTCCTGTTATACGATGGAAAAACTATTGTATTTTTATTGTATTTTATGCTTCTTGCGTTGACTTCGAAGGACGTAGCTATGCGATGTGGTGGAGCAACACCCTACAGTGAAGCCTATGTTACCCGGAACGTAGAAATGACCATCACTTTCACACTGGTTGCAATTATTCCTGTTTACGATGGAAAAACTGTTGTATTTTTATTGTGTTTTATGCTTCTGGCGTTGACTTATAAGGCCCTAACTATTCGATCTGGTGGTGCAACGCCCTGGAATTAAGCCTGTGTTGCTCGGAATGTAGAAATGATCATAACTTTCACACTGGTTGCAATTATTCCTGTTATACAATGGAAAAACTGTTGTATTTTTATTGTATTTTATGCTTCTGGCGTTGACCTCTTAGGCCCTAACAATTCGATCTGGTGGAAAAACGGCCCAGAGTGAAGCGCAGGTTGCCCGGAACGTAGAAATGACCATTGCTTTCACACTGTTTGCCAATACACATTATATACGATGAAAAAGCTGTTGCATTTATATTGTATTTTATGCTTCTGGCGTTGACTTCTAGGGCCCTAACTATTCGATCTGCTGGAGCAACGCCCTACAGTGAAGCCTAGGTTGCCGGGAACGTAGATATGATCATAACCTCCACACAGGTTGCAATCATTCACTTTATACGATGGAAAAGCTGTTGTATTTATATTGTATTTTATGCTTCTGGCGTTGACTTCTAAGGCCGTAGCTATTAGATGTGGTGGAGCAACGCCCTAGAGTGAAGCATAACTTGCTCGGAATGTAGAAATGTCCATTACTTTCACACTGGTTGCAATTATTCCTGTTATACGATGGAACAACTGTTGTATTTTTATTGTATTTTATGCTTCTGGCGCTGACCTCTTAGTCCCTAGCTATTCGATCGGGTGGAGCACCGCCATAGAGTGAAACCTAGGTTGCTCGGAACGTAGAAATGACCACCACTTTCAAACTGGTTGCAATTAATCCTGTTTTACGATGGAAAAACTGTTGTATTTTTATTGCATTTTATGCTTCGGGCGTTGACTTCTAAGGCCCTAACTATTCAATCTGTTGGAGCAACGCCCTAGGGTGAAGCCTTGGTTGCCCGGACAGTAGAAATGACCATATCTTTCATACTGGTTGCAATTATTCGTTTTATACGATGGAACAACTGTAGTAGTTATATTGTATTTTATGCTCCTGGCGTTGAATTATAAGGCACTAACTATTCGCTCTGGTGGTCCAACGCCCTGGAGTGAAGCCTAGGGTGCCCGGAACGTAGAAATGACCATTACTTTCAAACTGGTTGCTTTATTCCTGTTATATGATGGAAAAACTGTTGTATTTTTATTGCATTTTATGCTTCGGGCGTTGACTTCTAGGGCACTAACTATACAATCTGTTGGAGCAACGCCCTAGGGTGAAGCCTAGGTTGCCCGGAAAGTAGAAATGAGCATAACATTCACACTGGTTGCAATTATTCGTTTTATACGATGGAAAAGCTGTTGTACTTATATTGTATTTCATGCTTCTGGCGTTGACTTCTAAGGCCCTAACTATTCGATCTGGTAGAGCAACACCCTAGAGTGAGGTCTAGGTTGCCCGGATCGTAGAAATGAGCATAACTTTCACACTGTTTGCAATTATTGATTTTATACAATGGAAAAACAGTTGTATTTATATTGTATTTTATGCGTCTGGCGTTGACTTCTTAGGCCCTAACCATTTGATCTGGTGGAGCACCGCCATAGAGTGAATCCTAGGTTGCTCGGAACGTAGAACATACCATTACACTCACACTGGTTGCAATTATTCCTGTTATGCGATGGAGATACTGTTGCATCTTTATTGCATTTTATGCTTCGGGCGTTGACTTCTAAGGCCCTAACTATTTAATCTGTTGGAGCAACGCCCTAGGGTGAAGCCTAGGTTGCCCGGAAAGTAGAAATGACCATAACATTCACACTGGGTGCAATTATTCGTTTTATACGATGGAAAAGCTGTTGTACTTATATTGTATTTTATGCTTCTTGCGTTGACTTCGAAGGACGTAGCTATGCGATGTGGTGGAGAAACACCCTACAGTGAAGCCTATGTTACCCGGAACGTAGAAATGACCATCACTTTCACACTGGTTGCAATTATTCCTGTTTACGATGGAAAAACTGTTGTATTTTTATTGTGTTTTATGCTTCTGGCGTTGACTTCTAAGGCCCTAACTATTCGATCTGGTGGTGCAACGCCCTGGAGTTAAGCCTGTGTTGCTCGGAATGTAGAAATGATCATAACTTTCACACTGGTTGCAATTATTCGTTTTATACGATGGAAAAACTGTGGTATTTATATTGTATTTTATGCTTCTGGCGTTGACTTCTAGGGCCCTAACTATTCGATCTGGTGGAGCAACGCCCTAGAGTGAAGCCTAGGCAGCCGGGAACGTAGATATGATCATAACCTCCACACAGGTTGCAATCATTCATTCTATACGATGGAAAAGCTGCTGTATTTATATTGTATTTTATGCTTCTGGCGTTGACTTCTAAGGCCGTAGCTATTAGATGTGGTGGCGCGACGCCCTAGAGTGAAGCCTAGCTTGCTCGGAATGTAGAAATGTCCATAACATTCCCACTGGGTGCAATTATTCGTTTTTACGATGGAAAAGCTGTTGTATTTATATTGCATTTCATGCTTCCGGCGTTGACTTCTAAGGCCCTAACTATTCGATCTGGTGGAGCAACACCCTGGTGTGAGGCCTAGTTTGCCCGGATCGTAGAAATGACCATAACTTTCACACTGTTTGCAATTATTGATTTAGACAATGTAAAAACAGTTGTATTTATATTGTATTTTATGCTTCTGGCGTTGATTTCTTGGGCCCTAACTATTTGGTCTTTTGGAGCACCGCCCTAGAGCGAAATCTAGGTTGCCCGGATCGTAGAAGTGACCATAACTTTCACACTGTTTGCAATTATTGATTTTATACAATGGAAAAACAGTTGTATTGATATTGTATTTTATGCTTCTGGCGTTGATTTCTTGGGCCGTAACTATTTGATCTGGTGGAGCACCGCCCTAGAGCGAAACCTAGGTTGCCCGGAACGTAGAAATGACAATTACTTTCACACTGGTTGCAATTATTCCTGTTTACGATGGAAAAACTGTTGTATTTTTATTGTGTTATATGCTTCTGGCGTTGACTTCTAAGGCCCTAACTATTCGATCTGTTGGAACAACGCCCTCGAGTGAAACCTAGGTTAACCGGAACGTAGAAATGACCTGTACTTTCACACAGTTTGCAGTTCTTCCTGTTATACGATGGAAAAACTGTTGCATCTTTATTGTATTTTACGCTTCTGGCGTTGACTTCTAAGGCCCTAACTATTCGAGCTGGTGGAGCAACGCCCTAGAATGAAGCCTAGGTTGCCCAGGACGTAGAAATGACCATAACTTTCACACTGGCTGCAATTATTCGTTTTATAAGATGGAAAAGCTGTTGTATTTATATCGTATTTTATGCTTCTGGCGTCTATTTCTTAGGCCCTAACTATTCCATCTGGTGGAGCAACGCCCTAGGGTAAAGCCTAGATTCCCCGCAACGTAGAAATGACCATAACTTTCACACTGGTTGCAATTATTCGTTTTATAAGATGGAAAAACTGTTGTATTTATATTGTATTTTATGCTTCTTGCATTGACTTCTAAGGCCCGAACTATTCGATCTCGTGGAGCAACGCCCTAGAGGGACGCCTAGGTTGCCCGGAACGTAGAAATGACCACTACTGTCACACTGGTTGTAGTTATTCCTGTCATAGGATGGAAAAACTGTTGCATTTTTATTGTATTTTATGCTTCTGGCGTTGACTTCTTAGGCCCTAACTATTCGATCTGGTGGAGCAACACCCTAGTGTGAGGCCTAGGTTGCCCGGATCTTAGAAATGACCATAACTTTCACACTGTTTGCAATTATTGATTTTATACAATGGAAAAACAGTTGTATTTATATTGTATTATATGCGTCTGGCGTTGATTTCTTGGGCCGTAACTATTTGATCTGGTGGAGCACCGCCATAGAGCGAAACATAGGTTGCCCGGAACGTAGAAATGACAATTACTTTCACACTGGTTGCAATTATTCCTGTTATACGATGGACAAACTGTTGGATTTTTATTGTACTCTATACTTCTGGCGTTGACTTCTAAGACCCTATGTGTTCGACCTGGTGGAGCAATTCCTCAGAGTTAAGTCTATGATGCCCGGAAAGTAGAAATGGCCATTACTTGCACACTGGTTGCTATTATTCGTTTTATACGATTCAATAACTGTTGTACATATATCGTATTTTATGCTTCTGGCGTTGACTTCTTAGGCCCTCATTATTCGATCTGGTGGAACAACGCCCTATAGTGAAACCTAGGTTAACCGGAACGTAGAGATGACCTGTACTTTCACACAGTTTGCAGTTCTTCCTGTTATACGATGGAAAAACTGTTGCATCTTTATTGTATTTTACGTTTCTGGCGTTGACTTCTAAGGCCCTAACTATTCTAGCTGGTGGAGCAACGCCCTAGAGTGAAGCCTAGGCTGCCCGGAACGTAGAAATGACCATTACCTTCAAACTGTTTGCAAATATACTTTAAATACGATGGAAAACCTGTTGTATTTATAATGTATTTTATGCTTCTTGCATTGACTTCTAAGGCCCGAACTATTCGATCTCGTGGAGCAACGCCCTAGAGTGAAGCCTAGGTTGCTCGGAATGTAGAAATGTCCATAGCTTTCACACTCGTTGCAATTATTCGTATTATACGATGGAAAAGCTGTTGTATTTATATTGTATTTCATGCTTCTGGCGTTGACTTCTAATGCCCTAACTATTCGATCTGGTGGAGCAACACCCTAGAGTGAGGCCTAGGTTGCCCGGATCGTATAAATGACCATAACTTTCACACTGTTTGCAATTATTGATTTTATACAATGGAAAAACAGTTGTATTTATATTGTATTTTATGCTTCTTGCATTGACTTCTAAGGCCCGAACTATTCGATCTCGTGGAGCAACGCCCTAGAGGGACGCCTAGGTTGCCCGGAACGTAGAAATGACCACTACTGTCACACTGGTTGTAGTTATTCCTGTCATAGGATGGAAAAACTGTTGCATTTTTATTGTATTTTATGCTTCTGGCGTTGACTTCTTAGGCCCTAACTATTCGATCTGGTGGAGCAACACCCTAGTGTGAGGCCTAGGTTGCCCGGATCTTAGAAATGACCATAACTTTCACACTGTTTGCAATTATTGATTTTATACAATGGAAAAACAGTTGTATTTATATTGTATTATATGCGTCTGGCGTTGATTTCTTGGGCCGTAACTATTTGATCTGGTGGAGCACCGCCATAGAGCGAAACATAGGTTGCCCGGAACGTAGAAATGACAATTACTTTCACACTGGTTGCAATTATTCCTGTTATACGATGGACAAGCTGTTGGATTTTTATTGTACTCTATACTTCTGGCGTTGACTCCTAAGACCCTATGTGTTCGACCTGGTGGAGCAATTCCTCAGAGTTAAGTCTATGATGCCCGGAAAGTAGAAATGGCCATTACTTTCACACTGGTTGCTATTATTCGTTTTATACGATTCAATAACTGTTGTACATATATCGTATTTTATGCTTCTGGCGTTGACTTCTTAGGCCCTCATTATTCGATCTGGTGGAACAACGCCCTATAGTGAAACCTAGGTTAACCGGAACGTAGAGATGACCTGTACTTTCACACAGTTTGCAGTTCTTCCTGTTATACGATGGAAAAACTGTTGCATCTTTATTGTATTTTACGTTTCTGGCGTTGACTTCTAAGGCCCTAACTATTCTAGCTGGTGGAGCAACGCCCTAGAGTGAAGCCTAGGCTGCCCGGAACGTAGAAATGACTATTACCTTCAAACTGTTTGCAAATATACTTTAAATACGATGGAAAACCTGTTGTATTTATAATGTATTTTATGCTTCTTGCATTGACTTCTAAGGCCCGAACTATTCGATCTCGTGGAGCAACGCCCTAGAGTGAAGCCTAGGTTGCTCGGAATGTAGAAATGTCCATAGCTTTCACACTCGTTGCAATTATTCGTATTATACGATGGAAAAGCTGTTGTATTTATATTGTATTTCATGCTTCTGGCGTTGACTTCTAATGCCCTAACTATTCGATCTGGTGGAGCAACACCCTAGAGTGAGGCCTAGGTTGCCCGGATCGTATAAATGACCATAACTTTCACACTGTTTGCAATTATTGATTTTATACAATGGAAAAACAGTTGTATTTATATTGTATTTTATGCTCCTGGCGTTGATTTCTTGGGCTGTAACTATTTGATCTGGTGGAGCACCGCCCTAGAGCGAAACCTAGGTTGCCCGGAACGTAGAAATGACAATTACTTTCACACTGGTTGCAATTATTCCTGTTATACGATGGACAAACTGTTGGATTTTTATTGTACTCTATGCTTCTGGCGTTGACTTCTAAGGCCCTAACTATTCGAGCTGGTGGAGCAACGCCCTAGAGTGAAGCCTAGGTTGCCCGGAACGTAGAAATGACCATTACCTTCACACTGTTTGCAAATATACTTTAAATACGATGGAAAACCTGTTGTATTTATAATGTATTTTATGCTTCTTGCATTGACTTCTAAGGCCCGAACTATTCGATCTCGTGGAGCAACGCCCTAGAGTGACGCCTAGGTTGCCCGGAACGTAGAAATGACCATTACTTTCACAATGTTTGCAATTATTCCTGTTATACGATGGAAAAACTATTGTATTTTTATTGTATTTTATGCTTCTGGCATTGACTTCTTAGGTCCAAACTATTCGGTCTGGTGGACCAACGCCCTAGAGTGAAGCCTAGGTTGCACGAAACGTAGAAATGACCATAACTTTCACACTTGTGGCATTATTCGCTTTATGCAATGGAAAAACTGTTCGATTTATAATGTATTTTATGCTTCTGGCGCTGAATTCTATGTCCCTAACTATTCGATCTGGTGGAGGAACGCCCTACACTGAAACCTAGGTTGCCCGGAACGTAGAAATGACCATTACTTTCACACTGGTTGCAATTATTCGTTTTATCCGATGGAAAAACTGTTGTATTTATATTGTATTTTATGCTTCTGGCGTTGACTTCTAGGGCCCTAACTATTCGATCTGGTGGAGCAACGCCCTAGAGTGAAGCCTAGGTTGCCGGGAACGTAGATAAGATCATAACCTCCACACAGGTTGCAATCATTCATTTTATACGATGGAAAAGCTGTTGTATTTATATTGTATTTTATGCTTCTGGCGTTGACTTCTAAGGCCGTAGCTATTAGATGTGGTGGAGCAACGCCCTAGAGCGAAGCCTAGGTTGCTCGGAATGTAGAAATGTCCATAACATTCCCACTGGGTGCAATTATTCGTTTTATACGATGGAAAAGCTGTTGTATTTATATTGTATTTCATGCTTCTGGCGTTGACTTCTAAGGCCCTAACTATTCGATCTGGTGGAGCAACACCCTAGTGTGAGGCTTAGGTTGCCCGGATCGTAGAAATGACCATAACTTTCACACTGTTTGCAATTATTGATTTTATACAATGGAAAAACAGTTGTATTTATATTGTATTTTATGCTTCTGGCGTTGATTTCTTGGGCCCTAGCTATTTGGTCTGTCGGAGCACCGACCTAGAGCGAAACCTAGGTTGCCCGGAACGTAGAAATGACCATTACTTTCACACTGGTTGCAAATATACTTTATATACGATGGAAAAGCTGTTGTATTTATATTGTATTTTATGCTTCTGGCGTTGACTTCTAAGGCCCGAACTATTCGATCTCGTGGAGCAACTCCCTAGAGTGAAGCATAGGTTGCTCGGAATGAAGAAATGTCCATAACTTTCACACTGGTTGCAATTATTCGTTTTATACGATGGAAAAGCTGTTGTATTTATATTGTATTTTATGTTTCTGGCGTTGACTTCTAAGGCCCTAACTACTTGATCTGGTGGATCACCGCCCTAGAGTGAAGCCTAGGTTGCCCGGAACGTAGAACATACCATTACCTTTACAATGGTTGCAATTATTCCTGTTATACGATGGAAAAACTGTTGCATCTTTATTGTATTTTATGCTCCTGGCGTTGACTTCTAAAGCCCTAACTGTTTGATCTCGTCGAGCAGCGCCCTAGAGTGAAGCCTAGGTTGCTCGGAATGTAGAAATGTCCATAGCTTTCACAATGGTTGCAATTATTCGGATTATACGATGGAAAAGCTGTTGTATTTATATTGTATTTCATGCTTCCGGCGTTGACTTCTAAGGCCCTAACTATTCGATCTGGTGGAGCAACACCCTGGTGTGAGGCCTAGGTTGCCCGGATCGTAGAAATGACAATAACTTTCACACTGTTTGCAATTATTGATTTAAACAATGGAAAAACAGTTGTATTTATATTGTATTTTATGCTTCTGGCGTTGATTTCTTGGGCCCTAACTATTTGGGCTGTTCGAGCACCGCCCTAGAGCGAAACCTAGGTTGCCCGGAACGTAGAATTGACAATTACTTTCACACTGGTTGCAATTATTCCTGTTATACGATGGACAAACTGTTGGATTTTTATTGTACTCTATGCTTCTGGCGTTGACTTGTAAGGCCCTAACTATTCGAGCTGGTGGAGCAACGCCCTAGAGTGAAGCCTAGGTTGCCCGGAACGTAGAAATGACCATTACCTTCACACTGTTTGCAAATATACTTTAAATACGATGGAAAACCTGTTGTATTTATAATGTATTTTATGCTTCTTGCATTGACTTCTAAGGCCCGAACTATTCGATCTCGTGGAGCAACGCCCTAGAGTGACGCCTAGGTTGCCCGGAACGTAGAAATGACCATTACTTTCACAATGTTTGCAATTATTCCTGTTATACGATGGAAAAACTATTGTATTTTTATTGTATTTTATGCTTCTGGCGTTGACTT
This sequence comes from Calliopsis andreniformis, assembly GCF_051401765.1. NCBI lineage: Eukaryota > Metazoa > Arthropoda > Insecta > Hymenoptera > Andrenidae > Calliopsis > Calliopsis andreniformis. The sequence continues at coordinate 13,421,542 of NW_027480430.1, forward strand.
CTTAGGTCCAAACTATTCGGTCTGGTGGACCAACGCCCTAGAGTGAAGCCTAGGTTGCACGAAACGTAGAAATGACCATAACTTTCACACTTGTGGCATTATTCGCTTTATGCAATGGAAAAACTGTTCGATTTATATTGTATTTTATGCTTCTGGCGCTGAATTCTAAGTCCCTAACTATTCGTTCTGGTGGAGGAACGCCCTACACTGAAGCCTAGGTTGCCCGGAACGTAGAAATGACCATTACTTTCACACTGGTTGCAATTATTCGTTTTATCCGATGGAAAAACTGTTGTATTTATATTGTATTTTATGCTTCTGGCGTTGACTTCTAGGGCCCTAACTATTCGATCTGGTGGAGCAACGCCCTAGAGTGAAGCCTAGGTTGCCGGGAACGTAGATAAGATCATAACCTCCACACAGGTTGCAATCATTCATTTTATACGATGGAAAAGCTGTTGTATTTATATTGTATTTTATGCTTCTGGCGTTGACTTCTAAGGCCGTAGCTATTAGATGTGGTGGAGCAACGCCCTAGAGCGAAGCCTAGGTTGCTCGGAATGTAGAAATGTCCATAACATTCCCACTGGGTGCAATTATTCGTTTTATACGATGGAAAAGCTGTTGTATTTATATTGTATTTCATGCTTCTGGCGTTGACTTCTAAGGCCCTAACTATTCGATCTGGTGGAGCAACACCCTAGTGTGAGGCCTAGGTTGCCCGGATCGTAGAAATGACCATAACTTTCACACTGTTTGCAATTATTGATTTTATACAATGGAAAAACAGTTGTATTTATATTGTATTTTATGCTTCTGGCGTTGATTTCTTGGGCCCTAACTATTTGGTCTGTCGGAGCACCGCCCTAGAGCGAAACCTAGGTTGCCCGGAACGTAGAAATGACCATTACTTTCACACTGGTTGCAAATATACTTTATATACGATGGAAAAGCTGTTGTATTTATATTGTATTTTATGCTTCTGGCGTTGACTTCTAAGGCCCGAACTATTCGATCTCGTGGAGCAACTCCCTAGAGTGAAGCATAGGTTGCTCGGAATGAAGAAATGTCCATAACTTTCACACTGGTTGCAATTATTCGTTTTATACGATGGAAAAGCTGTTGTATTTATATTGTATTTTATGTTTCTGGCGTTGACTTCTAAGGCCCTAACTACTTGATCTGGTGGATCACCGCCCTAGAGTGAAGCCTAGGTTGCCCGGAACGTAGAACATACCATTACCTTTACAGTGGTTGCAATTATTCCTGTTATACGATGGAAAAACTGTTGCATCTTTATTGTATTTTATGCTCCTGGGGTTGACTTCTAAGGCCCTAACTATTCGATCTGGTGGAGCACCGCCCTAGAGCGAAACCTAGGTTGCCCGGAACGTAGAAATGACAATTACTTTCACACTGGTTGCAATTATTCCTATTATACGACGGACAAACTGTTGGATTTTTATTGTACTCTATGCTTCTGGCGTTGACTTCTAAGACCCTATGTGTTCGACCTGGTGGAGCAATGCCTCAGAGTTAAGTCTATGATGCCCGGAAAGTAGGAATGGCCATTACTTTCACACTGGTTGCTATTATTCGTTTTATACGATTCAATAACTGTTGTACATATATCGCATTTTATGCTTCTGGCGTTGACTTCTTAGGCCCTAATTATTCGATCTAGTGGAACAACGCCCTAGAGTGAAGCCTAGGTTAACCGGAACGTAGAAATCACCTGTACTTTCACACAGTTTGCAGTTCTTCCTGTTATACGAAGGAAAAACTGTTGCATCTTTATTGTATTTTACGCTTCTGGCGTTGACTTCTAAGGCCCTAACTATTCGAGCTGGTGGAGCAACGCCCTAGAGTGAAGCCTAGGTTGCCCGGAACGTAGAAATGACCTGTACTTTCACACAGTTTGCAGTTCTTCCTGTTATACGATGGAAAAACTGTTGCATCTTTATTGTATTTTAAGCTTCTGGCGTTGACTTCTAAGGCCCTAACTATACGAGCTGGTGGAGCAACGCCCTAGAGTGAAGCCTAGGTTGCCCGGAACGTAGAAATGACCATTACCTTCACAATTGTTGCAATTATTTGTTTTATACGATGGAAAAACTGTTGTATCTATATTGTATTTTATGCTGCTGGCGTTGACTCCTAAGGCACTAACTATTCGATCTGGTGGAGCAACGCCCTAGAGAGAAGCCTAGCTTGGTCGGAATGTAGAAATGTCCATAACTTTCACACTGGTTGTAATTATTCCTGTTATACGATGGAATAACTGTTGCATCTTTATTGTATTTTATGCGCCTGGCATTGACTTCTAAGGCCCTAACTATCCGATCTGGTGGAGCAACGCCCTAGAGTGAAGCCTAGGTTGCTGGGAATGTAGAAATGTCCATAACATTCACACTGGTTGCAATTATTCGTTTTATACGATGGAAAAACTGTTGCACCTTTATTGTATTTTATGCTCCTGGCGTCGACTTCTAAGGCCCTAACTATTCGATCTGGTGGAGCAACGCCCTAGAGTGAAGCCCAGGTAGCTCGGAAGGTAGAAATGTCCATAACTTTCAAACTGGTTGCAATTATTCGTTTTATACGATGGAAAAGCTGTTGTATTTATACTGTATTTCATGCTTCTGGCGTTGACTTCTTAGGCCCTAACCATTTGATCTGGTGGAGCACCGCCATAGAGTGAAACCTAGGTTGCTCGGAACGTAGAACATACCATTACACTCACACTGGTTGCAATTATTCCTGTTATGCGATGGAGAAACTGTTGCATCTTTATTGCATTTTATGCTTCGGGCGTTGACTTCTAAGGCCCTAACTATTTAATCTGTTGGAGCAACGCCCTAGGGTGAAGCCTAGGTTGCCCGGAAAGTAGAAATGACCATAACATTCACACTGGGTGCAATTATTCGTTTTATACGATGGAAAAGCTGTTGTACTTATATTGTATTTTATGCTTCTTGCGTTGACTTCGAAGGACGTAGCTATGCGATGTGGTGGATAAACACCCTACAGTGAAGCCTATGTTACCCGGAACGTAGAAATGACCATCACTTTCACACTGGTTGCAATTATTCCTGTTTACGATGGAAAAACTGTTGTATTTTTATTGTGTTTTATGCTTCTGGCGTTGACTTCTAAGGCCCTAACTATTCGATCTGGTGGTGCAACGCCCTGGAGTTAAGCCTGTGTTGCTCGGAATGTAGAAATGATCATAACTTTCACACTGGTTGCAATTATTCGTTTTATACGATGGAAAAACTGTGGTATTTATATTGTATTTTATGCTTCTGGCGTTGACTTCTAGGGCCCTAACTATTCGATCTGGTGGAGCAACGCCCTAGAGTGAAGCCTAGGCAGCCGGGAACGTAGATATGATCATAACCTCCACACAGGTTGCAATCATTCATTCTATACGATGGAAAAGCTGCTGTATTTATATTGTATTTTATGCTTCTGGCGTTGACTTCTAAGGCCGTAGCTATTAGATGTGGTGGCGCGACGCCCTAGAGTGAAGCCTAGCTTGCTCGGAATGTAGAAATGTCCATAACATTCCCACTGGGTGCAATTATTCGTTTTTACGATGGAAAAGCTGTTGTATTTATATTGTATTTCATGCTTCCGGCGTTGACTTCTAAGGCCCTAACTATTCGATCTGGTGGAGCAACACCCTGGTGTGAGGCCTAGTTTGCCCGGATCGTAGAAATGACCATAACTTTCACACTGTTTGCAATTATTGATTTAGACAATGTAAAAACAGTTGTATTTATATTGTATTTTATGCTTCTGGCGTTGATTTCTTGGGCCCTAACTATTTGGTCTTTTGGAGCACCGCCCTAGAGCGAAATCTAGGTTGCCCGGATCGTAGAAGTGACCATAACTTTCACACTGTTTGCAATTATTGATTTTATACAATGGAAAAACAGTTGTATTGATATTGTATTTTATGCTTCTGGCGTTGATTTCTTGGGCCGTAACTATTTGATCTGGTGGAGCACCGCCCTAGAGCGAAACCTAGGTTGCCCGGAACGTAGAAATGACCACTACTGTCACACTGGTTGTAGTTATTCCTGTCATAGGATGGAAAAACTGTTGCATTTTTATTGTATTTTATGCTTCTGGCGTTGACTTCTTAGGCCCTAACTATTCGATCTGGTGGAGCAACACCCTAGTGTGAGGCCTAGGTTGCCCGGATCTTAGAAATGACCATAACTTTCACACTGTTTGCAATTATTGATTTTATACAATGGAAAAACAGTTGTATTTATATTGTATTTTATGCGTCTGGCGTTGATTTCTTGGGCCGTAACTATTTGATCTGGTGGAGCACCGCCATAGAGCGAAACATAGGTTGCCCGGAACGTAGAAATGACAATTACTTTCACACTGGTTGCAATTATTCCTGTTATACGATGGACAAACTGTTGGATTTTTATTGTACTCTATACTTCTGGCGTTGACTTCTAAGACCCTATGTGTTCGACCTGGTGGAGCAATTCCTCAGAGTTAAGTCTATGATGCCCGGAAAGTAGAAATGGCCATTACTTTCACACTGGTTGCTATTATTCGTTTTATACGATTCAATAACTGTTGTACATATATCGTATTTTATGCTTCTGGCGTTGACTTCTTAGGCCCTCATTATTCGATCTGGTGGAACAACGCCCTATAGTGAAACCTAGGTTAACCGGAACGTAGAGATGACCTGTACTTTCACACAGTTTGCAGTTCTTCCTGTTATACGATGGAAAAACTGTTGCATCTTTATTGTATTTTACGTTTCTGGCGTTGACTTCTAAGGCCCTAACTATTCTAGCTGGTGGAGCAACGCCCTAGAGTGAAGCCTAGGCTGCCCGGAACGTAGAAATGACCATTACCTTCAAACTGTTTGCAAATATACTTTAAATACGATGGAAAACCTGTTGTATTTATAATGTATTTTATGCTTCTTGCATTGACTTCTAAGGCCCGAACTATTCGATCTCGTGGAGCAACGCCCTAGAGTGAAGCCTAGGTTGCTCGGAATGTAGAAATGTCCATAGCTTTCACACTCGTTGCAATTATTCGTATTATACGATGGAAAAGCTGTTGTATTTATATTGTATTTCATGCTTCTGGCGTTGACTTCTAATGCCCTAACTATTCGATCTGGTGGAGCAACACCCTAGAGTGAGGCCTAGGTTGCCCGGATCGTATAAATGACCATAACTTTCACACTGTTTGCAATTATTGATTTTATACAATGGAAAAACAGTTGTATTTATATTGTATTTTATCCTCCTGGCGTTGATTTCTTGGGCCGTAACTATTTGATCTGGTGGAGCACCGCCCTAGAGCGAAACCTAGGTTGCCCGGAACGTAGAAATGACAATTACTTTCACACTGGTTGCAATTATTCCTGTTATACGATGGACAAACTGTTGGATTTTTATTGTACTCTATGCTTCTGGCGTTGACTTCTAAGGCCCTAACTATTCGAGCTGGTGGAGCAACGCCCTAGAGTGAAGCCTAGGTTGCCCGGAACGTAGAAATGACCATTACCTTCACACTGTTTGCAAATATACTTTAAATACGATGGAAAACCTGTTGTATTTATAATGTATTTTATGCTTCTTGCATTGACTTCTAAGGCCCGAACTATTCGATCTCGTGGAGCAACGCCCTAGAGTGACGCCTAGGTTGCCCGGAACGTAGAAATGACCATTACTTTCACAATGTTTGCAATTATTCCTGTTATACGATGGAAAAACTATTGTATTTTTATTGTATTTTATGCTTCTGGCGTTGACTTCTTAGGTCCAAACTATTCGGTCTGGTGGACCAACGCCCTAGAGTGAAGCCTAGGTTGCACGAAACGTAGAAATGACCATAACTTTCACACTTGTGGCATTATTCGCTTTATGCAATGGAAAAACTGTTCGATTTATAATGTATTTTATGCTTCTGGCGCTGAATTCTAAGTCCCTAACTATTCGATCTGGTGGAGGAACGCCCTACACTGAAGCCTAGGTTGCCCGGAACGTAGAAATGACCATTACTTTCACACTGGTTGCAATTATTCGTTTTATCCGATGGAAAAACTGTTGTATTTATATTGTATTTTATGCTTCTGGCGTTGACTTCTAGGGCCCTAACTATTCGATCTGGTGGAGCAACGCCCTAGAGTGAAGCCTAGGTTGCCGGGAACGTAGATAAGATCATAACCTCCACACAGGTTGCAATCATTCATTTTATACGATGGAAAAGCTGTTGTATTTATATTGTATTTTATGCTTCTGGCGTTGACTTCTAAGGCCGTAGCTATTAGATGTGGTGGAGCAACGCCCTAGAGCGAAGCCTAGGTTGCTCGGAATGTAGAAATGTCCATAACATTCCCACTGGGTGCAATTATTCGTTTTATACGATGGAAAAGCTGTTGTATTTATATTGTATTTCATGCTTCTGGCGTTGACTTCTAAGGCCCTAACTATTCGATCTGGTGGAGCAACACCCTAGTGTGAGGCCTAGGTTGCCCGGATCGTAGAAATGACCATAACTTTCACACTGTTTGCAATTATTGATTTTATACAATGGAAAAACAGTTGTATTTATATTGTATTTTATGCTTCTGGCGTTGATTTCTTGGGCCCTAACTATTTGGTCTGTCGGAGCACCGCCCTAGAGCGAAACCTAGGTTGCCCGGAACGTAGAAATGACCATTACTTTCACACTGGTTGCAAATATACTTTATATACGATGGAAAAGCTGTTGTATTTATATTGTATTTTATGCTTCTGGCGTTGACTTCTAAGGCCCGAACTATTCGATCTCGTGGAGCAACTCCCTAGAGTGAAGCATAGGTTGCTCGGAATGAAGAAATGTCCATAACTTTCACACTGGTTGCAATTATTCGTTTTATACAATGGAAAAGCTGTTGTATTTATATTGTATTTTATGTTTCTGGCGTTGACTTCTAAGGCCCTAACTACTTGATCTGGTGGATCACCGCCCTAGAGTGAAGCCTAGGTTGCCCGGAACGTAGAACATACCATTACCTTTACAATGGTTGCAATTATTCCTGTTATACGATGGAAAAACTGTTGCATCTTTATTGTATTTTATGCTCCTGGCGTTGACTTCTAAAGCCCTAACTGTTTGATCTCGTCGAGCAGCGCCCTAGAGTGAAGCCTAGGTTGCTCGGAATGTAGAAATGTCCATAGCTTTCACAATGGTTGCAATTATTCGGATTATACGATGGAAAAGCTGTTGTATTTATATTGTATTTCATGCTTCCGGCGTTGACTTCTAAGGCCCTAACTATTCGATCTGGTGGAGCAACACCCTGGTGTGAGGCCTAGGTTGCCCGGATCGTAGAAATGACCATAACTTTCACACTGTTTGCAATTATTGGTTTAACCAATGGAAAAACAGTTGTATTTATATTGTATTTTATGCTTCTGGCGTTGATTTCTTGGGCCCTAACTATTTGGGCTGTTCGAGCACCGCCCTAGAGCGAAACCTAGGTTGCCCGGAACGTAGAATTGACAATTACTTTCACACTGGTTGCAATTATTCCTGTTATACGATGGACAAACTGTTGGATTTTTATTGTACTCTATGCTTCTGGCGTTGACTTCTAAGGCCCTAACTATTCGAGCTGGTGGAGCAACGCCCTAGAGTGAAGCCTAGGTTGCCCGGAACGTAGAAATGACCATTACCTTCACACTGTTTGCAAATATACTTTAAATACGATGGAAAACCTGTTGTATTTATAATGTATTTTATGCTTCTTGCATTGACTTCTAAGGCCCGAACTATTCGATCTCGTGGAGCAACGCCCTAGAGTGACGCCTAGGTTGCCCGGAACGTAGAAATGACCATTACTTTCACAATGTTTGCAATTATTCCTGTTATACGATGGAAAAACTATTGTATTTTTATTGTATTTTATGATTCTGGCGTTGACTTCTTAGGTCCAAACTATTCGGTCTGGTGGACCAACGCCCTAGAGTGAAGCCTAGGTTGCACGAAACGTAGAAATGACCATAACTTTCACACTTGTGTCATTATTCGCTTTATGCAATGGAAAAACTGTTCGATTTATATTGTATTTTATGCTTCTGGCGCTGAATTCTAAGTCCCTAACTATTCGATCTGGTGGAGGAACGCCCTACACTGAAGCCTAGGTTGCCCGGAACGTAGAAATGACCATTACTTTCACACTGGTTGCAATTATTCGTTTTATCCGATGGAAAAACTGTTGTATTTATATTGTATTTTATGCTTCTGGCGTTGACTTCTAGGGCCCTAACTATTCGATGTGGTGGAGCAACGCCCTAGAGTGAAGCCTAGGTTGCCGGGAACGTAGATAAGATCATAATCTCCACACAGGTTGCAATCATTCATTTTATACGATGGAAAAGCTGTTGTATTTATATTGTATTTTATGCTTCTGGCGTTGACTTCTAAGGCCGTAGCTATTAGATGTGGTGGAGCAACGCCCTAGAGCGAAGCCTAGGTTGCTCGGAATGTAGAAATGTCCATAACATTCCCACTGGGTGCAATTATTCGTTTTATACGATGGAAAAGCTGTTGTATTTATATTGTATTTCATGCTTCTGGCGTTGACTTCTAAGGCCCTAACTATTCGATCTGGTGGAGCAACACCATAGTGTGAGGCCTAGGTTGCCCGGATCGTAGAAATGACCATAACTTTCACACTGTTTGCAATTATTGATTTTATACAATGGAAAAACAGTTGTATTTATATTGTATTTTATGCTTCTGGCGTTGATTTCTTGGGCCCTAACTATTTGGTCTGTCGGAGCACCGCCCTAGAGCGAAACCTAGGTTGCCCGGAACGTAGAAATGACCATTACTTTCACACTGGTTGCAAATATACTTTATATACGATGGAAAAGCTGTTGTATTTATATTGTATTTTATGCTTCTGGCGTTGACTTCTAAGGCCCGAACTATTCGATCTCGTGGAGCAACTCCCTAGAGTGAAGCATAGGTTGCTCGGAATGAAGAAATGTCCATAACTTTCACACTGGTTGCAATTATTCGTTTTATACGATGGAAAAGCTGTTGTATTTATATTGTATTTTATGTTTCTGGCGTTGACTTCTAAGGCCCTAACTACTAGATCTGGTGGATCACCGCCCTAGAGTGAAGCCTAGGTTGCCCGGAACGTAGAACATACCATTACCTTTACAGTGGTTGCAATTATTCCTGTTATACGATGGAAAAACTGTTGCATCTTTATTGTATTTTATGCTCCTGGCGTTGACTTCTAAGGCCCTAACTATTCGATCTGGTGGAGCACCGCCCTAGAGCGAAACCTAGGTTGCCCGGAACGTAGAAATGACAATTACTTTCACACTGGTTGCAATTATTCCTATTATACGACGGACAAACTGTTGGATTTTTATTGTACTCTATGCTTCTGGCGTTGACTTCTAAGACCCTATGTGTTCGACCTGGTGGAGCAATGCCTCAGAGTTAAGTCTATGATGCCCGGAAAGTAGGAATGGCCATTACTTTCACACTGGTTGCTATTATTCGTTTTATACGATTCAATAACTGTTGTACATATATCGCATTTTATGCTTCTGGCGTTGACTTCTTAGGCCCTAATTATTCGATCTAGTGGAACAACGCCCTAGAGTGAAGCCTAGGTTAACCGGAACGTAGAAATCACCTGTACTTTCACACAGTTTGCAGTTCTTCCTGTTATACGATGGAAAAACTGTTGCATCTTTATTGTATTTTACGCTTCTGGCGTTGACTTCTAAGGCCCTAACTATTCGAGCTGGTGGAGCAACGCCCTAGAGTGAAGCCTAGGTTGCCCGGAACGTAGAAATGACCTGTACTTTCACACAGTTTGCAGTTCTTCCTGTTATACGATGGAAAAACTGTTGCATCTTTATTGTATTTTAAGCTTCTGGCGTTGACTTCTAAGGCCCTAACTATACGAGCTGGTGGAGCAACGCCCTAGAGTGAAGCCTAGGTTGCCCGGAACGTAGAAATGACCATTACCTTCACAATTGTTGCAATTATTTGTTTTATACGATGGAAAAACTGTTGTATCTATATTGTATTTTATGCTGCTGGCGTTGACTCCTAAGGAACTAACTATTCGATCTGGTGGAGCAACGCCCTATAGAGAAGCCTAGCTTGGTCGGAATGTAGAAATGTCCATAACTTTCACACTGGTTGTAATTATTCCTGTTATACGATGGAATAACTGTTGCATCTTTATTGTATTTTATGCGCCTGGCATTGACTTCTAAGGCCCTAACTATCCGATCTGGTGGAGCAACGCCCTAGAGTGAAGCCTAGGTTGCTGGGAATGTAGAAATGTCCATAACATTCACACTGGTTGCAATTATTCGTTTTATACGATGGAAAAACTGTTGCACCTTTGTTGTATTTTATGCTCCTGGCGTCGACTTCTAAGGCCCTAACTATTCGATCTGGTGGAGCAACGCCCTAGAGTGAAGCCCAGGTAGCTCGGAAGGTAGAAATGTCCATAACTTTCAAACTGGTTGCAATTATTCGTTTTATACGATGGAAAAGCTGTTGTATTTATACTGTATTTCATGCTTCTGGCGTTGACTTCGAAGGCCCTAACTATTCGATCTGGTGGAGCACCGCCCTAGAGCGAAACCTAGGTTGCCCGGAACGTAGAAATGGCCATTACCTTCACACTGTTTGCAAATATACTTTAAGTACGATGGAAAACCTGTTGTATTTATATTGTATTTTATGCTTCTGGCGTTGACTTCTTAGGACCTAACAATTCGATTTGATGGAGCAACGCCCTAGAGTGAAGCCTAGGTTGCTCGGAATGTAGAAATGTCCATAACTTTCACACTGGTTGCAATTATTCGTTTTATACGATGGAGAAGCTGTTGTATGTATATTGTACTTCATGCTTCTGGCGTTGACTTCTAAGGCACTAACTATTCGATCTGGTGGAGCAACGCCCTAGAGTGAAGCCTATGTGGCTCGGAATGTAGAAATGTCCATAACTTTCACTGTGGTTGCAATTATTCGTTTTATACGATGGAAAAACCGTTGGATTATTAATGTACATTATGCTTCTAGTGTTGACTTCTAAGGATCTAACTCTTCGATCTGGTGGAACAGTGCAGCAGAGTTAAGTCTAGGATGCCCGAAACGTCGTAATGGTCATTACTTTCACACTGATTACAATTATTCGTGCTATGCGATGGAAAAACTGTTGCATTTTTAAAGTATTTTATGCTTCTTGCGTTGACTTCTAAGGTCGTAGCTATTCCATGTGGTGGAGCAACGCCCTAGAGTGAAGCCTAGATTGCCCGGAACATAGAAATGGCCATTACTTTCACACTGGTTGTAATTATTCATGTTATACGATGGAAACACTGTTGTATTTATTGTGTATTTTATGCTTCTGGCGTTGTCTTCTTAGGCCCTAACTATTCGATGTGGTGGAGTAACGCCCTAGAGTGAAGCCTAGGTTGCCCGGAGCGCAGAAATGACCACTACCTTCACACTGTTTGTAATTATTCCTGTTATACGATGGAAAAACTGTTCGATTTTTATTGCACTTTATGATTCTGGCGTTGACTTCTAAGGCCCTATCCATTCGATCTGGTTGAGCAATGCCTCAGAGTTAAGTCTAGGTAGCCCGGAACGTAGAAATGACTATCACTTTCACACTGGTTACAATTATTCCAGTTATACGATGGAAAAACTGCTGTATCTTTATTTTATTTTATGCTTATGGCGTTGGCTTCATAGGCCCTAACTTTTCGATCTGGTGGTGCGACGCCCTAGAGTGAAGCCTAGGTTGCACGGAACGTAGAAATGACCATTACCTTCACACTTGTTGCAATTATTTGTTTTATACGATGGAAAAACTGTTGTATCTATATTGTATTTTATGCTGCTGGCGTTGACTCCTAAGGCACTAACTATTCGATCTGGTGGAGCAACGCCCTATAGAGAAGCCTAGCTTGGTCGGAATGTAGAAATGTCCATAACTTTCACACTGGTTGCAATTATTCGTTTTATACGATGGAAAAACTGTTGCATCTTTATTGTATTTTATGCTCCTGGCGTTGACTTCTAAGGCCCTAACTATTCGATCTGGTGGAGCAACGCCCTAGAGTGAAGCCTAGGTTGCTCGGAATGTAGAAATGTCCATAACTTTCACACTGGTTGTAATTATTCCTGTTATACGATGGAATAACTGTTGCATCTTTATTGTATTTTATGCTCCTGGCATTGACTTCTAAGGCCCTAACTATCCGATCTGGTGGAGCAACGCCCTAGAGTGAAGCCTAGGTTGCTGGGAATGTAGAAATGTCCATAACATTCACACTGGTTGCAATTATTCGTTTTATACGATGGAAAAACTGTTGCACCTTTATTGTATTTTATGCTCCTGGCGTCGACTTCTAAGGCCCTAACTATTCGATCTGGTGGAGCAACACCCTAGAGTGAAGCCCAGGTAGCTCGGAAGGTAGAAATGTCCATAACTTTCAAACTGGTTGCAATTATTCGTTTTATACGTTGGAAAAGCTGTTGTATTTATATTGTATTTCATGCTTCTGGCGTTGACTTCCAAGGCCCTAACTATTCGATCTGGTGGAGCAACGGCCTATAGAGAAGCCTAGCTTGCTCGGAATGTAGAAATGTCCATAACTTTCACAATGGTTGCAATTATTCGTTTTATACGATGGAAAAGCTGTTGTATTTATATTGTGTTTCATGCTTCTGACGTTGACTTCTAAGGCCCTAACTATTCGATCTGGTGGAGCAACGCCCTAGAGTGAAGCCTAGGTTGCTCGGAATGTAGAAATGTCCATAACTTTCACACTGGTTGCAATTATTCGTTTTATACGATGGAAAAGCTGTTGTATTTATACTGTATTTCATGCTTCTGGCGTTGACTTCTAAGGCCCTAACTATTCCATCTGGTGGAGCAACGCCCTACAGTGAAGCCTATGTTGCTCTGAATGTAGAAGTGACCATAACATTCACACTGGTTGCAATTATTCGTTTTATACGATGGAAATACTGTTGCATCTTTATCGCATTTTAAGCTTCTGGCGTTGACTTCTGTGGCCCTAACTATTCGATCTGGCGGAGCACCGCCCTAAAGTGAAGCCTAGGTGTACCGGAACGTAGAAATGACCAGTACTTTCACAGTGTTTGCAGTTCTTCCTGTTATACGATGGAAAAACTGTTGCATCTTTGTTGTATTTTCCCGTTCTGGCCTTGACTTCTAAGGCCCTAACTATTCGTGCTGGTGGAGCAACCCCTAGAGTGAAGCCTAGGTTGCCCGGAACGTAGAAATGACCATTACCTTCACGTTGTTTGCAAATATACTTTAAATACGATGGAAAACGTGTTGTATTTATATTGTATTTTATGCCTCTGGCGTTGACTTCTTGGGCCCTAACTATCTGATCTGGTGGAGCACCGCCCTAGAGTGAAGCATAGGTTGCCCGGAACGTAGAAATGACCATTACCTTCACACTGTTTGCAAATATACTTTAAATACGATGGAAAACCTATTGTATTTATATTGTATTTTATGCTTCTGGCGTTGACTTCTAAGGCCGGAACTATTCGATCTCGTGGAGCAACGCCCTAGAGCGAAGCCTAGGTTGCTCGGAATGTAGAAATGTGCATAACTTTCACACTGGTTGCAACTATTCGTTTTATACGATGGAAAAGCTGTTGTATTTATATTGTATTTCATGCTTCTAGCGTTGACTTCTAAGGCCCTAACTATTCGATCTGGTGGAGCAACACCCTAGCGTGAGGCCTACGTTGCCCGGAACGTAGATATGACCATTACTTTCACCCGGTTTGCAAATATACTTTATATACGATGGAAAAGCTGTTGTATTTATACTGTACTTCATGCTTCTGGCGTTGACTTCTAAGGCCCTAACTATTCGATTTGGTGGAGCAACGCCCTAGAGTGAAGCCTATGTTGTTCGGAATGTAGAAATGACCATAACATTCACACTGGTTGCAACAATTAGTTTTATACGATGGAAATACTGTTACATCTTTATCGTATTTTATGCTTCTGGCGTTGACTTCTAAGGCCCTAACTATTCGATCTGGTGGAGCACCGCCCTAAAGTGAAGCCTAGGTTGCCCGGAACGTAGAAATGACCCTTACTTTCACACTGTTTGCAATTATACATTATATACGATGGAAAAACTGTTGTATTTATATTGTATTTTATGCTTCTGGCGTTGACTTCTTAGGCCTTAACTACTTGATCTGGTGGAGCACCGCCCTAAAGTGAAGCCTAGGTTGCCCGGAACGTAGAACATACCATTACCTTCACACTGGTTGCAATTATTAATGTTATACGATGGAAAAACTGTTGCATCTTTATTGTATTTTATGCTCCTGGCGTTGACTTCTAAGGCGCTAACTATTCGATCTGGTGGATCAACGCCCTAGAGTGAAGCCTAGGTAGCTCGGAAAGTAGAAATGTCCATAACTTTCACACTGGTTGCAATTATTCGTTTTATACTTTGGAAAAGCTGTTGTATTTATATTGTATTTCATGCTTCTGGCATTGACTTCTAATTCCCTAACTATTCAATCTGGTGGAGCAACGCCCTAGAGAGAAGCCTAGCTTGCTCGGAATGTAGAAATGTCCATAACTTTCACACTCGTTGCAATTATTCGTTTTATACGATGGAATAGCTGTTGTATTTATATAGTATTTTATGCATCTGGCGTTGACTTCTTAGGCCCTAACTATTCGATCTGGTGGAGCAACGCTCTAGAGTGAAGCCCAGGTTTCTCGGAATGTAGAAATGTCCATATCTTTCACACTGGTTTCAATTATTCGTTTTATACGATGGAAAAGCTGTTGTATTTATATTGTATTTCATGCTTCTGGCGTTGACTTCTAAGGCTCTAACTATTCGATCTGGTGGAGCAACGCTCTAGAGTGAAGCCCAGGTTGCTCGGAATGTAGAAATGTGCATAACTCTCACACTGATTGCAATTATTCGTTTTATACGATGGAAAAGCTGTTGTATTTATATTGTATTTAATGCTTCTGGCGTTGACTTCTTAGGCCCTAACTATTCGGTCTGGTGGAGCAATGCCCTAGCGTGTAGCCTAGGTCGCCCGGAACGTACAAATGACCATTACCTTCACACTGGTTGCAATTATTCCTCTTACACGATGGAAAAACAGTTGTATTTATATTGTATTTTATGCTTCTGGCGTTGACTTCTAAAGCCCAAACTATTCGATCTGTTGGAGCAGCTGCCTAGAGTGAAACCCAGGGTGCCCGGAACGTAGAAATGACCCTTACTTTCACACTGTTTGCAAATATACTTTATATACGATGGAGAAGCTGTTGTATTTATACTGTACTTCATGCTTCTGGCGTTGACTTCTAAGGCCCTAACTATTCGATTTGGTGGAGCAACGCCCTAGAGTGAAGCCTATGTTGCTCGGAATGTAGAAATGTCCATAACTTTCACACTGGTTGCAATTATTCGTTTTATACGATGGAATTGCTGTTGTATTTATATTGCATTTTATGCTTCTGGCGTTGACTTCTAAGGCCCTACTATTCGATCTGGTGGAGCAACGCCCTAGAGTGAAGCCCAGGTAGCTCGGAAGGTAGAAATGTCCATAACTTTCAAACTGGTTGCAATTATTCGTTTTATACGTTGGAAAAGCTGTTGTATTTATATTGTATTTCATGCTTCTGGCGTTGACTTCCAAGGCCCTAACTATTCGATCTGGTGGAGCAACGGCCTATAGAGAAGCCTAGCTTGCTCGGAATGTAGAAATGTCCATAACTTTCACAATGGTTGCAATTATTCGTTTTATACGATGGAAAAGCTGTTGTATTTATATTGTGTTTCATGCTTCTGACGTTGACTTCTAAGGCCCTAACTATTCGATCTGGCGGAGCAACGCCCTAGAGTGAAGCCTAGGTTGCTCGGAATGTAGAAATGTCCATAACTTTCACACTGGTTGCAATTATTCGTTTTATACGATGGAAAAGCTGTTGTATTTATACTGTATTTCATGCTTCTGGCGTTGACTTCTAAGGCCCTAACTATTCCATCTGGTGGAGCAACGCCCTACAGTGAAGCCTATGTTGCTCTGAATGTAGAAGTGACCATAACATTCACACTGGTTGCAATTATTCGTTTTATACGATGGAAATACTGTTGCATCTTTATCGCATTTTAAGCTTCTGGCGTTGACTTCTGTGGCCCTAACTATTCGATCTGGCGGAGCACCGCCCTAAAGTGAAGCCTAGGTGTACCGGAACGTAGAAATGACCAGTACTTTCACAGTGTTTGCAGTTCTTCCTGTTATACCATGGAAAAACTGTTGCATCTTTGTTGTATTTTCCCGTTCTGGCCTTGACTTCTAAGGCCCTAACTATTCGTGCTGGTGGAGCAACCCCTAGAGTGAAGCCTAGGTTGCCCGGAACGTAGAAATGACCATTACCTTCACGTTGTTTGCAAATATACTTTAAATACGATGGAAAACGTGTTGTATTTATATTGTATTTTATGCTTCTGGCGTTGACTTCTTGGGCCCTAACTATTTGATCTGGTGGAGCACCGCCCTAGAGTGAAGCATAGGTTGCCCGGAACGTAGAAATGACCATTACCTTCACACTGTTTGCAAATATACTTTAAATACGATGGAAAACCTATTGTATTTATATTGTATTTTATGCTTCTGGCGTTGACTTCTAAGGCCGGAACTATTCGATCTCGTGGAGCAACGCCCTAGAGCGAAGCCTAGGTTGCTCGGAATGTAGAAATGTGCATAACTTTCACACTGGTTGCAATTATTCGTTTTATACGATGGAAAAGCTGTTGTATTTATATTGTATTTCATGCTTCTAGCGTTGACTTCTAAGGCCCTAACTATTCGATCTGGTGGAGCAACACCCTAGCGTGAGGCCTACGTTGCCCGGAACGTAGATATGACCATTACTTTCACCCGGTTTGCAAATATACTTTATATACGATGGAAAAGCTGTTGTATTTATACTGTACTTCATGCTTCTGGCGTTGACTTCTAAGGCCCTAACTATTCGATTTGGTGGAGCAACGCCCTAGAGTGAAGCCTATGTTGTTCGGAATCTAGAAATGACCATAACATTCACACTGGTTGCAACAATTAGTTTTATACGATGGAAATACTGTTACATCTTTATCGTATTTTATGCTTCTGGCGTTGACTTCTAAGGCCCTAACTATTCGATCTGGTGGAGCACCGCCCTAAAGTGAAGCCTAGGTTGCCCGGAACGTAGAAATGACCCTTACTTTCACACTGTTTGCAATTATACATTATATACGATGGAAAAACTGTTGTATTTATATTGTATTTTATGCTTCTGGCGTTGACTTCTTAGGCCTTAACTACTTGATCTGGTGGAGCACCGCCCTAAAGTGAAGCCTAGGTTGCCCGGAACGTAGAACATACCATTACCTTCACACTGGTTGCAATTATTAATGTTATACGATGGAAAAACTGTTGCATCTTTATTGTATTTTATGCTCCTGGCGTTGACTTCTAAGGCGCTAACAATTCGATCTGGTGGATCAACGCCCTAGAGTGAAGCCTAGGTAGCTCGGAAAGTAGAAATGTCCATAACTTTCACACTGGTTGCAATTATTCGTTTTATACTTTGGAAAAGCTGTTGTATTTATATTGTATTTCATGCTTCTGGCATTGACTTCTAATTCCCTAACTATTCAATCTGGTGGAGCAACGCCCTAGAGAGAAGCCTAGCTTGCTCGGAATGTAGAAATGTCCATAACTTTCACACTGGTTGCAATTACTCGTTTTATACGATGGAATAGCTGTTGTATTTATATAGTATTTTATGCATCTGGCGTTGACTTCTTAGGCCCTAACTATTCGATCTGGTGGAGCAACGCTCTAGAGTGAAGCCCAGGTTTCTCGGAATGTAGAAATGTCCATATCTTTCACACTGGTTTCAATTATTCGTTTTATACGATGGAAAAGCTGTTGTATTTATATTGTATTTCATGCTTCTGGCGTTGACTTCTAAGGCTCTAACTATTCGATCTGGTGGAGCAACGCTCTAGAGTGAAGCCCAGGTTGCTCGGAATGTAGAAATGTGCATAACTTTCACACTGATTGCAATTATTCGTTTTATACGATGGAAAAGCTGTTGTATTTATATTGTATTTTATGCTTCTGGCGTTGACTTCTTAGGCCCTAACTATTCGGTCTGGTGGAGCAATGCCCTAGCGTGTAGCCTAGGTCGCCCGGAACGTACAAATGACCATTACCTTCACACTGGTTGCAATTATTCCTCTTACACGATGGAAAAACAGTTGTATTTATATTGTATTTTATGCTTCTGGCGTTGACTTCTAAAGCCCAAACTATTCGATCTGTTGGAGCAGCTGCCTAGAGTGAAACCCAGGGTGCCCGGAACGTAGAAATGACCCTTACTTTCACACTGTTTGCAAATATACTTTATATACGATGGAAAAGCTGTTGTATTTATACTGTACTTCATGCTTCTGGCGTTGACTTGTAAGGCCCTAACTATTCGATTTGGTGGAGCAACGCCCTAGAGTGAAGCCTATGTTGCTCGGAATGTAGAAATGTCCATAACTTTCACACTGGTTGCAATTATTCGTTTTATACGATGGAATAGCTGTTGTATTTATATTGCATTTTATGCTTCTGGCGTTGACTTCTAAGGCCCTACTATTCGATCTGGTGGAGCAACGCCCTAGAGTGAAGCCCAGGTAGCTCGGAAGGTAGAAATGTCCATAACTTTCAAACTGGTTGCAATTATTCGTTTTATACGTTGGAAAAGCTGTTGTATTTATATTGTATTTCATGCTTCTGGCGTTGACTTCCAAGGCCCTAACTATTCGATCTGGTGGAGCAACGGCCTATAGAGAAGCCTAGCTTGCTCGGAATGTAGAAGTGTCCATAACTTTCACAATGGTTGCAATTATTCGTTTTATACGATGGAAAAGCTGTTGTATTTATATTGTGTTTCATGCTTCTGACGTTGACTTCTAAGGCCCTAACTATTCGATCTGGTGGAGCAACGCCCTAGAGTGAAGCCTAGGTTGCTCGGAATGTAGAAATGTCCATAACTTTCACACTGGTTGCAATTATTCGTTTTATACGATGGAAAAGCTGTTGTATTTATACTGTATTTCATGCTTCTGGCGTTGACTTCTAAGGCCCTAACTATTCCATCTGGTGGAGCAACGCCCTACAGTGAAGCCTATGTTGCTCTGAATGTAGAAGTGACCATAACATTCACACTGGTTGCAATTATTCGTTTTATACGATGGAAATACTGTTGCATCTTTATCGCATTTTAAGCTTCTGGCGTTGACTTCTGTGGCCCTAACTATTCGATCTGGCGGAGCACCGCCCTAAAGTGAAGCCTAGGTGTACCGGAACGTAGAAATGACCAGTACTTTCACAGTGTTTGCAGTTCTTCCTGTTATACGATGGAAAAACTGTTGCATCTTTGTTGTATTTTCCCGTTCTGGCCTTGACTTCTAAGGCCCTAACTATTCGTGCTGGTGGAGCAACCCCTAGAGTGAAGCCTAGGTTGCCCGGAACGTAGAAATGACCATTACCTTCACGTTGTTTGCAAATATACTTTAAATACGATGGAAAACGTGTTGTATTTATATTGTATTTTATGCCTCTGGCGTTGACTTCTTGGGCCCTAACTATCTGATCTGGTGGAGCACCGCCCTAGAGTGAAGCATAGGTTGCCCGGAACGTAGAAATGACCATTACCTTCACACTGTTTGCAAATATACTTTAAATACGATGGAAAACCTATTGTATTTATATTGTATTTTATGCTTCTGGCGTTGACTTCTAAGGCCGGAACTATTCGATCTCGTGGAGCAACGCCCTAGAGCGAAGCCTAGGTTGCTCGGAATGTAGAAATGTGCATAACTTTCACACTGGTTGCAACTATTCGTTTTATACGATGGAAAAGCTGTTGTATTTATATTGTATTTCATGCTTCTAGCGTTGACTTCTAAGGCCCTAACTATTCGATCTGGTGGAGCAACACCCTAGCGTGAGGCCTACGTTGCCCGGAACGTAGATATGACCATTACTTTCACCCGGTTTGCAAATATACTTTATATACGATGGAAAAGCTGTTGTATTTATACTGTACTTCATGCTTCTGGCGTTGACTTCTAAGGCCCTAACTATTCGATTTGGTGGAGCAACGCCCTAGAGTGAAGCCTATGTTGTTCGGAATGTAGAAATGACCATAACATTCACACTGGTTGCAACAATTAGTTTTATACGATGGAAATACTGTTACATCTTTATCGTATTTTATGCTTCTGGCGTTGACTTCTAAGGCCCTAACTATTCGATCTGGTGGAGCACCGCCCTAAAGTGAAGCCTAGGTTGCCCGGAACGTAGAAATGACCCTTACTTTCACACTGTTTGCAATTATACATTATATACGATGGAAAAACTGTTGTATTTATATTGTATTTTATGCTTCTGGCGTTGACTTCTTAGGCCTTAACTACTTGATCTGGTGGAGCACCGCCCTAAAGTGAAGCCTAGGTTGCCCGGAACGTAGAACATACCATTACCTTCACACTGGTTGCAATTATTAATGTTATACGATGGAAAAACTGTTGCATCTTTATTGTATTTTATGCTCCTGGCGTTGACTTCTAAGGCGCTAACTATTCGATCTGGTGGATCAACGCCCTAGAGTGAAGCCTAGGTAGCTCGGAAAGTAGAAATGTCCATAACTTTCACACTGGTTGCAATTATTCGTTTTATACTTTGGAAAAGCTGTTGTATTTATATTGTATTTCATGCTTCTGGCATTGACTTCTAATTCCCTAACTATTCAATCTGGTGGAGCAACGCCCTAGAGAGAAGCCTAGCTTGCTCGGAATGTAGAAATGTCCATAACTTTCACACTGGTTGCAATTATTCGTTTTATACGATGGAATAGCTGTTGTATTTATATAGTATTTTATGCATCTGGCGTTGACTTCTTAGGCCCTAACTATTCGATCTGGTGGAGCAACGCTCTAGAGTGAAGCCCAGGTTTCTCGGAATGTAGAAATGTCCATATCTTTCACACTGGTTTCAATTATTCGTTTTATACGATGGAAAAGCTGTTGTATTTATATTGTATTTCATGCTTCTGGCGTTGACTTCTAAGGCTCTAACTATTCGATCTGGTGGAGCAACGCTCTAGAGTGAAGCCCAGGTTGCTCGGAATGTAGAAATGTGCATAACTCTCACACTGATTGCAATTATTCGTTTTATACGATGGAAAAGCTGTTGTATTTATATTGTATTTAATGCTTCTGGCGTTGACTTCTTAGGCCCTAACTATTCGGTCTGGTGGAGCAATGCCCTAGCGTGTAGCCTAGGTCGCCCGGAACGTACAAATGACCATTACCTTCACACTGGTTGCAATTATTCCTCTTACACGATGGAAAAACAGTTGTATTTATATTGTATTTTATGCTTCTGGCGTTGACTTCTAAAGCCCAAACTATTCGATCTGTTGGAGCAGCTGCCTAGAGTGAAACCCAGGGTGCCCGGAACGTAGAAATGACCCTTACTTTCACACTGTTTGCAAATATACTTTATATACGATGGAAAAGCTGTTGTATTTATACTGTACTTCATGCTTCTGGCGTTGACTTCTAAGGCCCTAACTATTCGATTTGGTGGAGCAACGCCCTAGAGTGAAGCCTATGTTGCTCGGAATGTAGAAATGTCCATAACTTTCACACTGGTTGCAATTATTCGTTTTATACGATGGAATTGCTGTTGTATTTATATTGCATTTTATGCTTCTGGCGTTGACTTCTAAGGCCCTACTATTCGATCTGGTGGAGCAACGCCCTAGAGTGAAGCCCAGGTAGCTCGGAAGGTAGAAATGTCCATAACTTTCAAACTGGTTGCAATTATTCGTTTTATACGTTGGAAAAGCTGTTGTATTTATATTGTGTTTCATGCTTCTGACGTTGACTTCTAAGGCCCTAACTATTCGATCTGGCGGAGCAACGCCCTAGAGTGAAGCCTAGGTTGCTCGGAATGTAGAAATGTCCATAACTTTCACACTGGTTGCAATTATTCGTTTTATACGATGGAAAAGCTGTTGTATTTATACTGTATTTCATGCTTCTGGCGTTGACTTCTAAGGCCCTAACTATTCCATCTGGTGGAGCAACGCCCTACAGTGAAGCCTATGTTGCTCTGAATGTAGAAGTGACCATAACATTCACACTGGTTGCAATTATTCGTTTTATACGATGGAAATACTGTTGCATCTTTATCGCATTTTAAGCTTCTGGCGTTGACTTCTGTGGCCCTAACTATTCGATCTGGCGGAGCACCGCCCTAAAGTGAAGCCTAGGTGTACCGGAACGTAGAAATGACCAGTACTTTCACAGTGTTTGCAGTTCTTCCTGTTATACCATGGAAAAACTGTTGCATCTTTGTTGTATTTTCCCGTTCTGGCCTTGACTTCTAAGGCCCTAACTATTCGTGCTGGTGGAGCAACCCCTAGAGTGAAGCCTAGGTTGCCCGGAACGTAGAAATGACCATTACCTTCACGTTGTTTGCAAATATACTTTAAATACGATGGAAAACGTGTTGTATTTATATTGTATTTTATGCTTCTGGCGTTGACTTCTTGGGCCCTAACTATTTGATCTGGTGGAGCACCGCCCTAGAGTGAAGCATAGGTTGCCCGGAACGTAGAAATGACCATTACCTTCACACTGTTTGCAAATATACTTTAAATACGATGGAAAACCTATTGTATTTATATTGTATTTTATGCTTCTGGCGTTGACTTCTAAGGCCGGAACTATTCGATCTCGTGGAGCAACGCCCTAGAGCGAAGCCTAGGTTGCTCGGAATGTAGAAATGTGCATAACTTTCACACTGGTTGCAATTATTCGTTTTATACGATGGAAAAGCTGTTGTATTTATATTGTATTTCATGCTTCTAGCGTTGACTTCTAAGGCCCTAACTATTCGATCTGGTGGAGCAACACCCTAGCGTGAGGCCTACGTTGCCCGGAACGTAGATATGACCATTACTTTCACCCGGTTTGCAAATATACTTTATATACGATGGAAAAGCTGTTGTATTTATGCTGTACTTCATGCTTCTGGCGTTGACTTCTAAGGCCCTAACTATTCGATTTGGTGGAGCAACGCCCTAGAGTGAAGCCTATGTTGTTCGGAATGTAGAAATGACCATAACATTCACACTGGTTGCAACAATTAGTTTTATACGATGGAAATACTGTTACATCTTTATCGTATTTTATGCTTCTGGCGTTGACTTCTAAGGCCCTAACTATTCGATCTGGTGGAGCACCGCCCTAAAGTGAAGCCTAGGTTGCCCGGAACGTAGAAATGACCCTTACTTTCACACTGTTTGCAATTATACATTATATACGATGGAAAAACTGTTGTATTTATATTGTATTTTATGCTTCTGGCGTTGACTTCTTAGGCCTTAACTACTTGATCTGGTGGAGCACCGCCCTAAAGTGAAGCCTAGGTTGCCCGGAACGTAGAACATACCATTACCTTCACACTGGTTGCAATTATTAATGTTATACGATGGAAAAACTGTTGCATCTTTATTGTATTTTATGCTCCTGGCGTTGACTTCTAAGGCGCTAACTATTCGATCTGGTGGATCAACGCCCTAGAGTGAAGCCTAGGTAGCTCGGAAAGTAGAAATGTCCATAACTTTCACACTGGTTGCAATTATTCGTTTTATACTTTGGAAAAGCTGTTGTATTTATATTGTATTTCATGCTTCTGGCATTGACTTCTAATTCCCTAACTATTCAATCTGGTGGAGCAACGCCCTAGAGAGAAGCCTAGCTTGCTCGGAATGTAGAAATGTCCATAACTTTCACACTGGTTGCAATTATTCGTTTTATACGATGGAATAGCTGTTGTATTTATATAGTATTTTATGCATCTGGCGTTGACTTCTTAGGCCCTAACTATTCGATCTGGTGGAGCAACGCTCTAGAGTGAAGCCCAGGTTTCTCGGAATGTAGAAATGTCCATATCTTTCACACTGGTTTCAATTATTCGTTTTATACGATGGAAAAGCTGTTGTATTTATATTGTATTTCATGCTTCTGGCGTTGACTTCTAAGGCTCTAACTATTCGATCTGGTGGAGCAACGCTCTAGAGTGAAGCCCAGGTTGCTCGGAATGTAGAAATGTGCATAACTTTCACACTGATTGCAATTATTCGTTTTATACGATGGAAAAGCTGTTGTATTTATATTGTATTTTATGCTTCTGGCGTTGACTTCTTAGGCCCTAACTATTCGGTCTGGTGGAGCAATGCCCTAGCGTGTAGCCTAGGTCGCCCGGAACGTACAAATGACCATTACCTTCACACTGGTTGCAATTATTCCTCTTACACGATGGAAAAACAGTTGTATTTATATTGTATTTTATGCTTCTGGCGTTGACTTCTAAAGCCCAAACTATTCGATCTGTTGGAGCAGCTGCCTAGAGTGAAACCCAGGGTGCCCGGAACGTAGAAATGACCCTTACTTTCACACTGTTTGCAAATATACTTTATATACGATGGAAAAGCTGTTGTATTTATACTGTACTTCATGCTTCTGGCGTTGACTTGTAAGGCCCTAACTATTCGATTTGGTGGAGCAACGCCCTAGAGTGAAGCCTATGTTGCTCGGAATGTAGAAATGTCCATAACTTTCACACTGGTTGCAATTATTCGTTTTATACGATGGAATAGCTGTTGTATTTATATTGCATTTTATGCTTCTGGCGTTGAGTTCTAAGGCCCTACTATTCGATCTGGTGGAGCAACGCCCTAGAGTGAAGCCCAGGTAGCTCGGAAGGTAGAAATGTCCATAACTTTCAAACTGGTTGCAATTATTCGTTTTATACGTTGGAAAAGCTGTTGTATTTATATTGTATTTCATGCTTCTGGCGTTGACTTCCAAGGCCCTAACTATTCGATCTGGTGGAGCAACGGCCTATAGAGAAGCCTAGCTTGCTCGGAATGTAGAAATGTCCATAACTTTCACAATGGTTGCAATTATTCGTTTTATACGATGGAAAAGCTGTTGTAATTATATTGTGTTTCATGCTTCTGACGTTGACTTCTAAGGCCCTAACTATTCGATCTGGTGGAGCAACGCCCTAGAGTGAAGCCTAGGTTGCTCGGAATGCAGAAATGTCCATAACTTTCACACTGGTTGCAATTATTCGTTTTATACGATGGAAAAGCTGTTGTATTTATACTGTATTTCATGCTTCTGGCGTTGACTTCTAAGGCCCTAACTATTCCATCTGGTGGAGCAACGCCCTACAGTGAAGCCTATGTTGCTCTGAATGTAGAAGTGACCATAACATTCACACTGGTTGCAATTATTCGTTTTATACGATGGAAATACTGTTGCATCTTTATCGCATTTTAAGCTTCTGGCGTTGACTTCTGTGGCCCTAACTATTCGATCTGGCGGAGCACCGCCCTAAAGTGAAGCCTAGGTGAACCGGAACGTAGAAATGACCAGTACTTTCACAGTGTTTTCAGTTCTTCCTGTTATACGATGGAAAAACTGTTGCATCTTTGTTGTGTTTTCCCGTTCTGGCCTTGACTTCTAAGGCCCTAACTATTCGTGCTGGTGGAGCAACCCCTAGAGTGAAGCCTAGGTTGCCCGGAACGTAGAAATGACCATTACCTTCACGTTGTTTGCAAATATACTTTAAATACGATGGAAAACGTGTTGTATTTATATTGTATTTTATGCTTCTGGCGTTGACTTCTTGGGCCCTAACTATTTGATCTGGTGGAGCACCGCCCTAGAGTGAAGCATAGGTTGCTCGGAACGTAAAACATACCATTACCCTCAGACTGGTTGCAATTATTCCTGTTATACGATGGAGAAACTGTTGCATCTTTATTGTATTTTATGTTTCTGGCGCTGACTTGTAAGGCCCTAACTATTCGATCTGGTGGAGCAACGTCCTACAGTGAAGCCTAGGTTGCCAGGAACGTAGAAATGACCACAACATTCACACTGGTTGCAATTATTCGTTTTATAGGATGGAAAAGCTGTTGTATTTATATAGTATTTTATGCTTCTTGCGTTGACTTCGAAGGACGTAGCTATGCGATGTGGTGGAGCAACACCCTACAGTGAAGCGTATGTTACCCGGAACGTAGAAATGACCATCACTTTCACACTGGTTGCAATTATTCCTGTTTACGATGGAAAAACTGTTGTATTTTTATTGTGTTTTATGCTTCTGGCGTTGACTTCTAAGGCCCTAACTATTCGATCTGGTGGTGCAACGCCCTGGAGTTAAGCCTGTGTTGCTCGGAATGTAGAAATGATCATAACTTTCACCCTGGTTGCAATTATTCCTGTTATACGATGGAAAAACTGTTGTACTTTTATTGTATTTTATGCTTCTGGCGTTGACTTCTTAGGCCCTAACAATTCGACCTGGTGGAAAAACGGCCTAGTGTGTAACGCAGGTTGCCCGGGACGTAGAAGTGACCATTGCTTTCACACTGTTTGCAAATACACAGTATATTCGATGAAAAAGCTGTTGTATTTATATTGTATTTTATGCTTCTGGCGTTGACTTCTTAGGCCCTAACTATTTGATCTGGTGGAGCACCGCCATAGAGTGAAGCCTAGGTTGCTCGGAACGTAAAACATACCATTACCCTCAGACTGGTTGCAATTATTCCTGTTATACGATGGAGAAACTGTTGCATCTTTATTGTATTTAATGTTTCTGGCGCTGACTTGTAAGGCCCTAACTATTCGATCTGGTGGAGCAACGTCCTACAGTGAAGCCTAGGTTGCCAGGAACGTAGAAATGACCACAACATTCACACTGGTTGCAATTATTCGTTTTATAGGATGGAAAAGCTGTTGTATTTGTATTGTATTTAATGACTCTGGCGTTGACTTCTTAGGCCCTAACTATACGATCTGGTGCAGCAATGCCACAGAGTTAAGTCTAGGATGCCCGAAACGCCGAAATGATCATTACTTTCACACTGGTTGCAATTATTCGTTTTATACAATGGAAAAACTGTTGTATTTATATTGTATTTTATGCTTCTGGCGTTGACTCCTAAGGCCGTAGCTATTAGATTTGGTGGAGCATCGCCCTAGAGTGACGCCTAGGTTGCCCGGAACGTAGAAATGACCATTACTTTCACAAAGTTTGCAATTATTCCTGCAATCCGATTGAAAAACTATTGTATTTTTATTCTATTTTATGCTTCTGGCGTTGAATTCTAAGTCCCTAGCTATTCGATCTGGTGGAGCAACGTCCAAGAGTGAAGCCTATGTAGCCCGGAACGTAGAAATGACCATAACTTTCACACTGGTTGCAATTATACGTTTTATAAGACTGAAAAGCTGTTGTATTTATATCGTATTTTATGCTTCTGGCGTCGATTTCTTAGGCCCTAGCTTTTCCATCTGGTGGTGCAACGCCTTAGGGTGAAGCCTAGATTGCCCGGAACGTAGAAATGACCATAACTTTCACACTGGTTGCAATTATTCGTTTTATACGATGGAAAAGCTGTTGTATTTATACTGTATTTCATGCTTCTGGCGTTGACTTCCAAGGCCCTAACTATTCCATCTGGTGGAGCAACGCCCTACAGTGAAGCCTATGTAGCTCTGAATGTAGAAATGTCCATAACTTTCAAACTGGTTGCAATTATTCGTTTTATACGATGGAAAAGCTGTTGTATTTATACTGTATTTCATGCTTCTGGCGTTGACTTCTAAGGCCCTAACTATTCGATCTGGTGGAGCAACGCCCTAGAGTGAAGCCTAGGTTGCTCGGAATGTAGAAATGTCCATAACTTTCACACTGGTTGTAATTATTCCTGTTATACGATGGAATAACTGTTGCATCTTTATTGTATTTTATGCTCCTGGCATTGACTTCTAAGGCCCTAACTATCCGATCTGGTGGAGCAACGCCCTAGAGTGAAGCCTAGGTTGCTGGGAATGTAGAAATGTCCATAACATTCACACTGGTTGCAATTATTCGTTTTATACGATGGAAAAACTGTTGCACCTTTATTGTATTTTATGCTCCTGGCGTCGACTTCTAAGGCCCTAACTATTCGATCTGGTGGAGCAACACCCTAGAGTGAAGCCCAGGTAGCTCGGAAGGTAGAAATGTCCATAACTTTCAAACTGGTTGCAATTATTCGTTTTATACGTTGGAAAAGCTGTTGTATTTATATTGTATTTCATGCTTCTGGCGTTGACTTCCAAGGCCCTAACTATTCGATCTGGTGGAGCAACGGCCTATAGAGAAGCCTAGCTTGCTCGGAATGTAGAAATGTCCATAACTTTCACAATGGTTGCAATTATTCGTTTTATACGATGGAAAAGCTGTTGTATTTATATTGTGTTTCATGCTTCTGACGTTGACTTCTAAGGCCCTAACTATTCGATCTGGTGGAGCAACGCCCTAGAGTGAAGCCTAGGTTGCTCGGAATGTAGAAATGTCCATAACTTTCACACTGGTTGCAATTATTCGTTTTATACGATGGAAAAGCTGTTGTATTTATACTGTATTTCATGCTTCTGGCGTTGACTTCTAAGGCCCTAACTATTCCATCTGGTGGAGCAACGCCCTACAGTGAAGCCTATGTTGCTCTGAATGTAGAAGTGACCATAACATTCACACTGGTTGCAATTATTCGTTTTATACGATGGAAATACTGTTGCATCTTTATCGCATTTTAAGCTTCTGGCGTTGACTTCTGTGGCCCTAACTATTCGATCTGGCGGAGCACCGCCCTAAAGTGAAGCCTAGGTGTACCGGAACGTAGAAATGACCAGTACTTTCACAGTGTTTGCAGTTCTTCCTGTTATACGATGGAAAAACTGTTGCATCTTTGTTGTATTTTCCCGTTCTGGCCTTGACTTCTAAGGCCCTAACTATTCGTGCTGGTGGAGCAACCCCTAGAGTGAAGCCTAGGTTGCCCGGAACGTAGAAATGACCATTACCTTCACGTTGTTTGCAAATATACTTTAAATACGATGGAAAACGTGTTGTATTTATATTGTATTTTATGCCTCTGGCGTTGACTTCTTGGGCCCTAACTATCTGATCTGGTGGAGCACCGCCCTAGAGTGAAGCATAGGTTGCCCGGAACGTAGAAATGACCATTACCTTCACACTGTTTGCAAATATACTTTAAATACGATGGAAAACCTATTGTATTTATATTGTATTTTATGCTTCTGGCGTTGACTTCTAAGGCCGGAACTATTCGATCTCGTGGAGCAACGCCCTAGAGCGAAGCCTAGGTTGCTCGGAATGTAGAAATGTGCATAACTTTCACACTGGTTGCAACTATTCGTTTTATACGATGGAAAAGCTGTTGTATTTATATTGTATTTCATGCTTCTAGCGTTGACTTCTAAGGCCCTAACTATTCGATCTGGTGGAGCAACACCCTAGCGTGAGGCCTACGTTGCCCGGAACGTAGATATGACCATTACTTTCACCCGGTTTGCAAATATACTTTATATACGATGGAAAAGCTGTTGTATTTATACTGTACTTCATGCTTCTGGCGTTGACTTCTAAGGCCCTAACTATTCGATTTGGTGGAGCAACGCCCTAGAGTGAAGCCTATGTTGTTCGGAATGTAGAAATGACCATAACATTCACACTGGTTGCAACAATTAGTTTTATACGATGGAAATACTGTTACATCTTTATCGTATTTTATGCTTCTGGCGTTGACTTCTAAGGCCCTAACTATTCGATCTGGTGGAGCACCGCCCTAAAGTGAAGCCTAGGTTGCCCGGAACGTAGAAATGACCCTTACTTTCACACTGTTTGCAATTATACATTATATACGATGGAAAAACTGTTGTATTTATATTGTATTTTATGCTTCTGGCGTTGACTTCTTAGGCCTTAACTACTTGATCTGGTGGAGCACCGCCCTAAAGTGAAGCCTAGGTTGCCCGGAACGTAGAACATACCATTACCTTCACACTGGTTGCAATTATTAATGTTATACGATGGAAAAACTGTTGCATCTTTATTGTATTTTATGCTCCTGGCGTTGACTTCTAAGGCGCTAACTATTCGATCTGGTGGATCAACGCCCTAGAGTGAAGCCTAGGTAGCTCGGAAAGTAGAAATGTCCATAACTTTCACACTGGTTGCAATTATTCGTTTTATACTTTGGAAAAGCTGTTGTATTTATATTGTATTTCATGCTTCTGGCATTGACTTCTAATTCCCTAACTATTCAATCTGGTGGAGCAACGCCCTAGAGAGAAGCCTAGCTTGCTCGGAATGTAGAAATGTCCATAACTTTCACACTGGTTGCAATTATTCGTTTTATACGATGGAATAGCTGTTGTATTTATATAGTATTTTATGCATCTGGCGTTGACTTCTTAGGCCCTAACTATTCGATCTGGTGGAGCAACGCTCTAGAGTGAAGCCCAGGTTTCTCGGAATGTAGAAATGTCCATATCTTTCACACTGGTTTCAATTATTCGTTTTATACGATGGAAAAGCTGTTGTATTTATATTGTATTTCATGCTTCTGGCGTTGACTTCTAAGGCTCTAACTATTCGATCTGGTGGAGCAACGCTCTAGAGTGAAGCCCAGGTTGCTCGGAATGTAGAAATGTGCATAACTCTCACACTGATTGCAATTATTCGTTTTATACGATGGAAAAGCTGTTGTATTTATATTGTATTTAATGCTTCTGGCGTTGACTTCTTAGGCCCTAACTATTCGGTCTGGTGGAGCAATGCCCTAGCGTGTAGCCTAGGTCGCCCGGAACGTACAAATGACCATTACCTTCACACTGGTTGCAATTATTCCTCTTACACGATGGAAAAACAGTTGTATTTATATTGTATTTTATGCTTCTGGCGTTGACTTCTAAAGCCCAAACTATTCGATCTGTTGGAGCAGCTGCCTAGAGTGAAACCCAGGGTGCCCGGAACGTAGAAATGACCCTTACTTTCACACTGTTTGCAAATATACTTTATATACGATGGAGAAGCTGTTGTATTTATACTGTACTTCATGCTTCTGGCGTTGACTTCTAAGGCCCTAACTATTCGATTTGGTGGAGCAACGCCCTAGAGTGAAGCCTATGTTGCTCGGAATGTAGAAATGTCCATAACTTTCACACTGGTTGCAATTATTCGTTTTATACGATGGAATTGCTGTTGTATTTATATTGCATTTTATGCTTCTGGCGTTGACTTCTAAGGCCCTACTATTCGATCTGGTGGAGCAACGCCCTAGAGTGAAGCCCAGGTAGCTCGGAAGGTAGAAATGTCCATAACTTTCAAACTGGTTGCAATTATTCGTTTTATACGTTGGAAAAGCTGTTGTATTTATATTGTATTTCATGCTTCTGGCGTTGACTTCCAAGGCCCTAACTATTCGATCTGGTGGAGCAACGGCCTATAGAGAAGCCTAGCTTGCTCGGAATGTAGAAATGTCCATAACTTTCACAATGGTTGCAATTATTCGTTTTATACGATGGAAAAGCTGTTGTATTTATATTGTGTTTCATGCTTCTGACGTTGACTTCTAAGGCCCTAACTATTCGATCTGGCGGAGCAACGCCCTAGAGTGAAGCCTAGGTTGCTCGGAATGTAGAAATGTCCATAACTTTCACACTGGTTGCAATTATTCGTTTTATACGATGGAAAAGCTGTTGTATTTATACTGTATTTCATGCTTCTGGCGTTGACTTCTAAGGCCCTAACTATTCCATCTGGTGGAGCAACGCCCTACAGTGAAGCCTATGTTGCTCTGAATGTAGAAGTGACCATAACATTCACACTGGTTGCAATTATTCGTTTTATACGATGGAAATACTGTTGCATCTTTATCGCATTTTAAGCTTCTGGCGTTGACTTCTGTGGCCCTAACTATTCGATCTGGCGGAGCACCGCCCTAAAGTGAAGCCTAGGTGTACCGGAACGTAGAAATGACCAGTACTTTCACAGTGTTTGCAGTTCTTCCTGTTATACCATGGAAAAACTGTTGCATCTTTGTTGTATTTTCCCGTTCTGGCCTTGACTTCTAAGGCCCTAACTATTCGTGCTGGTGGAGCAACCCCTAGAGTGAAGCCTAGGTTGCCCGGAACGTAGAAATGACCATTACCTTCACGTTGTTTGCAAATATACTTTAAATACGATGGAAAACGTGTTGTATTTATATTGTATTTTATGCTTCTGGCGTTGACTTCTTGGGCCCTAACTATTTGATCTGGTGGAGCACCGCCCTAGAGTGAAGCATAGGTTGCCCGGAACGTAGAAATGACCATTACCTTCACACTGTTTGCAAATATACTTTAAATACGATGGAAAACCTATTGTATTTATATTGTATTTTATGCTTCTGGCGTTGACTTCTAAGGCCGGAACTATTCGATCTCGTGGAGCAACGCCCTAGAGCGAAGCCTAGGTTGCTCGGAATGTAGAAATGTGCATAACTTTCACACTGGTTGCAATTATTCGTTTTATACGATGGAAAAGCTGTTGTATTTATATTGTATTTCATGCTTCTAGCGTTGACTTCTAAGGCCCTAACTATTCGATCTGGTGGAGCAACACCCTAGCGTGAGGCCTACGTTGCCCGGAACGTAGATATGACCATTACTTTCACCCGGTTTGCAAATATACTTTATATACGATGGAAAAGCTGTTGTATTTATACTGTACTTCATGCTTCTGGCGTTGACTTCTAAGGCCCTAACTATTCGATTTGGTGGAGCAACGCCCTAGAGTGAAGCCTATGTTGTTCGGAATCTAGAAATGACCATAACATTCACACTGGTTGCAACAATTAGTTTTATACGATGGAAATACTGTTACATCTTTATCGTATTTTATGCTTCTGGCGTTGACTTCTAAGGCCCTAACTATTCGATCTGGTGGAGCACCGCCCTAAAGTGAAGCCTAGGTTGCCCGGAACGTAGAAATGACCCTTACTTTCACACTGTTTGCAATTATACATTATATACGATGGAAAAACTGTTGTATTTATATTGTATTTTATGCTTCTGGCGTTGACTTCTTAGGCCTTAACTACTTGATCTGGTGGAGCACCGCCCTAAAGTGAAGCCTAGGTTGCCCGGAACGTAGAACATACCATTACCTTCACACTGGTTGCAATTATTAATGTTATACGATGGAAAAACTGTTGCATCTTTATTGTATTTTATGCTCCTGGCGTTGACTTCTAAGGCGCTAACTATTCGATCTGGTGGATCAACGCCCTAGAGTGAAGCCTAGGTAGCTCGGAAAGTAGAAATGTCCATAACTTTCACACTGGTTGCAATTATTCGTTTTATACTTTGGAAAAGCTGTTGTATTTATATTGTATTTCATGCTTCTGGCATTGACTTCTAATTCCCTAACTATTCAATCTGGTGGAGCAACGCCCTAGAGAGAAGCCTAGCTTGCTCGGAATGTAGAAATGTCCATAACTTTCACACTGGTTGCAATTACTCGTTTTATACGATGGAATAGCTGTTGTATTTATATAGTATTTTATGCATCTGGCGTTGACTTCTTAGGCCCTAACTATTCGATCTGGTGGAGCAACGCTCTAGAGTGAAGCCCAGGTTTCTCGGAATGTAGAAATGTCCATATCTTTCACACTGGTTTCAATTATTCGTTTTATACGATGGAAAAGCTGTTGTATTTATATTGTATTTCATGCTTCTGGCGTTGACTTCTAAGGCTCTAACTATTCGATCTGGTGGAGCAACGCTCTAGAGTGAAGCCCAGGTTGCTCGGAATGTAGAAATGTGCATAACTTTCACACTGATTGCAATTATTCGTTTTATACGATGGAAAAGCTGTTGTATTTATATTGTATTTTATGCTTCTGGCGTTGACTTCTTAGGCCCTAACTATTCGGTCTGGTGGAGCAATGCCCTAGCGTGTAGCCTAGGTCGCCCGGAACGTACAAATGACCATTACCTTCACACTGGTTGCAATTATTCCTCTTACACGATGGAAAAACAGTTGTATTTATATTGTATTTTATGCTTCTGGCGTTGACTTCTAAAGCCCAAACTATTCGATCTGTTGGAGCAGCTGCCTAGAGTGAAACCCAGGGTGCCCGGAACGTAGAAATGACCCTTACTTTCACACTGTTTGCAAATATACTTTATATACGATGGAAAAGCTGTTGTATTTATACTGTACTTCATGCTTCTGGCGTTGACTTGTAAGGCCCTAACTATTCGATTTGGTGGAGCAACGCCCTAGAGTGAAGCCTATGTTGCTCGGAATGTAGAAATGTCCATAACTTTCACACTGGTTGCAATTATTCGTTTTATACGATGGAATAGCTGTTGTATTTATATTGCATTTTATGCTTCTGGCGTTGACTTCTAAGGCCCTACTATTCGATCTGGTGGAGCAACGCCCTAGAGTGAAGCCCAGGTAGCTCGGAAGGTAGAAATGTCCATAACTTTCAAACTGGTTGCAATTATTCGTTTTATACGTTGGAAAAGCTGTTGTATTTATATTGTATTTCATGCTTCTGGCGTTGACTTCCAAGGCCCTAACTATTCGATCTGGTGGAGCAACGGCCTATAGAGAAGCCTAGC
The DNA here is from genome assembly GCF_051401765.1 of Calliopsis andreniformis. NCBI lineage: Eukaryota > Metazoa > Arthropoda > Insecta > Hymenoptera > Andrenidae > Calliopsis > Calliopsis andreniformis. The sequence continues at coordinate 13,456,269 of NW_027480430.1, forward strand.
TTGCTCGGAATGTAGAAATGTCCATAACTTTCACAATGGTTGCAATTATTCGTTTTATACGATGGAAAAGCTGTTGTATTTATATTGTGTTTCATGCTTCTGACGTTGACTTCTAAGGCCCTAACTATTCGATCTGGTGGAGCAACGCCCTAGAGTGAAGCCTAGGTTGCTCGGAATGTAGAAATGTCCATAACTTTCACACTGGTTGCAATTATTCGTTTTATACGATGGAAAAGCTGTTGTATTTATACTGTATTTCATGCTTCTGGCGTTGACTTCTAAGGCCCTAACTATTCCATCTGGTGGAGCAACGCCCTACAGTGAAGCCTATGTTGCTCTGAATGTAGAAGTGACCATAACATTCACACTGGTTGCAATTATTCGTTTTATACGATGGAAATACTGTTGCATCTTTATCGCATTTTAAGCTTCTGGCGTTGACTTCTGTGGCCCTAACTATTCGATCTGGCGGAGCACCGCCCTAAAGTGAAGCCTAGGTGTACCGGAACGTAGAAATGACCAGTACTTTCACAGTGTTTGCAGTTCTTCCTGTTATACGATGGAAAAACTGTTGCATCTTTGTTGTATTTTCCCGTTCTGGCCTTGACTTCTAAGGCCCTAACTATTCGTGCTGGTGGAGCAACCCCTAGAGTGAAGCCTAGGTTGCCCGGAACGTAGAAATGACCATTACCTTCACGTTGTTTGCAAATATACTTTAAATACGATGGAAAACGTGTTGTATTTATATTGTATTTTATGCCTCTGGCGTTGACTTCTTGGGCCCTAACTATCTGATCTGGTGGAGCACCGCCCTAGAGTGAAGCATAGGTTGCCCGGAACGTAGAAATGACCATTACCTTCACACTGTTTGCAAATATACTTTAAATACGATGGAAAACCTATTGTATTTATATTGTATTTTATGCTTCTGGCGTTGACTTCTAAGGCCGGAACTATTCGATCTCGTGGAGCAACGCCCTAGAGCGAAGCCTAGGTTGCTCGGAATGTAGAAATGTGCATAACTTTCACACTGGTTGCAACTATTCGTTTTATACGTTGGAAAAGCTGTTGTATTTATATTGTATTTCATGCTTCTAGCGTTGACTTCTAAGGCCCTAACTATTCGATCTGGTGGAGCAACACCCTAGCGTGAGGCCTACGTTGCCCGGAACGTAGATATGACCATTACTTTCACCCGGTTTGCAAATATACTTTATATACGATGGAAAAGCTGTTGTATTTATACTGTACTTCATGCTTCTGGCGTTGACTTCTAAGGCCCTAACTATTCGATTTGGTGGAGCAACGCCCTAGAGTGAAGCCTATGTTGTTCGGAATGTAGAAATGACCATAACATTCACACTGGTTGCAACAATTAGTTTTATACGATGGAAATACTGTTACATGTTTATCGTATTTTATGCTTCTGGCGTTGACTTCTAAGGCCCTAACTATTCGATCTGGTGGAGCACCGCCCTAAAGTGAAGCCTAGGTTGCCCGGAACGTAGAAATGACCCTTACTTTCACACTGTTTGCAATTATACATTATATACGATGGAAAAACTGTTGTATTTATATTGTATTTTATGCTTCTGGCGTTGACTTCTTAGGCCTTAACTACTTGATCTGGTGGAGCACCGCCCTAAAGTGAAGCCTAGGTTGCCCGGAACGTAGAACATACCATTACCTTCACACTGGTTGCAATTATTAATGTTATACGATGGAAAAACTGTTGCATCTTTATTGTATTTTATGCTCCTGGCGTTGACTTCTAAGGCGCTAACTATTCGATCTGGTGGATCAACGCCCTAGAGTGAAGCCTAGGTAGCTCGGAAAGTAGAAATGTCCATAACTTTCACACTGGTTGCAATTATTCGTTTTATACTTTGGAAAAGCTGTTGTATTTATATTGTATTTCATGCTTCTGGCATTGACTTCTAATTCCCTAACTATTCAATCTGGTGGAGCAACGCCCTAGAGAGAAGCCTAGCTTGCTCGGAATGTAGAAATGTCCATAACTTTCACACTGGTTGCAATTATTCGTTTTATACGATGGAATAGCTGTTGTATTTATATAGTATTTTATGCATCTGGCGTTGACTTCTTAGGCCCTAACTATTCGATCTGGTGGAGCAACGCTCTAGAGTGAAGCCCAGGTTTCTCGGAATGTAGAAATGTCCATATCTTTCACACTGGTTTCAATTATTCGTTTTATACGATGGAAAAGCTGTTGTATTTATATTGTATTTCATGCTTCTGGCGTTGACTTCTAAGGCTCTAACTATTCGATCTGGTGGAGCAACGCTCTAGAGTGAAGCCCAGGTTGCTCGGAATGTAGAAATGTGCATAACTCTCACACTGATTGCAATTATTCGTTTTATACGATGGAAAAGCTGTTGTATTTATATTGTATTTAATGCTTCTGGCGTTGACTTCTTAGGCCCTAACTATTCGGTCTGGTGGAGCAATGCCCTAGCGTGTAGCCTAGGTCGCCCGGAACGTACAAATGACCATTACCTTCACACTGGTTGCAATTATTCCTCTTACACGATGGAAAAACAGTTGTATTTATATTGTATTTTATGCTTCTGGCGTTGACTTCTAAAGCCCAAACTATTCGATCTGTTGGAGCAGCTGCCTAGAGTGAAACCCAGGGTGCCCGGAACGTAGAAATGACCCTTACTTTCACACTGTTTGCAAATATACTTTATATACGATGGAAAAGCTGTTGTATTTATACTGTACTTCATGCTTCTGGCGTTGACTTCTAAGGCCCTAACTATTCGATTTGGTGGAGCAACGCCCTAGAGTGAAGCCTATGTTGCTCGGAATGTAGAAATGTCCATAACTTTCACACTGGTTGCAATTATTCGTTTTATACGATGGAATTGCTGTTGTATTTATATTGCATTTTATGCTTCTGGCGTTGACTTCTAAGGCCCTACTATTCGATCTGGTGGAGCAACGCCCTAGAGTGAAGCCCAGGTAGCTCGGAAGGTAGAAATGTCCATAACTTTCAAACTGGTTGCAATTATTCGTTTTATACGTTGGAAAAGCTGTTGTATTTATATTGTATTTCATGCTTCTGGCGTTGACTTCCAAGGCCCTAACTATTCGATCTGGTGGAGCAACGGCCTATAGAGAAGCCTAGCTTGCTCGGAATGTAGAAATGTCCATAACTTTCACAATGGTTGCAATTATTCGTTTTATACGATGGAAAAGCTGTTGTATTTATATTGTGTTTCATGCTTCTGACGTTGACTTCTAAGGCCCTAACTATTCGATCTGGCGGAGCAACGCCCTAGAGTGAAGCCTAGGTTGCTCGGAATGTAGAAATGTCCATAACTTTCACACTGGTTGCAATTATTCGTTTTATACGATGGAAAAGCTGTTGTATTTATACTGTATTTCATGCTTCTGGCGTTGACTTCTAAGGCCCTAACTATTCCATCTGGTGGAGCAACGCCCTACAGTGAAGCCTATGTTGCTCTGAATGTAGAAGTGACCATAACATTCACACTGGTTGCAATTATTCGTTTTATACGATGGAAATACTGTTGCATCTTTATCGCATTTTAAGCTTCTGGCGTTGACTTCTGTGGCCCTAACTATTCGATCTGGCGGAGCACCGCCCTAAAGTGAAGCCTAGGTGTACCGGAACGTAGAAATGACCAGTACTTTCACAGTGTTTGCAGTTCTTCCTGTTATACCATGGAAAAACTGTTGCATCTTTGTTGTATTTTCCCGTTCTGGCCTTGACTTCTAAGGCCCTAACTATTCGTGCTGGTGGAGCAACCCCTAGAGTGAAGCCTAGGTTGCCCGGAACGTAGAAATGACCATTACCTTCACGTTGTTTGCAAATATACTTTAAATACGATGGAAAACGTGTTGTATTTATATTGTATTTTATGCTTCTGGCGTTGACTTCTTGGGCCCTAACTATTTGATCTGGTGGAGCACCGCCCTAGAGTGAAGCATAGGTTGCCCGGAACGTAGAAATGACCATTACCTTCACACTGTTTGCAAATATACTTTAAATACGATGGAAAACCTATTGTATTTATATTGTATTTTATGCTTCTGGCGTTGACTTCTAAGGCCGGAACTATTCGATCTCGTGGAGCAACGCCCTAGAGCGAAGCCTAGGTTGCTCGGAATGTAGAAATGTGCATAACTTTCACACTGGTTGCAATTATTCGTTTTATACGATGGAAAAGCTGTTGTATTTATATTGTATTTCATGCTTCTAGCGTTGACTTCTAAGGCCCTAACTATTCGATCTGGTGGAGCAACACCCTAGCGTGAGGCCTACGTTGCCCGGAACGTAGATATGACCATTACTTTCACCCGGTTTGCAAATATACTTTATATACGATGGAAAAGCTGTTGTATTTATGCTGTACTTCATGCTTCTGGCGTTGACTTCTAAGGCCCTAACTATTCGATTTGGTGGAGCAACGCCCTAGAGTGAAGCCTATGTTGTTCGGAATGTAGAAATGACCATAACATTCACACTGGTTGCAACAATTAGTTTTATACGATGGAAATACTGTTACATCTTTATCGTATTTTATGCTTCTGGCGTTGACTTCTAAGGCCCTAACTATTCGATCTGGTGGAGCACCGCCCTAAAGTGAAGCCTAGGTTGCCCGGAACGTAGAAATGACCCTTACTTTCACACTGTTTGCAATTATACATTATATACGATGGAAAAACTGTTGTATTTATATTGTATTTTATGCTTCTGGCGTTGACTTCTTAGGCCTTAACTACTTGATCTGGTGGAGCACCGCCCTAAAGTGAAGCCTAGGTTGCCCGGAACGTAGAACATACCATTACCTTCACACTGGTTGCAATTATTAATGTTATACGATGGAAAAACTGTTGCATCTTTATTGTATTTTATGCTCCTGGCGTTGACTTCTAAGGCGCTAACTATTCGATCTGGTGGATCAACGCCCTAGAGTGAAGCCTAGGTAGCTCGGAAAGTAGAAATGTCCATAACTTTCACACTGGTTGCAATTATTCGTTTTATACTTTGGAAAAGCTGTTGTATTTATATTGTATTTCATGCTTCTGGCATTGACTTCTAATTCCCTAACTATTCAATCTGGTGGAGCAACGCCCTAGAGAGAAGCCTAGCTTGCTCGGAATGTAGAAATGTCCATAACTTTCACACTGGTTGCAATTATTCGTTTTATACGATGGAATAGCTGTTGTATTTATATAGTATTTTATGCATCTGGCGTTGACTTCTTAGGCCCTAACTATTCGATCTGGTGGAGCAACGCTCTAGAGTGAAGCCCAGGTTTCTCGGAATGTAGAAATGTCCATATCTTTCACACTGGTTTCAATTATTCGTTTTATACGATGGAAAAGCTGTTGTATTTATATTGTATTTCATGCTTCTGGCGTTGACTTCTAAGGCTCTAACTATTCGATCTGGTGGAGCAACGCTCTAGAGTGAAGCCCAGGTTGCTCGGAATGTAGAAATGTGCATAACTTTCACACTGATTGCAATTATTCGTTTTATACGATGGAAAAGCTGTTGTATTTATATTGTATTTTATGCTTCTGGCGTTGACTTCTTAGGCCCTAACTATTCGGTCTGGTGGAGCAATGCCCTAGCGTGTAGCCTAGGTCGCCCGGAACGTACAAATGACCATTACCTTCACACTGGTTGCAATTATTCCTCTTACACGATGGAAAAACAGTTGTATTTATATTGTATTTTATGCTTCTGGCGTTGACTTCTAAAGCCCAAACTATTCGATCTGTTGGAGCAGCTGCCTAGAGTGAAACCCAGGGTGCCCGGAACGTAGAAATGACCCTTACTTTCACACTGTTTGCAAATATACTTTATATACGATGGAAAAGCTGTTGTATTTATACTGTACTTCATGCTTCTGGCGTTGACTTGTAAGGCCCTAACTATTCGATTTGGTGGAGCAACGCCCTAGAGTGAAGCCTATGTTGCTCGGAATGTAGAAATGTCCATAACTTTCACACTGGTTGCAATTATTCGTTTTATACGATGGAATAGCTGTTGTATTTATATTGCATTTTATGCTTCTGGCGTTGAGTTCTAAGGCCCTACTATTCGATCTGGTGGAGCAACGCCCTAGAGTGAAGCCCAGGTAGCTCGGAAGGTAGAAATGTCCATAACTTTCAAACTGGTTGCAATTATTCGTTTTATACGTTGGAAAAGCTGTTGTATTTATATTGTATTTCATGCTTCTGGCGTTGACTTCCAAGGCCCTAACTATTCGATCTGGTGGAGCAACGGCCTATAGAGAAGCCTAGCTTGCTCGGAATGTAGAAATGTCCATAACTTTCACAATGGTTGCAATTATTCGTTTTATACGATGGAAAAGCTGTTGTAATTATATTGTGTTTCATGCTTCTGACGTTGACTTCTAAGGCCCTAACTATTCGATCTGGTGGAGCAACGCCCTAGAGTGAAGCCTAGGTTGCTCGGAATGCAGAAATGTCCATAACTTTCACACTGGTTGCAATTATTCGTTTTATACGATGGAAAAGCTGTTGTATTTATACTGTATTTCATGCTTCTGGCGTTGACTTCTAAGGCCCTAACTATTCCATCTGGTGGAGCAACGCCCTACAGTGAAGCCTATGTTGCTCTGAATGTAGAAGTGACCATAACATTCACACTGGTTGCAATTATTCGTTTTATACGATGGAAATACTGTTGCATCTTTATCGCATTTTAAGCTTCTGGCGTTGACTTCTGTGGCCCTAACTATTCGATCTGGCGGAGCACCGCCCTAAAGTGAAGCCTAGGTGAACCGGAACGTAGAAATGACCAGTACTTTCACAGTGTTTTCAGTTCTTCCTGTTATACGATGGAAAAACTGTTGCATCTTTGTTGTGTTTTCCCGTTCTGGCCTTGACTTCTAAGGCCCTAACTATTCGTGCTGGTGGAGCAACCCCTAGAGTGAAGCCTAGGTTGCCCGGAACGTAGAAATGACCATTACCTTCACGTTGTTTGCAAATATACTTTAAATACGATGGAAAACGTGTTGTATTTATATTGTATTTTATGCTTCTGGCGTTGACTTCTTGGGCCCTAACTATTTGATCTGGTGGAGCACCGCCCTAGAGTGAAGCATAGGTTGCTCGGAACGTAAAACATACCATTACCCTCAGACTGGTTGCAATTATTCCTGTTATACGATGGAGAAACTGTTGCATCTTTATTGTATTTTATGTTTCTGGCGCTGACTTGTAAGGCCCTAACTATTCGATCTGGTGGAGCAACGTCCTACAGTGAAGCCTAGGTTGCCAGGAACGTAGAAATGACCACAACATTCACACTGGTTGCAATTATTCGTTTTATAGGATGGAAAAGCTGTTGTATTTATATAGTATTTTATGCTTCTTGCGTTGACTTCGAAGGACGTAGCTATGCGATGTGGTGGAGCAACACCCTACAGTGAAGCGTATGTTACCCGGAACGTAGAAATGACCATCACTTTCACACTGGTTGCAATTATTCCTGTTTACGATGGAAAAACTGTTGTATTTTTATTGTGTTTTATGCTTCTGGCGTTGACTTCTAAGGCCCTAACTATTCGATCTGGTGGTGCAACGCCCTGGAGTTAAGCCTGTGTTGCTCGGAATGTAGAAATGATCATAACTTTCACCCTGGTTGCAATTATTCCTGTTATACGATGGAAAAACTGTTGTACTTTTATTGTATTTTATGCTTCTGGCGTTGACTTCTTAGGCCCTAACAATTCGACCTGGTGGAAAAACGGCCTAGTGTGTAACGCAGGTTGCCCGGGACGTAGAAGTGACCATTGCTTTCACACTGTTTGCAAATACACAGTATATTCGATGAAAAAGCTGTTGTATTTATATTGTATTTTATGCTTCTGGCGTTGACTTCTTAGGCCCTAACTATTTGATCTGGTGGAGCACCGCCATAGAGTGAAGCCTAGGTTGCTCGGAACGTAAAACATACCATTACCCTCAGACTGGTTGCAATTATTCCTGTTATACGATGGAGAAACTGTTGCATCTTTATTGTATTTAATGTTTCTGGCGCTGACTTGTAAGGCCCTAACTATTCGATCTGGTGGAGCAACGTCCTACAGTGAAGCCTAGGTTGCCAGGAACGTAGAAATGACCACAACATTCACACTGGTTGCAATTATTCGTTTTATAGGATGGAAAAGCTGTTGTATTTGTATTGTATTTAATGACTCTGGCGTTGACTTCTTAGGCCCTAACTATACGATCTGGTGCAGCAATGCCACAGAGTTAAGTCTAGGATGCCCGAAACGCCGAAATGATCATTACTTTCACACTGGTTGCAATTATTCGTTTTATACAATGGAAAAACTGTTGTATTTATATTGTATTTTATGCTTCTGGCGTTGACTCCTAAGGCCGTAGCTATTAGATTTGGTGGAGCATCGCCCTAGAGTGACGCCTAGGTTGCCCGGAACGTAGAAATGACCATTACTTTCACAAAGTTTGCAATTATTCCTGCAATCCGATTGAAAAACTATTGTATTTTTATTCTATTTTATGCTTCTGGCGTTGAATTCTAAGTCCCTAGCTATTCGATCTGGTGGAGCAACGTCCAAGAGTGAAGCCTATGTAGCCCGGAACGTAGAAATGACCATAACTTTCACACTGGTTGCAATTATACGTTTTATAAGACTGAAAAGCTGTTGTATTTATATCGTATTTTATGCTTCTGGCGTCGATTTCTTAGGCCCTAGCTTTTCCATCTGGTGGTGCAACGCCTTAGGGTGAAGCCTAGATTGCCCGGAACGTAGAAATGACCATAACTTTCACACTGGTTGCAATTATTCGTTTTATACGATGGAAAAGCTGTTGTATTTATACTGTATTTCATGCTTCTGGCGTTGACTTCCAAGGCCCTAACTATTCCATCTGGTGGAGCAACGCCCTACAGTGAAGCCTATGTAGCTCTGAATGTAGAAATGAGCATAACTTTCACACTGGTTGCAATTATTCGCTTTATACGATGGAAAAGCTGTTGTATTTAAATTGTATTTCATGCTTCTGGCGTTGACTTCGAAGGCCCTAACTATTCGATCTGGTGGAGCACCGCCCTAGAGCGAAACGTAGGTTGCCCGGAACGTAGAAATGGCCATTACCTTCACACTGTTTGCAAATATACTTTAAGTACGATGGAAAACCTGTTGTATTTATATTGTATTTTATGCTTCTGGCGTTGACTTCTTAGGACCTAACAATTCGATTTGATGGAGCAACGCCCTAGAGTGAAGCCTAGGTTGCTCGGAATGTAGAAATGTCCATAACTTTCACACTGGTTGCAATTATTCGTTTTATACGATGGAGAAGCTGTTGTATGTATATTGTACTTCATGCTTCTGGCGTTGACTTCTAAGGCACTAACTATTCGATCTGGTGGAGCAACGCCCTAGAGTGAAGCCTATGTGGCTCGGAATGTAGAAATGTCCATAACTTTCACTGTGGTTGCAATTATTCGTTTTATACGATGGAAAAACCGTTGGATTATTAATGTACATTATGCTTCTAGTGTTGACTTCTAAGGATCTAACTCTTCGATCTGGTGGAACAATGCAGCAGAGTTAAGTCTAGGATGCCCGAAACGTCGTAATGGTCATTACTTTCACACTGATTACAATTATTCGTGCTATGCGATGGAAAAACTGTTGCATTTTTAAAGTATTTTATGCTTCTTGCGTTGACTTCTAAGGTCGTAGCTATTCCATGTGGTGGAGCAACGCCCTAGAGTGAAGCCTAGATTGCCCGGAACATAGAAATGGCCATTACTTTCACACTGGTTGTAATTATTCATGTTATACGATGGAAACACTGTTGTATTTATTGTGTATTTTATGCTTCTGGCGTTGTCTTCTTAGGCCCTAACTATTCGATGTGGTGGAGTAACGCCCTAGAGTGAAGCCTAGGTTGCCCGGAGCGCAGAAATGACCACTACCTTCACACTGTTTGTAATTATTCCTGTTATACGATGGAAAAACTGTTCGATTTTTATTGCACTTTATGATTCTGGCGTTGACTTCTAAGGCCCTATCCATTCGATCTGGTTGAGCAATGCCTCAGAGTTAAGTCTAGGTAGCCCGGAACGTAGAAATGACTATCACTTTCACACTGGTTGCAATTATTCCAGTTATACGATGGAAAAACTGCTGTATCTTTATTTTATTTTATGCTTATGGCGTTGGCTTCATAGGCCCTAACTTTTCGATCTGGTGGTGCGACGCCCTAGAGTGAAGCCTAGGTTGCACGGAACGTAGAAATGACCATTACCTTCACACTTGTTGCAATTATTTGTTTTATACGATGGAAAAACTGTTGTATCTATATTGTATTTTATGCTGCTGGCGTTGACTCCTAAGGCACTAACTATTCGATCTGGTGGAGCAACGCCCTATAGAGAAGCCTAGCTTGGTCGGAATGTAGAAATGTCCATAACTTTCACACTGGTTGCAATTATTCGTTTTATACGATGGAAAAACTGTTGCATCTTTATTGTATTTTATGCTCCTGGCGTTGACTTCTAAGGCCCTAACTATTCGATCTGGTGGAGCAACGCCCTAGAGTGAAGCCTAGGTTGCTCGGAATGTAGAAATGTCCATAACTTTCACACTGGTTGTAATTATTCCTGTTATACGATGGAATAACTGTTGCATCTTTATTGTATTTTATGCTCCTGGCATTGACTTCTAAGGCCCTAACTATCCGATCTGGTGGAGCAACGCCCTAGAGTGAAGCCTAGGTTGCTGGTAATGTAGAAATGTCCATAACATTCACACTGGTTGCAATTATTCGTTTTATACGATGGAAAAACTGTTGCACCTTTATTGTATTTTATGCTCCTGGCGTCGACTTCTAAGGCCCTAACTATTCGATCTGGTGGAGCAACGCCCTAGAGTGAAGCCCAGGTAGCTCGGAAGGTAGAAATGTCCATAACTTTCAAACTGGTTGCAATTATTCGTTTTATACGTTGGAAAAGCTGTTGTATTTATATTGTATTTCATGCTTCTGGCGTTGACTTCCAAGGCCCTAACTATTCGATCTGGTGGAGCAACGGCCTATAGAGAAGCCTAGCTTGCTCGGAATGTAGAAATGTCCATAACTTTCACAATGGTTGCAATTATTCGTTTTATACGATGGAAAAGCTGTTGTATTTATATTGTATTTTATGCTTCTGGCGTTGACTTCTTAGGCCCTAACTATTCGGTCTGGTGGAGCAATGCCCTAGCGTGTAGCCTAGGTCGCCCGGAACGTACAAATGACCATTACCTTCACACTGGTTGCAATTATTCCTCTTACACGATGGAAAAACAGTTGTATTTATATTGTATTTTATGCTTCTGGCGTTGACTTCTAAAGCCCAAACTATTCGATCTGTTGGAGCAGCTGCCTAGAGTGAAACCCAGGGTGCCCGGAACGTAGAAATGACCCTTACTTTCACACTGTTTGCAAATATACTTTATATACGATGGAAAAGCTGTTGTATTTATACTGTACTTCATGCTTCTGGCGTTGACTTCTAAGGCCCTAACTATTCGATTTGGTGGAGCAACGCCCTAGAGTGAAGCCTATGTTGCTCGGAATGTAGAAATGTCCATAACTTTCACACTGGTTGCAATTATTCGTTTTATACGATGGAATTGCTGTTGTATTTATATTGCATTTTATGCTTCTGGCGTTGACTTCTAAGGCCCTACTATTCGATCTGGTGGAGCAACGCCCTAGAGTGAAGCCCAGGTAGCTCGGAAGGTAGAAATGTCCATAACTTTCAAACTGGTTGCAATTATTCGTTTTATACGTTGGAAAAGCTGTTGTATTTATATTGTATTTCATGCTTCTGGCGTTGACTTCCAAGGCCCTAACTATTCGATCTGGTGGAGCAACGGCCTATAGAGAAGCCTAGCTTGCTCGGAATGTAGAAATGTCCATAACTTTCACAATGGTTGCAATTATTCGTTTTATACGATGGAAAAGCTGTTGTATTTATATTGTGTTTCATGCTTCTGACGTTGACTTCTAAGGCCCTAACTATTCGATCTGGCGGAGCAACGCCCTAGAGTGAAGCCTAGGTTGCTCGGAATGTAGAAATGTCCATAACTTTCACACTGGTTGCAATTATTCGTTTTATACGATGGAAAAGCTGTTGTATTTATACTGTATTTCATGCTTCTGGCGTTGACTTCTAAGGCCCTAACTATTCCATCTGGTGGAGCAACGCCCTACAGTGAAGCCTATGTTGCTCTGAATGTAGAAGTGACCATAACATTCACACTGGTTGCAATTATTCGTTTTATACGATGGAAATACTGTTGCATCTTTATCGCATTTTAAGCTTCTGGCGTTGACTTCTGTGGCCCTAACTATTCGATCTGGCGGAGCACCGCCCTAAAGTGAAGCCTAGGTGTACCGGAACGTAGAAATGACCAGTACTTTCACAGTGTTTGCAGTTCTTCCTGTTATACGATGGAAAAACTGTTGCATCTTTGTTGTATTTTCCCGTTCTGGCCTTGACTTCTAAGGCCCTAACTATTCGTGCTGGTGGAGCAACCCCTAGAGTGAAGCCTAGGTTGCCCGGAACGTAGAACTGACCATTACCTTCACGTTGTTTGCAAATATACTTTAAATACGATGGAAAACGTGTTGTATTTATATTGTATTTTATGCTTCTGGCGTTGACTTCTTGGGCCCTAACTATTTGATCTGGTGGAGCACCGCCCTAGAGTGAAGCATAGGTTGCCCGGAACGTAGAAATGACCATTACCTTCACACTGTTTGCAAATATACTTTAAATACGATGGAAAACCTATTGTATTTATATTGTATTTTATGCTTCTGGCGTTGACTTCTAAGGCCGGAACTATTCGATCTCGTGGAGCAACGCCCTAGAGCGAAGCCTAGGTTGCTCGGAATGTAGAAATGTGCATAAATTTCACACTGGTTGCAATTATTCGTTTTATACGATGGAAAAGCTGTTGTATTTATATTGTATTTCATGCTTCTAGCGTTGACTTCTAAGGCCCTATCTATTCGATCTGGTGGAGCAACACCCTAGCGTGAGGCCTACGTTGCCCGGAACGTAGATATGACCATTACTTTCACCCGGTTTGCAAATATACTTTATATACGATGGAAAAGCTGTTGTATTTATACTGTACTTCATGCTTCTGGCGTTGACTTCTAAGGCCCTAACTATTCGATTTGGTGGAGCAACGCCCTAGAGTGAAGCCTATGTTGTTCGGAATGTAGAAATGACCATAACATTCACACTGGTTGCAACAATTAGTTTTATACGATGGAAATACTGTTACATCTTTATCGTATTTTATGCTTCTGGCGTTGACTTCTAAGGCCCTAACTATTCGATCTGGTGGAGCACCGCCCTAAAGTGAAGCCTAGGTTGCCCGGAACGTAGAAATGACCCTTACTTTCACACTGTTTGCAATTATACATTATATACGATGGAAAAACTGTTGTATTTATATTGTATTTTATGCTTCTGGCGTTGACTTCTTAGGCCTTAACTACTTGATCTGGTGGAGCACCGCCCTAAAGTGAAGCCTAGGTTGCCCGGAACGTAGAACATACCATTACCTTCACACTGGTTGCAATTATTAATGTTATACGATGGAAAAACTGTTGCATCTTTATTGTATTTTATGCTCCTGGCGTTGACTTCTAAGGCGCTAACTACTCGATCTGGTGGATCAACGCCCTAGAGTGAAGCCTAGGTAGCTCGGAAAGTAGAAATGTCCATAACTTTCACACTGGTTGCAATTATTCGTTTTATACTTTGGAAAAGCTGTTGTATTTATATTGTATTTCATGCTTCTGGCATTGACTTCTAATTCCCTAACTATTCAATCTGGTGGAGCAACGCCCTAGAGAGAAGCCTAGCTTGCTCGGAATGTAGAAATGTCCATAACTTTCACACTGGTTTCAATTATTCGTTTTATACGATGGAAAAGCTGTTGTATTTATATTGTATTTCATGCTTCTGGCGTTGACTTCTAAGGCTCTAACTATTCGATCTGGTGGAGCAACGCTCTAGAGTGAAGCCCAGGTTGCTCGGAATGTAGAAATGTGCATAACTTTCACACTGATTGCAATTATTCGTTTTATACGATGGAAAAGCTGTTGTATTTATATTGTATTTTATGCTTCTGGCGTTGACTTCTTAGGCCCTAACTATTCGGTCTGGTGGAGCAATGCCCTAGCGTGTAGCCTAGGTCGCCCGGAACGTACAAATGACCATTACCTTCACACTGGTTGCAATTATTCCTCTTACACGATGGAAAAACAGTTGTATTTATATTGTATTTTATGCTTCTGGCGTTGACTTCTAAAGCCCAAACTATTCGATCTGTTGGAGCAGCTGCCTAGAGTGAAACCCAGGGTGCCCGGAACGTAGAAATGACCCTTACTTTCACACTGTTTGCAAATATACTTTATATACGATGGAAAAGCTGTTGTATTTATACTGTACTTCATGCTTCTGGCGTTGACTTCTAAGGCCCTAACTATTCGATTTGGTGGAGCAACGCCCTAGAGTGAAGCCTATGTTGCTCGGAATGTAGAAATGTCCATAACTTTCACACTGGTTGCAATTATTCGTTTTATACGATGGAATAGCTGTTGTATTTATATTGCATTTTATGCTTCTGGCGTTGACTTCTTAGGCCCTAACAATTCGACCTGGTGGAAAAACGGCCTAGTGTGTAACGCAGGTTGCCCGGGACGTAGAAGTGACCATTGCTTTCACACTGTTTGCAAATACACACTATATTCGATGAAAAAGCTGTTGTATTTATATTGTATTTTATGCTTCTGGCGTTGACTTCTTAGGCCCTAACTATTTGATCTGGTGGAGCACCGCCATAGAGTGAAGCCTAGGTTGCTCGGAACGTAAAACATACCATTACCCTCAGACTGGTTGCAATTATTCCTGTTATACGATGGAGAAACTGTTGCATCTTTATTGTATTTTATGTTTCTGGCGCTGACTTGTAAGGCCCTAACTATTCGATCTGGTGGAGCAACGTCCTACAGTGAAGCCTAGGTTGCCAGGAACGTAGAAATGACCACAACATTCACACTGGTTGCAATTATTCGTTTTATAGGATGGAAAAGCTGTTGTATTTGTATTGTATTTAATGGCTCTGGCGTTGACTTCTTAGGCCCTAACTATACGATCTGGTGCAGCAATGCCTCAGAGTTAAGTCTAGGATGCCCGAAACGCCGAAATGATCATTACTTTCACACTGGTTGCAATTATTCGTTTTATACAATGGAAAAACTGTTGTATTTATATTGTATTTTATGCTTCTGGCGTTGACTGCTAAGGCCGTAGCTATTAGATTTGGTGGAGCATCGCCCTAGAGTGACGCCTAGGTTGCCCGGAACGTAGAAATGACCATTACTTTCACAAAGTTTGCAATTATTCCTGCAATCCGATTGAAAAACTATTGTATTTTTATTCTATTTTATGCTTCTGGCGTTGAATTCTAAGTCCCTAGCTATTCGATCTGGTGGAGCAACGTCCAAGAGTGAAGCCTATGTAGCCCGGAACGTAGAAATGACCATAACTTTCACACTGGTTGCAATTATTCGTTTTATAAGACTGAAAAGCTGTTGTATTTATATCGTATTGTATGCTTCTGGCGTCGATTTCTTAGGCCCTAGCTTTTCCATCTGGTGGTGCAACGCCTTAGGGTGAAGCCTAGATTGCCCGGAACGTAGAAATGACCATAACTTTCACACTGGTTGCAATTATTCGTTTTATACGATGGAAAAGCTGTTGTATTTATACTGTATTTCATGCTTCTGGCGTTGACTTCCAAGGCCCTAACTATTCCATCTGGTGGAGCAACGCCCTACAGTGAAGCCTATGTAGCTCTGAATGTAGAAATGAGCATAACTTTCACCCTGGTTGCAATTATTCCTGTTATACGATGGAAAAACTGTTGTATTTAAATTGTATTTCATGCTTCTGGCGTTGACTTCGAAGGCCCTAACTATTCGATCTGGTGGAGCACCGCCCTAGAGCGAAACGTAGGTTGCCCGGAACGTAGAAATGGCCATTACCTTCACACTGTTTGCAAATATACTTTAAGTACGATGGAAAACCTGTTGTATTTATATTGTATTTTATGCTTCTGGCGTTGACTTCTTAGGACCTAACAATTCGATTTGATGGAGCAACGCCCTAGAGTGAAGCCTAGGTTGCTCGGAATGTAGAAATGTCCATAACTTTCACACTGGTTGCAATTATTCGTTTTATACGATGGAGAAGCTGTTGTATGTATATTGTACTTCATGCTTCTGGCGTTGACTTCTAAGGCACTAACTATTCGATCTGGTGGAGCAACGCCCTAGAGTGAAGCCTATGTGGCTCGGAATGTAGAAATGTCCATAACTTTCACTGTGGTTGCAATTATTCGTTTTATACGATGGAAAAACCGTTGGATTATTAATGTACATTATGCTTCTAGTGTTGACTTCTAAGGATCTAACTCTTCGATCTGGTGGAACAATGCAGCAGAGTTAAGTCTAGGATGCCCGAAACGTCGTAATGGTCATTACTTTCATACTGATTACAATTATTCGTGCTATGCGATGGAAAAACTGTTGCATTTTTAAAGTATTTTATGCTTCTTGCGTTGACTTCTAAGGTCGTAGCTATTCCATGTGGTGGAGCAACGCCCTAGAGTGAAGCCTAGATTGCCCGGAACATAGAAATGGCCATTACTTTCACACTGGTTGTAATTATTCATGTTATACGATGGAAACACTGTTGTATTTATTGTGTATTTTATGCTCCTGGCGTTGTCTTCTTAGGCCCTAACTATTCGATGTGGTGGAGTAACGCCCTAGAGTGAAGCCTAGGTTGCCCGGAGCGCAGAAATGACCACTACCTTCACACTGTTTGTAATTATTCCTGTTATACGATGGAAAAACTGTTCGATTTTTATTGCACTTTATGATTCTGGCGTTGACTTCTAAGGCCCTATCCATTCGATCTGGTTGAGCAATGCCTCAGAGTTAAGTCTAGGTAGCCCGGAACGTAGAAATGACTATCACTTTCACACTGGTTGCAATTATTCCAGTTATACGATGGAAAAACTGCTGTATCTTTATTTTATTTTATGCTTATGGCGTTGGCTTCATAGGCCCTAACTTTTCGATCTGGTGGTGCGACGCCCTAGAGTGAAGCCTAGGTTGCACGGAACGTAGAAATGACCATTACCTTCACACTTGTTGCAATTATTTGTTTTATACGATGGAAAAACTGTTGTATCTATATTGTATTTTATGCTGCTGGCGTTGACTCCTAAGGCACTAACTATTCGATCTGGTGGAGCAACGCCCTATAGAGAAGCCTAGCTTGGTCGGAATGTAGAAATGTCCATAACTTTCACACTGGTTGCAATTATTCGTTTTATACGATGGAAAAACTGTTGCATCTTTATTGTATTTTATGCTCCTGGCGTTGACTTCTAAGGCCCTAACTATTCGATCTGGTGGAGCAACGCCCTAGAGTGAAGCCTAGGTTGCTCGGAATGTAGAAATGTCCATAACTTTCACACTGGTTGTAATTATTCCTGTTATACGATGGAATAACTGTTGCATCTTTATTGTATTTTATGCTCCTGGCATTGACTTCTAAGGCCCTAACTATCCGATCTGGTGGAGCAACGCCCTAGAGTGAAGCCTCGGTTGCTGGGAATGTAGAAATGTCCATAACATTCACACTGGTTGCAATTATTCGTTTTATACGATGGAAAAACTGTTGCACCTTTATTGTATTTTATGCTCCTGGCGTCGACTTCTAAGGCCCTAACTATTCGATCTGGTGGAGCAACGCCCTAGAGTGAAGCCCAGGTAGCTCGGAAGGTAGAAATGTCCATAACTTTCAAACTGGTTGCAATTATTCGTTTTATACGTTGGAAAAGCTGTTGTATTTATATTGTATTTCATGCTTCTGGCGTTGACTTCCAAGGCCCTAACTATTCGATCTGGTGGAGCAACGGCCTATAGAGAAGCCTAGCTTGCTCGGAATGTAGAAATGTCCATAACTTTCACAATGGTTGCAATTATTCGTTTTATACGATGGAAAAGCTGTTGTATTTATATTGTGTTTCATGCTTCTGACGTTGACTTCTAAGGCCCTAACTATTCGATCTGGTGGAGCAACGCCCTAGAGTGAAGCCTAGGTTGCTCGGAATGTAGAAATGTCCATAACTTTCACACTGGTTGCAATTATTCGTTTTATACGATGGAAAAGCTGTTGTATTTATACTGTATTTCATGCTTCTGGCGTTGACTTCTAAGGCCCTAACTATTCCATCTGGTGGAGCAACGCCCTACAGTGAAGCCTATGTTGCTCTGAATGTAGAAGTGACCATAACATTCACACTGGTTGCAATTATTCGTTTTATACGATGGAAAAGCTGTTGTATTTATATTGTATTTTATGCTTCTGGCGTTGACTTCTTAGGCCCTAACTATTCGGTCTGGTGGAGCAATGCCCTAGCGTGTAGCCTAGGTCGCCCGGAACGTACAAATGACCATTACCTTCACACTGGTTGCAATTATTCCTCTTACACGATGGAAAAACAGTTGTATTTATATTGTATTTTATGCTTCTGGCGTTGACTTCTAAAGCCCAAACTATTCGATCTGTTGGAGCAGCTGCCTAGAGTGAAACCCAGGGTGCCCGGAACGTACAAATGACCCTTACTTTCACACTGTTTGCAAATATACTTTATATACGATGGAAAAGCTGTTGTATTTATACTGTACTTCATGCTTCTGGCGTTGACTTCTAAGGCCCTAACTATTCGATTTGGTGGAGCAACGCCCTAGAGTGAAGCCTATGTTGCTCGGAATGTAGAAATGTCCATAACTTTCACACTGGTTGCAATTATTCGTTTTATACGATGGAATTGCTGTTGTATTTATATTGCATTTTATGCTTCTGGCGTTGACTTCTAAGGCCCTACTATTCGATCTGGTGGAGCAACGCCCTAGAGTGAAGCCCAGGTAGCTCGGAAGGTAGAAATGTCCATAACTTTCAAACTGGTTGCAATTATTCGTTTTATACGTTGGAAAAGCTGTTGTATTTATATTGTATTTCATGCTTCTGGCGTTGACTTCCAAGGCCCTAACTATTCGATCTGGTGGAGCAACGGCCTATAGAGAAGCCTAGCTTGCTCGGAATGCAGAAATGTCCATAACTTTCACAATGGTTGCAATTATTCGTTTTATACGATGGAAAAGCTGTTGTATTTATATTGTGTTTCATGCTTCTGACGTTGACTTCTAAGGCCCTAACTATTCGATCTGGCGGAGCAACGCCCTAGAGTGAAGCCTAGGTTGCTCGGAATGTAGAAATGTCCATAACTTTCACACTGGTTGCAATTATTCGTTTTATACGATGGAAAAGCTGTTGTATTTATACTGTATTTCATGCTTCTGGCGTTGACTTCTAAGGCCCTAACTATTCCATCTGGTGGAGCAACGCCCTACAGTGAAGCCTATGTTGCTCTGAATGTAGAAGTGACCATAACATTCACACTGGTTGCAATTATTCGTTTTATACGATGGAAATACTGTTGCATCTTTATCGCATTTTAAGCTTCTGGCGTTGACTTCTGTGGCCCTAACTATTCGATCTGGCGGAGCACCGCCCTAAAGTGAAGCCTAGGTGTACCGGAACGTAGAAATGACCAGTACTTTCACAGTGTTTGCAGTTCTTCCTGTTATACGATGGAAAAACTGTTGCATCTTTGTTGTATTTTCCCGTTCTGGCCTTGACTTCTAAGGCCCTAACTATTCGTGCTGGTGGAGCAACCCCTAGAGTGAAGCCTAGGTTGCCCGGAACGTAGAACTGACCATTACCTTCACGTTGTTTGCAAATATACTTTAAATACGATGGAAAACGTGTTGTATTTATATTGTATTTTATGCTTCTGGCGTTGACTTCTTGGGCCCTAACTATTTGATCTGGTGGAGCACCGCCCTAGAGTGAAGCATAGGTTGCCCGGAACGTAGAAATGACCATTACCTTCACACTGTTTGCAAATATACTTTAAATACGATGGAAAACCTATTGTATTTATATTGTATTTTATGCTTCTGGCGTTGACTTCTAAGGCCGGAACTATTCGATCTCGTGGAGCAACGCCCTAGAGCGAAGCCTAGGTTGCTCGGAATGTAGAAATGTGCATAAATTTCACACTGGTTGCAATTATTCGTTTTATATGATGGAAAAGCTGTTGTATTTATATTGTATTTCATGCTTCTAGCGTTGACTTCTAAGGCCCTATCTATTCGATCTGGTGGAGCAACACCCTAGCGTGAGGCCTACGTTGCCCGGAACGTAGATATGACCATTACTTTCACCCGGTTTGCAAATATACTTTATATACGATGGAAAAGCTGTTGTATTTATACTGTACTTCATGCTTCTGGCGTTGACTTCTAAGGCCCTAACTATTCGATTTGGTGGAGCAACGCCCTAGAGTGAAGCCTATGTTGTTCGGAATGTAGAAATGACCATAACATTCACACTGGTTGCAACAATTAGTTTTATACGATGGAAATACTGTTACATCTTTATCGTATTTTATGCTTCTGGCGTTGACTTCTAAGGCCCTAACTATTTGATCTGGTGGAGCACCGCCCTAAAGTGAAGCCTAGGTTGCCCGGAACGTAGAAATGACCCTTACTTTCACACTGTTTGCAATTATACATTATATACGATGGAAAAACTGTTGTATTTATATTGTATTTTATGCTTCTGGCGTTGACTTCTTAGGCCTTAACTACTTGATCTGGTGGAGCACCGCCCTAAAGTGAAGCCTAGGTTGCCCGGAACGTAGAACATACCATTACCTTCACACTGGTTGCAATTATTAATGTTATACGATGGAAAAACTGTTGCATCTTTATTGTATTTTATGCTCCTGGCGTTGACTTCTAAGGCGCTAACTATTCGATCTGGTGGATCAACGCCCTAGAGTGAAGCCTAGGTAGCTCGGAAAGTAGAAATGTCCATAACTTTCACACTGGTTGCAATTATTCGTTTTATACTTTGGAAAAGCTGTTGTATTTATATTGTATTTCATGCTTCTGGCATTGACTTCTAATTCCCTAACTATTCAATCTGGTGGAGCAACGCCCTAGAGTGAAGCCTATGTGGCTCGGAATGTAGAAATGTCCATAACTTTCACTGTGGTTGCAATTATTCGTTTTATACGATGGAAAAACCGTTGGATTATTAATGTACATTATGCTTCTAGTGTTGACTTCTAAGGATCTAAGTCTTCGATCTGGTGGAACAATGCAGCAGAGTTAAGTCTAGGATGCCCGAAACGTCGTAATGGTCATTACTTTCATACTGATTACAATTATTCGTGCTATGCGATGGAAAAACTGTTGCATTTTTAAAGTATTTTATGCTTCTTGCGTTGACTTCTAAGGTCGTAGCTATTCCATGTGGTGGAGCAACGCCCTAGAGTGAAGCCTAGATTGCCCGGAACATAGAAATGGCCATTACTTTCACACTGGTTGTAATTATTCATGTTATACGATGGAAACACTGTTGTATTTATTGTGTATTTTATGCTTCTGGCGTTGTCTTCTTAGGCCCTAACTATTCGATGTGGTGGAGTAACGCCCTAGAGTGAAGCCTAGGTTGCCCGGAGCGCAGAAATGACCACTACCTTCACACTGTTTGTAATTATTCCTGTTATACGATGGAAAAACTGTTCGATTTTTATTGCACTTTATGATTCTGGCGTTGACTTCTAAGGCCCTATCCATTCGATCTGGTTGAGCAATGCCTCAGAGTTAAGTCTAGGTAGCCCGGAACGTAGAAATGACTATCACTTTCACACTGGTTGCAATTATTCCAGTTATACGATGGAAAAACTGCTGTATCTTTATTTTATTTTATGCTTATGGCGTTGGCTTCATAGGCCCTAACTTTTCGATCTGGTGGTGCGACGCCCTAGAGTGAAGCCTAGGTTGCACGGAACGTAGAAATGACCATTACCTTCACACTTGTTGCAATTATTTGTTTTATACGATGGAAAAACTGTTGTATCTATATTGTATTTTATGCTGCTGGCGTTGACTCCTAAGGCACTAACTATTCGATCTGGTGGAGCAACGCCCTATAGAGAAGCCTAGCTTGGTCGGAATGTAGAAATGTCCATAACTTTCACACTGGTTGCAATTATTCGTTTTATACGATGGAAAAACTGTTGCATCTTTATTGTATTTTATGCTCCTGGCGTTGACTTCTAAGGCCCTAACTATTCGATCTGGTGGAGCAACGCCCTAGAGTGAAGCCTAGGTTGCTCGGAATGTAGAAATGTCCATAACTTTCACACTGGTTGTAATTATTCCTGTTATACGATGGAATAACTGTTGCATCTTTATTGTATTTTATGCTCCTGGCATTGACTTCTAAGGCCCTAACTATCCGATCTGGTGGAGCAACGCCCTAGAGTGAAGCCTAGGTTGCTCGGAATGTAGAAATGTCCATAACTTTCACACTGGTTGCAATTATTCGTTTTATACGATGGAAAAGCTGTTGTATTTATACTGTATTTCATGCTTCTGGCGTTGACTTCTAAGGCCCTAACTATTCCATCTGGTGGAGCAACGGCCTATAGAGAAGCCTAGCTTGCTCGGAATGTAGAAATGTCCATAACTTTCACAATGGTTGCAATTATTCGTTTTATACGATGGAAAAGCTGTTGTATTTATATTGTGTTTCATGCTTCTGACGTTGACTTCTAAGGCCCTAACTATTCGATCTGGTGGAGCAACGCCCTAGAGTGAAGCCTAGGTTGCTCGGAATGTAGAAATGTCCATAACTTTCACACTGGTTGCAATTATTCGTTTTATACGATGGAAAAGCTGTTGTATTTATACTGTATTTCATGCTTCTGGCGTTGACTTCTAAGGCCCTAACTATTCCATCTGGTGGAGCAACGCCCTACAGTGAAGCCTATGTTGCTCTGAATGTAGAAGTGACCATAACATTCACACTGGTTGCAATTATTCGTTTTATACGATGGAAAAGCTGTTGTATTTATATTGTATTTTATGCTTCTGGCGTTGACTTCTTAGGCCCTAACTATTCGGTCTGGTGGAGCAATGCCCTAGCGTGTAGCCTAGGTCGCCCGGAACGTACAAATGACCATTACCTTCACACTGGTTGCAATTATTCCTCTTACACGATGGAAAAACAGTTGTATTTATATTGTATTTTATGCTTCTGGCGTTGACTTCTAAAGCCCAAACTATTCGATCTGTTGGAGCAGCTGCCTAGAGTGAAACCCAGGGTGCCCGGAACGTACAAATGACCCTTACTTTCACACTGTTTGCAAATATACTTTATATACGATGGAAAAGCTGTTGTATTTATACTGTACTTCATGCTTCTGGCGTTGACTTCTAAGGCCCTAACTATTCGATTTGGTGGAGCAACGCCCTAGAGTGAAGCCTATGTTGCTCGGAATGTAGAAATGTCCATAACTTTCACACTGGTTGCAATTATTCGTTTTATACGATGGAATTGCTGTTGTATTTATATTGCATTTTATGCTTCTGGCGTTGACTTCTAAGGCCCTACTATTCGATCTGGTGGAGCAACGCCCTAGAGTGAAGCCCAGGTAGCTCGGAAGGTAGAAATGTCCATAACTTTCAAACTGGTTGCAATTATTCGTTTTATACGTTGGAAAAGCTGTTGTATTTATATTGTATTTCATGCTTCTGGCGTTGACTTCCAAGGCCCTAACTATTCGATCTGGTGGAGCAACGGCCTATAGAGAAGCCTAGCTTGCTCGGAATGTAGAAATGTCCATAACTTTCACAATGGTTGCAATTATTCGTTTTATACGATGGAAAAGCTGTTGTATTTATATTGTGTTTCATGCTTCTGACGTTGACTTCTAAGGCCCTAACTATTCGATCTGGTGGAGCAACGCCCTAGAGTGAAGCCTAGGTTGCTCGGAATGTAGAAATGTCCATAACTTTCACACTGGTTGCAATTATTCGTTTTATACGATGGAAAAGCTGTTGTATTTATACTGTATTTCATGCTTCTGGCGTTGACTTCTAAGGCCCTAACTATTCCATCTGGTGGAGCAACGCCCTACAGTGAAGCCTATGTTGCTCTGAATGTAGAAGTGACCATAACATTCACACTGGTTGCAATTATTCGTTTTATACGATGGAAATACTGTTGCATCTTTATCGCATTTTAAGCTTCTGGCGTTGACTTCTGTGGCCCTAACTATTCGATCTGGCGGAGCACCGCCCTAAAGAGAAGCCTAGGTGTACCGGAACGTAGAAATGACCAGTACTTTCACAGTGTTTGCAGTTCTTCCTGTTATACGATGGAAAAACTGTTGCATCTTTGTTGTATTTTCCCGTTCTGGCCTTGACTTCTAAGGCCCTAACTATTCGTGCTGGTGGAGCAACCCCTAGAGTGAAGCCTAGGTTGCCCGGAACGTAGAAATGACCATTACCTTCACGTTGTTTGCAAATACACTTTAAATACGATGGAAAACGTGTTGTATTTATATTGTATTTTATGCTTCTGGCGTTGACTTCTTGGGCCCTAACTATCTGATCTGGTGGAGCACCGCCCTAGAGTGAAGCATAGGTTGCCCGGAACGTAGAAATGACCATTACCTTCACGCTGTTTGCAAATATACTTTAAATACGATGGAAAACCTATTGTATTTATATTGTATTTTATGCTTCTGGCGTTGACTTCTAAGGCCGGAACTATTCGATCTCGTGGAGCAACGCCCTAGAGCGAAGCCTAGGTTGCTCGGAATGTAGAAATGTGCATAACTTTCACACTGGTTGCAACTATTCGTTTTATACGATGGAAAAGCTGTTGTATTTATATTGTATTTCATGCTTCTAGCGTTGACTTCTAAGGCCCTAACTATTCGATCTGGTGGAGCAACACCCTAGCGTGAGGCCTACGTTGCCCGGAACGTAGATATGACCATTACTTTCACCCGGTTTGCAAATATACTTTATATACGATGGAAAAGCTGTTGTATTTATACTGTACTTCATGCTTCTGGCGTTGACTTCTAAGGCCCTAACTATTCGATTTGGTGGAGCAACGCCCTAGAGTGAAGCCTATGTTGTTCGGAATGTAGAAATGACCATAACATTCACACTGGTTGCAACAATTCGTTTTATACGATGGAAATACTGTTACATCTTTATCGTATTTTATGCTTCTGGCGTTGACTTCTAAGGCCCTAACTATTCGATCTGGTGGAGCACCGCCCTAAAGTGAAGCCTAGGTTGCCCGGAACGTAGAAATGACCCTTACTTTCACACTGTTTGCAATTATACATTATATACGATGGAAAAACTGTTGTATTTATATTGTATTTTATGCTTCTGGCGTTGACTTCTTAGGCCTTAACTACTTGATCTGGTGGAGCACCGCCCTAAAGTGAAGCCTAGGTTGCCCGGAACGTAGAACATACCATTACCTTCACACTGGTTGCAATTATTAATGTTATACGATGGAAAAACTGTTGCATCTTTATTGTATTTTATGCTCCTGGCGTTGACTTCTAAGGCGCTAACTATTCGATCTGGTGGATCAACGCCCTAGAGTGAAGCCTAGGTAGCTCGGAAAGTAGAAATGTCCATAACTTTCACACTGGTTGCAATTATTCGTTTTATACTTTGGAAAAGCTGTTGTATTTATATTGTATTTCATGCTTCTGGCATTGACTTCTAATTCCCTAACTATTCAATCTGGTGGAGCTACGCCCTAGAGAGAAGCCTAGCTTGCTCGGAATGTAGAAATGTCCATAACTTTCACACTGGTTGCAATTATTCGTTTTATACGATGGAATAGCTGTTGTATTTATATAGTATTTTATGCATCTGGCGTTGACTTCTTAGGCCCTAACTATTCGATCTGGTGGAGCAACGCTCTAGAGTGAAGCCCAGGTTTCTCGGAATGTAGAAATGTCCATATCTTTCACACTGGTTTCAATTATTCGTTTTATACGATGGAAAAGCTGTTGTATTTATATTGTATTTCATGCTTCTGGCGTTGACTTCTAAGGCTCTAACTATTCGATCTGGTGGAGCAACGCTCTAGAGTGAAGCCCAGGTTGCTCGGAATGTAGAAATGTGCATAACTCTCACACTGATTGCAATTATTCGTTTTATACGATGGAAAAGCTGTTGTATTTATATTGTATTTTATGCTTCTGGCGTTGACTTCTTAGGCCCTAACTATTCGGTCTGGTGGAGCAATGCCCTAGCGTGTTGCCTAGGTCGCCCGGAACGTACAAATGACCATTACCTTCACACTGGTTGCAATTATTCCTCTTACACGATGGAAAAACAGTTGTATTTATATTGTATTTTATGCTCCTGGCGTTGACTTCTAAAGCCCAAACTATTCGATCTGTTGGAGCAGCTGCCTAGAGTGAAACCCAGGGTGCCCGGAACGTAGAAATGACCCTTACTTTCACACTGTTTGCAAATATACTTTATATACGATGGAAAAGCTGTTGTATTTATACTGTACTTCATGCTTCTGGCGTTGACTTCTAAGGCCCTAACTATTCGATTTGGTGGAGCAACGCCCTAGAGTGAAGCCTATGTTGCTCGGAATGTAGAAATGTCCATAACTTTCACACTGGTTGCAATTATTCGTTTTATACGATGGAATTGCTGTTGTATTTATATTGCATTTTATGCTTCTGGCGTTGACTTCTAAGGCCCTACTATTCGATCTGGTAGAGCAACGCCCTAGAGTGAAGCCCAGGTAGCTCGGAAGGTAGAAATGTCCATAACTTTCAAACTGGTTGCAATTATTCGTTTTATACGTTGGAAAAGCTGTTGTATTTATATTGTATTTCATGCTTCTGGCGTTGACTTCCAAGGCCCTAACTATTCGATCTGGTGGAGCAACGGCCTATAGAGAAGCCTAGCTTGCTCGGAATGTAGAAATGTCCATAACTTTCACAATGGTTGCAATTATTCGTTTTATACGATGGAAAAGCTGTTGTATTTATATTGTGTTTCATGCTTCTGACGTTGACTTCTAAGGCCCTAACTATTCGATCTGGCGGAGCAACGCCCTAGAGTGAAGCCTAGGTTGCTCGGAATGTAGAAATGTCCATAACTTTCACACTGGTTGCAATTATTCGTTTTATACGATGGAAAAGCTGTTGTATTTATACTGTATTTCATGCTTCTGGCGTTGACTTCTAAGGCCCTAACTATTCCATCTGGTGGAGCAACGCCCTACAGTGAAGCCTATGTTGCTCTGAATGTAGAAGTGACCATAACATTCACACTGGTTGCAATTATTCGTTTTATACGATGGAAATACTGTTGCATCTTTATCGCATTTTAAGCTTCTGGCGTTGACTTCTGTGGCCCTAACTATTCGATCTGGCGGAGCACCGCCCTAAAGTGAAGCCTAGGTGTACCGGAACGTAGAAATGACCAGTACTTTCACAGTGTTTGCAGTTCTTCCTGTTATACGATGGAAAAACTGTTGCATCTTTGTTGTATTTTCCCGTTCTGGCCTTGACTTCTAAGGCCCTAAGTATTCGTGCTGGTGGAGCAACCCCTAGAGTGAAGCCTAGGTTGCCCGGAACGTAGAAATGACCATTACCTTCACGTTGTTTGCAAATATACTTTAAATACGATGGAAAACGTGTTGTATTTATATTGTATTTTATGCTTCTGGCGTTGACTTCTTGGGCCCTAACTATTTGATCTGGTGGAGCACCGCCCTAGAGTGAAGCATAGGTTGCCCGGAACGTACAAATGACCATTACCTTCACACTGTTTGCAAATATACTTTAAATACGATGGAAAACCTATTGTATTTATATTGTATTTTATGCTTCTGGCGTTGACTTCTAAGGCCGGAACTATTCGATCTCGTGGAGCAACGCCCTAGAGCGAAGCCTAGGTTGCTCGGAATGTAGAAATGTGCATAACTTTCACACTGGTTGCAATTATACGTTTTATACGATGGAAAAGCTGTTGTATTTATATTGTATTTCATGCTTCTAGCGTTGACTTCTAAGGCCCTAACTATTCGATCTGGTGGAGCAACACCCTAGCGTGAGGCCTACGTTGCCCGGAACGTAGATATGACCATTACTTTCACCCGGTTTGCAAATATACTTTATATATGATGGAAAAGCTGTTGTATTTATACTGTACTTCATGCTTCTGGCGTTGACTTCTAAGGCCCTAACTATTCGATTTGGTGGAGCAACGCCCTAGAGTGAAGCCTATGTTGGTCGGAATGTAGAAATGACCATAACATTCACACTGGTTGCAACAATTCGTTTTATACGATGGAAATACTGTTACATCTTTATCGTATTTTATGCTTCTGGCGTTGACTTCTAAGGCCCTAACTATTCGATCTGGTGGAGCACCGCCCTAAAGTGAAGCCTAGGTTGCCCGGAACGTAGAAATGACCCTTACTTTCACACTGTTTGCAATTATACATTATATACGATGGAAAAACTGTTGTATTTATATTGTATTTTATGCTTCTGGCGTTGACTTCGTAGGCCTTAACTACTTGATCTGGTGGAGCACCGCCCTAAAGTGAAGCCTAGGTTGCCCGGAACGTAGAACATACCATTACCTTCACACTGGTTGCAATTATTAATGTTATACGATGGAAAAACTGTTGCATCTTTATTGTATTTTATGCTCCTGGCGTTGACTTCTAAGGCGCTAACTATTCGATCTGGTGGATCAACGCCCTAGAGTGAAGCCTAGGTAGCTCGGAAAGTAGAAATGTCCATAACTTTCACACTGGTTGCAATTATTCGTTTTATACTTTGGAAAAGCTGTTGTATTTATATTGTATTTCATGCTTCTGGCATTGACTTCTAATTCCCTAACTATTCAATCTGGTGGAGCAACGCCCTAGAGAGAAGCCTAGCTTGCTCGGAATGTTGAAATGTCCATAACTTTCACACTGGTTGCAATTATTCGTTTTATACGATGGAATAGCTGTTGTATTTATATAGTATTTTATGCATCTGGCGTTGACTTCTTAGGCCCTAACTATTCGATCTGGTGGAGCAACGCTCTGGAGTGAAGCCCAGGTTTCTCGGAATGTAGAAATGTCCATATCTTTCACACTGGTTTCAATTATTCGTTTTATACGATGGAAAAGCTGTTGTATTTATATTGTATTTCATGCTTCTGGCGTTGACTTCTAAGGCTCTAACTATTCGATCTGGTGGAGCAACGCTCTAGAGTGAAGCCCAGGTTGCTCGGAATGTAGAAATGTGCATAACTTTCACACTGATTGCAATTATTCGTTTTATACGATGGAAAAGCTGTTGTATTTATATTGTATTTTATGCTTCTGGCGTTGACTTCTTAGGCCCTAACTATTCGGTCTGGTGGAGCAATGCCCTAGCGTGTAGCCTAGGTCGCCCGGAACGTACAAATGACCATTACCTTCACACTGGTTGCAATTATTCCTCTTACACGATGGAAAAACAGTTGTATTTATATTGTATTTTATGCTTCTGGCGTTGACTTCTAAAGCCCAAACTATTCGATCTGTTGGAGCAGCTGCCTAGAGTGAAACCCAGGGTGCCCGGAACGTAGAAATGACCCTTACTTTCACACTGTTTGCAAATATACTTTATATACGATGGAAAAGCTGTTGTATTTATACTGTACTTCATGCTTCTGGCGTTGACTTCTAAGGCCCTAACTATTCGATTTGGTGGAGCAACGCCCTAGAGTGAAGCCTATGTTGCTCGGAATGTAGAAATGTCCATAACTTTCACACTGGTTGCAATTATTCGTTTTATACGATGGAATAGCTGTTGTATTTATATTGCATTTTATGCTTCTGGCGTTGACTTCTAAGGCCCTACTATTCGATCTGGTGGAGCAACGCCCTAGAGTGAAGCCCAGGTAGCTCGGAAGGTAGAAATGTCCATAACTTTCAAACTGGTTGCAATTATTCGTTTTATACGTTGGAAAAGCTGTTGTATTTATATTGTATTTCATGCTTCTGGCGTTGACTTCCAAGGCCCTAACTATTCGATCTGGTGGAGCAACGGCCTATAGAGAAGCCTAGCTTGCTCGGAATGTAGAAATGTCCATAACTTTCACAATGGTTGCAATTATTCGTTTTATACGATGGAAAAGCTGTTGTATTTATATTGTGTTTCATGCTTCTGACGTTGACTTCTAAGGCCCTAACTATTCGATCTGGTGGAGCAACGCCCTAGAGTGAAGCCTAGGTTGCTCGGAATGTAGAAATGTCCATAACTTTCACACTGGTTGCAATTATTCGTTTTATACGATGGAAAAGCTGTTGTATTTATACTGTATTTCATGCTTCTTGCGTTGACTTCTAAGGCCCTAACTATTCCATCTGGAGGAGCAACGCCCTACAGTGAAGCCTATGTTGCTCTGAATGTAGAAGTGACCATAACATTCACACTGGTTGCAATTATTCGTTTTATACGATGGAAATACTGGTGCATCTTTATCGCATTTTAAGCTTCTGGCGTTGACTTCTGTGGCCCTAACTATTCGATCTGGCGGAGCACCGCCCTAAAGTGAAGCCTAGGTGTACCGGAACGTAGAAATGACCAGTACTTTCACAGTGTTTGCAGTTCTTCCTGTTATACGATGGAAAAACTGTTGCATCTTTGTTGTATTTTCCCGTTCTGGCCTTGACTTCTAAGGCCCTAACTATTCGTGCTGGTGGAGCAACCCCTAGAGTGAAGCCTAGGTTGCCCGGAACGTAGGAATGACCATTACCTTCACGTTGTTTGCAAATATACTTTAAATACGATGGAAAACGTGTTGTATTTATATCGTATTTTATGCTTCTGGCGTTGACTTCTTGGGCCCTAACTATTTGATCTGGTGGAGCACCGCCCTAGAGTGAAGCATAGGTTGCCCGGAACGTAGAAATGACCATTACCTTCACACTGTTTGCAAATATACTTTAAATACGATGGAAAACCTATTGTATTTATATTGTATTTTATGCTTCTGGCGTTGACTTCTAAGGCCGGAACTATTCGATCTCGTGGAGCAACGCCCTAGAGCGAAGCCTAGGTTGCTCGGAATGTAGAAATGTGCATAACTTTCACACTGGTTGCAATTATTCGTTTTATACGATGGAAAAGCTGTTGTATTTATATTGTATTTCATGCTTCTAGCGTTGACTTCTAAGGCCTTAACTATTCGATCTGGTGGAGCAACACCCTAGCGTGAGGCCTACGTTGCCCGGAACGTAGATATGACCATTACTTTCACCCGGTTTGCAAATATACTTTATATACGATGGAAAAGCTGTTGTATTTATACTGTACTTCATGCTTCTGGCGTTGACTTCTAAGGCCCTCACTATTCAATCTGGTGGAGCAACGCCCTAGAGAGAAGCCTAGCTTGCTCGGAATGTAGAAATGTCCATAACTTTCACACTGGTTGCAATTATTCGTTTTATACGATGGAATAGCTGTTGTATTTATATAGTATTTTATGCATCTGGCGTTGACTTCTTAGGCCCTAACTATTCGATCTGGTGGAGCAACGCTCTAGAGTGAAGCCCAGGATTCTCGGAATGTAGAAATGTCCATATCTTTCACACTGGTTTCAATTATTCGTTTTATACGATGGAAAAGCTGTTGTATTTATATTGTATTTCATGCTTCTGGCGTTGACTTCTAAGGCTCTAACTATTCGATCTGGTGGAGCAACGCTCTAGAGTGAAGCCCAGGTTGCTCGGAATGTAGAAATGTGCATAACTCTCACACTGATTGCAATTATTCGTTTTATACGATGGAAAAGCTGTTGTATTTATATTGTATTTTATGCTTCTGGCGTTGACTTCTTAGGCCCTAACTATTCGGTCTGGTGGAGCAATGCCCTAGCGTGTTGCCTAGGTCGCCCGGAACGTACAAATGACCATTACCTTCACACTGGTTGCAATTATTCCTCTTACACGATGGAAAAACAGTTGTATTTATATTGTATTTTATGCTTCTGGCGTTGACTTCTAAAGCCCAAACTATTCGATCTGTTGGAGCAGCTGCCTAGAGTGAAACCCAGGGTGCCCGGAACGTAGAAATGACCCTTACTTTCACACTGTTTGCAAATATACTTTATATACGATGGAAAAGCTGTTGTATTTATACTGTACTTCATGCTTCTGGCGTTGACTTCTAAGGCCCTAACTATTCGATTTGGTGGAGCAACGCCCTAGAGTGAAGCCTATGTTGCTCGGAATGTAGAAATGTCCATAACTTTCACACTGGTTGCAATTATTCGTTTTATACGATGGAATTGCTGTTGTATTTATATTGCATTTTATGCTTCTGGCGTTGACTTCTAAGGCCCTACTATTCGATCTGGTAGAGCAACGCCCTAGAGTGAAGCCCAGGTAGCTCGGAAGGTAGAAATGTCCATAACTTTCAAACTGGTTGCAATTATTCGTTTTATACGTTGGAAAAGCTGTTGTATTTATATTGTATTTCATGCTTCTGGCGTTGACTTCCAAGGCCCTAACTATTCGATCTGGTGGAGCAACGGCCTATAGAGAAGCCTAGCTTGCTCGGAATGTAGAAATGTCCATAACTTTCACAATGGTTGCAATTATTCGTTTTATACGATGGAAAAGCTGTTGTATTTATATTGTGTTTCATGCTTCTGACGTTGACTTCTAAGGCCCTAACTATTCGATCTGGCGGAGCAACGCCCTAGAGTGAAGCCTAGGTTGCTCGGAATGTAGAAATGTCCATAACTTTCACACTGGTTGCAATTATTCGTTTTATACGATGGAAAAGCTGTTGTATTTATACTGTATTTCATGCTTCTGGCGTTGACTTCTAAGGCCCTAACTATTCCATCTGGTGGAGCAACGCCCTACAGTGAAGCCTATGTTGCTCTGAATGTAGAAGTGACCATAACATTCACACTGGTTGCAATTATTCGTTTTATACGATGGAAATACTGTTGCATCTTTATCGCATTTTAAGCTTCTGGCGTTGACTTCTGTGGCCCTAACTATTCGATCTGGCGGAGCACCGCCCTAAAGTGAAGCCTAGGTGTACCGGAACGTAGAAATGACCAGTACTTTCACAGTGTTTGCAGTTCTTCCTGTTATACGATGGAAAAACTGTTGCATCTTTGTTGTATTTTCCCGTTCTGGCCTTGACTTCTAAGGCCCTAAGTATTCGTGCTGGTGGAGCAACCCCTAGAGTGAAGCCTAGGTTGCCCGGAACGTAGAAATGACCATTACCTTCACGTTGTTTGCAAATATACTTTAAATACGATGGAAAACGTGTTGTATTTATATTGTATTTTATGCTTCTGGCGTTGACTTCTTGGGCCCTAACTATTTGATCTGGTGGAGCACCGCCCTAGAGTGAAGCATAGGTTGCCCGGAACGTACAAATGACCATTACCTTCACACTGTTTGCAAATATACTTTAAATACGATGGAAAACCTATTGTATTTATATTGTATTTTATGCTTCTGGCGTTGACTTCTAAGGCCGGAACTATTCGATCTCGTGGAGCAAGGCGTAGAGCGAAGCCTAGGTTGCTCGGAATGTAGAAATGTGCATAACTTTCACACTGGTTGCAATTATTCGTTTTATACGATGGAAAAGCTGTTGTATTTATATTGTATTTCATGCTTCTAGCGTTGACTTCTAAGGCCCTAACTATTCGATCTGGTGGAGCAACACCCTAACGTGAGGCCTACGTTGCCCGGAACGTAGATATGACCATTACTTTCACCCGGTTTGCAAATATACTTTATATATGATGGAAAAGCTGTTGTATTTATACTGTACTTCATGCTTCTGGCGTTGACTTCTAAGGCCCTAACTATTCGATTTGGTGGAGCAACGCCCTAGAGTGAAGCCTATGTTGTTCGGAATGTAGAAATGACCATAACATTCACACTGGTTGCAACAATTCGTTTTATACGATGGAAATACTGTTACATCTTTATCGTATTTTATGCTTCTGGCGTTGACTTCTAAGGCCCTAACTATTCGATCTGGTGGAGCACCGCCCTAAAGTGAAGCCTAGGTTGCCCGGAACGTAGAAATGACCCTTACTTTCACACTGTTTGCAATTATACATTATATACGATGGAAAAACTGTTGTATTTATATTGTATTTTATGCTTCTGGCGTTGACTTCGTAGGCCTTAACTACTTGATCTGGTGGAGCACCGCCCTAAAGTGAAGCCTAGGTTGCCCGGAACGTAGAACATACCATTACCTTCACACTGGTTGCAATTATTAATGTTATACGATGGAAAAACTGTTGCATCTTTATTGTATTTTATGCTCCTGGCGTTGACTTCTAAGGCGCTAACTATTCGATCTGGTGGATCAACGCCCTAGAGTGAAGCCTAGGTAGCTCGGAAAGTAGAAATGTCCATAACTTTCACACTGGTTGCAATTATTCGTTTTATACTTTGGAAAAGCTGTTGTATTTATATTGTATTTCATGCTTCTGGCATTGACTTCTAATTCCCAAACTATTCAATCTGGTGGAGCAACGCCCTAGAGAGAAGCCTAGCTTGCTCGGAATGTTGAAATGTCCATAACTTTCACACTGGTTGCAATTATTCGTTTTATACGATGGAATAGCTGTTGTATTTATATAGTATTTTATGCATCTGGCGTTGACTTCTTAGGCCCTAACTATTCGATCTGGTGGAGCAACGCTCTAGAGTGAAGCCCAGGTTTCTCGGAATGTAGAAATGTCCATATCTTTCACACTGGCTTCAATTATTCGTTTTATACGATGGAAAAGCTGTTGTATTTATATTGTATTTCATGCTTCTGGCGTTGACTTCTAAGGCTCTAACTATTCGATCTGGTGGAGCAACGCTCTAGAGTGAAGCCCAGGTTGCTCGGAATGTAGAAATGTGCATAACTTTCACACTGATTGCAATTATTCGTTTTATACGATGGAAAAGCTGTTGTATTTATATTGTATTTTATGCTTCTGGCGTTGACTTCTTAGGCCCTAACTATTCGGTCTGGTGGAGCAATGCCCTAGCGTGTAGCCTAGGTCGCCCGGAACGTACAAATGACCATTACCTTCACACTGGTTGCAATTATTCCTCTTACACGATGGAAAAACAGTTGTATTTATATTGTATTTTATGCTTCTGGCGTTGACTTCTAAAGCCCAAACTATTCGATCTGTTGGAGCAGCTGCCTAGAGTGAAACCCAGGGTGCCCGGAACGTAGAAATGACCCTTACTTTCACACTGTTTGCAAATATACTTTATATACGATGGAAAAGCTGTTGTATTTATACTGTACTTCATGCTTCTGGCGTTGACTTCTAAGGCCCTAACTATTCGATTTGGTGGAGCAACGCCCTAGAGTGAAGCCTATGTTGCTCGGAATGTAGAAATGTCCATAACTTTCACACTGGTTGCAATTATTCGTTTTATACGATGGAATAGCTGTTGTATTTATATTGCATTTTATGCTTCTGGCGTTGACTTCTAAGGCCCTACTATTCGATCTGGTGGAGCAACGCCCTAGAGTGAAGCCCAGGTAGCTCGGAAGGTAGAAATGTCCATAACTTTCAAACTGGTTGCAATTATTCGTTTTATACGTTGGAAAAGCTGTTGTATTTATATTGTATTTCATGCTTCTGGCGTTGACTTCCAAGGCCCTAACTATTCGATCTGGTGGAGCAACGGCCTATAGAGAAGCCTAGCTTGCTCGGAATGTAGAAATGTCCATAACTTTCACAATGGTTGCAATTATTCGTTTTATACGATGGAAAAGCTGTTGTATTTATATTGTGTTTCATGCTTCTGACGTTGACTTCTAAGGCCCTAACTATTCGATCTGGTGGAGCAACGCCCTAGAGTGAAGCCTAGGTTGCTCGGAATGTAGAAATGTCCATAACTTTCACACTGGTTGCAATTATTCGTTTTATACGATGGAAAAGCTGTTGTATTTATACTGTATTTCATGCTTCTTGCGTTGACTTCTAAGGCCCTAACTATTCCATCTGGAGGAGCAACGCCCTACAGTGAAGCCTATGTTGCTCTGAATGTAGAAGTGACCATAACATTCACACTGGTTGCAATTATTCGTTTTATACGATGGAAATACTGGTGCATCTTTATCGCATTTTAAGCTTCTGGCGTTGACTTCTGTGGCCCTAACTATTCGATCTGGCGGAGCACCGCCCTAAAGTGAAGCCTAGGTGTACCGGAACGTAGAAATGACCAGTACTTTCACAGTGTTTGCAGTTCTTCCTGTTATACGATGGAAAAACTGTTGCATCTTTGTTGTATTTTCCCGTTCTGGCCTTGACTTCTAAGGCCCTAACTATTCGTGCTGGTGGAGCAACCCCTAGAATGAAGCCTAGGTTGCCCGGAACGTAGGAATGACCATTACCTTCACGTTGTTTGCAAATATACTTTAAATACGATGGAAAACGTGTTGTATTTATATCGTATTTTATGCTTCTGGCGTTGACTTCTTGGGCCCTAACTATTTGATCTGGTGGAGCACCGCCCTAGAGTGAAGCATAGGTTGCCCGGAACGTAGAAATGACCATTACCTTCACACTGTTTGCAAATATACTTTAAATACGATGGAAAATCTATTGTATTTATATTGTATTTTATGCTTCTGGCGTTGACTTCTAAGGCCGGAACTATTCGATCTCGTGGAGCAACGCCCTAGAGCGAAGCCTAGGTTGCTCGGAATGTAGAAATGTGCATAACTTTCACACTGGTTGCAATTATTCGTTTTATACGATGGAAAAGCTGTTGTATTTATATTGTATTTCATGCTTCTAGCGTTGACTTCTAAGGCCTTAACTATTCGATCTGGTGGAGCAACACCCTAGCGTGAGGCCTACGTTGCCCGGAACGTAGATATGACCATTACTTTCACCCGGTTTGCAAATATACTTTATATACGATGGAAAAGCTGTTGTATTTATACTGTACTTCATGCTTCTGGCGTTGACTTCTAAGGCCCTCACTATTCAATCTGGTGGAGCAACGCCCTAGAGAGAAGCCTAGCTTGCTCGGAATGTAGAAATGTCCATAACTTTCACACTGGTTGCAATTATTCGTTTTATACGATGGAATAGCTGTTGTATTTATATAGTATTTTATGCATCTGGCGTTGACTTCTTAGGCCCTAACTATTCGATCTGGTGGAGCAACGCTCTAGAGTGAAGCCCAGGTTTCTCGGAATGTAGAAATGTCCATATCTTTCACACTGGTTTCAATTATTCGTTTTATACGATGGAAAAGCTGTTGTATTTATATTGTATTTCATGCTTCTGGCGTTGACTTCTAAGGCTCTAACTATTCGATCTGGTGGAGCAACGCTCTAGAGTGAAGCCCAGGTTGCTCGGAATGTAGAAATGTGCATAACTTTCACACTGATTGCAATTATTCGTTTTATACGATGGAAAAGCTGTTGTATTTATATTGTATTTTATGCTTCTGGCGTTGACTTCTTAGGCCCTAACTATTCGGTCTGGTGGAGCAATGCCCTAGCGTGTAGCCTAGGTCGCCCGGAACGTACAAATGACCATTACCTTCACACTGGTTGCAATTATTCCTCTTACACGATGGAAAAACAGTTGTATTTATATTGTATTTTATGCTTCTGGCGTTGACTTCTAAAGCCCAAACTATTCGATCTGTTGGAGCAGCTGCCTAGAGTGAAACCCAGGGTGCCCGGAACGTAGAAATGACCCTTACTTTCACACTGTTTGCAAATATACTTTATATACGATGGAAAAGCTGTTGTATTTATACTGTACTTCATGCTTCTGGCGTTGACTTCTAAGGCCCTAACTATTCGATTTGGTGGAGCAACGCCCTAGAGTGAAGACTATGTTGCTCGGAATGTAGAAATGTCCATAACTTTCACACTGGTTGCAATTATTCGTTTTATACGATGGAATAGCTGTTGTATTTATATTGCATTTTATGCTTCTGGCGTTGACTTCTAAGGCCCTACTATTCGATCTGGTGGAGCAACGCCCTAGAGTAAAACCTAGGTTACCTGGAACGTAGAAATGACCATAACTTTCACATTGATTACAATTATTCCTGCTATACGATGGAAGAACTGTTGTATTTATATTGTATTTTATGCTTCTGGCGTTGACATCTAAAGCCCAAACTATTCGATCTGGTGGAGCGGCTGCCTAGAGTGAAACCCAGGGTGCCCGGAACGCAGAAATGACCATAACCTTCACACTGGTTGCAATTATTCGATTTATACGATGGAAAATCTGTTGTATTTATATCGTGTTTTATGCTTCTGGCGTTGACTTCTTGGGCCCTATCGATTCGATCTGGTGGAGCAACGCCATAGAGTGACGCCTAGGTTGCCCGGAACGTAGAAATGAGCATTACTTTCACACTGGTTGCAATTATTCCTGTTATACGATGGACAAACTGTTGTATTTTTATTGTATTTTTTGCTTCTGGCGTTGAATTCTAAGTCCCTAGCTATTGGATCCGGTGGAACAACTTCCCAGAGTGAAGCCTAGGTTGCCCGGAACGCAGAAATGACCATTACTATCTCACTGGTTGCAATTATCCATTTTATACGATGGAAAAACTGTTCTATTTATTTTGTATTTTATGCTTCGGGCGTTGACTTCTATGGCCCTACCTATTCGATCTGGTGGAGCAACGCCCTACAGTGAAGCCCAGGTTGACCGGAACGTAGATATGACCATAACCTTCACACAGGTTGCAATTATTCGTTTTATACGATGTAAAGGCTGTTGTATTTATTTTGTAGTTTATGCTTCTGGTGTTGACTTCTAAGGCCCTAGCTACTCGATCTGGTGGAGCGACGCCGTAGAGTGAAGCCTAGGTTGCTCGGAATGTAGAAATGTCCATAACTTTCACACTGCTTGCAATTATCCCTGTTATACCATGGAAAAACGGTTGTATTTTTATTTTATTTTATGTTTCAGGTGTTGTCTTCTAAGGTCGTAGCTATTCGATCTCGTGGGGCAACGTCCAAGAGTGAAGCGTATGTTTCCCGAAGCGTAGAAATGACCATTATTTTCACACTGGTTGCAATTATTCTTTTTATACGACGGAAAAACTGTTGTATTTTTACCGTATCTTATGCGTCTGGAGTTGTTTCCTAAGGCCCTAGCTATTCGACCTGGTGGTGCAACGCCCTAGTGCGAAGCCTAGGTTGCACGGAACGTAGAAATGCCCGTTACTTTCACACTGGTTGCAATTATTCCTGTTATACGATGGAACAACTGTTTTATGTTTATTATATTTTATGCTTCTGGCGCTGACCTCTAAGTCCCTAGGTATTCGATCTGGTGGAGCAACACCCTAGAGTGAAGTCTTGGTTGCCCGGAACGTAGAAATGACCATTACTTTCACACTGGTTGCAATTATTCCTGTTATACGATGGAAGGACTGTTGTATTTTTATAGTACTTTATGCCTCTTGGCGTTGACTCCTTAGGTCCAAACAATTCGGTCTGGTGGACCAACGCCCTAGAGTGAAGCCTATGTTGCACGGAACGTGGAAATGCCCATTACTTTCACACTGGTTGCAATTATTCCTGTTATACGATGTAAGAACTGTTGTATTTTTATTGTATTTTATGCTTCTGGCGTTGACTTCTTAGGCCCTAACTATTCGATCTGGTGGAGCAACGGCATATAGTGAAACGTAGGTTGCCCGGAACGTAGAAATGAACATTACTTTCACACTGGATGTAATTATTCCTGTTATACGATGGAAAAACTGTTGTATTTTTATTATATTTTATGCTTCTGGCGTTTAATTTTAAGTCCCTAGCTATTCGATCTGGTGGAGCAACGCCCGAGAGTGAAGCCTAGGTTGGCCGGAACGTAGAAATGTCCATTACATTCACACTGTTTGCAATTATTCGTATTATACGACGGAAAAGCTGTTGTATTTATATTGTATTTTATGATTCTGGCGTTGACTTCTTAGGCCCTATCTATTCGATCTGGTGGAGCAATGCCCTAGAGAGAAGCCTGGGTTGCCCGGAACGTAGGAATGACCGTTACTTTCACACTGTTTGCAATTATTCATTTAATACGATGGAAAAACCGTTTTATTTATATTGCATTTTATGCTTCTAGCGTTGACTTCTTAGGCCCTAACTATTCGATCTGGTGGAACAACGCCCTAGAGTGAGGACTAGGTTGCCCGGAACATAGAAGTGACCGTTACTTTCACAATGATTGCAAACATTCATTTTATTCGATGGAAAAACTGTTGTATTCTTATTGTATTTTATGCTTCGGGCGTTGACTTCTTAGGCCCTAACTATTCGATCTGGTGGAACAACGCCCTAGAGTGAGGACTAGGTTGCCCGGAACATAGAAATGACCGTTACTTTCACAATGATTGCAAACATTCATTTTATTCGATGGAAAAACTGTTGTATTTATATTCTATTTTACGCTACTGGCGTTGTCTTCTAAGGTCGTAGCTATTTGACGTGGTGGAGCAGAGCCCTAGAGTGAAGCGTAGGTTGCCCGTAACGAAGAAATGACCGTAACTTTCACGATGGTTGCAATTATTCCTGTTATACGATGGAAGGGCTGTTGTATTTTTATTGTATTTTATGCTTCTGGCGTTGAATTCTTAGTCCCTAACAATTCGATCTGGTGCAGTAACGCCCTAGAGTGAAGCCGAGGATGCCCGGAACGTAGAAATGACCGGTACTTTCACACTGTTTGCAATTATTCATTTTATACGATGGAAAAACCGTTTTATTTATATTGCACTTTATGCTTCTAGCGTTTACTTCTAAGGCCTTAGATATTCGATGTGGCGGAGCAACGCCCTAGAGTGTACCCTAGGATGCCCGGAACGTAGAAATGACCATTACCTTCGCACTTGTTGCAATCACTCCTGTTATACGATGCAAAAACTGTTGCATTTTTATTGTATTTTATGATTTAGGCGTTCACTTCTCACGCTCTAGATATTCGACCTGGTGGAGCAAGGGCCTAGAGTGAAGCCTAGGTTGCCCGGAACGTAGTAATGACCATAACTTTCACACTGGTTGCAATTATTCGTTTTATACGATGGAAGAACTGTTGTATTTATTTTGTATTTTATGCTTCTGGCGTTGACGTCTTAGGCAATAACTATTCGGTCTGGTGGATCACCGCCTTAGACTGAAGAGTAGGTTGCCCGGAATGTAGAAATGACCATCACTTTCACACTGGTTGCAATTATTCCTGTTACGCGATGGAAAAGCTGTTGTATTTATATTGTATTTTATGCTTCTGGTGTTGACGTCTGAGGCCGTAGCTACCCGATGTGGTGGAGCAACGGCCTAGAATGAGGCGTAGGTTGCCCGGAACGTAGAAATAACCATAACTTTCACACTGGTTGCAATTATTCGTTTAATACGATGGAAAAGCTGTTGTATTTATATTGTGTTCTATGCTTCGGGCGTTGACTTCTGAGGCCCTCACTACTCGATCTGGTGGAGCAACGCCCAAGAGTGAAGCGTATGTTGCACGGAACGTAGAAATGCCCATTACTTTCACACTAGCTGTAATTACTCCTGTGATACGATGGAACAACTGTTTTATGTTTATTATATTTTATGCTTGTGGCGATGTCCTCTAGGTCCCTAGGTATTCGAAATGGTGGAGCAACGCCCTAGACTGAAGTCTTGGTTGGCCGGAACGTAGAAATGACCACTACTTTCACACTGGTTGCAATTATTCCTGTTATACGATGGAAAAACTGTTGTATTTTTATTGTATTTTATGGTTCTGGCGTTGACCTCCAAGTCCCTAGCTATTCGGTCTGGTGGAATAACGCCCTAGGGCGAAGCCTAGGCTGCCCGAAACGTAGAAATGGCCATTACTTTCAAACTGGTTGCAATTATTCGTTTTATACGATGGAAAGAATGTTGTACTTATATCGTATTTTATGCTTCCGGCGTTGACTTCTAAGGCCCTAACTATTCGATCTGGTGGAACAACGCCCTAGGGCGAAGCCTATGTTGACCGGAACGTAGAAATGGCCATTACTTTCACACTGGTTGCAATTATTCCTGTTATACGATGGAAAAACTGTTGTATTTTTATTGTATTTTATGGTTCTGCCGTTGACCTCCAAGTCCCTAGCTATTCGGTCTGGTGGAACAACGCCCTAGGGCGAAGCCTATGTTGACCGGAACGTAGAAATGGCCATTACTTTCAAACTGGTTGCAATTATTCGTTTTATACGATGGAAAAAATGTTGAATTTTTATTGTATTTTATGCTTCTGGCGTTGAATTCTAAGTCCCTAACTATTCGATCTGGTGGAACAACGCCCTAGACTGAAGCCTAGGTTGCCCGGAACGTATAAATGACCATTACTTTCACACTGGTTATAATTATTCGCTTTATACGATGGAAAAACTGTTGTATTTATATTGTATTTTATGCTTCTGGCGTTGAATTCTAAGACCCTAACTATTCGATCTGGTGGAACAACGCCCTAGACTGAAGCCTAGGTAGCCCGAAACGTAGGAATGACCATTACTTTCACACTGGTTGCAATTATTCGCTTTATACGATGGAAAAACTGTTGTATTTATATTGTATTTTATGCTTCTGGCGTTGACTTCTTAGGCCCTAACTATTCGATCTGGTGCAGCAACACCCTAGAGCGAAGCGTCTGTTGCCCGGTAGGTAGAAATGACCATAACTTTCACACTGGTTGCAATTATTCCTGTTATACCATGGAGAAACTGTTGTATATTTATAGTCTTTTATGCTTCTGGCGTTGACCTCCTAGTCCTTAGCTATTCGATCTGGTGTAACAACGCCCTAGGGCGAAGCCTAGGTTGCCCGGAACGCAGAAATGGCAATTACCTTCAAACTGATTGCAATTATTCGTTTTGTACGATGGAAAAACTGTTGTACTTATATCGTATTTTATGCTTCTGGCGTTGACTTCTTAGGCCCTAACTATTTGATCTGGTGGAAGAACGCCCTAGAGTGAAACCTGGGTTGCACGGAACACAGAAATGACCATAACTTTCACACTGGTTGCTTTATTCGCTTTATGCAATGGAAAAACTGTTCTATTTATATTGTATTTTATGGTTCTGGCGTTGACTTCTTAGGCCCTAACTATTCGATCTGGTGGAGCAACGCCCTAGAGTGAAGTCTTGGTTGCCCGGAACGTAGAAATGACCATTACTTTCACACTGGTTGCAGGTATTCCTGTTATACGATGGAAAAACTGTTGAATTTTTATTGTATTTTATGCTTCTGGCGTTGACTTCTTAGGCCCTAACTATTCGATCAGGTGGAGCAACGTCCTAGTGTGAAGCCTAGGTTACCCGGAACGTAGAAGTGACCATTACTTTCACACTGGTTGCAATTATTCTGTTTATACGATGGAAAAACTGTTGTATTTTTACTGTATCTTATGCGCCTGGAGTTGTTTTCTAAGGCCCTAGCTATTCGACATGGTGGTGCAACGCCCTAGTGCGAGGCCTAGGTTGCAGGGAACGTAGAAATGTCCATTACTTTCACACTGGTTGCAATCATTCCTGTTATACGATGGAACAACTGTT
This sequence comes from Calliopsis andreniformis, assembly GCF_051401765.1. Classification (NCBI taxonomy): domain Eukaryota; kingdom Metazoa; phylum Arthropoda; class Insecta; order Hymenoptera; family Andrenidae; genus Calliopsis; species Calliopsis andreniformis. The sequence goes on from NW_027480430.1 coordinate 13,499,980, forward strand.
TTATGTTTATTATATTTTATGCTTCTGGCGTTGACTTCTTAGGCAATAACTATTCGATCTGGTGGCACAACGTACTAGAGTGAAGCCTAGTTTGCCCGGATCGTAGAAATGATCATAACTTTCACACTGGTTGCAATTATTTGCTTTATACGATGGAAAAACTGTTGTATTTATATTGTATTTTATGATTCTGGCGTTGACTTCTTAGGCCCTAACTATTCGATCTGGTGGAGCAACGCCCAAGAGTGAAGCGTATGTTGCACGGAACGTAGAAATGCCCATTACTTTCACACTAGCTGTAATTATTCCTGTGATACGATGGAACAACTGTTTTATGTTTATTATATTTTATGCTTGTGGCGATGTCCTCTAGGTCCCTAGGTATTCGAAATGGTGGAGCAACGCCCTAGACTGAAGTCTTGGTTGGCCGGAACGTAGAAATGACCATTACTTTCACACTGGTTGCAATTATTCCTGTTACACGATGGAAAAACTGTTGTATTTTTATTGTATTTTATGGTCCTGGCGTTGACCTCCAAGTCCCTAGCTATTCGGTCTGGTGGAACAACGCCCTAGGGTGAAGCCTATGTTGACCGGAACGTAGAAATGGCCATTACTTTCAAACTGGTTGCAATTATTCGTTTTATACGCTGGAAAAAATGTTGTACTTATATCGTATTTTATGCTTCTGGCGTTGACTTCTTAGGCCCTAACTATTCGACCTGGTGGCACAACGCACTAGAGTGAAGCCTAGTTTGCCCGGATCGTAGAAATCACCATCACTTTCACACTGGTTGCAATTATTCCTGTTACGCGATGGAAAAGCTGTTGTATTTATATTGTATTTTATGCTTCTGGGGTTGACGTCAGAGGCCGTAGCTACCCGATGTGGTGGAGCAACGGCCTAGAATGAGGCGTAGGTTGCCCGGAACGTAGAAATAACCACAACTTTCACACTGGTTGCAATTATTCGTTTAATACGATGGAAAAGCTGTTGTATTTATATTGTGTTCTATGCTTCGGGCGTTGACTTCTGAGGCCCTCACTATTCGATCTGGTGGAGCAACGCCCTAGAGTGAAGCCTAGGTTGCCCGAAACGTAGAAATGACCATTACTTTCAAACTGGTTGCAATTATTCCTGCTATACGATAGAAGGACTGTTGTATTTTTATAGTATTTTATGCTTCTGGTGTTGACATCTTAGTTCCTAACTATTCGATCTGGCGGAACAACGCCCTAGAGTGAAGCCTAGGTTACCAGGAACGTAGAAATGACCATTACTTTCACACTGTTTGCAAATATTCATTTTATACAGTCGAAAAGCTGTTGTATTTATATTGTATTTTATGCTTCTGGTGTTGACTTTTTAGTCCCTAACTCTTCGATCTGGTGGAGCAACGCCCTAGAGTGATGCCTAGGTTGCCCGGAACGTAGAAATGACCATTACTTTCACACTGGTTGCAATTATTCGCTTTATACGATGGAAAGACTGTTGTATTTATATTGTATTTTATGCCTCTGGCGTTGACTTCTTAGGTCCATACTATTCGGTCTGGTGGACCAACGACCTAGAGTGAAGCCTAGGTTGCACGGAACGTAGAAATGTCCATAACTTTCACACTGGTTGCATTATTCGCTTTGTGCAATGGAAATACTGTTCTATTTATATTGTATTTTATGGTTCTGGTGCTGACTTCTTAGGCCCTAACTATTCGATCTGGTGGAGCAACGCCCTAGAGTGAAGCCTAGTTTGCCCGGATCGTAGAAATGACCATCACCTTCACACTGGTTGCAATTATTCCCGTTATACGATGGAAAAACTGTTGAATTTTTATTGTATTTTATGCTTCTGGCGTTGAATTCTAAGTCCCTAACTATAGGATCTGGTGGAACAACGCCCTAGACTGAAGCCTAGGTTGCCCGGATCGTAGAAATGACCATTACTTTCACACTGGTTATAATTATTCGCTTTATACGATGGAAAAACTGTTGTATTTATATTGTATTTTATGCTTCTGGCGTTGAATTCTAAGACCCTAACTATTCGATCTGGTGGAACAACGCCCTAGACTGAAGCCTAGGTAGCCCGAAACGTAGAAATGACCATTACTTTCACACTGGTTGCAATTATTCGCTTTATACGATGGAAAAACTGTTGTATTTATATTGTATTTTATGCTTCTGGCGTTGACTTCTTAGGCCCTAACTATTCGATCTGGTGCAGCAACACCCTAGAGCGAAGCCTAGGTTGCCCGGTAGGTAGAAATGACCATTACTTTCAAACTGGTTGCAATTATTCCTGCTATACGATAGAAGGACTGTTGTATTTTTATAGTATTTTATGCTTCTGGTGTTGACATCTTAGTTCCTAACTATTCGATCTGGCGGAACAACGCCCTAGAGTGAAGCCTAGGTTACCAGGAACGTAGAAATGACCAGTACTTTCACACTGGTTGCAGTTATTCCTGTTATACGATGGAAAAACTGTTGAATTTTTATTGTATTTTATGCTTCTGGCGTTGACTTCTTAGGCCCTAACTATTCGATCTGGTGGAGCAACGTCCTAGTGTGAAGCCTAGGTTACCAGGAACGTAGAAATGACCATTACTTTCACACTGGTTGCAATCATTCCTGTTATACGATGGAACAACTGTTTTATGTTTATTATATTTTATGCTTCTGGCGTTGACTTATTAGGCCACAACTATACGATCTGGTGGCACAACACACTAGAGTGAAGCCTAGTTTGCCCGGATCGTAGAAATTACCATAACTTTCACACTGCTTGCAATTATTCCTGTTATACCATGGAAAAACGGTTGAATTTTTATTGTATTTTATGCTTCGGGCGTTGACTTCTAAGGCCCTAACTATTCCATCTGGTGGGGCAACGCCCTAGGCTTAAGCCTAGGTTGCCCGGAACGTAGAAATGTCCATAACATTCATACTGGTTGCAATTATTCGTTTTATACGATGGAAAAACTGTTGTATTTATATTGTATTTTATGATCCTGGAGTTGACTTCTTAGGCCCTAACTATTCGATCTGGTGGAGCAACGCCCAAGAGGGAAGCGTATGTTGCACGGAACGTAGAAATGCCCATTACTTTCACACAGGTTGTAATTATTCCTGTGATACGATGGAACAACTGATTTATGTTTATTATATTTTATGCTTCTGGCGATGTCCTCTGAGTCCCTAGGTATTCGATCTGCTGGAGCAACGCCCTAGAGTGAAGTCTGGGTTGGCCGGAACGTAGAAATGCCCATTACTATCACACTGGTTGCAATTATTCCTGTTATACGATGGAAAAACTGTTGTATGTTTATTATATTTTATGCTCCTGGCGTTGACTTCTTAGGCCATAACTATTCGATCTGGTGGCACAACGGACTAGAGTGAAGCCTAGCTTTCCCGGATCGTAGAAATGACCACAACTTTCACACTGGTTGCAATTATTCGCTTTATACGATGGAAAAACTGTTGTATTTATAATGTATTTTATGCTTCTGGCGTTGACTTCTTAGGCCCAAACTATTCGGTCGGGTGGACCAACGCCCTAGAGTGAAGCCTAGGTTGCCCGGAACGTAGAAATGACCATTACTTTCACACTGGTTGCAATTATTCGCTTTATACGATGGAAAAACTGTTGTATTTTTATTGTATTTTATGCCTCTGGCGTTGACTTCTTAGGTCCAAACTATTCGGCCTGGTGGACCAACGCCCTAGAGTGAAGCCTAGGTTGCACGGAACGTAGAAATGACCATTACTTTCACTCTGGTTGCATTATTCGCTTTATGCAATGGAAAAACTGTTCTATTTATATTGTATTTTATGCTTCTGGCGTTGACTTCTAAGGTCCTAGCTATTCGATCTGGTGGGGCAACGTCCAAGGGTGAAGCCTAGGATGCCCGGAACGTAGAAATGACCATAACTTTCACACTGGTCGCAACTATTCGTTTTATACTATAGAAAAAGAGTTTTATTTATATTGTATTTTATGCTTCTGGCGTTGACTCCGAAGGCCGTATCTATTTGATGTGGTGGAGCAACGCCCTAGAGTGAAGCCTAGGTTGCCCCGAACGTAGAAATGACCATTACTTTCACATTGGTTGCAATTATTCCTGCTATACGGTGGAAAAACTGTTGTATTCTTATTGTATTTTATGCTTCGGGCGTTGACTTCTTAGGCCCTAACTATTCGATCTGGTGGAACAACGCCCTAGAGTGAGGACTAGGTTGCCCGGAACGTAGAAATGACCATTACTTTCACACTGATTGCAAATATTCACTTTATACACTGGAAAAGCTGTTGTATTTATATTGTATTTTATGCTACTGGCGTTGACTTCGAAGGCCGTATCCATTTGATCTGGTGGACCAACGCCCTAGAGTGAAGTCTTGGTTGCCCGGAACGTAGAAATGACCATTACCTTCACACTGGTTGCAATTATTCGCTTTATACGATGGAAAAACTGTTGTATTTATATTGAATTTTATGCTTCTGGCGACGACTTCTTAGTCCCTAACTATTCGATCTCGTGGGGCAACGTCCAAGAGTGATGGGTATGTTGCCAGGAGCGCAGAAATGACCATTACTTTGACACTGGTTGCAATTATTCCTGCTATACGATGGAACAACTGTTTTATGTTTATTATATTTTATGCTTCTGGCGCTGTCCTCTATGTCCCTAGGTATTCGATCTGGTGGAGCAACGCCCTAGAGAGAAGTCTTGGATGCCCGGAACGAAGAAATGACCATAACTTTCACACAGGTTCCAATTATTCGCTTTACACGATGGAAAAACTGTTGGATTTCTATTGTATTTTATGCTTCTGGCGTTGACTTCTTAGGTCCCAACTATTCGGTCTGGTGGACGAACGCCCTAGAGTGAAGCCTAGGTTGCACGGAACGTAGCAATGGGCATTACTTTCACACTGGTTGCAATTATTCGCTTTATACGAGAGAAAAACTGTTGTATTTATATTGTATTTTACGCTTCTGGCGTTGACTTCTTACGCCCTAATTATTCGATCTCGTGGGGCAACGTCCAAGAGTGATGGGTATGTTGCCCGGAGCGTAGAAATGACCATTACTTTCACAAAGGTTGCAATTATTCTTTTTATACGGTGGAAAAACGGTTGTATCTTTACTGTATCTTATGCGTCTGGTGTTGTTTTCTAAGGCCCTAGCTATTCGACCTGGTAGTGCAACGGCTAGTGCGAAGCCTAGGTTGCACGGAACGTAGAAATGCCCATTACTTTCACACTGGTTGCAATTATTCCTGATATGCGATGGAACAACTGTTTTATGTTTATTATATTTTATGCTTCTGGCGCTGACCTCCAAGTCCCTAGCTATTCGGTCTGGTGGAACAACGCCCTAGGGCGAAGCCAAGGTAGCCCGGAACGTAGAAATGGCCATTACTGTCAAACTGGTTGCAATTATTACTGATATACGATTTTAGGACTGTTCTATTTTTATAGTATTTTATGCTTCTGGCGTTGACTTGTTAGTTCCTAACCACTCGGTCTGGTGGATCAACGCCCTAGAGTGAAGCCCAGGTTACCCGGAACGTCGAAATGACCAGTACCTTCACACTGGTTGCAGATATTCCTGTTATACGATGGAAAGATTGATGTATTTTTATTATATTTTATGCTTCTGGCGTTGACTTCTTAGGCCATAACTATTCGATCTGGTGGCACAACGCACTAGAGTGAAGCCTAGTTTGCCCGGATCGTAGAAATGACCATAACTTTCACACTGGTTGCAATTATTCGCTTTACACGATGTAAAAACTGTTGTATTTATATTGTATTTTATGCTTCTGGCGTTTACATCTTAGGTCCAAACTATTCGGTCTGGTGGTCCAACGCCCTAGAGTGAAGCCTAGGTTGCACCGAACGTAGAAATGACCATTACTTTCACACTGGTTGCAATTATTCGCATTATACGATGGAAAAACTGTTATATTTATATTGTATTTTATGCTTCTGGCGTTGACTTCTTAGGCCCTAACTAGTCGATCTCGTGGGGCTACGTCCAAGAGTGATGGGTATGTTGCCCGGAGCGTAGAAATGACCATTACTTTCACACTGGTTGCAATTATTCTTTTTATACGATGGAAAAACTGTTCTATTTATATTGTATTTTATGCTTCTGGCGTTGACTTCTAAGGTCCTAGCTATTCGATCTGGTGGGGCAACGTCCAAGGGTGAAGCCTAGGATGCCCGGAACGTAGAAATGACCATAACTTTCACACTGGTCGCAACTATTCGTTTTATACTATAGAAAAAGAGTTTTATTTATATTGTATTTTATGCTTCTGGCGTTGACTCCGAAGGCCGTATCTATTTGATGTGGTGGAGCAACGCCCTAGAGTGAAGCCTAGGTTGCCCCGAACGTAGAAATGACCATTACTTTCACATTGGTTGCAATTATTCCTGCTATACGGTGGAAAAACTGTTGTACTTATATTGTATTCTGTGCTTCTGGCGTTGACTTCTAAGGCCGTAACCATTCCATCTGGTGTAGCAACGCCCTAGAGTGAAGCCTAGGTTGCCTGGAACGTAAAAATGACCATTACTTTCACACTGGTTGCAATCATTCCTGTTATACGATGGAAAAACTGTTGTATTCTTATTGTATTTTATGCTTCGGGCGTTGACTTCTTAGGCCCTAACTATTCGATCTGGTGGAACAACGCCCTAGAGTGAAGCCTAGGTTGCCCGGAACGTAGAAATGACCATTACTTTCACACTGGTTGCAATTATTCCTGTTATACGATGGAAAAACTGTTGTATGTTTATTATATTTTATGCTCCTGGCGTTGACTTCTTAGGCCATAACTATTCGATCTGGTGGCACAACGGACTAGAGTGAAGCCTAGCTTTCCCGGATCGTAGAAATGACCACAACTTTCACACTGGTTGCAATTATTCGCTTTATACGATGGAAAAACTGTTCTATTTATATTGTATTTTATGCTTCTGGCGTTGACTTCTTAGGCCCAAACTATTCGGTCGGGTGGACCAACGCCCTAGAGTGAAGCCTAGGTTGCCCGGAACGTAGAAATGACCATTACTTTCACACTGGTTGCAATTATTCGCTTTATACGATGGAAAAACTGTTGTATTTTTATTGTATTTTATGCCTCTGGCGTTGACTTCTTAGGTCCAAACTATTCGGCCTGGTGGACCAACGCCCTAGAGTGAAGCCTAGGTTGCACGGAACGTAGAAATGACCATTACTTTCACTCTGGTTGCATTATTCGCTTTATGCAATGGAAAAACTGTTCTATTTATATTGTATTTTATGCTTCTGGCGTTGACTTCTAAGGTCCTAGCTATTCGATCTGGTGGGGCAACGTCCAAGGGTGAAGCCCAGGATGCCCGGAACGTAGAAATGACCATAACTTTCACACTGGTCGCAACTATTCGTTTTATACTATAGAAAAAGTGTTTTATTTATATTGTATTTTATGCTTCTGGCGTTGACTCCGAAGGCCGTATCTATTTGACGTGGTGGAGCAACGCCCTAGAGTGAAGCCTAGGTTGCCCCGAACGTAGAAATGACCATTACTTTCACATTGGTTGCAATTATTCCTGCTATACGGTGGAAAAACTGTTGTACTTATATTGTATTCTGTGCTTCTGGCGTTGACTTCTAAGGCCGTAACCATTCCATCTGGTGTAGCAACGCCCTAGAGTGAAGCCTAGGTTGCCTGGAACGTAAAAATGACCATTACTTTCACACTGGTTGCAATCATTCCTGTTATACGATGGAAAAACTGTTGTATTCTTATTGTATTTTATGCTTCGGGCGTTGACTTCTTAGGCCCTAACTATTCGATCTGGTGGAACAACGCCCTAGAGTGAGGACTAGGTTGCCCGGAACGTAGAAATGACCATTACTTTCACACTGATTGCAAATATTCACTTTATACACTGGAAAAGCTGTTGTATTTATATTGTATTTTATGCTACTGGCGTTGACTTCGAAGGCCGTATCCATTTGATCTGGTGGACCAACGCCCTAGAGTGAAGTCTTGGTTGCCCGGAACGTAGAAATGACCATTACCTTCACACTGGTTGCAATTATTCGCTTTATACGATGGAAAAACTGTTGTATTTATATTGAATTTTATGCTTCTGGCGACGACTTCTTAGTCCCTAACTATTCGATCTCGTGGGGCAACGTCCAAGAGTGATGGGTATGTTGCCCGGAGCGCAGAAATGACCATTACTTTGACACTGGTTGCAATTATTCCTGCTATACGATGGAACAACTGTTTTATGTTTATTATATTTTATGCTTCTGGCGCTGTCCTCTATGTCCCTAGGTATTCGATCTGGTGGAGCAACGCCCTAGAGAGAAGTCTTGGATGCCCGGAACGAAGAAATGACCATAACTTTCACACAGGTTCCAATTATTCGCTTTACACGATGGAAAAACTGTTGGATTTATATTGTATTTTATGCTTCTGGCGTTGACTTCTTAGGTCCAAACTATTCGGTCTGGTGGACGAACGCCCTAGAGTGAAGCCTAGGTTGCACGGAACGTAGCAATGGGCATTACTTTCACACTGGTTGCAATTATTCGCTTTATACGAGAGAAAAACTGTTGTATTTATATTGTATTTTACGCTTCTGGCGTTGACTTCTTACGCCCTAATTATTCGATCTCGTGGGGCAACGTCCAAGAGTGATGGGTATGTTGCCCGGAGCGTAGAAATGACCATTACTTTCACAAAGGTTGCAATTATTCTTTTTATACGGTGGAAAAACGGTTGTATCTTTACTGTATCTTATGCGTCTGGAGTTGTTTTCTAAGGCCCTAGCTATTCGACCTGGTAGTGCAACGGCTAGTGCGAAGCCTAGGTTGCACGGAACGTAGAAATGCCCATTACTTTCACACTGGTTGCAATTATTCCTGATATGCGATGGAACAACTGTTTTATGTTTATTATATTTTATGCTTCTGGCGCTGACCTCCAAGTCCCTAGCTATTCGGTCTGGTGGAACAACGCCCTAGGGCGAAGCCAAGGTAGCCCGGAACGTAGAAATGGCCATTACTGTCAAACTGGTTGCAATTATTACTGATATACGATTTTAGGACTGTTCTATTTTTATAGTATTTTATGCTTCTGGCGTTGACTTGTTAGTTCCTAACCATTCGGTCTGGTGGATCAACGCCCTAGAGTGAAGCCCAGGTTACCCGGAACGTCGAAATGACCAGTACCTTCACACTGGTTGCAGTTATTCCTGTTATACGATGGAAAGATTGATGTATTTTTATTATATTTTATGCTTCTGGCGTTGACTTCTTAGGCCATAACTATTCGATCTGGTGGCACAACGCACTAGAGTGAAGCCTAGTTTGCCCGGATCGTAGAAATGACCATAACTTTCACACTGGTTGCAATTATTCGCTTTACACGATGTAAAAACTGTTGTATTTATATTGTATTTTATGCTTCTGGCGATTACATCTTAGGTCCAAACTATTCGGTCTGGTGGTCCAACGCCCTAGAGTGAAGCCTAGGTTGCACCGAACGTAGAAATGACCATTACTTTCACACTGGTTGCAATTATTCGCATTATACGATGGAAAAACTGTTATATTTATATTGTATTTTATGCTTCTGGCGTTGACTTCTTAGGCCCTAACTAGTCGATCTCGTGGGGCAACGTCCAAGAGTGATGGGTATGTTGCCCGGAGCGTAGAAATGACCATTACTTTCACACTGGTTGCAATTATTCTTTTTATACGATGGAAAAACTGTTGTATTTTTACTGTATCTTATGCGTCTGGAGTTGTTTTCTAAGGCCCTAGCTATTCGACCTGGTGGACCAACGCCCTAGAGTGAAGCCTAGGTTGCACGGAACGTAGAAATGACCATTACTTTCACACTGGTTGCATTATTCGCTTTATGCAATGGAAAAACTGTTCTATTTATATTGTATTTTATTGTTCTGGCGTTGACTTCTTAGGCCCTAACTATTCGATCTGGTGGAGCAAAGCCCTAGAGCGAAGCCTAGGTTGCACGGAACGTAGAAATGCTCATTACTTTCACACTGGTTGCAATTATTCCTGTTATACGGTGGAAAAACTGATGAATCTTTATTGTATTTTATGTTTCCGGCGTTGAATTCTAAGTCCCTAACTCTTCGATCTGGTGGAGCAACGCCCTAGGGTGAATCCCAGGTTGCCCGGAATGTAGAAATGACCATTACTTTCACACTGGTTGCAATTATTCGCTTTATACGATGGAAAAACTGTTGTATTTATATTGTATTTTATGCTTCTGGCGTTTACTTCTTAGGCCCTAACTATTCGATCACGTGGGGCAACGTCCAATAGTGATGGGTATGTTGCCCGGAGCGTGGAAATGACCATTACTTTCACAATGGCTTCAATTATTCTTTTCATACGATGGAAAAACGGTTGTACCCTTACTGTATCTTATGCGTCTGGAGTTGTTTTCTAATGCCCTATCTATTCGACCTGCTGGTGCAACGGCCTAGTGCGAAGCCTAGGTTGCACGGAACGTAGAAATGCCCATTACTTTCACAATGGTTGCAATTATTCCTGTTATACGATGGAAAAACTGTTGTATGTTTATTATATTTTATGCTCCTGTCGTTGACTTCTTAGGCCATAACTATTCGATCTGGTGGCACAACGCACTAGAGTGAAGCCTAGCTTTCCCGGATCGTAGAAATGACCACAACTTTCACACTGGTTGCAATTATTCGCTTTATACGATGGAAAAACTGTTGTATTTATAATGTATTTTATGCTTCTGGCGTTGACTTCTTAGATCCAAACTATTCGGTCGGGTGGACCAACGCCCTATAGTGAAGCCTACGTTGCCCGGAACTTAGAAATGCCCATTACTTTGACACTGGTTGCAATTATTCCTGCTATACGATGGAACAACTGTTTTATGTTTATTATATTTTATGCTTCTGGCGCTGTCCTCTATGTCCCTAGGTATTCGATCTGGTGGAGCAACGGCCTAGAGAGAAGTCTTGGATGCCCGGAACGAAGAAATGACCATAACTTTCACACAGGTTGCAATTATTCGCTTTACACGATGGAAAAACTGTTGTATTTATATTGTATTTTATGCTTCTGGCGTTTACATCTTAGGTCCACACTATTCGGTCTGGTGGACCAACGCCCTAGAGTGAAGCCTAGGTTGCCCAGAACGCAGAAATGGCTATTACTTTCACACTGGATGCAATTATTCGTTTTATACCATGGAAAAACTGTTGTATTTATATTGTATTTTATGCTTCTGGCGTTGACTTCTAAAGCCTTAACTATTCGATCTGGTGGAGCAACGCCCTAGAGTCAAGCCTAAGTTGCCCGGAACGTAGAAATGACCATTACTTTCACACTGGATGCAATTATTCGCTTTATACGATGGAAAAGCTGTTGTATTTGTTTTGTATTTTATATTTCTGGCGTTGACTTCAAAGGCCCTAACAATTCGATATGGTGGCACAACGCCCTAGAGTGAAGCCTAGGTTGCCCGGAACGTAGAAATGACCATCCCTTTCACACTGGTTGCAATTACTTCTGTTATACGATGGAAAAACTGCTGTAGCTTTATTGTATTTTATGCTTCTGGCGTTGACTTCTTAGGCCCTAACTATTCGATCTGGTGGAGCAACGCCCTAGAGTGAAGCCTAGGTTGCCCGCAACGTAGAAGAGACCATTACCTTCACACTGGTTGCAATTATTCGTTTTATACGATGGAAAAGCTGTTGTATTTATATTATATTTTATGCTTCTGGCGTTGGCTTCTTAGGGCCTAACTATTCGATCTGGTGGAACAACGACCTAGATTGAAGCCTAGGTTGCCCGGAACGTGGAAACGACTATAACATTCACACTGGATGGAATTATTCCAGCTATTCGATGGAAAAACTGTTGTATCTTTATTGTATTTTATGCTTCGTGCATTGACATCTAAGGCCCTAACTATTCGATCTGGTGGAGCAACGCCCTAGAGTGGACCCTAGGTTGCACGGAATGTAGAAATGACCACAACATTCACGCTGGCTGCAATTACTCCTGTTATACGATGGAAAAACGGTTGTATCTTTCTTGTATTTTATGCTTCCGGCGTTGACTTCTCAGGCCCTAGCTATTCGATCTGGTTGAACAACGCCATAGAGTGAAGCCTAGGTTGCCCGGAACGTAGAAATGGCCATTACTTTCACGCTGGTTGCATTTACTCCTGTTATGCGATGGAAAAACTATTGTACCTTTATTGTATTTTATGCTTCGGGCGTCGACTTCTAAGGCCCTAACTATTCGATCTGGTGGAGCAACGCCCTAGAGTGAAGCCTAGGTTGCCCAGAACGCAGAAATGGCTATTACTTTCACACTGGATGCAATTATTCGTTTTATACCATGGAAAAACTGTTGTATTTATATTGTATTTTATGCTTCTGGCGTTGACTTCTAAAGCCTTAACTATTCGATCTGGTGGAGCAACGCCCTAGAGTCAAGCCTAAGTTGCCCGGAACGTAGAAATGACCATATCCTTCACACTGGTTGCAATTATTCCTGTTATACGATGGAAAAACTGTTGTATTTATATTATATTTTATGCCTCTGGCGTTGACTGCTAAGGTCCTAATTATTCGATCTGGTGGAGCAACGCCCTAGAGTGAAGACTCGGTTGCCCGGAACGTAGAAATGACCAGTACTTTCACACCGGTTGCAATTATCCGTTCTATACGATGGAAAAGCTGTTGTAATTATATCGTATTTTATGCTTCTGGCGTTGACTCCTTGAGCCCTAACTATGCGATCTGATGGAGCAACGCCCTAGAGTGAAGCCTGGGTAGCCCGGAAGATGGAAATGGCTCTCACTTTCACATTGGTTGCAATTACTCCTGTTATACGATGGAAAAACTGTTGTACCTTTATTGTATTTTATGATTCGGGTGTTGACTTCTAAGGCGCTGACTATTCGATTTGGTGGAACAACGACCTAGAGTGAATCCTAGGTTTTCCGGAACGTAGAAATGGCCATTACCTTCACGCTGGTTGCATTTACTCCTGTTATACGATGGAAGAACTGTTGTATCTTTATTGTATTTTATGCTTCTGGCGGTGAGTTCTTAGGCCCTAACTATTCGATCTGGTAGAAGAACGCCCTCGAGTGAATCCTAGGTTGCCCGGAACGTAGAAATGACCATTACCTTCAGAGTGGTTGCAATTATTCCTGTTGTACGATGGAAAAGCTGTTGTATTTTTATTGTATTTTATGCTTCTGGCGTTGACTTCTTAGGCCCTAACTATTCGACCTGGTGGAGCGACGCCCTAGAGTCAAGCCTGAATTGCCCGGAACGCAGAAATGACCATCCCTTTCACACTGGTTGCAATTACTCCTGTTATACGATGGAAAAATTGTTGTATCTATATTGTATTTTATGCTTCGGGCGTTGACTTCTAAGGCCCTAACTATTCGATCTGTTGGAGCAGCGCCCTAGAGTGGAGCCTAGTTTGCACGGAACGTAGAAGTGATCATTACTTTCACGCTGCTTGCAATTATTACTGTTATACGATGAAAAAACTGTTGTATTTTTATTGTATTTTATGCTTCGTGCGTCGACTTCTAAGGCCCTGACTATTCGATCTGTTGGAGCAGCGCCCTAGAGTGAAGCCTAGTTTGCCCGGAACCTAGAAATGACTATCACTTTCACACTGGTTGCAGTTATTCCTGTTATACGATGGTAAAACTGTTGTATCTTTATTGTATTTTATGCTTCTGGCGATGAGCGCTAACTCGCTTGCTATTCGATCTGGTGGAGAAACACCCTAGAGCGAAGCCTAGGTTGCGCGGAACGTAGAAATGACCACTACTTTCACACTGGCCGCAACTATTCCAGTTATATGACGGAATACAGCCTTAGAAGACAACGACCGAAGCATAAAATACAATATAAATGCAACAGTTTTTCCATTGTACAACAGGAATAATTGCAACCAGTGTGAAAGTAATGGTCATTTCCACGTTCCGGGCAACATAGGCGTCACTCTAGGGCGTTGCTCCACCACATCTAATAGCTACGGCCTTAGATGTCAACGCCAGAAGCATAAAATACAATATAAATACAGCAGCTTGTCCATCGTATAAACCGGATAATTGCAACCAGTATGAAAGTTATGGTCATTTCTACGTTCCGGGCTACCTAGACTTCACTCAAGGGCGTTGTTCCACCAGATCGAACAGTTAGGGCCTAAGAAGTCAGCGCCAGAAGCATAAAATACAATATAAATATAACAGTTTTTCCATCGAATAAAACGAATAATAGCCACCAGTGTGAAGGTTATGGTCATTTCTATGTTCCGGGCAACCTAAGCTTCACTCTTGGGCGTTGCTCCACCAGATCGAACAATTAGTGCCTTAGATGTCAACGCCAGAAGCATAAAATACAATTTAAATACAACAGTTTTTCCATCGTATAAGACGAATAATTGCAACCAGTATGAAAGTCATGGTCATTTCTACGTTCAGGAAAACCAAGGCTTCACTCTAGGGCGTTGCTCCAACAGATCGAATACTTAGGGCCTCAGAAGTCAACGCCAGAAGCATAAAATACAATATACATACAGCAGTTTTTCCATCGTATAAAACGAATAATTGCAACCAGTATGAAAGATATGGACATTTCTACTTTCCGGGCAACCTAGGCTTCACCCTAGGGCGTTGCTCCAACAGATTGAATAGTTAGGGCCTTAGAAGTCAACGCCCGAAGCATAAAATGCAATAAAAATACAACAGTTTTTCCATCTTATAACAGGAATAATTGTAACCAGTTTGAAAGTGATGGTCATTTCTACGTTGTGGGCAACCTAGGCATCACTCTAGGGCGTTGCTCCACCAGATCGAATAGTTAGGGCCTAAGAAGTCAACACCAGGAGCATAAAATACAATATAAATACAACAGGTTTTCCATCGTATAACAGGAGTAATTGCAACCAGTGTGAAAGTGATGGTCATTTCTACGTTCCGGGCAACCTAGGCTGCACTCTAGGGCGTTGTTCCACCAGATCGAAATGTTATGGCCTAAGAAGTCAATGCCAGAAGCATAATATACAGTATAAATATAACAGTTTTTCCATCGTATAAAACGAATAATAGCAACCAGTGTGAAAGATACGGTCATTTCTACGTTCCGGGCAACCTGGGCTTCACTCTAGGGCGTTGTTCCACCAGATCGAAATGTTAGGGCCTAAGAAGTCAACGCCAGAAGCATAATACACAGTATAAATATAACAGTTTTTCCATCGTATAAAACGAATAATAGCAACCAGTGTGAAAGATATGGTCAGTTCTACCTTTCGGGCAACCTAGGCTTCACCCTAGGTCGTTGCTCCACCAGATCGAATAGTTAGGGCCTTAGAAGTCAACGCCAGAAGCATAAAATACAATAAAGATGCAACAGCTTTTCCACCGTATAAAATGAATAATTGCATACATTGTGAAAGCAATGGTCATTTCTACGTTCCGGGCTACCTAGACGTCACTCTAGGGCGATGCTCCACCACATCTAACAGCTACGGCCTTAGAAGTCAACGCCAGAAGCAAAAAACACAATATAAATACAACTGCTTTGCCATCGTATAAAATGAATAATTGCAAACCCTGTGAAAGTAATGGTCATTTCTACGTTCCGGGCAACGTAGGCTTCACTCTAGGGCGTTGCTCCACCAGATCGAATAGCTAGGGACTTAGAATTCAATGCCAGAAGCATAAAATGCAATATAAATGCAACAGCCTTTCCATCGTATAAAACGTGTAATTGCAACCTGTGCGAAGGTTATGGTCATATCTACGTTCCGGGCAACCTAGGCTCCACTGTAGGGCGTTGCTCCACCAGGTCGAATAGTTAGGGCCTTAGAAGTCGACGCCCGAAGCATAAAATACAATAAAGATGCAAAAGTTTTTCCATCGTATAACAGGAATAATTGCAACCAGTGTGATGGTAATGGCATGTTCTACGTCCCGGGCAACCTAGGCTTTACTCTAGGGCGGTGCTCCACCAGATCAAATAGTTAGGGCCTAAGAAGTCAACGCCAGAAGAATAAAATGCAATATAAGTACAACAGTTTTTCCATCGTATGAAATGAATAATTGCAAACATTGTGAAAGTAATGGTCATTTCTACGTTCCGGGCAACCTAGGCCTCACTCTAGGGCGTTGCTCCATCACAGCTAATAGCTACGGCCTTAGAAGTCAGCGCCAGAAACATAAAATACAATAAAAATGCAACTGATTTTCCATCGTATAGCATGACTAATTGCAACCAGTGCGAAAGTAATGACCATTTCGACGTTTCGGGCATCCTAGGCTTAACTCTGAGGCGTTGCTCCACCAGATCGAATAGCTAGGGCCTTAGAAGTCAACGCCCGAAGCATAAAATAAAATAAAGATGCAACAGTTTTTCCATCGTATAAAATGAATAATTGCAGGCATTGTGAAAGTAATGGTCATTTCTACGTTCCGGGCAACCTAGGCGTCACTCTAGGGCGTTGCTCCACCACATCTCATAGCTACGGCCTTAGAAGTCAACGTCAGAAGCATAAAATACGTTATAAATACAACAGCTTTTCCATCGTATAAAACGAATAATTGCAACCGGTGTGTATGTTATGGTCATTTCAACGTCCCGGGCAACCTAGGCTTCACCCTAGGGCGTTACTCCACCAGATCGAATAGTTAGGGCCTTTGGAGTCAACGCCAGAAGCATAAAATACAATAAAGATGCAACAGTTTTTCCATCGTATAACAGGAGTAACTGCAAACAGTGTGAAAGTACAGGTCATTTCTACGTTCCGGGTAACCCAGGTTTCACTCTAGGGCGTTGTTCCAGCAGATCGAATAGCTTGGGACTTAGAATTCAACGCCAGCAGAATAAAATACAATCTAAGTACAACAGTTTTTCCACCGTATAAAATGAATAATTGCATACATTCTGAAAGCAATTGTCATTTCTACGTTCTGGGCAACCTAGGCGTCACTCTAGGGCGTTGCTCCACGACATCTAACAGCTACGGCCTTAGAAGTCAACGCCAGAAGAATAAAATAGAATATAAATACAACAGCTTTTCCATCGTATAAAATGAATAATTGCAAACAGTGTGCAAGTAATGATCATTTCGACGTTTCGGGCATGCTAGGCTTAACTCTGAGGCGTTGCTCCACCAGATCGAAGAGCTAGGGCCTTAGAAGTCAACGCCAGAAGCATAAAATACAATAAAAGTACAATAGTTTTTCCATTGTATAAAACGTATAATTGCAACCTGTGTGAAGGTTATGGTCATATCTACGTTCCGGGCAACCTAGGCTTCACTGTAGGGTGTTGCTCCACCAGATCGAAAAGGTAGGGCCATAGAAGTAAACGCCCGAAGCATAAAGTACAATAAATATACAAGAGTTTTTCCATCGTATAACAGGAATAATTGCTACCAGTGTGAAAGTGATGGTCATTTCTACGTTCCGGGCAACCTAGGCTTCACTCTAGGGCGTTGTTCCACCAGATCGAATAGTAAGGGCCTAAGAAGTCAACGCCAGAAGCATAAAATACGATATAAATACAACAGCTTTTCCATCGTATAAAACGAATATTGGCAACCAGTGTGAAAATAATGGTCATTTCTACTTTGCGGGCAACGTAGGCTTCACTCTAGGGCGTTGTTCCACAAGATCGAATAGTTAGGGCCTAAGAAGCCAACGCCAGAAGAATAAAATACAATATAAGTACAACAGTTTTTCCACCGTATAAAATGAATAATTGCAAACATTATGAAAGCAATAGTCATTTCTACGTTCCGGGCAACATAGGCGTCACTCCAGGGCGTTGCTCCACCACATCTAACAGCTACGGCCTTAGAAGTCAGCTCCAGAAGCATAAAATGCAATGTAAATACAACAGCTTTTCCATCGTATAAAAAGAATAATTGCAAACAGTGTGAAAGTAATGGTCATTTCTAAGTTCCGGGCAACCTAGGCTTCACTCTAGGGTGTCGCTCCACCAGATGGAATAGCTAGGGACTTAGAATTCAATGTCAGAAGCATAGAATGCAATATAAATATAACAGCTTTTCCATCGTATAAAACTAATAATTGCAAACATAGTGAAAGTAATGGTCGTTTTTACGTTCCGGCCAACCTAGGCTTCACTCTAGGGCGTTGCTCCACCACATCTAATAACTACGGCCTTAGATGTCAACGCCAGGAGCATAAAATACAATATAAATACAACAGATTTTCCATCGTATAAAACGATTAAAGGCAACCAGTGTGAAAGTTACGGTCATTTCTACGTTCCGGTCAACCTAGGCTTCACTCTAGATCGTTGCTCCACCAGATCGAATGGTTAGGGCCTTAGAAGTCAACGCCCGAAGCATAAAATAGAATAAAGATGCAACAGTTTTTCCATCGTATAAAATGAATAATTGCAGGCATTGTGAAAGTAATGGTCATTTCTACGTTCCGGGCAACCTAGGCGTCACTCTAGGGCGTTGCTCCACCACATCTAATAGCTACGGCCTTAGAAGTCAACGTCAGAAGCATAAAATACATTATAAATACAACAGCTTTTCCATCGTATAAAACGAATAATTGCAACCGGTGTGTATGTTATGGTCGGTTCTACGTTCCGGGCAACCTAGGCCTCACTCTAGGGAGGTGTTCCGCCAGATCGAATAGCTATGGACTTAGAATTCAATGCCAGAAGCATAAAATGCAATATAAATATAACAGCTTTTCCATCGTATAAAACGAATAATAGCAACCAGTGTGAAAGTTATGTTCATTTCTACGTTCCGGTCAACCTAGGCTTCACTCTAGGGCGTTGCTCCACCAGATCGAATAGTTAGGGCCTTAGAAGTCAATGCCCGAAGCATAAAATACAATGAAGATGCAACAGTTTTTCCATCGTATAACAGGAATAATTGCAACCAGTGTGATGCTAATGGTATGTTCTACGTTCCGGGCAACCTGGGCTTCACTCTAGGGCGGTGCTCCACCAGATCAAATAGTTAGGGCCTAAGAAGTGAACGCCAGAAGAATAAAATGCAATATAAGTACAACAGTTTTTCCATCGTATGAAATGAATAATTGCAAACATTATGAAAGTAATGGTCATTTCTACGTTCCGGGCAACCTAGGCGTTACTCTAGGGCGTTGCTCCACCACAGCTAATAGCTACGGCCTTAGAAGTCAACGCCAGAAACATAAAATACAAAAAAAATGCAACTGATTTTCCATTGTATGGCATGACTAATTGCAACAGGTGCGAAAGTAATGACCATTTCGACGTTTCGGGCATCCTAGGCTTAACTCTGAGGCGTTGCTCCACCAGATCGAAGAGTTAGGGCCTTAGAAGTCAACGCCAGAAGCATAAAATACAAAATAAATAGAGCAGCTTTTCCATGTATAAAACGAATAATTGCTACCAGTGTGAAAGTTGTGGTCATTTCAACGTCCCGGGCAACCTAGGCTTCACCCTAGGGCGTTACTCCACAAGATCGAATAGTTAGGGCCTTTGGAGTCAACGCCAGAAGCATAAAATACAATAAAGATGCAACAGTTTTTCCATCGTATAACAGGAATAACTGCAAACAGTGTGAAAGTACACGTCATTTCTACGTTCCGGGTAACCCAGGTTTCACTCTAGGGCGTTGTTCCAGCAGATCGAATAGCTTGGGACTTAGAATTCAACGCCAGAAGAATAAAATACAATCTAAGTACAACAGTTTTTCCACCGTATAAAATGAATAATTGCATACATTCTGAAAGCAATGGTCATTTCTACGTTCCGGGCAACCTAGGCGTCACTCTAGGGCGTTGCTCCACCACATCTAACAGCTACGGCCTTAGAAGTCAACGCCAGAAGCATAAAATAGAATATAAATACAACAGCTTTTCCATCGTATAAAATGAATAATTGCAAACAGTGTGCAAGTAATGATCATTTCGACGTTTCGGGAATCCTAGGCTTAACTCTGAGGCGTTGCTCCACCAGATCGAAGAGCTAGGGCCTTAGAAGTCAACGCCAGAAGCATAAAATAAAATAAAATTACAACAGTTTTTCCATTGCATAAAACGTATAATTGCAACCTGTGTGAAGGTTATGGGCATATCTACGTTCCGGGCAACCTAGGCTTCACTGTAGGGTGTTGCTCCACCAGATCGAATAGGTAGGGCCATAGAAGTAAACGCCCGAAGCATAAAATACAATAAATATACAAGAGTTTTTCCATCGTATAACAGGAATAATTGCAACCAGTGTGAAAGTGATGGTCATTTCTATGTTGCGGGCAACCTAGGCTTCACTCTACGGCGTTGTTCCACCAGATCGAAATGTTAGGGCCTAAGAAGTCAACGCCAGAAGCATAAAATACAATATAAATATAACAGTATTTCCATCGTATAGAACGAATAATAGCAACCAGTGTGAAAGTTATTGTCATTTCTACGTTCCGGGAAACCTAGGCGTCACACTAGGGCGTTGCTCTACCACAGCTAATTGCTACGGCCTTAGAAGTCAACGCCAGAAGCATAAGATACAATAAAAATGCAACTGATTTTCCATCGTATAGCATGACTAATTGCAACCAGTGCGAAAGTAATGACCATTTCGACGTTTCGGGCATCCTAGGCTTAACTCTGAGGCGTTGCTCCACCAGATCGAAGAGTTAGGATGTTACATCCGGCCTTCACCTGGTCCCCTTTTCCGTTGTCAGTAAGCGAGGAATGCTGATGCATTTCACAACATTGTTATGCGAGCGAGTATAAACGACACCGCCGAGCTGATGTAAGAAAATAACAGATAAGCGTTTTCCTTTTGGGTATTACGAAGAATGACCCAAAAGGAATATTATAAAGAGCAGGCGAGCCAATCGATCGACGGTCTTTTGTTGGAGTCATTTAGAGTCGTTAGAGTCCTGTAAATCAGGCTCAGCCACCCGGAGATCAGAGCGAATCTCTGACCATCGCCGCGACGCGAGAATTGTAACATCGTAACAGTGAGGGCGTAACGCGTAGCAACGGAATATCGCGTAAAGAGTCGAGGGGAATAATTAAGAATTCCGCGAAGTTCGAATCCGCCATCTCTTGACCGCGCAGAGTGACTCAGCGAAGTACAAAGTAGAGAAGTGCGTGAGACGAAGGAACTAGCAACGCGAAGCAACCCCGAGCGACCCCACAGACCTAAGAAGAAGGGGTTGGTATGTAAACAACGAACCACCAAATACATTTACCATTGTTAAAACCAAACAAGCGATACAGTTCACTTTCCATCGTCCCCTTCCCTTATTTATAAGAGAAAGTTTACTCAAGGTGTGCTTTAGCACTTTAAAAGAGCAAGAACCCCTAAGGTTGATCTCTGCCGCTCGAGATCACCACCGTCTAGATAGGACGTAACAAGGGGCTTAGAAGTCAACGCCAGAAGCATAAAATACAAAATAAATAGAACAGCTTTGCCATCGTATAAAATGAATAATTGCAAACACTGTGAAAGTAATGGTCATTTCTACGTTCCGGGCAACGTAGGCTTCACTCTAGGGCGTTGCTCCACCAGATCGAATAGCTAGGGACTTAGAATTCAATGCCAGAAGCATAAAATGCAATATAAATGCAACAGCCTTTCCATCGTATAAAACGTATAATTGCAACCTGTACGAAGGTTATGGTCATATGTACGTTCCGGGCAACCTAGGCTTCACTGTAGGGTGCTGCTCCACCAGATCGAATAGGTAGGGCCATAGAAGTCAACGCCCGAAGCATAAAATACAAAAAATTACAACAGTTCTTCCATCAAATAGCAGGAATAATTGCAACAAGTATGAAGGTAATAGTCATTTCTACGTTCCTGGCAACCTAGGCTTGACTCTAGGGCGTTGCTCACCCAGATCGGCAAGTCTGGCCATAAGAAGTCAACGCCAGAAGCATAAAATACAATATAAATACAACTGCTTTTCCATCGTATAAAACGAATAATTGCAAACATTGTGAAAGTACCGGTCATTTCTACGTTCCGGGCATCCTCGGCTTCACCCTAGGGCGTTGCTGCACCAGATCGAATTGTTATGCACTAAGAATTCAACGCCAGAGGCATAGAATACAATAAAAATACAACAGTCCTTCCATCGTATAACAGGAATAATTGCAACCAGCGTGAAAGTTATGGTCATTTCTACGTTTCGGGCAACCTAGGCTTCACTCTAGGGCGTTGCTACACCAGTCCGAATATCTACGGCCTTAGAAGCGAACGCCAGAAGCATAAAATACAATATAAGTACAACAGTTTTTCCATCGTATAGCAGGAATAATTGCAACCAGTGTGAAAGTGATGGTCATTTCTACGTTCCGGGCAAACTGGGCTTCACTCTAGGGCGTTGCTCCACCACATCGAATAGCTACAGTCTTAGAAATCAACGCCAGAAGCATAAAGTACAATATAAATACAACAGCTTTTCCATAGGATAAAACGAATAATTGCAAACAGTGTGAAAGTAACGGTCATTTCTATTTTGCGGGCAACCTAGGCTTCACTCTAGGGCGTTGCTCCAAGAGACCGAATAGTAGGGCCTAAGAAGTCAACGCCAGAAGCATAAAATACAATAACAATGCAACAGCTTTCCATCGGATAAAACGAATAATTGCAACCAGCGCGAAAGTTATGGCCATTTATACGTTTCTGGCATCCTAGGCTTCACTCTAGGGCGTTGCTACACCAGATGGAATAGTTACGGCCTTGGAAGTCAACGCCCGAAGCATAAAATATAATATAAGTACAACAGTTTTACCATTGTATAAAACGAATTATTGCAACCAGATTGAAAGTGATGGTCATTTCTAAGTTCCGGGCAACCTAGGCTTCACTCTATGGCGTTGCTCCACCAGATCGAATAGTTCGGGCCTTAGAAGTCAACGCAAGAAGCATAAAATACAATATAAATACAGCATCTTTTCCATCGTATATCAGGAATAATAGGAACCAGTGTGAAAGATATGGTCATTTCTACGTTCCGGGCAACCTAGGGTTCACTCTAGGGCGTTGTTCCACCAGATCCAATGGTTAGGGCCTTAGAAGTCAACGCCAGAAGCATAAAATACAATATAAATACAACAGCTTTGCCATCGTATAAAAAGAATAATTGCCAACCGTGTGAAGGTAATGGTCATTTCTACGTTCCGAGCAACCTAGGCTTCACTCTAGGGCGTTGCTCCACCAGATCGAATAGTTAGGGCCTTAGAAGTCAACGCCAGAAGCGTAAAATACAATAAAGATGCAACAGTTTTTCAATCGTATAACAGGAATAACTGCAAACAGTGCGAATGTACTGGTCATTTCTACGCTCCGGGTAACCTAGGTTTCACTCTAGGGCGTTCCTCCACCGGATCAAATAGCTAGGGACGTAGAATTTAACACCAGAAAAATAAAATACAATCTAAGGACAACAGTTTTTCCACCGTATAAAATGAATAATTGCAAACATTGTGAAAGCAATGATCATGTCTACGTTCCGGGCAAGCTAGGCGTCACTCTAGGGCGTTGCTCCACCACATCTAATAGATACGGCCTTAGAAGACAACGCCAGAAGCATAAAATACGATATAAATACAACAGATTTTCCATTTTATAAAATGAATAATTGCAAACAGTGTGAAAGTAATGGTCATTTCTACGTTCCTGGCAACCTAGGCTTCACTCTAGGGCGTTGCTCCAGCAGATCGAATAGTTAGGACCTAAGAAGTCAACGCCAGAAGAATAAAATGCAATATAAGTACAACATTTTTTCCATCGTATAAAATGAATAATTGCAAACATTGTGAAAGTTATGGTCATTTCTACGTTCCCGGTAACCTAGGCTTCACTCTAGAGCGGTGCTCCACCAGATCAAATACTTAGGGCTTAAGAAGTCAACGCCAGAAGCATAAAATGCAATCTAAATATAACAGTTTTTCAATGCATAGAACGAATAATTGCAACCTGTGTGAAGGTTATGGTCATATCTACGTTCCGGGCAACCTAGGCTTCAGTCTAGGGCGGTGCTCCACCCGATCAAATAGTTAGGGCCTAAGAAGTCAACGCCAGAATCATAAAATACAATAAAAATACAACAGTTTTTCCATCGTATAGCAGGAATAATTGCAACCAGTGTGAAAGTTATGGTCATTTCAACATACCGAGCAACCTAGGCTTCTCTCTAGGGCGTTGTTCCACCAGATCGAATAGTTAAGGCGTATGAAGTCAACACCAGAAGCATAAAATACAATATAAGTACAACAGCTTTTCCATCGTATAAAATGAATAATTGCAAACATTGTGAATGTTATGGTCATTTCTACGTTCCGGGCAACTTAGGCTTCACTCTAGGGCGTTGCTCCACCAGATCGAATAGTTAGGGCCTTAGAAGTCAACGCCGGAAGCATAAAATACAATAAAGATGCAACAGTTTTTCCATCATATAAAACGAGTAATTGCAACCAGTGTGAAAGTAATGGTATGTCCAACGTTCCGGGCAACCTAGACTTCACTCTATGGCGGTGCCCCACCAGATCCAATAGTTAGGGTCTAAGAAGTCAACGCCAGAAGCATAAAATGCAATCCAAATGTAACAGTTTTTCCATGTATAGAACGAATAATTGCTACCAGTGTGAAAGCTATGGTCATTTCTACGTTCCGGGCAACCTAGGCTTCACCCTAGGGCGTTGCTCCAACAGATGGAATAGTTAGGGCCTAAGAAGTCAACGCCAGAAGCATAAAATACGATAAAAATACAACAGCTTTTCCATCGTATAAAATGAATAATTGCAAACAGAGTGAAAGTAATGGTCATTTCTTCGTTCCGGGCAACCTAGGCGTCACTCTAGGTCGTTGCTCCACCACATCTAATAGCTACGGCCTTAGAAGTCAACGCCAGAGGCATAAAATACCATATAAATGCAACAGCTTTTCCATCGTATAAAACGAATAATGGCAACCAGTGTGAAAGTTATTGTCATTTCTACGTTCCTGGCAACCTAGGCTTCACTCTAGGACGTTGCTCCACCACATCGAATAACTACGGCCTTAGAAGTCAACGCCAGGAGCATAAAATACAATAAAAATACAACAGTTTTTCCATCGTATAAAAGGAACAATTGCAACCAGTGTGAAAGTAATGGTATGTTCAACGTTCCGGGCAACCTAGGCGACACTATAGGGCGCTGCTGCACCTGATCAAATACTTAGGGCTTACGAAGTCAACGCCAGAAGCATAAAATGCAATCTAAATATAACAGTTTTTCCATGCATAGAACGAATAATTGCAACCTGTGTGAAGGTTATGGTCATATCTACGTTCCGGGCAACCTACGCTTCACTCTAGGGCGTTGTTCCACCAGATCGAACGGCTATGGCCTAAGAAGTCAACGCCAGCAGCATAGAATAATATAAAAATACAACAGTTTTTCCATCGTATAACACGAATAATTGCAACCAGTGTGAAAGTAATGGACATTTCTATGTTCCGGGCAACCTAGGCTTCACTCTAGGGCCTTGCTCCACCACACCGAATAGCTACGGACTTAGAAGTCAACGCCAGAAGCATAAAATACAATATAAATACAACAGTTTTTCATCGTATAACAGCAATAATTGCAACCAGTGTGAAAGTACTGGTTATTTCTACGTTCCGGGCAACCTAGGCTTCACTGTAGGGCGTTGTCACACCAGATCGAATAGGTAGGGCCATAGAATTCAACGCCCCAAGCATAAAATTCAATAAATATACAAGAGTTTTTCCATCGTACAACAGGAGTAATTGCAACCAGTGTGAAAGTGATGGTCATTTATACGTTCCGTGCAACCTAGGCTTCACTCTAGGGCGTTGCTCCACCAGATGGAATAGTTAGGGTCTAAGAAGTCAACGCCAGCAGCATAAAATACGATATAAATGCAACAGCTTTTCCATCGTATAAAACGAATAATGGCAAGCAGTGTGAAAGTTATTGTCATTTCTACGTTCCGGGCAACCTAGGCTTCACTCTAGGACGTTGCTCCACCAGATCGAATAGTTAAGGCCTAAGAAGTCAACGCCAGCAGTATAAAATACAATGAAGATGCAACAGATTTTCCATCGTATACCAGGAATAATTGCAGCAAGTGTCAAGGTAATGGTATGTTCGACGTTCCGGGCAACCTAGGCTTCACACTAGTGCGGTGCTCCACCAGATCAAATACTTAGGGCCTAAGAAGTCAACGCCAGAAGCATAAATTACAATATAAATGCAACAGCTTTTCCATCGTATATAATGTATATTTGCAATCAGTGTAGAAGTAATGGTCATTATCTACGTTCCTGGCAACCTAGGCTTCACTCTAGGGCGTTGCTCCAGCAGATCGAATAGTTAGGACCTAAGAAGTCAACGCCAGAAGAATAAAATGCAATATAAGTACAACATTTTTTCCATCGTATAAAATGAATAATTGCAAACATTGTGAAAGTTATGGTCATTTCTACGTTCCGGGCAACCTAGGCTTCACTCTAGGGCGTGGCTCCACCACATCTAACATCTACGGCCTTAGAAGTCAACGCCAGGAGCATAAAATACAATATGAATACAACAGCTTTGCCATCGTATAAAATGAATAATTGCAAACAGTGTGAAAGTAATGGTCATTTCTACGTTCCGAGGAACCTAGGCTTCACTGTAGGGCGTTGCTCTACCAGATCGAGTAGCTGGGGACTTAGAATTAAACGCCAGAATCATAAAATACAATAAAAATACAACAGTTTTTCCATCGTATAAAACGAATAATTGCAACCAGTGTGAAAGTAATGGAATGTTCAACGTTCCCGGCGACCTAGGCTTCACTCTAGGGCGGTGCTCCACAAGATCCAATAGTTAGGGCCTAAGAAGTCAACGCCAGAAGCATAAAATGCAATCTAAATATAACAGTTTTTCCATGTATAGAACGAATAATTGCTACCAGTGTGAAAGTTATGGTCATTTCTACGTTCCGGGCAACCTAGGCTCCACCGCAGGGCGTTGCTCCACCAGATAGAATAGTTAGGGCCTAAGAAGTCAACGCCAGCAGCATAAAATACGATATAAGTGCACCAGCTTTTCCACCGTATAAAACGAATAATGGCAACCAGTGAGAAAGTTATTGTCATTTCTACGTTCCGGGCAACCTAGGCTTCACTCTAGGACGTTGCTCCACCAGATCGAATAGTTAAGGCCTAAGAAGTCAACGCCAGCAGCATAAAATACAATAAAGATGCAACAGATTTTCCATCATATAACAGGAATAATTGCAGCCAGTGTCAAGGTAATGGTATGTTCGACGTTCCGGGCACCCTAGGCTTCACTCTAGGGCGGTGCTCCACCAGATCAAATACTTAGGACCTAAGATGTCAACGCCAGAAGCATAAATTACAATATAAATACAACAGCTTTTCCATCGTATATAATGTATATTTGCAAACAGTGTGGAAGTAATGGTCATTATCTACGTTCCTGGCAACCTAGGCTTCACTCTAGGGCGTTGCTCCAGCAGATCGAATAGTTAGGACCTAAGAAGTCAACGCCAGAAGAATAAAATGCAATATAAGTACAACATTTCTTCCATCGTATAAAACGAATAATGGCAACCAGTGTGAAAGTTATTGTCATTTCTACGTTCCTGGCAACCTAGGCTTCACTCTAGGACGTTGCTCCACCACATCGAATAACTACGGCCTTAGAAGTCAACGCCAGGAGCATAAAATACAATAAAAATACAATAGTTTTTCCATCGTATAACAGGAACAATTGCAACCAGTGTGAAAGTAATGGTATGTTCAACGTTCCGGGCAACCTAGGCGACACTATAGGGCGCTGCGCCACCTGATCAAATACTTAGGGCTTAAGAAGTCAACGCCAGAAGCATAAAATGCAATCTAAATATAACAGTTTTTCCATGTATAGAACGAATAATTGCTACCAGTGTGAAAGTTATGGTCATTTCTACGTTCCGGGCAACCTAGGCTCCACCGTAGGGCGTTGCTCCACCAGATAGAATAGTTAGGGCCTAAGAAGTCAACGCCAGCAGCATAAAATACGATATAAGTGCACCAGCTTTTCCACCGTATAAAACGAATAATGGCAACCAGTGTGAAAGTTATTGTCATTTCTACGTTCCGGGCAACCTAGGCTTCACTCTAGGACGTTGCTCCACCAGATCGAATAGTTAAGGCCTAAGAAGTCAACGCCAGCAGCATAAAATACAATAAAGATGCAACAGATTTTCCATCATATAACAGGAATAATTGCAGCCAGTGTCAAGGTAATGGTATGTTCGACGTTCCGCGCACCCTAGGCTTCACTCTAGGGCGGTGCTCCACCAGATCAAATACTTAGGACCTAAGATGTCAACGCCAGAAGCATAAATTACAATATAAATACAACAGCTTTTCCATCGTATATAATGTATATTTGCAAACAGTGTGGAAGTAATGGTCATTATCTACGTTCCTGGCAACCTAGGCTTCACTCTAGGGCGTTGCTCCAGCAGATCGAATAGTTAGGACCTAAGAAGTCAACGCCAGAAGAATAAAATGCAATATAAGTACAACATTTTTTCCATCGTATAAAACGAATAATGGCAACCAGTGTGAAAGTTATTGTCATTTCTACGTTCCTGGCAACCTAGGCTTCACTCTAGAACGTTGATCCACCACATCGAATAACTACGGCCTTAGAAGTCAACGCCAGGAGCATAAAATACAATAAAAATACAATAGTTTTTCCATCGTATAACAGGAACAATTGCAACCAGTGTGAAAGTAATGGTATGTTCAACGTTCCGGGCAACCTAGGCGACACTATAGGGCGCTGCTCCACCTGATCAAATACTTAGGGCTTAAGAAGTCAACGCCAGAAGCATAAAATGCAATCTAAATATAACAGTTTTTCCATGCATAGAACGAATAATTGCAACCTGTGTGAAGGTTATGGTCATATCTACGTTCCGGGCAACCTACGCTTCACTCTAGGGCGTTGTTCCACCAGATCGAAAGGCTATGGCCTAAGAAGTCAACGCCAGCAGCATAGAATAATATAAAAATACAACAGTTTTTCCATCGTATAACAGGAGTAATTGCAACCAGTGTGAAAGTAATGGACATTTCTATGTTCCGGGCAACCTAGGCTTCACTCTAGGGCCTTGCTCCACCACACCGAATAGCTACGGACTTAGAAGTCAACGCCAGAAGCATAAAATACAATATAAATACAACAGTTTTTCATCGTATAAAACGAATAATGGCAACCAGTGTGAAAGTTATTGTCATTTCTACGTTCCTGGCAACCTAGGCTTCACTCTAGGACGGTGCTCCACCAGATCAAATACTTAGGGCCTAAGAAGTCAACGCCAGAAGCATAAATTACAATATAAATGCAACAGCTTTTCCATCGTATATAATGTATATTTGCAATCAGTGTGGAAGTAATGGTCATTATCTACGTTCCTGGCAACCTAGGCTTCACTCTAGGGCGTTGCTCCAGCAGATCGAATAGTTAGGACCTAAGAAGTCAACGCCAGAAGAATAAAATGCAATATAAGTACAACATTTTTTCCATCGTATAAAATGAATAATTGCAAACATTGTGAAAGTTATGGTCATTTCTACGTTCCGGGCAACCTAGGCTTCACTCTAGGGCGTGGCTCCACCACATCTAACAACTACGGCCTTAGAAGTCAACGCCAGGAGCATAAAATACAATATAAATACAACAGCTTTGCCATCGTATAAAATGAATAATTGCAAACAGTGTGAAAGTAATGGTCATTTCTACGTTCCGAGCAACCTAGGATTCACTGTAGAGCGTTGCTCTACCAGATCGAGTAGCTGGGGACTTAGAATTAAACGCCAGAATCATAAAATACAATAAAAATACAACAGTTTTTCCATCGTATAAAACGAATAATTGCAACCAGTGTGAAAGTAATGGTATGTTCAACGTTCCGGGCAACCTAGGCTTCACTCTAGGGCGGTTCTCCACAAGATCCAATAGTTAGGGCCTAAGAAGTCAACGCCAGAAGCATAAAATGCAATCTAAATATAACAGTTTTTCCATGTATAGAACGAATAATTGCTACCAGTGTGAAAGTTATGGTCATTTCTACGTTCCGGGCAACCTGGGCTTCACCGTAGGGCGTTGCTCCACCAGATGGAATCGTTAGGGTCTAAGATGTCAACGCCAGCAGCATAAAATACGATATAAATGCAACAGCTTTTCCACCGTATAAAACGAATAATGGCAACCAGTGTGAAAGTTATTGTCATTTCTACGTTCCGGGCAACCTAGGCTTCACTCTAGGACGTTGCTCCACCAGACCGAATAGCTAGGAACTTAGACTTACACGCCAGAATCATAAAATGTAATAAAAATACAACAGTTTTTCCATCGTATAAAACGAATAATTGCATCCAGTGTGAAAGTAATGGTATGTTCAACGTTCCGGGCAACGTAGGCTTCACTCTAGGGCGGTGCTCCACCAGATCCAACAGTTAGGGCCTAAGAAGTCAACGCCAGAAGCATAAAATGCAATCTAAATATAACAGTTTTTCCATGTATAGAACGAATAATTGCTACCAGTGTGAAAGCTATGGTCATTTCTACGTTCCGGGCAACCTAGGCTTCACTCTAGGGCGCAGCTCCACCAGATCGAACAGCTATGGCCTAAGAAGTCAACGCCAGAAGCATAAAATACAATAAAAATACAACAGCTTTTCCATCGTATAACAGGCATTATTGCAACCAGTGTGAAAGTACTGGTCATTTCTACGTTCCGGGTAACATTGGCTTCACTCTAGGGCGTTGATCCACCAGATCGAATAGTTAGGGCCTAAGAAGTCAACGCCAGAAGCATAAAATACTATCAAAGTACAACAGTCCTTCCATCGTATAACAGGAATAATTGCAACCACTGTGAAGGTAATGGTCATTTCTACGTTCCGTGCAACCTAGGCTCCACTCTAGGGCGTTGGTCCAACAGACAGAATAGTTAGGACCTATGAAGTCAACGCCAGAAGCATAAGATACAATATAAATGCAACAGTTTTTCCATCGTATAAAGCGAATAATTGCAACCAGTGTCAAAGTTATGGTCATTTCTACGTTCCCGGTAACCTTGGCTTCACTCTGGGGCGTTGATCCACCAGATCGCATAGTTAGGGCCTAAGACGTCAACGCCAGAAGCATAAAATACAATTTAAATACAACAGTTTTTCCATCGTATAGAACGCATAATTGCATCCAATGTGAACGTAAAGGCCACTTCTACGTTCCGGGCAACCTAGGCTTCACTCTAGGGCGTTGCTCCACCAGATCGAATAGTTAGCGCCTTAGAAGTCAAAGCTCGAAACATAAAATACAATAAAAATACAACAATTTTTCCATCGTAGAACGGGAATAATTGCAACCAGTGTGAAAGTAACGGTCATTTCTACGTTCCGGGCAACCTAGGCTTCACTCTAGGGCGTTGGACCACCAGATCCAATAGTTAGGGCCTTAGAAATCAACGCCCGAAGCATAAAATACAATAAAAATACAACAGTTTTTCCATCGTATAACAGGAATAATTGCAACCAGTGTGAAAGTACTGGTCATTTCTACGTTCCAGGTAACCTAGGCTTCACCCTAGGGCGTTGCTCCACCAGACCGAATAGTTAGGGCCTTAGAAGTCAACGCACGAAGCATAAAATACAATAAAAATACAACAGCTTTTCCATCGTATAACAGGAGTAATTGCAACCAGTGTGAAAGTACTGGTCATTTCTACGTTCCGGTAACCTGGTCTTCACTCTAGGGCGTCGCTCCACCAGATCGAATAGTTAGGGCCTAAGAAGTCAATGCCAGAAGCATAAAATACAGTAAAAGCACAACAGCTTTTCCATCGTATAACAGGCATAATTGCAACCAGTGTGAAAGTACTGGTCATTTCTACGTTCCGGGCAACCTAGGCTTCACTCTAAGGCGTTGGACCATCAGATCCAATAGTTAGGGCCTAAGAAGTCAACGCCAGAAGCATAAAATACTATAAAAATACAACAGTCCTTCCATCGTATAACAGGAACAATTGCAACCAGTGTGAAGGTAATGGTCATTTCTACGTACCGGGCAACATAGGCTTTCCTCTAGTTCGTTTCTCCACCAGATCGGATATCTAGGGCCTTAGAAGTCAACGGCCGAAACATAAAATACAATAAAAACACAAGAGTTTTTCCACCGTATAACGAGAATAATTGCAACCAGTGGGAAAGTGATGGTCAATTCTACGTTCTGGGCAACCTAGGCTTCACTCTAGGGTGTTGGACCACCAGATCCAATAGTTAGGGCCTAAGAAGTCAACGCCAGAAGCATAAAATACGATATAAGCACAACAGCTTTTCCATCGTATAGCAGGAATAATTGCAACCAGTGTGAAAGTACTGGTCATTTCTACGTTCCGGGTAACCATGGCTTCACTCTAGGGCGTTGATGCACCAGATCGAATATGTAGGACCTAAGAAGTCAACGCCAGAAGCATAAAATACTATAAAAATACAACAGTCCTTCTATCGTATAACAGGAATAATTGCAACCAGTGTCAAAGTAATGGTCATTTCTACGTTCCGGGCAACCTAGGCTTCACTCTAGGGCGTTGATCCACCAGATCGAATAGTGAGGGCCTAAGAAGTCAACGCCAGAAGCATAAAATACTATAAAAATACAACAGTCCTTCCATCGTATAACAGGAATAATTGCGACCAGTGTGAATGTAATGGCCATTTCTACGTTCCGGGTAACCTAGGCTTCGCCCTAGGGCGTTGCTCCACCAGATCGAATAGCTAGGGTCCTGGAGGTCAACGCCAGAAGCATAAAATACAATAAAAATACAACAGTTTTTCCATCGTATAACAGGAATAATTGCAACCAGTGTGAAAGTACTGGTCATTTCTACGTTCCAGGTAACCTAGGCTTCACCCTAGGGCGTTGCTCCACCAGACCGAATAGTTAGGGAATTAGAAGTCAACGCCCGAAGCATAAAATACAATAAAAATACAACAGCTTTTCCATCGTATAACGGGAATAATTGCAACCAGTGTGAAAGTAATGGTCATTTCTACGTTCCGGGTAACCTGGTCTTCACTCTAGGGCGTCGCTCCGCCAGATCGAATAGTTAGGGCCTAAGAAGTCAACGCCAGAAGCATAAAATACTATAAAAATACAACAGTTTTTCCATCGTATAAAGCGTATAATTGCAACCAGTGTGAAAGTGATGGTCATTTCTACGTACCGGGCAACCTAGGCTTCACTCTAGGACGTTGCTCCACCAGATCGAATAGTTAAGGCCTAAGAAGTCAACGCCAGCAGCATAAAATACAATAAAGATGCAACAGATTTTCCATCATATAACAGGAATAATTGCAGCCAGTGTCAAGGTAATGGTATGTTCGACGTTCCGCGCACCCTAGGCTTCACTCTAGGGCGGTGCTCCACCAGATCAAATACTTAGGACCTAAGATGTCAACGCCAGAAGCATAAATTACAATATAAATACAACAGCTTTTCCATCGTATATAATGTATATTTGCAAACAGTGTGGAAGTAATGGTCATTATCTACGTTCCTGGCAACCTAGGCTTCACTCTAGGGCGTTGCTCCAGCAGATCGAATAGTTAGGACCTAAGAAGTCAACGCCAGAAGAATAAAATGCAATATAAGTACAACATTTTTTCCATCGTATAAAACGAATAATGGCAACCAGTGTGAAAGTTATTGTCATTTCTACGTTCCTGGCAACCTAGGCTTCACTCTAGAACGTTGATCCACCACATCGAATAACTACGGCCTTAGAAGTCAACGCCAGGAGCATAAAATACAATAAAAATACAATAGTTTTTCCATCGTATAACAGGAACAATTGCAACCAGTGTGAAAGTAATGGTATGTTCAACGTTCCGGGCAACCTAGGCGACACTATAGGGCGCTGCTCCACCTGATCAAATACTTAGGGCTTAAGAAGTCAACGCCAGAAGCATAAAATGCAATCTAAATATAACAGTTTTTCCATGCATAGAACGAATAATTGCAACCTGTGTGAAGGTTATGGTCATATCTACGTTCCGGGCAACCTACGCTTCACTCTAGGGCGTTGTTCCACCAGATCGAAAGGCTATGGCCTAAGAAGTCAACGCCAGCAGCATAGAATAATATAAAAATACAACAGTTTTTCCATCGTATAACAGGAGTAATTGCAACCAGTGTGAAAGTAATGGACATTTCTATGTTCCGGGCAACCTAGGCTTCACTCTAGGGCCTTGCTCCACCACACCGAATAGCTACGGACTTAGAAGTCAACGCCAGAAGCATAAAATACAATATAAATACAACAGTTTTTCATCGTATAAAACGAATAATGGCAACCAGTGTGAAAGTTATTGTCATTTCTACGTTCCTGGCAACCTAGGCTTCACTCTAGGACGGTGCTCCACCAGATCAAATACTTAGGGCCTAAGAAGTCAACGCCAGAAGCATAAATTACAATATAAATGCAACAGCTTTTCCATCGTATATAATGTATATTTGCAATCAGTGTGGAAGTAATGGTCATTATCTACGTTCCTGGCAACCTAGGCTTCACTCTAGGGCGTTGCTCCAGCAGATCGAATAGTTAGGACCTAAGAAGTCAACGCCAGAAGAATAAAATGCAATATAAGTACAACATTTTTTCCATCGTATAAAATGAATAATTGCAAACATTGTGAAAGTTATGGTCATTTCTACGTTCCGGGCAACCTAGACTTCACTCTAGGGCGTGGCTCCACCACATCTAACAACTACGGCCTTAGAAGTCAACGCCAGGAGCATAAAATACAATATAAATACAACAGCTTTGCCATCGTATAAAATGAATAATTGCAAACAGTGTGAAAGTAATGGTCATTTCTACGTTCCGAGCAACCTAGGATTCACTGTAGAGCGTTGCTCTACCAGATCGAGTAGCTGGGGACTTAGAATTAAACGCCAGAATCATAAAATACAATAAAAATACAACAGTTTTTCCATCGTATAAAACGAATAATTGCAACCAGTGTGAAAGTAATGGTATGTTCAACGTTCCGGGCAACCTAGGCTTCACTCTAGGGCGGTTCTCCACAAGATCCAATAGTTAGGGCCTAAGAAGTCAACGCCAGAAGCATAAAATGCAATCTAAATATAACAGTTTTTCCATGTATAGAACGAATAATTGCTACCAGTGTGAAAGTTATGGTCATTTCTACGTTCCGGGCAACCTGGGCTTCACCGTAGGGCGTTGCTCCACCAGATGGAATCGTTAGGGTCTAAGATGTCAACGCCAGCAGCATAAAATACGATATAAATGCAACAGCTTTTCCACCGTATAAAACGAATAATGGCAACCAGTGTGAAAGTTATTGTCATTTCTACGTTCCGGGCAACCTAGGCTTCACTCTAGGACGTTGCTCCACCAGACCGAATAGCTAGGAACTTAGACTTACACGCCAGAATCATAAAATGTAATAAAAATACAACAGTTTTTCCATCGTATAAAACGAATAATTGCATCCAGTGTGAAAGTAATGGTATGTTCAACGTTCCGGGCAACGTAGGCTTCACTCTAGGGCGGTGCTCCACCAGATCCAACAGTTAGGGCCTAAGAAGTCAACGCCAGAAGCATAAAATGCAATCTAAATATAACAGTTTTTCCATGTATAGAACGAATAATTGCTACCAGTGTGAAAGCTATGGTCATTTCTACGTTCCGGGCAACCTAGGCTTCACTCTAGGGCGCAGCTCCACCAGATCGAACAGCTATGGCCTAAGAAGTCAACGCCAGAAGCATAAAATACAATAAAAATACAACAGCTTTTCCATCGTATAACAGGCATTATTGCAACCAGTGTGAAAGTACTGGTCATTTCTACGTTCCGGGTAACATTGGCTTCACTCTAGGGCGTTGATCCACCAGATCGAATAGTTAGGGCCTAAGAAGTCAACGCCAGAAGCATAAAATACTATCAAAGTACAACAGTCCTTCCATCGTATAACAGGAATAATTGCAACCACTGTGAAGGTAATGGTCATTTCTACGTTCCGTGCAACCTAGGCTCCACTCTAGGGCGTTGGTCCAACAGACAGAATAGTTAGGACCTATGAAGTCAACGCCAGAAGCATAAGATACAATATAAATGCAACAGTTTTTCCATCGTATAAAGCGAATAATTGCAACCAGTGTCAAAGTTATGGTCATTTCTACGTTCCCGGTAACCTTGGCTTCACTCTGGGGCGTTGATCCACCAGATCGCATAGTTAGGGCCTAAGACGTCAACGCCAGAAGCATAAAATACAATTTAAATACAACAGTTTTTCCATCGTATAGAACGCATAATTGCATCCAATGTGAACGTAAAGGCCACTTCTACGTTCCGGGCAACCTAGGCTTCACTCTAGGGCGTTGCTCCACCAGATCGAATAGTTAGCGCCTTAGAAGTCAAAGCTCGAAACATAAAATACAATAAAAATACAACAATTTTTCCATCGTAGAACGGGAATAATTGCAACCAGTGTGAAAGTAACGGTCATTTCTACGTTCCGGGCAACCTAGGCTTCACTCTAGGGCGTTGGACCACCAGATCCAATAGTTAGGGCCTTAGAAATCAACGCCCGAAGCATAAAATACAATAAAAATACAACAGTTTTTCCATCGTATAACAGGAATAATTGCAACCAGTGTGAAAGTACTGGTCATTTCTACGTTCCAGGTAACCTAGGCTTCACCCTAGGGCGTTGCTCCACCAGACCGAATAGTTAGGGCCTTAGAAGTCAACGCACGAAGCATAAAATACAATAAAAATACAACAGCTTTTCCATCGTATAACAGGAGTAATTGCAACCAGTGTGAAAGTACTGGTCATTTCTACGTTCCGGTAACCTGGTCTTCACTCTAGGGCGTCGCTCCACCAGATCGAATAGTTAGGGCCTAAGAAGTCAATGCCAGAAGCATAAAATACAGTAAAAGCACAACAGCTTTTCCATCGTATAACAGGCATAATTGCAACCAGTGTGAAAGTACTGGTCATTTCTACGTTCCGGGCAACCTAGGCTTCACTCTAAGGCGTTGGACCATCAGATCCAATAGTTAGGGCCTAAGAAGTCAACGCCAGAAGCATAAAATACTATAAAAATACAACAGTCCTTCCATCGTATAACAGGAACAATTGCAACCAGTGTGAAGGTAATGGTCATTTCTACGTACCGGGCAACATAGGCTTTCCTCTAGTTCGTTTCTCCACCAGATCGGATATCTAGGGCCTTAGAAGTCAACGGCCGAAACATAAAGTACAATAAAAACACAAGAGTTTTTCCACCGTATAACGAGAATAATTGCAACCAGTGGGAAAGTGATGGTCAATTCTACGTTCTGGGCAACCTAGGCTTCACTCTAGGGTGTTGGACCACCAGATCCAATAGTTAGGGCCTAAGAAGTCAACGCCAGAAGCATAAAATACGATATAAGCACAACAGCTTTTCCATCGTATAGCAGGAATAATTGCAACCAGTGTGAAAGTACTGGTCATTTCTACGTTCCGGGTAACCATGGCTTCACTCTAGGGCGTTGATGCACCAGATCGAATATGTAGGACCTAAGAAGTCAACGCCAGAAGCATAAAATACTATAAAAATACAACAGTCCTTCTATCGTATAACAGGAATAATTGCAACCAGTGTCAAAGTAATGGTCATTTCTACGTTCCGGGCAACCTAGGCTTCACTCTAGGGCGTTGATCCACCAGATCGAATAGTGAGGGCCTAAGAAGTCAACGCCAGAAGCATAAAATACTATAAAAATACAACAGTCCTTCCATCGTATAACAGGAATAATTGCGACCAGTGTGAATGTAATGGCCATTTCTACGTTCCGGGTAACCTAGGCTTCGCCCTAGGGCGTTGCTCCACCAGATCGAATAGCTAGGGTCCTGGAGGTCAACGCCAGAAGCATAAAATACAATAAAAATACAACAGTTTTTCCATCGTATAACAGGAATAATTGCAACCAGTGTGAAAGTACTGGTCATTTCTACGTTCCAGGTAACCTAGGCTTCACCCTAGGGCGTTGCTCCACCAGACCGAATAGTTAGGGAATTAGAAGTCAACGCCCGAAGCATAAAATACAATAAAAATACAACAGCTTTTCCATCGTATAACGGGAATAATTGCAACCAGTGTGAAAGTAATGGTCATTTCTACGTTCCGGGTAACCTGGTCTTCACTCTAGGGCGTCGCTCCGCCAGATCGAATAGTTAGGGCCTAAGAAGTCAACGCCAGAAGCATAAAATACTATAAAAATACAACAGTTTTTCCATCGTATAAAGCGTATAATTGCAACCAGTGTGAAAGTGATGGTCATTTCTACGTACCGGGCAACCTAGGCTTCGCTCTAGAGTGCTGCTCCACCAGATCGAATAGCTAGGGACTTAGCGGTCAGCGCCAGAAGCATAACTTATAATAAACGTACAACAGTTGTTCCACCGTATAACAGGAATAATTGCAACCAGTGTGAAGGTAATGGGCATTTCTACCTTCCGTGCAACCTAGGCATCGCACTAGGGCGTTGCACCACCAGGACGAATAGCTAGGGCCATAGAAAACAACTCCAGACGCATAAGATACAGTAAAAATACAACCGTTTTTCCATCTTATAAAAAGAATAATTGCAACCATTGTGAAAGTAATGGTCATTTCTACGCTCCGGGCAACATACACTTCACTCTTGGACGTTGCCCACGAGATCGAATAGCTAGGACCTTAGAAGTCAACGCCTGAAACTTAAATACAACAAAAATACAACAGTTGTTCCATCGTACAACAGGAATCATTGCAACCACTGTGAAAGTAGTGGTCATTGCTACGTTCCGGGTAACCTTGGCTTTCCTCTAGTTCGTTTCTCCACCAGATCGGATATCTAGGGCCTTAGAAGTCAACGGCCGAAACATAAAATACAATAAAAACACAACAGTTTTTCCATCATATAACGGGAATAATTGCAACCAGTGTGAAAGTGATGGTCATTTCTACGTTCCGGGCAACCTAGGCTTCACTCTAAGGCGTTGGACCACCAGATCCAATAGTTAGGGCCTAAGAAGTCAACGCCAGAAGCATAAAATACTATAAAAATACAACAGTCCTTCCATCGTATAACAGGAATAATTGCAACCAGTGTGAAGATAATGGTCATTTCTTCGTACCGGGCAACATAGGCTTTCCTCTAGTTCGTTTCTCCACCAGATCAGATATCTAGGGCCTTAGAAGTCAACGGCCGAAACATAAAATACAATAAAAATACAAGAGTTTTTCCATCGTATAACGGGAATAATTGCAACCAGTGTGAAAGTGATGGTCATTTCTACATTCCGGGCAACCTAGGCTTCACTCTAGGGCGTTGGACCACCAGATCCAATAGTTAGGGCCTAAGAAGTCAACGCCAGAAGCATAAAATACGATACAGGTACAACAGCTTTTCCATCGTATAACAGGAATAATTGCAACCAGTGTGAAAGTACTGGTCATATCTACGTTCCGGGTAACCTTGGCTTCACTCTAGGGCGTTGATTCACCAGATCGAATAGTGAGGGCCTAAGAAGTCAATGCCAGAAGCATGAAATACTATAAAAATACAACAGTCCTTCCATCGTATAACAGGAATAATTGCGACCAGTGTGAAGGTAATGGCCATTTCTACGTTTCGGGCAACCTAGGATTGACTCTAGGGCGTTGCTCCACCAAATCGAATAGCTAGGGCCTTAGTAGTCAACGCCAGAAGCATAAAATACAATTAACATGCAACAGCTTTTCCATCGTATAACAGCAATAATTGCAACCAGTGTGAAAGTACTGGTCCTTTCAACGTTCCGGGTAACCTTGGCTTCACTCTAGGGCGTTGATCCACCTGATCGCATAGTTAGGGCCTAAGAAGTCAACGCTAGAAGCATAAAATACTATAAAAATACAACAGCCCTTCTATCGTATAACAGGAATAATTGCAACCGGTGTGAAAGCACTGGTCATTTCTACGTTCCGGGTAACCTTGGCCTCACACTAGGGCGTTGGACCACCAGATCGAATAGTTAGGGCCTAAGAAGTCAACGCCAGAAGCATAAAATACTATAAAAATACAACAGTCCTTCCATCGTATAACATGAATAATTGCAACCAGTGTGAAGGTAATGGTCATTTCTACGTTCCGGGCAACCTAGGCTTTCCTCTAGTTCGTTTCTCCACCAGATCGGATAGCTAGGGCCTTAGAGGTCAACGCCCGAAACATAAAATACAATAAAAATACAACAGTTTTTCCATCGTATAACGGGAATAATTGCAACCAGTGTGAAAGTGATGGTCATTTCTACGTTCCGTGCAACCAAGGCTTCACTCTAGGGCGTTGCTGCACCAGATCCAATAGTTAGGGCCTAAGAAGTCAACGCCAGAAGCATAAAATACTATAAAAATACAACAGTCCTTCCATCGTATAACAGGAATAACTGCAACCTGTGTGAAGGTAATGGTTATTTCTACGTTCCGGGCAACCTAGGCTTTCCTCTAGTCCGTTTCTCCACCAGATCGGATAGCTAGGGCCTTAGAAGTCAACGCCCGAAACATAAAATACAATAAAAATACAACAGTTTTTCCATCGTATAACGGGAATAATTGCAACCATTGTGAAGGTAATGGTCATTTCTACGCTCCGGGCAACATACCCTTCACTCTTGGACGTTGTCCCACGAGATCGAATAGCTAGGACCTTAGAAGTCAACGCCTGAAACTTAAATACAATAAAAATACAACAGTTGTTCCATCGTATAACAGGAATAATTGCAACCAGTGTGAAAGTGATGGTCATTTCTACGTTCCGTGCAACCAAGGCTTCACTCTAGGGCGTTGCTGCACCAGATCCAATAGTTAGGGCCTAAGAAGTCAACGCCAGAAGCATAAAATACTATAAAAATACAACAGTCCTTCCATCGTATAACAGGCATAACTGCAACCTGTGTGAAGGTAATGGTCATTTCTACGTTCCGGGCAACCTAGGCTTTCCTCTAGTCCGTTTCTCCACCAGATCGGATAGCTAGGGCCTTAGAAGTCAACGCCCGAAACATAAAATACAATAAAAATACAACAGTTTTTCCATCGTATAACGGGAATAATTGCAACCAGTGTGAAAGTGATGGTCATTTCTACGTTCCGTGCAACCAAGGCTTCACTCTAGGGCGTTGCTGCACCAGATCCAATAGTTAGGGCCTAAGAAGTCAACGCCAGAAGCATAAAATACTATAAAAATACAACAGTCCTTCCATCGTATAACGGGAATAATTGCAACCATTGTGAAGGTAATGGTCATTTCTACGCTCCGGGCAACATACCCTTCACTCTTGAACGTTGTCCCACGAGATCGAATAGCTAGGACCTTAGAAGTCAACGCCTGAAACTTAAATACAATAAAAATACAACAGTTGTTCCATCGTATAACAGGAATAATTGCAACCAGTGTGAAAGTACTGGACATTGCTACGTTCCGGGTAACCTTGGCTTTCCTCTAGTTCGTTTCTCCACCAGATCGGATATCTAGGGCCTTAGAAGTCAACGGCCGAAACATAAAATACAATAAAAACACAACAGTTTTCCCATCGTAGAACGGGAATAATTGCAACCAGTGTGAAAGTGATGGTCATTTCTACGTTCCGGGCAACCTAGGCTTCACTCTAAGGCGTTGGACCACCAGATCCAATAGTTAGGGCCTAAGAAGTCAACGACAGAAGCATAAAATACTATAAAAATACAACAGTCCTTCCATCGTATAACAGGAATAACTGCAACCTGTGTGAAGGTAATGGTCATTTCTACGTTCCGGGCAACCTAGGCTTTCCTCTAGTCCGTTTCTCCACCAGATCGGATAGCTAGGGCCTTAGAAGTCAACGCCCGAAACATAAAATACAATAAAAATACAACAGTTTTTCCATCGTATAACGGGAATAATTGCAACCATTGTGAAGGTAATGGTCATTTCTACGCTCCGGGCAACATACCCTTCACTCTTGGACGTTGTCCCACGAGATCGAATAGCTAGGACCTTAGAAGTCAACGCCTGAAACTTAAATACAATAAAAATACAACAGTTGTTCCATCGTATAACAGGAATAATTGCAACCAGTGTGAAAGTACTGGACATTGCTACGTTCCGGGTAACCTTGGCTTTCCTCTAGTTCGTTTCTCCACCAGATCGGATATCTAGGGCCTTAGAAGTCAACGGCCGAAACATAAAATACAATAAAAACACAACAGTTTTCCCATCGTAGAACGGGAATAATTGCAACCAGTGTGAAAGTGATGGTCATTTCTACGTTCCGGGCAACCTAGGCTTCACTCTAAGGCGTTGGACCACCAGATCCAATAGTTAGGGCCTAAGAAGTCAACGACAGAAGCATAAAATACTATAAAAATACAACAGTCCTTCCATCGTATAACAGGAATAATTGCAACCAGTGTGAAGGTAATGGTCATTTCTTCGTACCGGGCAACATAGGCTTTCCTCTAGTTCGTTTCTCCACCAGATCGGATATCTAGGGCCTTAGAAGTCAACGGCCGAAACATAAAATCCAATAAAAATACAAGAGTTTTTCCATCGTATAACGGGAA
This sequence comes from Calliopsis andreniformis, assembly GCF_051401765.1. Classification (NCBI taxonomy): domain Eukaryota; kingdom Metazoa; phylum Arthropoda; class Insecta; order Hymenoptera; family Andrenidae; genus Calliopsis; species Calliopsis andreniformis. The sequence continues at coordinate 13,542,747 of NW_027480430.1, forward strand.
TAATTGCAACCAGTGTGAAAGTGATGGTCATTTCTACATTCCGGGCAACCTAGGCTTCACTCTAGGGCGTTGGACCACCAGATCCAATAGTTAGGGCCTAAGAAGTCAACGCCAGAAGCATAAAATACGATATAAGTACAACAGCTTTTCCATCGTATAACAGGAATAATTGCAACCAGTCTGAAAGTACTGGTCATATCTACGTTCCGGGTAACCTTGGCTTCACTCTAGGTCGTTGATTCACCAGATCGAATAGTGAGGGCCTAAGAAGTCAACGACAGAAGCATAAAATACTATAAAAATACAACAGTCCTTCCATCGTATAACAGGAATAATTGCGACCAGTGTGAAGGTAATGGCCATTTCTACGTTTCGGGCAACCTAGGATTGACTCTAGGTCGTTGCTCCACCAAATCGAATAGCTAGGGCCTTAGTAGTCAACGCCAGAAGCATAAAATACAATAAAAATGCAACAGCTTTTCCATCGTATAACAGGAATAATTGCAACCAGTGTGAAAGTACTGGTCATTTCAACGTGCCGGGTAACCTTGGCTTCACTCTAGGGCGTTGATCCACCTGATCGCATAGTTAGGGCCTAAGAAGTCAACGCCAGAAGCATAAAATACTATAAAAATACAACAGTCCTTCTATCGTATAACAGGAATAATTGCAACCGGTGTGAAAGCACTGGTCATTTCTACGTTCCGGGCAACCTAGGCTTCACTCTAAGGCGTTGGACCACCAGATCGAATAGTTAGGGCCTAAGAAGTCAACGCCAGAAGCATAAAATACTATAAAAATACAACAGTCCTTCCATCGTATAACATGAATAATTGCAACCAGTGTGAAGGTAATGGTCATTTCTACGTTCCGGGCAACCTAGGCTTTCCTCTAGTTCGTTTCTCCACCAGATCGGATAGCTAGGGCCTTAGAGGTCAACGCCCGAAACATAAAATACAATAAAAATACAACAGTTTTTCCATCGTATAACGGGAATAATTGCAACCAGTGTGAAAGTGATGGTCATTTCTACGTTCCGTGCAACCAAGGCTTCACTCTAGGGCGTTGCTGCACCAGATCCAATAGTTAGGGCCTAAGAAGTCAACGCCAGAAGCATAAAATACTATAAAAATACAACAGTCCTTCCATCGTATAACAGGAATAACTGCAACCTGTGTGAAGGTAATGGTCATTTCTACGTTCCGGGCAACCTAGGCTTTCCTCTAGTCCGTTTCTCCACCAGATCGGATAGCTAGGGCCTTAGAAGTCAACGCCCGAAACATAAAATACAATAAAAATACAACAGTTTTTCCATCGTATAACGGGAATAATTGCAACCATTGTGAAGGTAATGGTCATTTCTACGCTCCGGGCAACATACCCTTCACTCTTGGACGTTGTCCCACGAGATCGAATAGCTAGGACCTTAGAAGTCAACGCCTGAAACTTAAATACAATAAAAATACAACAGTTGTTCCATCGTATAACAGGAATAATTGCAACCAGTGTGAAAGTACTGGACATTGCTACGTTCCGGGTAACCTTGGCTTTCCGCTAGTTCGTTTCTCCACCAGATCGGATATCTAGGGCCTTAGAAGTCAACGGCCGAAACATAAAATACAATAAAAACACAACAGTTTTCCCATCGTAGAACGGGAATAATTGCAACCAGTGTGAAAGTGATGGTCATTTCTACGTTCCGGGCAACCTAGGCTTCACTCTAAGGCGTTGGACCACCAGATCCAATAGTTAGGGCCTAAGAAGTCAACGACAGAAACATAAAATACTATAAAAATACAACAGTCCTTCCATCGTATAACAGGAATAATTGCAACCAGTGTGAAGGTAATGGTCATTTCTTCGTACCGGGCAACATAGGCTTTCCTCTAGTTCGTTTCTCCACCAGATCGGATATCTAGGGCCTTAGAAGTCAACGGCCGAAACATAAAATCCAATAAAAATACAAGAGTTTTTCCATCGTATAACGGGAATAATTGCAACCAGTGTGAAAGTGATGGTCATTTCTACATTCCGGGCAACCTAGGCTTCACTCTAGGGCGTTGGACCACCAGATCCAATAGTTAGGGCCTAAGAAGTCAACGCCAGAAGCATAAAATACGATATAAGTACAACAGCTTTTCCATCGTATAACAGGAATAATTGCAACCAGTCTGAAAGTACTGGTCATATCTACGTTCCGGGTAACCTTGGCTTCACTCTAGGGCGTTGATTCACCAGATCGAATAGTGAGGGCCTAAGAAGTCAACGACAGAAGCATAAAATACTATAAAAATACAACAGTCCTTCAATCGTATAACAGGAATAATTGCGACCAGTGTGAAGGTAATGGCCATTTCTACGTTTCGGGCAACCTAGGATTGACTCTAGGTCGTTGCTCCACCAAATCGAATAGCTAGGGCCTTAGTAGTCAACGCCAGAAGCATAAAATACAATAAAAATGCAACAGCTTTTCCATCGTATAACAGGAATAATTGCAACCAGTGTGAAAGTACTGGTCATTTCAACGTTCCGGGTAACCTTGGCTTCACTCTAGGGCGTTGATCCACCTGATCGCATAGTTAGGGCCTAAGAAGTTAACGCCAGAAGCATAAAATACTATAAAAATACAACAGTCCTTCTATCGTATAACAGGAATAATTGCAACCGGTGTGAAAGCACTGGTCATTTCTTCGTTCCGGGTAACCTTGGCCTCACTCTATGGCGTTGGACCACCAGATCGAATAGTTAGGGCCTAAGAAGTCAACGCCAGAAGCATAAAATACTATAAAAATACAACAGTCCTTCTATCGTATAACAGGAATAATTGCAACCGGTGTGAAAGCACTGGTCATTTCTACGTTCCGGGCAACGTAGGCTTCACTCTAGGGCGTTGGACCACCAGATCGAATAGTTAGGGCCTAAGAAGTCAACGCCAGAAGCATAAAATACGATATAAGTACAACAGTACTTCCATCGTATAACGGGAATAATTGCAACCAGTGTGAAAGTAATTGTCATTTCTACGTACCGGGCAACCTAGGCTTCGCTCTAGAGTGTTGCTCCACCAGATCGAATAGCTAGGGACTTAGCGGTCAGCGCCAGAAGCATAACTTATAATAAACATACAACAGTTGTTCCATCGTATAACAGGAATAATTGCAACCAGTGAGAAGGTAATGGGCATTTCTACGTTCCGTGCAACCTAGGCTTCGCACTAGGGTGTTGCACCACCAGGTCGAATAGCTGGGGCCTTAGAAAACAACTCCAGGCGCATAAGATGCAGTAAAAATACAACCGTTTTTCCATCGTATAAAAAGAATAATCCCAACCATGGTGAAAGTAATGGACACTTCTACGCTCCGGGCCACATACCCTTCACTCTTGGACGTTGCCCCACGAGATCGAATAGCTAGGACCCTAGAAGTCAACGCCTGAAACATAAAATACAGTAAAAATACAACATTTTCTCTATCGTAAAGCATGAATAATTGCAACCAGTGTGAAAGTAATGGTCAGTTCTATGTTTCGGGCAACCTAGGATTGACTCTAGGGCGTTGCTCCACCAAATCGAATAGCTATGGCCTTAGAAGTCAACGCCCGAAGCATAAAATACAATAAAAATACAACAGCTTTTCCATCGTATAACAGGAATAATTGCAACCAGTGTGAAAGTTCTGGTCATTTCTACGTTGCGGGTAACCTTGGTTTCACTCTAGGGCGTTGATCCACCAGATCGAATAGTTAGGGCCTAAGAAGTCAAGGCCAGAAGCATAAAATACTATAAAAATACAACAGTCCTTCTATCGTAGAACAGGAATAATTGCAACCAGTGTGAAAGTACTGGACATTTCTACGTTCCGGGTAACCTTGGCTTCACCCTAGGGCGTTGATCCACCAGATCGAATAGTGAGGGCCTAAGACGTCAACGCCAGAAGCATAAAATGCAATTAAAATACAACAGTTTTTACATCGTATTACAGGAATAATTGCAACCATTGTGAAAGTAATGGGCATTTCTACGTTCCGTCCAACCTAGGCTTCACTGTTGGGCGTTGCTCCACCAGATCGAATAGTTAGGGCCTAAGAAGTCAACGCCAGAAGCATAAAACACTATCAAAATACAACAGTCCTTCCATCGTCTAACAGGAATAATTGCAACCAGTGTGAAGGTAATGGTCATTTCTACGTTCCGTGCAACCTAGGCTTCACTCTAGGTCGTTGGTCCACCAGATCGAATAGCTAGGGACTTAGAATTCAACGTCAGAAGCATAAAATACAATAAAAATACAACTGTTATTCCATCGTCTACCAGGAATAATTGCAACCAGTGTGAAGGTAATGGTCACTTCTACGTTCCGTGCAACCTAGGCTTCACTCTAGGTCGTTGGTCCACCAGATCGAATAGCTAGGGACTTAGAATTCAACGCCAGAAGCATAAAATACAATAGAAATACAAGAGTTTTTCCATCGTATAACGGGAATAATTGCAACCAGTGTGAAAGTACTGGTCATATCTACGTTCCGGGTAACCTTGGCTTCACTCTAGGGCGTTGATTCACCAGATGGAATAGTGAGGGCCTAAGAAGTCAACGCCAGAAGCATGAAATACTATAAAAATGCAACAGTCCTTCCATCGTATAACAGGAATAATTGCGACCAGTGTGAAGGTAAAGGCCATTTCTACGTTTCGGGCAACCTAGGATTGACTCTAGGGCGTTGGACCACCAGATCCAATAGTTAGGGCCTAAGAAGTCAACGCCAGAAGCATGAAATACTATAAAAATACAACAGTCCTTCCATCGTATAACAGGAATAATTGCGACCAGTGTGAAGGTAAAGGCCATTTCTACGTTTCGGGCAACCTAGGCTTTCCTCTAGTTCGTTTCTCCACCAGATCGGATAGCTAGGGCCTTAGAAGTCAACGCCCGAAACATAAAATACAATAAAAATACAACAGTTTTTCCATCGTATAACGGGAATAATTGCAACCAGTGTGAATGTGATGGTCATTTCTACGTACCGGGCAACCTGGGCTTGGCTCTAGAGTGTTGCTCCACCAGATCGAGTAGCTAGGGACTTAGCGGTCAGCGCCAGAAGCATAACTTATAATAAACATACAACAGTTGTTCCATCGTATAACAGGAATAATTGCAACCAGTGTGAAGGTAATGGGCATTTCTACGTTCCGTGCAACCTAGGCTTCGCACTAGGGCGTTGCACCACCAGGACGAATAGCTAGGGCCATAGAAAACAACTCCAGACGCATAAGATACTGTAAAAATACAACCGTTTTTCCATCTTATAAAAAGAATAATTGCAACCATTGTGAAAGTAATGGTCATTTCTACGCTCCGGGCAACATACCCTTCACTCTTGGACGTTGCCCCACGAGATCGAATAGCTAGGACCTTAGAAGTCAACGCCTGAAACTTAAATACAATAAAAATACAACAGTTGTTCCATCGTATAACAGGAATAATTGCAACCAGTGTGAAAGTACTGGACATTGCTACGTTCCGGGTAACCTTGGCTTTCCTCTAGTTCGTTTCTCCACCAGATCGGATATCTAGGGCCTTAGAAGTCAACGGCCGAAACATAAAATACAATAAAAACACAACAGTTTTCCCATCGTAGAACGGGAATAATTGCAACCAGTGTGAAAGTGATGGTCATTTCTACGTTCCGGGCAACCTAGACTTCACTCTAAGGCGTTGGACCACCAGATCCAATAGTTAGGGCCTAAGAAGTCAACGCCAGAAGCATAAAATACTATAAACATACAACAGTCCTACCCTCGTATAACAGGAATAATTGCAACCAGTGTGAAGGTAATGGTCATTTCTTCGTACCGGGCAACATAGGCTTTCCTCTAGTTCGTTTCTCCACCAGATCGGATATCTAGGGCCTTAGAAGTCAACGGCCGAGACATAAAATACAATAAAAATACAAGAGTTTTTCCATCGTATAACGGGAATAATTGCAACCAGTGTGAAAGTGATGGTCATTTCTACACTCCGGGCAACCTAGGCTTCACTCTAGGGCGTTGGACCACCAGATCCAATAGTTAGGGCCTAAGAAGTCAACGCCAGAAGCATAAAATACGATATAAGTACAACAGCTTTTCCATCGTATAACAGGAATAATTGCAACCAGTGTGAAAGTACTGGTCATATCTTCGTTCCGGGTAACCTTGGCTTCACTCTAGGGCGTTGATTCACCAGATCGAATAGTGAGGGCCTAAGAAGTCAACGCCAGAAGCATGAAATACTATAAAAATACAACAGTCCTTCCATCGTATAACAGGAATAATTGCGACCAGTGTGAAGGTAATGGCCATTTCTACGTTTCGGGCAACCTAGGATTGACTCTAGGGCGTTGCTCCACCAAATCGAATAGCTAGGGCCTTAGAAGTCAACGCCAGAAGCATAAAATACAATAAAAATGCAACAGCTTTTCCATCGTATAACAGGAATAATTGCAACCAGTGTGAAAGTACTGGTCATTTCAACGTTCCGGGTAACCTTGGCTTCACTCTAGGGCGTTGATCCACCTGATCGAATAGTTAGGGCCTAAGAAGTCAACGCCAGAAGCATAAAATACTATAAAAATACAACAGTCCTTCTATCGTATAACAGGAATAATTGCAACCGGTGTGAAAGCACTGGTCATTTCTACGTTCCGGGTAACCTTGGCCTCACTCTAGGGCGTTGGACCACCAGATCGAATAGTTAGGGCCTAAGAAGTCAACGCCAGAAGCATAAAATACTATAGAAATACAACAGTCCTTCCATCGTATAACATGAATAATTGCAACCAGTGTGAAGGTAATGGTCATTTCTACGTTCCGGGCAACCTAGGCTTTCCTCTAGTTCGTTTCTCCACCAGATCGGATATCTAGGGCCTTAGAAGTCAACGCCCGTAACATAAAATACAATAAAAATACAACAGTTTTTCCATCGTATAACGGGAATAATTGCAACCAGTGTGAAAGTGATGGTCATTTCTACGTACCGGGCAACCTAGGCTTCGCTCTAGAGTGTTGCTCCACCAGATCGAATAGCTAGGGACTTAGCGGTCAGCGCCAGAAGCATAACTTATAATAAACATACAACAGTTGTTCCATCGTATAACAGGAATAATTGCAACCAGTGTGAAGGTAATGGGCATTTCTACGTTCCGTGCAACCTAGACTTCGCACTAGGGCGTTGCACCACCAGGACGAATAGCTAGGGCCATAGAAAACAACTCCAGACGCATAAGATACAGTAAAAATACAACCGTTTTTCCATCTTATAAAAAGAATAATTGCATCCATTGTGAAAGTAATGGTCATTTCTACGCTCCGGGCAACATACACTTCACTCTTGGACGTTGCCCCACGAGATCGAATAGCTAGGACCTTAGAAGTCAACGCCTGAAACTTAAATACAACAAAAATACAACAGTTGTTCCATCGTATACCAGGAATAATTGCAACCAGTGTGAAAGTACTGGACATTGCTACGTTCCGGGTAACCTTGGCTTTCCTCTAGTTCGTTTCTCCACCAGATCGGATATCTAGGGCCTTAGAAGTCAACGGCCGAGACATAAAATACAATAAAGATACAAGAGTTTTTCAATCGTATAACGGGAATAATTGCAACCAGCGTGAAAGTGATGGTCATTTCTACATTCCGGGCAACCTAGGCTTCACTCTAGGGCGTTGGACCACCAGATCCAATAGTTAGGGCCTAAGAAGTCAACGCCAGAAGCATAAAATACGATATAAGTACAACAGCTTTTCCATCGTATAACAGGAATAATTGCAACCAGTGTGAAAGTACTGGTCATATCTACGTTCCGGGTAACCTTGGCTTCACTCTAGGGCGTTGATTCACCAGATCGAATAGTGAGGGCCTAAGAAGTCAACGCCAGAAGCATGAAATACTATAAAAATACAACAGTCCTTCCATCGTATAACAGGAATAATTGCGACCAGTGTGAAGGTAATGGCCATTTCTACGTTTCGGGCAAGCTAGGATTGACTCTAGGGCGTTGCTCCACCAAATCGAATAGCTAGGGCCTTAGAAGTCAACGCCAGAAGCATAAAATACAATAAAAATGCACCAGCTTTTCCATCGTATAACAGGAATAATTGCAACCAGTGTGAAAGTACTGGTCATTTCAACGTTCCGGGTAACCTTGGCTTCACTCTAGGGCGTTGATCCACCTGATCGAATAGTTAGGGCCTAAGAAGTCAACGCCAGAAGCATAAAATACGATATAAGTACAACAGCTTTTCCATCGTATAACAGGAATAATTGCAACCAGTGTGAAAGTACTGGTCATATCTACGTTCCGGGTAACCTTGGCTTCACTCTAGGGCGTTGATTCACCAGATCGAATAGTGAGGGCCTAAGAAGTCAATGCCAGAAGCATGAAATACTATAAAAATACAACAGTCCTTCCATCGTATAACAGGAATAATTGCGACCAGTGTGAGGTAGTGGCCATTTCTACGTTTCGGGCAACCTAGGATTGACTCTAGGGCGTTGCTCCACCAAATCGAATAGCTAGGGCCTTAGTAGTCAACGCCAGAAGCATAAAATACAATAAAAATGCAACAGCTTTTCCATCGTATAACAGGAATAATTGCAACCAGTGTGAAAGTACTGGTCATTTCAACGTTCCGGGTAACCTTGGCTTCACTCTAGGGCGTTGATCCACCTGATCACATAGTTAGGGCCTAAGAAGTCAACGCCAGGAGCATAAAATACTATAAAAATACAACAGTCCTTCTATCGTATAACAGGAATAATTGCAACCGGTGTGAAAGCACTGGTCATTTCTACGGTCCGGGTAACCTTGGCCTCACTCTAGGGCGTTGGACCACCAGATCGAATAGTTAGGGCCTAAGAAGTCAACGCCAGAAGCATAAAATACTATAAAAATACAACAGTCCTTCCATCGTATAACATGAATAATTGCAACCAGTGTGAAGGTAATGGTCATTTCCACGTTCCGGGCAACCTAGGCTTTCCTCTAGTTCGTTTCTCCACCAGATCGGATATCTAGGGCCTTAGAAGTCAACGGCCGAGACATAAAATACAATAAAGATACAAGAGTTTTTCCATCGTATAACGGGAATAATTACAACCAGCGTGAAAGTGATGGTCATTTCTACATTCCGGGCAACCTAGGCTTCACTCTAGGGCGTTGGACCACCAGATCCAATAGTTAGGGCCTAAGAAGTCAACGCCAGAAGCATAAAATACGATATAAGTACAACAGCTTTTCGATCGTATAACAGGAATAATTGCAACCAGTGTGAAAGTACTGGTCATATCTACGTTCCGGGTAACCTTGGCTTCACTCTAGGGCGTTGATTCACCAGATCGAATAGTGAGGGCCTAAGAAGTCAACGCCAGAAGCATGAAATACTATAAAAATACAACAGTCCTTCCATCGTATAACAGGAATAATTGCGACCAGTGTGAAGGTAATGGCCATTTCTACGTTTCGGGCAAGCTAGGATTGACTCTAGGGCGTTGCTCCACCAAATCGAATAGCTAGGGCCTTAGAAGTCAACGCCAGAAGCATAAAATACAATAAAAATGCAAGAGCTTTTCCATCGTATAACAGGAATAATTGCAACCAGTGTGAAAGTACTGGTCATTTCAACGTTCCGGGTAACCTTGGCTTCACTCTAGGGCGTTGATCCACCTGATCGAATAGTTAGGGCCTAAGAAGTCAACGCCAGAAGCATAAAATACTATAAAAATACAACAGTCCTTCTATCGTATAACAGGAATAATTACAACCGGTGTGAAAGCACTGGTCATTTCTACGTTCCGGGTAACCTTGGCCTCACTCTAGGGCGTTGGACCACCAGATCGAATAGTTAGGGCCTAAGAAGTCAACGCCAGAAGCATAAAATACTATAAAAATACAACAGTCCTTCCATCGTATAACATGAATAATTGCAACCAGTGTGAAGGTAATGGTCATTTCTACGTTCCGGGCAACCTAGGCTTTCCTCTAGTTCGTTTCTCCACCAGATCGGATAGCTAGGGCCTTAGAAGTCAACGCCCGAAACATAAAATACAATAAAAATACAACAGTTTTTCCATCGTATAACGGGAATAATTGCAACCAGTGTGAATGTGATGGTCATTTCTACGTACCGGGCAACCTAGGCTTGGCTCTAGAGTGTTGCTCCACCAGATCGAGTAGCTAGGGACTTAGCGGTCAGCGCCAGAAGCATAACTTATAATAAACATACAACAGTTGTTCCATCGTATAACATGAATAATTGCAACCAGTGTGAAGGTAATGGGCATTTCTACGTTCCGCGCAACCTAGGCTTCGCACTAGGGCGTTGCACCACCAGGACGAATAGCTAGGGCCATAGAAAACAACTCCAGACGCATAAGATACAGTAAAAATACAACCGTTTTTCCATCTTATAAAAAGAATAATTGCAACCATTGTGAAAGTAATGGTCATTTCTACGCTCCGGGCAACATACCCTTCACTCTTGGACGTTGCCCCACGAGATCGAATAGCTAGGACCTTAGAAGTCAACGCCTGAAACTTAAATACAATAAAAATACAACAGTTGTTCCACCGTATAACAGGAATAATTGCAACCAGTGTGAAAGTACTGGACATTGCTACGTTCCGGGTAACCTTGGCTTTCCTCTAGTTCGTTTCTCCACCAGATGGGATATCTAGGGCCTTAGAAGTCAACGGCCGAAACATAAAATACAATAAAAACACAACAGTTTTCCCATCGTATAACGGGAATAATTGCAACCAGCGTGAAAGTGATGGTCATTTCTACGTTCCGGGCAACCTATGCTTCACTCTAAGGCGTTGGACCACCAGATCCAATAGTTAGGGCCTAAGAAGTCAACGCCAGAAGCATAAAATACTATAAAAATACAACAGTCCTTCCATCGTATAACAGGAATAATTGCAACCAGTGTGAAGGTAATGGTCATTTCTTCGTACCGGGCAACATAGGCTTTCCTCTAGTTCGTTTCTCCACCAGATCGGATATCTAGGGCCTTAGAAGTCAACGGCCGAGACATAAAATACAATAAAAATACAAGAGTTTTTCCATCGTATAACGGGAATAGTTGCAACCAGTGTGAAAGTGATGGTCATTTCTACATTCCGGGCAACCTAGGCTTCACTCTAGGGCGTTGGACCACCAGATCCAATAGTTAGGGCCTAAGAAGTCAACGCCAGAAGCATAAAATACGATATAAGTACAACAGCTTTTCCATCGTATAACAGGAATAATTGCAACCAGTGTGAAAGTACTGGTCATATCTACGTTCCGGGTAACCTTGGCTTCACTCTAGGGCGTTGATTCACCAGATCGAATAGTGAGGGCCTAAGAAGTCAACGCCAGAAGCATGAAATACTATAAAAATACAACAGTCCTTCCATCGTATAACAGGAATAATTGCGACCAGTGTGAAGGTAATGGCCATTTCTACGTTTCGGGCAAGCTAGGATTGACTCTAGGGCGTTGCTCCACCAAATCGAATAGCTAGGGCCTTAGACGTCAACGCCAGAAGCATAAAATACAATAAAAATGCAACAGCTTTTCCATCGTATAACAGGAATAATTGCAACCAGTGTGAAAGTACTGGTCATTTCAACGTTCCGGGTAACCTTGGCTTCACTCTAGGGCGTTGATCCACCTGATCGAATAGTTAGGGCCTAAGAAGTCAACGCCAGAAGCATAAAATACTATAAAAATACAACAGTCCTTCTATCGTATAACAGGAATAATTACAACCGGTGTGAAAGCACTGGTCATTTCTACGTTCCGGGTAACCTTGGCCTCACTCTAGGGCGTTGGACCACCAGATCGAATAGTTAGGGCCTAAGAAGTCAACGCCAGAAGCATAAAATACTATAAAAATACAACAGTCCTTCCATCGTATAACATGAATAATTGCAACCAGTGTGAAGGTAATGGTCATTTCTACGTTCCGGGCAACCTAGGCTTTCCTCTAGTTCGTTTCTCCACCAGATCGGATAGCTAGGGCCTTAGAAGTCAACGCCCGAAACAGAAAATACAATAAAAATACAACAGTTTTTCCATCGTATAACGGGAATAATTGCAACCAGTGTGAATGTGATGGTCATTTCTACGTACCGGGCAACCTAGGCTTGGCTCTAGAGTGTTGCTCCACCAGATCGAGTAGCTAGGGACTTAGCGGTCAGCGCCAGAAGCATAACTTATAATAAACATACAACAGTTGTTCCATCGTATAACATGAGTAATTGCAACCAGTGTGAAGGTAATGGGCATTTCTACGTTCCGCGCAACCTAGGCTTCGCACTAGGGCGTTGCACCACCAGGACGAATAGCTAGGGCCATAGAAAACAACTCCAGACGCATAAGATACAGTAAAAATACAACCGTTTTTCCATCTTATAAAAAGAATAATTGCAACCATTGTGAAAGTAATGGTCATTTCTACGCTCCGGGCAACATACCCTTCACTCTTGGACGTTGCCCCACGAGATCGAATAGCTAGGACCTTAGAAGTCAACGCCTGAAACTTAAATACAATAAAAATACAACAGTTGTTCCACCGTATAACAGGAATAATTGCAACCAGTGTGAAAGTACTGGACATTGCTACGTTCCGGGTAACCTTGGCTTTCCTCTAGTTCGTTTCTCCACCAGATGGGATATCTAGGGCCTTAGAAGTCAACGGCCGAAACATAAAATACAATAAAAACACAACAGTTTTCCCATCGTATAACGGGAATAATTGCAACCAGCGTGAAAGTGATGGTCATTTCTACGTTCCGGGCAACCTATGCTTCACTCTAAGGCGTTGGACCACCAGATCCAATAGTTAGGGCCTAAGAAGTCAACGCCAGAAGCATAAAATACTAAAAAAATACAACAGTCCTTCCATCGTATAACAGGAATAATTGCAACCAGTGTGAAGGTAATGGTCATTTCTTCGTACCGGGCAACATAGGCTTTCCTCTAGTTCGTTTCTCCACCAGATCGGATATCTAGGGCCTTAGAAGTCAACGGCCGAGACATAAAATACAATAAAAATACAAGAGTTTTTCCATCGTATAACGGGAATAGTTGCAACCAGTGTGAAAGTGATGGTCATTTCTACATTCCGGGCAACCTAGGCTTCACTCTAGGGCGTTGGACCACCAGATCCAATAGTTAGGGCCTAAGAAGTCAACGCCAGAAGCATAAAATACGATATAAGTACAACAGCTTTTCCATCGTATAACAGGAATAATTGCAACCAGTGTGAAAGTACTGGTCATATCTACGTTCCGGGTAACCTTGGCTTCACTCTAGGGCGTTGATTCACCAGATCGAATAGTGAGGGCCTAAGAAGTCAACGCCAGAAGCATGAAATACTATAAAAATACAACAGTCCTTCCATCGTATAACAGGAATAATTGCGACCAGTGTGAAGGTAATGGCCATTTCTACGTTTCGGGCAAGCTAGGATTGACTCTAGGGCGTTGCTCCACCAAATCGAATAGCTAGGGCCTTAGACGTCAACGCCAGAAGCATAAAATACAATAAAAATGCAACAGCTTTTCCATCGTATAACAGGAATAATTGCAACCAGTGTGAAAGTACTGGTCATTTCAACGTTCCGGGTAACCTTGGCTTCACTCTAGGGCGTTGATCCACCTGATCGAATAGTTAGGGCCTAAGAAGTCAACGCCAGAAGCATAAAATACTATAAAAATACAACAGTCCTTCTATCGTATAACAGGAATAATTACAACCGGTGTGAAAGCACTGGTCATTTCTACGTTCCGGGTAACCTTGGCCTCACTCTAGGGCGTTGGACCACCAGATCGAATAGTTAGGGCCTAAGAAGTCAACGCCAGAAGCATAAAATACTATAAAAATACAACAGTCCTTCCATCGTATAACATGAATAATTGCAACCAGTGTGAAGGTAATGGTCATTTCTACGTTCCGGGCAACCTAGGCTTTCCTCTAGTTCGTTTCTCCACCAGATCGGATAGCTAGGGCCTTAGAAGTCAACGCCCGAAACAGAAAATACAATAAAAATACAACAGTTTTTCCATCGTATAACGGGAATAATTGCAACCAGTGTGAATGTGATGGTCATTTCTACGTACCGGGCAACCTAGGCTTGGCTCTAGAGTGTTGCTCCACCAGATCGAGTAGCTAGGGACTTAGCGGTCAGCGCCAGAAGCATAACTTATAATAAACATACAACAGTTGTTCCATCGTATAACATGAATAATTGCAACCAGTGTGAAGGTAATGGGCATTTCTACGTTCCGCGCAACCTAGGCTTCGCACTAGGGCGTTGCACCACCAGGACGAATAGCTAGGGCCATAGAAAACAACTCCAGACGCATAAGATACAGTAAAAATACAACCGTTTTTCCATCTTATAAAAAGAATAATTGCAACCATTGTGAAAGTAATGGTCATTTCTACGCTCCGGGCAACATACCCTTCACTCTTGGACGTTGCCCCACGAGATCGAATAGCTAGGACCTTAGAAGTCAACGCCTGAAACTTAAATACAATAAAAATACAACAGTTGTTCCACCGTATAACAGGAATAATTGCAACCAGTGTGAAAGTACTGGACATTGCTACGTTCCGGGTAACCTTGGCTTTCCTCTAGTTCGTTTCTCCACCAGATGGGATATCTAGGGCCTTAGAAGTCAACGGCCGAAACATAAAATACAATAAAAACACAACAGTTTTCCCATCGTATAACGGGAATAATTGCAACCAGCGTGAAAGTGATGGTCATTTCTACGTTCCGGGCAACCTATGCTTCACTCTAAGGCGTTGGACCACCAGATCCAATAGTTAGGGCCTAAGAAGTCAACGCCAGAAGCATAAAATACTATAAAAATACAACAGTCCTTCCATCGTATAACAGGAATAATTGCAACCAGTGTGAAGGTAATGGTCATTTCTTCGTACCGGGCAACATAGGCTTTCCTCTAGTTCGTTTCTCCACCAGATCGGATATCTAGGGCCTTAGAAGTCAACGGCCGAGACATAAAATACAATAAAAATACAAGAGTTTTTCCATCGTATAACGGGAATAGTTGCAACCAGTGTGAAAGTGATGGTCAATTCTACGTTCTGGGCAACCTAGGCTTCACTCTAGGGTGTTGGACCACCAGATCCAATAGTTAGGGCCTAAGAAGTCAACGCCAGAAGCATAAAATACGATATAAGCACAACAGCTTTTCCATCGTATAGCAGGAATAATTGCAACCAGTGTGAAAGTACTGGTCATTTCTACGTTCCGGGTAACCATGGCTTCACTCTAGGGCGTTGATGCACCAGATCGAATATGTAGGACCTAAGAAGTCAACGCCAGAAGCATAAAATACTATAAAAATACAACAGTCTTTCTATCGTATAACAGGAATAATTGCAACCAGTGTCAAAGTAATGGTCATTTCTACGTTCCGGGCAACCTAGGCTTCACTCTAGGGCGTTGATCCACCAGATCGAATAGTGAGGGCCTAAGAAGTCAACGCCAGAAGCATAAAATACTATAAAAATACAACAGTCCTTCCATCGTATAACAGGAATAATTGCGACCAGTGTGAATGTAATGGCCATTTCTACGTTCCGGGTAACCTAGGCTTCGCCCTAGGGCGTTGCTCCACCAGATCGAATAGCTAGGGTCCTGGAGGTCAACGCCAGAAGCATAAAATACAATAAAAATACAACAGTTTTTCCATCGTATAACAGGAATAATTGCAACCAGTGTGAAAGTACTGGTCATTTCTACGTTCCAGGTAACCTAGGCTTCACCCTAGGGCGTTGCTCCACCAGACCGAATAGTTAGGGAATTAGAAGTCAACGCCCGAAGCATAAAATACAATAAAAATACAACAGCTTTTCCATCGTATAACGGGAATAATTGCAACCAGTGTGAAAGTAATGGTCATTTCTACGTTCCGGGTAACCTGGTCTTCACTCTAGGGCGTCGCTCCGCCAGATCGAATAGTTAGGGCCTAAGAAGTCAACGCCAGAAGCATAAAATACTATAAAAATACAACAGTTTTTCCATCGTATAAAGCGTATAATTGCAACCAGTGTGAAAGTGATGGTCATTTCTACGTACCGGGCAACCTAGGCTTCGCTCTAGAGTGCTGCTCCACCAGATCGAATAGCTAGGGACTTAGCGGTCAGCGCCAGAAGCATAACTTATAATAAACGTACAACAGTTGTTCCACCGTATAACAGGAATAATTGCAACCAGTGTGAAGGTAATGGGCATTTCTACCTTCCGTGCAACCTAGGCATCGCACTAGGGCGTTGCACCACCAGGACGAATAGCTAGGGCCATAGAAAACAACTCCAGACGCATAAGATACAGTAAAAATACAACCGTTTTTCCATCTTATAAAAAGAATAATTGCAACCATTGTGAAAGTAATGGTCATTTCTACGCTCCGGGCAACATACACTTCACTCTTGGACGTTGCCCACGAGATCGAATAGCTAGGACCTTAGAAGTCAACGCCTGAAACTTAAATACAACAAAAATACAACAGTTGTTCCATCGTACAACAGGAATCATTGCAACCACTGTGAAAGTAGTGGTCATTGCTACGTTCCGGGTAACCTTGGCTTTCCTCTAGTTCGTTTCTCCACCAGATCGGATATCTAGGGCCTTAGAAGTCAACGGCCGAAACATAAAATACAATAAAAACACAACAGTTTTTCCATCATATAACGGGAATAATTGCAACCAGTGTGAAAGTGATGGTCATTTCTACGTTCCGGGCAACCTAGGCTTCACTCTAAGGCGTTGGACCACCAGATCCAATAGTTAGGGCCTAAGAAGTCAACGCCAGAAGCATAAAATACTATAAAAATACAACAGTCCTTCCATCGTATAACAGGAATAATTGCAACCAGTGTGAAGATAATGGTCATTTCTTCGTACCGGGCAACATAGGCTTTCCTCTAGTTCGTTTCTCCACCAGATCAGATATCTAGGGCCTTAGAAGTCAACGGCCGAAACATAAAATCCAATAAAAATACAAGAGTTTTTCCATCGTATAACGGGAATAATTGCAACCAGTGTGAAAGTGATGGTCATTTCTACATTCCGGGCAACCTAGGCTTCACTCTAGGGCGTTGGACCACCAGATCCAATAGTTAGGGCCTAAGAAGTCAACGCCAGAAGCATAAAATACGATATAAGTACAACAGCTTTTCCATCGTATAACAGGAATAATTGCAACCAGTCTGAAAGTACTGGTCATATCTACGTTCCGGGTAACCTTGGCTTCACTCTAGGGCGTTGATTCACCAGATCGAATAGTGAGGGCCTAAGAAGTCAACGACAGAAGCATAAAATACTATAAAAATACAACAGTCCTTCCATCGTATAACAGGAATAATTGCGACCAGTGTGAAGGTAATGGCCATTTCTACGTTTCGGGCAACCTAGGATTGACTCTAGGTCGTTGCTCCACCAAATCGAATAGCTAGGGCCTTAGTAGTCAACGCCAGAAGCATAAAATACAATAAAAATGCAACAGCTTTTCCATCGTATAACAGGAATAATTGCAACCAGTGTGAAAGTACTGGTCATTTCAACGTTCCGGGTAACCTTGGCTTCACTCTAGGGCGTTGATCCACCTGATCGCATAGTTAGGGCCTAAGAAGTTAACGCCAGAAGCATAAAATACTATAAAAATACAACAGTCCTTCTATCGTATAACAGGAATAATTGCAACCGGTGTGAAAGCACTGGTCATTTCTTCGTTCCGGGTAACCTTGGCCTCACTCTATGGCGTTGGACCACCAGATCGAATAGTTAGGGCCTAAGAAGTCAACGCCAGAAGCATAAAATACTATAAAAATACAACAGTCCTTCTATCGTATAACAGGAATAATTGCAACCGGTGTGAAAGCACTGGTCATTTCTACGTTCCGGGCAACGTAGGCTTCACTCTAGGGCGTTGGACCACCAGATCGAATAGTTAGGGCCTAAGAAGTCAACGCCAGAAGCATAAAATACGATATAAGTACAACAGTACTTCCATCGTATAACATGAATAATTGCAACCAGTGTGAAGGTAATGGTCATTTCTACGTTCCGGGCAACCTAGGCTTTCCTCTAGTTCGTTTCTCCACCAGATCGGATAGCTAGGGCCTTAGAAGTCAACGCCCGAAACATAAAATACAATTAAAACACAGCAGTTTTTCCATCGTATAACGGGAATAATTGCAACCAGTGTGAAAGTAATTGTCATTTCTACGTACCGGGCAACCTAGGCTTCGCTCTAGAGTGTTGCTCCACCAGATCGAATAGCTAGGGACTTAGCGGTCAGCGCCAGAAGCATAACTTATAATAAACATACAACAGTTGTTCCATCGTATAACAGGAATAATTGCAACCAGTGAGAAGGTAATGGGCATTTCTACGTTCCGTGCAACCTAGGCTTCGCACTAGGGTGTTGCACCACCAGGTCGAATAGCTGGGGCCTTAGAAAACAACTCCAGGCGCATAAGATGCAGTAAAAATACAACCGTTTTTCCATCGTATAAAAAGAATAATCCCAACCATGGTGAAAGTAATGGACACTTCTACGCTCCGGGCCACATACCCTTCACTCTTGGACGTTGCCCCACGAGATCGAATAGCTAGGACCCTAGAAGTCAACGCCTGAAACATAAAATACAGTAAAAATACAACATTTTCTCTATCGTAAAGCATGAATAATTGCAACCAGTGTGAAAGTAATGGTCAGTTCTATGTTTCGGGCAACCTAGAATTGACTCTAGGGCGTTGCTCCACCAAATCGAATAGCTATGGCCTTAGAAGTCAACGCCCGAAGCATAAAATACAATAAAAATACAACAGCTTTTCCATCGTATAACAGGAATAATTGCAACCAGTGTGAAAGTACTGGTCATTTCTACGTTGCGGGTAACCTTGGTTTCACTCTAGGGCGTTGATCCACCAGATCGAATAGTTAGGGCCTAAGAAGTCAAGGCCAGAAGCATAAAATACTATAAAAATACAACAGTCCTTCTATCGTAGAACAGGAATAATTGCAACCAGTGTGAAAGTACTGGACATTTCTACGTTCCGGGTAACCTTGGCTTCACCCTAGGGCGTTGATCCACCAGATCGAATAGTGAGGGCCTAAGACGTCAACGCCAGAAGCATAAAATGCAATTAAAATACAACAGTTTTTACATCGTATTACAGGAATAATTGCAACCATTGTGAAAGTAATGGGCATTTCTACGTTCCGTCCAACCTAGGCTTCACTGTTGGGCGTTGCTCCACCAGATCGAATAGTTAGGGCCTAAGAAGTCAACGCCAGAAGCATAAAACACTATCAAAATACAACAGTCCTTCCATCGTCTAACAGGAATAATTGCAACCAGTGTGAAGGTAATGGTCATTTCTACGTTCCGTGCAACCTAGGCTTCACTCTAGGTCGTTGGTCCACCAGATCGAATAGCTAGGGACTTAGAATTCAACGTCAGAAGCATAAAATACAATAAAAATACAACTGTTATTCCATCGTCTACCAGGAATAATTGCAACCAGTGTGAAGGTAATGGTCACTTCTACGTTCCGTGCAACCTAGGCTTCACTCTAGGTCGTTGGTCCACCAGATCGAATAGCTAGGGACTTAGAATTCAACGCCAGAAGCATAAAATACAATAGAAATACAAGAGTTTTTCCATCGTATAACGGGAATAATTGCAACCAGTGTGAAAGTACTGGTCATATCTACGTTCCGGGTAACCTTGGCTTCACTCTAGGGCGTTGATTCACCAGATGGAATAGTGAGGGCCTAAGAAGTCAACGCCAGAAGCATAAAATACGATATAAGTACAACAGCTTTTCCATCGTATAACAGGAATAATTGCAACCAGTGTGAAAGTACTGGTCATATCTACGTTCCGGGTAACCTTGGCTTCACTCTAGGGCGTTGATTCACCAGATCGAATAGTGAGGGCCTAAGAAGTCAATGCCAGAAGCATGAAATACTATAAAAATACAACAGTCCTTCCATCGTATAACAGGAATAATTGCGACCAGTGTGAGGTAGTGGCCATTTCTACGTTTCGGGCAACCTAGGATTGACTCTAGGGCGTTGCTCCACCAAATCGAATAGCTAGGGCCTTAGTAGTCAACGCCAGAAGCATAAAATACAATAAAAATGCAACAGCTTTTCCATCGTATAACAGGAATAATTGCAACCAGTGTGAAAGTACTGGTCATTTCAACGTTCCGGGTAACCTTGGCTTCACTCTAGGGCGTTGATCCACCTGATCACATAGTTAGGGCCTAAGAAGTCAACGCCAGGAGCATAAAATACTATAAAAATACAACAGTCCTTCTATCGTATAACAGGAATAATTGCAACCGGTGTGAAAGCACTGGTCATTTCTACGGTCCGGGTAACCTTGGCCTCACTCTAGGGCGTTGGACCACCAGATCGAATAGTTAGGGCCTAAGAAGTCAACGCCAGAAGCATAAAATACTATAAAAATACAACAGTCCTTCCATCGTATAACATGAATAATTGCAACCAGTGTGAAGGTAATGGTCATTTCCACGTTCCGGGCAACCTAGGCTTTCCTCTAGTTCGTTTCTCCACCAGATCGGATATCTAGGGCCTTAGAAGTCAACGGCCGAGACATAAAATACAATAAAGATACAAGAGTTTTTCCATCGTATAACGGGAATAATTACAACCAGCGTGAAAGTGATGGTCATTTCTACATTCCGGGCAACCTAGGCTTCACTCTAGGGCGTTGGACCACCAGATCCAATAGTTAGGGCCTAAGAAGTCAACGCCAGAAGCATAAAATACGATATAAGTACAACAGCTTTTCCATCGTATAACAGGAATAATTGCAACCAGTGTGAAAGTACTGGTCATATCTTCGTTCCGGGTAACCTTGGCTTCACTCTAGGGCGTTGATTCACCAGATCGAATAGTGAGGGCCTAAGAAGTCAACGCCAGAAGCATGAAATACTATAAAAATACAACAGTCCTTCCATCGTATAACAGGAATAATTGCGACCAGTGTGAAGGTAATGGCCATTTCTACGTTTCGGGCAACCTAGGATTGACTCTAGGGCGTTGCTCCACCAAATCGAATAGCTAGGGCCTTAGAAGTCAACGCCAGAAGCATAAAATACAATAAAAATGCAACAGCTTTTCCATCGTATAACAGGAATAATTGCAACCAGTGTGAAAGTACTGGTCATTTCAACGTTCCGGGTAACCTTGGCTTCACTCTAGGGCGTTGATCCACCTGATCGAATAGTTAGGGCCTAAGAAGTCAACGCCAGAAGCATAAAATACTATAAAAATACAACAGTCCTTCTATCGTATAACAGGAATAATTGCAACCGGTGTGAAAGCACTGGTCATTTCTACGTTCCGGGTAACCTTGGCCTCACTCTAGGGCGTTGGACCACCAGATCGAATAGTTAGGGCCTAAGAAGTCAACGCCAGAAGCATAAAATACTATAGAAATACAACAGTCCTTCCATCGTATAACATGAATAATTGCAACCAGTGTGAAGGTAATGGTCATTTCTACGTTCCGGGCAACCTAGGCTTTCCTCTAGTTCGTTTCTCCACCAGATCGGATATCTAGGGCCTTAGAAGTCAACGCCCGTAACATAAAATACAATAAAAATACAACAGTTTTTCCATCGTATAACGGGAATAATTGCAACCAGTGTGAAAGTGATGGTCATTTCTACGTACCGGGCAACCTAGGCTTCGCTCTAGAGTGTTGCTCCACCAGATCGAATAGCTAGGGACTTAGCGGTCAGCGCCAGAAGCATAACTTATAATAAACATACAACAGTTGTTCCATCGTATAACAGGAATAATTGCAACCAGTGTGAAGGTAATGGGCATTTCTACGTTCCGTGCAACCTAGACTTCGCACTAGGGCGTTGCACCACCAGGACGAATAGCTAGGGCCATAGAAAACAACTCCAGACGCATAAGATACAGTAAAAATACAACCGTTTTTCCATCTTATAAAAAGAATAATTGCATCCATTGTGAAAGTAATGGTCATTTCTACGCTCCGGGCAACATACACTTCACTCTTGGACGTTGCCCCACGAGATCGAATAGCTAGGACCTTAGAAGTCAACGCCTGAAACTTAAATACAACAAAAATACAACAGTTGTTCCATCGTATACCAGGAATAATTGCAACCAGTGTGAAAGTACTGGACATTGCTACGTTCCGGGTAACCTTGGCTTTCCTCTAGTTCGTTTCTCCACCAGATCGGATATCTAGGGCCTTAGAAGTCAACGGCCGAGACATAAAATACAATAAAGATACAAGAGTTTTTCAATCGTATAACGGGAATAATTGCAACCAGCGTGAAAGTGATGGACATTTCTACATTCCGGGCAACCTAGGCTTCACTCTAGGGCGTTGGACCACCAGATCCAATAGTTAGGGCCTAAGAAGTCAACGCCAGAAGCATAAAATACGATATAAGTACAACAGCTTTTCCATCGTATAACAGGAATAATTGCAACCAGTGTGAAAGTACTGGTCATATCTACGTTCCGGGTAACCTTGGCTTCACTCTAGGGCGTTGATTCACCAGATCGAATAGTGAGGGCCTAAGAAGTCAACGCCAGAAGCATGAAATACTATAAAAATACAACAGTCCTTCCATCGTATAACAGGAATAATTGCGACCAGTGTGAAGGTAATGGCCATTTCTACGTTTCGGGCAAGCTAGGATTGACTCTAGGGCGTTGCTCCACCAAATCGAATAGCTAGGGCCTTAGAAGTCAACGCCAGAAGCATAAAATACAATAAAAATGCACCAGCTTTTCCATCGTATAACAGGAATAATTGCAACCAGTGTGAAAGTACTGGTCATTTCAACGTTCCGGGTAACCTTGGCTTCACTCTAGGGCGTTGATCCACCTGATCGAATAGTTAGGGCCTAAGAAGTCAACGCCAGAAGCATAAAATACGATATAAGTACAACAGCTTTTCCATCGTATAACAGGAATAATTGCAACCAGTGTGAAAGTACTGGTCATATCTACGTTCCGGGTAACCTTGGCTTCACTCTAGGGCGTTGATTCACCAGATCGAATAGTGAGGGCCTAAGAAGTCAATGCCAGAAGCATGAAATACTATAAAAATACAACAGTCCTTCCATCGTATAACAGGAATAATTGCGACCAGTGTGAGGTAGTGGCCATTTCTACGTTTCGGGCAACCTAGGATTGACTCTAGGGCGTTGCTCCACCAAATCGAATAGCTAGGGCCTTAGTAGTCAACGCCAGAAGCATAAAATACAATAAAAATGCAACAGCTTTTCCATCGTATAACAGGAATAATTGCAACCAGTGTGAAAGTACTGGTCATTTCAACGTTCCGGGTAACCTTGGCTTCACTCTAGGGCGTTGATCCACCTGATCACATAGTTAGGGCCTAAGAAGTCAACGCCAGGAGCATAAAATACTATAAAAATACAACAGTCCTTCTATCGTATAACAGGAATAATTGCAACCGGTGTGAAAGCACTGGTCATTTCTACGGTCCGGGTAACCTTGGCCTCACTCTAGGGCGTTGGACCACCAGATCGAATAGTTAGGGCCTAAGAAGTCAACGCCAGAAGCATAAAATACTATAAAAATACAACAGTCCTTCCATCGTATAACATGAATAATTGCAACCAGTGTGAAGGTAATGGTCATTTCCACGTTCCGGGCAACCTAGGCTTTCCTCTAGTTCGTTTCTCCACCAGATCGGATATCTAGGGCCTTAGAAGTCAACGGCCGAGACATAAAATACAATAAAGATACAAGAGTTTTTCCATCGTATAACGGGAATAATTACAACCAGCGTGAAAGTGATGGTCATTTCTACATTCCGGGCAACCTAGGCTTCACTCTAGGGCGTTGGACCACCAGATCCAATAGTTAGGGCCTAAGAAGTCAACGCCAGAAGCATAAAATACGATATAAGTACAACAGCTTTTCGATCGTATAACAGGAATAATTGCAACCAGTGTGAAAGTACTGGTCATATCTACGTTCCGGGTAACCTTGGCTTCACTCTAGGGCGTTGATTCACCAGATCGAATAGTGAGGGCCTAAGAAGTCAACGCCAGAAGCATGAAATACTATAAAAATACAACAGTCCTTCCATCGTATAACAGGAATAATTGCGACCAGTGTGAAGGTAATGGCCATTTCTACGTTTCGGGCAAGCTAGGATTGACTCTAGGGCGTTGCTCCACCAAATCGAATAGCTAGGGCCTTAGAAGTCAACGCCAGAAGCATAAAATACAATAAAAATGCAACAGCTTTTCCATCGTATAACAGGAATAATTGCAACCAGTGTGAAAGTACTGGTCATTTCAACGTTCCGGGTAACCTTGGCTTCACTCTAGGGCGTTGATCCACCTGATCGAATAGTTAGGGCCTAAGAAGTCAACGCCAGAAGCATAAAATACTATAAAAATACAACAGTCCTTCTATCGTATAACAGGAATAATTACAACCGGTGTGAAAGCACTGGTCATTTCTACGTTCCGGGTAACCTTGGCCTCACTCTAGGGCGTTGGACCACCAGATCGAATAGTTAGGGCCTAAGAAGTCAACGCCAGAAGCATAAAATACTATAAAAATACAACAGTCCTTCCATCGTATAACATGAATAATTGCAACCAGTGTGAAGGTAATGGTCATTTCTACGTTCCGGGCAACCTAGGCTTTCCTCTAGTTCGTTTCTCCACCAGATCGGATAGCTAGGGCCTTAGAAGTCAACGCCCGAAACATAAAATACAATAAAAATACAACAGTTTTTCCATCGTATAACGGGAATAATTGCAACCAGTGTGAATGTGATGGTCATTTCTACGTACCGGGCAACCTAGGCTTGGCTCTAGAGTGTTGCTCCACCAGATCGAGTAGCTAGGGACTTAGCGGTCAGCGCCAGAAGCATAACTTATAATAAACATACAACAGTTGTTCCATCGTATAACATGAATAATTGCAACCAGTGTGAAGGTAATGGGCATTTCTACGTTCCGCGCAACCTAGGCTTCGCACTAGGGCGTTGCACCACCAGGACGAATAGCTAGGGCCATAGAAAACAACTCCAGACGCATAAGATACAGTAAAAATACAACCGTTTTTCCATCTTATAAAAAGAATAATTGCAACCATTGTGAAAGTAATGGTCATTTCTACGCTCCGGGCAACATACCCTTCACTCTTGGACGTTGCCCCACGAGATCGAATAGCTAGGACCTTAGAAGTCAACGCCTGAAACTTAAATACAATAAAAATACAACAGTTGTTCCACCGTATAACAGGAATAATTGCAACCAGTGTGAAAGTACTGGACATTGCTACGTTCCGGGTAACCTTGGCTTTCCTCTAGTTCGTTTCTCCACCAGATGGGATATCTAGGGCCTTAGAAGTCAACGGCCGAAACATAAAATACAATAAAAACACAACAGTTTTCCCATCGTATAACGGGAATAATTGCAACCAGCGTGAAAGTGATGGTCATTTCTACGTTCCGGGCAACCTATGCTTCACTCTAAGGCGTTGGACCACCAGATCCAATAGTTAGGGCCTAAGAAGTCAACGCCAGAAGCATAAAATACTATAAAAATACAACAGTCCTTCCATCGTATAACAGGAATAATTGCAACCAGTGTGAAGGTAATGGTCATTTCTTCGTACCGGGCAACATAGGCTTTCCTCTAGTTCGTTTCTCCACCAGATCGGATATCTAGGGCCTTAGAAGTCAACGGCCGAGACATAAAATACAATAAAAATACAAGAGTTTTTCCATCGTATAACGGGAATAGTTGCAACCAGTGTGAAAGTGATGGTCATTTCTACATTCCGGGCAACCTAGGCTTCACTCTAGGGCGTTGGACCACCAGATCCAATAGTTAGGGCCTAAGAAGTCAACGCCAGAAGCATAAAATACGATATAAGTACAACAGCTTTTCCATCGTATAACAGGAATAATTGCAACCAGTGTGAAAGTACTGGTCATATCTACGTTCCGGGTAACCTTGGCTTCACTCTAGGGCGTTGATTCACCAGATCGAATAGTGAGGGCCTAAGAAGTCAACGCCAGAAGCATGAAATACTATAAAAATACAACAGTCCTTCCATCGTATAACAGGAATAATTGCGACCAGTGTGAAGGTAATGGCCATTTCTACGTTTCGGGCAAGCTAGGATTGACTCTAGGGCGTTGCTCCACCAAATCGAATAGCTAGGGCCTTAGACGTCAACGCCAGAAGCATAAAATACAATAAAAATGCAACAGCTTTTCCATCGTATAACAGGAATAATTGCAACCAGTGTGAAAGTACTGGTCATTTCAACGTTCCGGGTAACCTTGGCTTCACTCTAGGGCGTTGATCCACCTGATCGAATAGTTAGGGCCTAAGAAGTCAACGCCAGAAGCATAAAATACTATAAAAATACAACAGTCCTTCTATCGTATAACAGGAATAATTACAACCGGTGTGAAAGCACTGGTCATTTCTACGTTCCGGGTAACCTTGGCCTCACTCTAGGGCGTTGGACCACCAGATCGAATAGTTAGGGCCTAAGAAGTCAACGCCAGAAGCATAAAATACTATAAAAATACAACAGTCCTTCCATCGTATAACATGAATAATTGCAACCAGTGTGAAGGTAATGGTCATTTCTACGTTCCGGGCAACCTAGGCTTTCCTCTAGTTCGTTTCTCCACCAGATCGGATAGCTAGGGC
Organism: Calliopsis andreniformis; assembly: GCF_051401765.1. Lineage (NCBI taxonomy): Eukaryota > Metazoa > Arthropoda > Insecta > Hymenoptera > Andrenidae > Calliopsis > Calliopsis andreniformis. Next base: position 13,569,557 of record NW_027480430.1, read on the forward strand.
CTTAGAAGTCAACGCCCGAAACAGAAAATACAATAAAAATACAACAGTTTTTCCATCGTATAACGGGAATAATTGCAACCAGTGTGAATGTGATGGTCATTTCTACGTACCGGGCAACCTAGGCTTGGCTCTAGAGTGTTGCTCCACCAGATCGAGTAGCTAGGGACTTAGCGGTCAGCGCCAGAAGCATAACTTATAATAAACATACAACAGTTGTTCCATCGTATAACATGAATAATTGCAACCAGTGTGAAGGTAATGGGCATTTCTACGTTCCGCGCAACCTAGGCTTCGCACTAGGGCGTTGCACCACCAGGACGAATAGCTAGGGCCATAGAAAACAACTCCAGACGCATAAGATACAGTAAAAATACAACCGTTTTTCCATCTTATAAAAAGAATAATTGCAACCATTGTGAAAGTAATGGTCATTTCTACGCTCCGGGCAACATACCCTTCACTCTTGGACGTTGCCCCACGAGATCGAATAGCTAGGACCTTAGAAGTCAACGCCTGAAACTTAAATACAATAAAAATACAACAGTTGTTCCACCGTATAACAGGAATAATTGCAACCAGTGTGAAAGTACTGGACATTGCTACGTTCCGGGTAACCTTGGCTTTCCTCTAGTTCGTTTCTCCACCAGATGGGATATCTAGGGCCTTAGAAGTCAACGGCCGAAACATAAAATACAATAAAAACACAACAGTTTTCCCATCGTATAACGGGAATAATTGCAACCAGCGTGAAAGTGATGGTCATTTCTACGTTCCGGGCAACCTATGCTTCACTCTAAGGCGTTGGACCACCAGATCCAATAGTTAGGGCCTAAGAAGTCAACGCCAGAAGCATAAAATACTATAAAAATACAACAGTCCTTCCATCGTATAACAGGAATAATTGCAACCAGTGTGAAGGTAATGGTCATTTCTTCGTACCGGGCAACATAGGCTTTCCTCTAGTTCGTTTCTCCACCAGATCGGATATCTAGGGCCTTAGAAGTCAACGGCCGAGACATAAAATACAATAAAAATACAAGAGTTTTTCCATCGTATATCGGGAATAGTTGCAACCAGTGTGAAAGTGATGGTCATTTCTACATTCCGGGCAACCTAGGCTTCACTCTAGGGCGTTGGACCACCAGATCCAATAGTTAGGGCCTAAGAAGTCAACGCCAGAAGCATAAAATACGATATAAGTACAACAGCTTTTCCATCGTATAACAGGAATAATTGCAACCAGTGTGAAAGTACTGGTCATATCTACGTTCCGGGTAACCTTGGCTTCACTCTAGGGCGTTGATTCACCAGATCGAATAGTGAGGGCCTAAGAAGTCAACGCCAGAAGCATGAAATACTATAAAAATACAACAGTCCTTCCATCGTATAACAGGAATAATTGCGACCAGTGTGAAGGTAATGGCCATTTCTACGCTTCGGTCAACCTAGGATTGACTCTAGGGCGTTGCTCCACCAAATCGAATAGCTAGGGCCTTAGAAGTCAACGCCAGAAGCATAAAATACAATAAAAATGCAACAGCTTTTCCATCGTACAACAGGAATAATTGCAACCAGTGTGAAAGTACTGGTCATTTCAACGTTCCGGGTAACCTTGGTTTCACTCTAGGGCGTTGATCCACCAGATCGAATAGTTAGGGCCCAAGAAGTCAGGGCCAGAAGCATAAAATACTATAAAGATACAACGGTCCATCTATCGTATAACAGGAATAATTGCAACCGGTGTGAAAGCACTGGTCATTTCTCCGTTCCGGGTAACCTTGGCCTCACTCTAGGGCGTTGGACCACCAGATCGAATAGTTAGGGCCTAAGAAGTCAACGCCAGAAGCATAAAATACTATAAAAATACAACAGTCCTTCCATCGTATAACATGAATAATTGCAACCAGTGTGAAGGTAATGGTCATTTCTACGTTCCGGGCAACCTAGGCTTTCCTCTAGTTCGTTTCTCCACCAGATCGGATAGCTAGGGCCTTAGAAGTCATCGTCCGAAACATAAAATACAATAAAAATACAACAGTTTTTCCTTCGTATAACGGGAATAATCGCAACCAGTGTGAATGTGATGGTCATTTCTACGTACCGGGCAACCTAGGCTTGGCTCTAGAGTGTTGCTCCACCAGATCGAGTAGCTAGGGACTTAGCGGTCAGCGCCAGAAGCATAACTTATAATAAACATACAACAGTTGTTCCATCGTATAACATGAATAATTGCAACCAGTGTGAAGGTAATGGGCATTTCTACGTTCCGCGCAACCTAGGCTTCGCACTAGGGCGTTGCACCACCAGGACGAATAGCTAGGGCCATAGAAAACAACTCCAGACGCATAAGATACAGTAAAAATACAACCGTTTTTCCATCTTATAAAAAGAATAATTGCAACCATTGTGAAAGTAATGGTCATTTCTACGCTCCGGGCAACATACCCTTCACTCTTGGACGTTGCCCCACGAGATCGAATAGCTAGGACCTTAGAAGTCAACGCCTGAAACTTAAATACAATAAAAATACAACAGTTGTTCCATCGTATAACAGGAATAATTGCAACCAGTGTGAAAGTACTGGACATTGCTACGTTCCGGGTAACCTTGGCTTTCCTCTAGTTCGTTTCTCCACCAGATCGGATATCTAGGGCCTTAGAAGTCAACGGCCGAAACATAAAATACAATAAAAACACAACAGTTTTTCCATCGTATAACGGGAATAATTGCAACCAGTGTGAAAGTGATGGTCATTTCTACGTTCCGGGCAACCTAGGCTTCACTCTAGGGCGTTGATCCACCAGATCGTATAGTTAGGGCCTAAGAAGTCAACGCCAGAAGCATAAAATACTTTAAAAATACAACAGTCCTTCTATCGTAGAACAGGAATAATTGCAAACAGTGTGAAAGTACTGGTTATTTCTACGTTGCGGGTAACCTTGGTTTCACTCTAGGGCGTTGATCCACCAGATCGAATAGTTAGGGCCTAAGAAGTCAAGGCCAGAAGCATAAAATACTATAAAAATACAACAGTCCTTCTATCGTAGAACAGGAATAATTACAACCAGTGTGAAAGTACTGGACATTTCTACGTTCCAGGTAACCTTGGCTTCACCCTAGGGCGTTGATCCACCAGATCGAATAGTTAGGGCCTAAGACGTCAACGCCAGAAGCATAAAATGCTATTAAAATACAACAGTTTTTACATCGTATAAGAGGAATAATTGCAACCATTGTGAAAGTAATGGGCATTTCTACGTTCCGTCCAACCTAGGCTTCACTGCTGGGCGTAGCTCCACCAGATCGAATAGTTAGGGCCTAAGAAGTCAACGCCAGAAGCATAAAACACTATCAAAATACAACAGTCCTTCCATCGTCTAACAGGAATAATTGCAACCAGTGTGAAGGTAATGGTCATTTCTACGTTCCGTGCAACCTAGGCTTCACTCTAGGTCGTTGGTCCACCAGATCGAATTGCTAGGGACTTAGAATTCAACGCCAGAAGCATAAAATACATTAAAAATACAACTGTTTTTCCATCGTCTAACAGGAATAATTGCAACCAGTGTGAAGGTAATGGCCATTTCTACGTTCCGTGCAACCTAGGCTTCACTCTAGGGTGTTGCTCCACCAGATCGAATACCGAATAATGCAACCAGTGTGAAAGTTATGGTCATTTCTACGATCCGTGCAACCTAGGCTTCTCTCTAGGGCGTTGGTCCACTAGACCGAATTGTTTGGACCTAAGGAGTCAACGCCAAGAAGCATAAAATACTATAAAAATACAACAGTCCTTCCTTCGTATAACAGGAATAATTGCAACCAGTGTGAAGGTGATGGTCATTTCTACGTTCCGGGCAACCAAGACTTCACTCTAGGGTGTTGCTGCACCAGATCGAATACCTAGGGACTTAGAGGTCAGCGCCAGAATCATAAAATATAATAAACATAAAACAGTTGTTCCATCGTATAACAGGAATAATTGCATCCAGTGTGAAACTAATGGTCATTTCTACGTTCCGGGCAACCAAGACTTCACTCTAGGGTGTTGCTCCACCATTTCGAATAGTTAGGGCCTAAGAAGTCAACGCCAGAACCGTAAAATACAATATAAATAGAACAGTGTTTCCATTGCGTAAAGCGAATAATGCAACCAGTGTGAAAGTTATGGTCATTTCTACGTTCCGTGCAACCTAGGCTTCACTCTAGGGCGTTGCTCCAACAGATCGAATAGTTAGGGCCTAAGAAGTCAACACAAGCAGCATAAAATGCTATAAAAATACAACAGTCCTTCCATCGTATAACAGGAATAAATGCAACCAGTATGAAAGTTATGGTCATTTCTACTTTCCGGGCAACCTAGGCTTCACTCTAGGGCGTTGCTTCACCACATCTAATTGTTACGGACTTAGAAGTCAACGCCTGGAGCATAAAATACAATATAAATACAACAGCTTTTCCATCGTATAAAATGAATAATTGCAAACAGTGTGAAAGTAATGGTCATAACAGGAATAATTGCAACCAGTGTGAATGTAATGGTCATTTCTACGTTCCGGGCAACCTACGTTTCACTCTATGGCGCTGCTCCACCAGGTCGAATAGTTAGGGCCTAAGAAGTCAACGCCAGATGCACCAAATGCAAAATAAATACAACAGTTTTTCCATCGTATGAAACGAATAATTGCCACCAGTGTGAAAGTAATGGTCATTTCTACGCTCCGGGCAACATACACTTCACTCTTGGACGTTGCCCCACGAGATCGAATAGCTAGGACCTTAGAAGTCAACGCCTGAAACTTAAATACAACAAAAATACAACAATTGTTCCATCGTGTAACAGGAATCATTGCAACCAGTGTGAAAGTACTGGACATTGCTACGTTCCGGGTAACCTTGGCTTTCCTCTAGTTCGTTTCTCCACCAGATGGGATATCTAGGGCCTTAGAAGTCAACGGCCGAAACATAAAATACAATAAAAACACAACAGTTTTCCCATCGTATAACGGGAATAATTGCAACCAGCGTGAAAATGATGGTCATTTCTACGTTCCGGGCAACCTATGCTTCACTCTAAGGCGTTGGACCACCAGATCCAATAGTTAGGGCCTAAGAAGTCAACGCCAGAAGCATAAAATACTATAAAAATACAACAGTCCTTCCATCGTATAACAGGAATAATTGCAACCAGTGTGAAGGTAATGGTCATTTCTTCGTACCGGGCAACATAGGCTTTCCTCTAGTTCGTTTCTCCACCAGATCGGATATCTAGGGCCTTAGAAGTCAACGGCCGAGACATAAAATACAATAAAAATACAAGAGTTTTTCCATCGTATAACGGGAATAATTGCAACCAGTGTGAAAGTGATGGTCATTTCTACATTCCGGGCAACCTAGGCTTCACTCTAGGGCGTTGGACCACCAGATCCAATAGTTAGGGCCTAAGAAGTCAACGCCAGAAGCATAAAATACGATATAAGTACAACAGCTTTTCCATCGTATAACAGGAATAATTGCAACCAGTGTGAAAGTACTGGTCATATCTACGTTCCGTCCAACCTAGGCTTCACTGCTGGGCGTAGCTCCACCAGATCGAATAGTTAGGGCCTAAGAAGTCAACGCCAGAAGCATAAAACACTATCAAAATACAACAGTCCTTCCATCGTCTAACAGGAATAATTGCAACCAGTGTGAAGGTAATGGTCATTTCTACGTTCCGTGCAACCTAGGCTTCACTCTAGGTCGTTGGTCCACCAGATCGAATTGCTAGGGACTTAGAATTCAACGCCAGAAGCATAAAATACATTAAAAATACAACTGTTTTTCCATCGTCTAACAGGAATAATTGCAACCAGTGTGAAGGTAATGGCCATTTCTACGTTCCGTGCAACCTAGGCTTCACTCTAGGGTGTTGCTCCACCAGATCGAATACCGAATAATGCAACCAGTGTGAAAGTTATGGTCATTTCTACGATCCGTGCAACCTAGGCTTCTCTCTAGGGCGTTGGTCCACTAGACCGAATTGTTTGGACCTAAGGAGTCAACGCCAAGAAGCATAAAATACTATAAAAATACAACAGTCCTTCCTTCGTATAACAGGAATAATTGCAACCAGTGTGAAGGTGATGGTCATTTCTACGTTCCGGGCAACCAAGACTTCACTCTAGGGTGTTGCTGCACCAGATCGAATACCTAGGGACTTAGAGGTCAGCGCCAGAATCATAAAATATAATAAACATAAAACAGTTGTTCCATCGTATAACAGGAATAATTGCATCCAGTGTGAAACTAATGGTCATTTCTACGTTCCGGGCAACCAAGACTTCACTCTAGGGTGTTGCTCCACCATTTCGAATAGTTAGGGCCTAAGAAGTCAACGCCAGAACCGTAAAATACAATATAAATAGAACAGTGTTTCCATTGCGTAAAGCGAATAATGCAACCAGTGTGAAAGTTATGGTCATTTCTACGTTCCGTGCAACCTAGGCTTCACTCTAGGGCGTTGCTCCAACAGATCGAATAGTTAGGGCCTAAGAAGTCAACACAAGCAGCATAAAATGCTATAAAAATACAACAGTCCTTCCATCGTATAACAGGAATAAATGCAACCAGTATGAAAGTTATGGTCATTTCTACTTTCCGGGCAACCTAGGCTTCACTCTAGGGCGTTGCTTCACCACATCTAATTGTTACGGACTTAGAAGTCAACGCCTGGAGCATAAAATACAATATAAATACAACAGCTTTTCCATCGTATAAAATGAATAATTGCAAACAGTGTGAAAGTAATGGTCATAACAGGAATAATTGCAACCAGTGTGAATGTAATGGTCATTTCTACGTTCCGGGCAACCTACGTTTCACTCTATGGCGCTGCTCCACCAGGTCGAATAGTTAGGGCCTAAGAAGTCAACGCCAGATGCACCAAATGCAAAATAAATACAACAGTTTTTCCATCGTATGAAACGAATAATTGCAACCAGTGTGAAAGTAATGGTCATTTCTACGCTCCGGGCAACATACACTTCACTCTTGGACGTTGCCCCACGAGATCGAATAGCTAGGACCTTAGAAGTCAACGCCTGAAACTTAAATACAACAAAAATACAACAATTGTTCCATCGTGTAACAGGAATCATTGCAACCAGTGTGAAAGTACTGGACATTGCTACGTTCCGGGTAACCTTGGCTTTCCTCTAGTTCGTTTCTCCACCAGATGGGATATCTAGGGCCTTAGAAGTCAACGGCCGAAACATAAAATACAATAAAAACACAACAGTTTTCCCATCGTATAACGGGAATAATTGCAACCAGCGTGAAAGTGATGGTCATTTCTACGTTCCGGGCAACCTATGCTTCACTCTAAGGCGTTGGACCACCAGATCCAATAGTTAGGGCCTAAGAAGTCAACGCCAGAAGCATAAAATACTATAAAAATACAACAGTCCTTCCATCGTATAACAGGAATAATTGCAACCAGTGTGAAGGTAATGGTCATTTCTTCGTACCGGGCAACATAGGCTTTCCTCTAGTTCGTTTCTCCACCAGATCGGATATCTAGGGCCTTAGAAGTCAACGGCCGAGACATAAAATACAATAAAAATACAAGAGTTTTTCCATCGTATAACGGGAATAATTGCAACCAGTGTGAAAGTGATGGTCATTTCTACATTCCGGGCAACCTAGGCTTCACTCTAGGGCGTTGGACCACCAGATCCAATAGTTAGGGCCTAAGAAGTCAACGCCAGAAGCATAAAATACGATATAAGTACAACAGCTTTTCCATCGTATAACAGGAATAATTGCAACCAGTGTGAAAGTACTGGTCATATCTACGTTCCGGGTAACCTTGGCTTCACTCTAGGGCGTTGATTCACCAGATCGAATAGTGAGGGCCTAAGAAGTCAACGCCAGAAGCATGAAATACTATAAAAATACAACAGTCCTTCCATCGTATAACAGGAATAATTGCGACCAGTGTGAAGGTAATGGCCATTTCTACGTTTCGGTCAACCTAGGATTGACTCTAGGGCGTTGCTCCACCAAATCGAATAGCTAGGGCCTTAGAAGTCAACGCCAGAAGCATAAAATACAATAAAAATGCAACAGCTTTTCCATCGTACAACAGGAATAATTGCAACCAGTGTGAAAGTACTGGTCATTTCAACGTTCCGGGTAACCTTGGTTTCACTCTAGGGCGTTGATCCACCAGATCGAATAGTTAGGGCCCAAGAAGTCAAGGCCAGAAGCATAAAATACTATAAAGATACAACGGTCCATCTATCGTATAACAGGAATAATTGCAACCGGTGTGAAAGCACTGGTCATTTCTCCGTTCCGGGTAACCTTGGCCTCACTCTAGGGCGTTGGACCACCAGATCGAATAGTTAGGGCCTAAGAAGTCAACGCCAGAAGCATAAAATACTATAAAAATACAACAGTCCTTCCATCGTATAACATGAATAATTGCAACCAGTGTGAAGGTAATGGTCATTTCTACGTTCCGGGCAACCTAGGCTTTCCTCTAGTTCGTTTCTCCACCAGATCGGATAGCTAGGGCCTTAGAAGTCAACGTCCGAAACATAAAATACAATAAAAATACAACAGTTTTTCCTTCGTATAACGGGAATAATTGCAACCAGTGTGAATGTGATGGTCATTTCTACGTACCGGGCAACCTAGGCTTGGCTCTAGAGTGTTGCTCCACAAGATCGAGTAGCTAGGGACTTAGCGGTCAGCGCCAGAAGCATAACTTATAATAAACATACAACAGTTGTTCCATCGTATAACAGGAATAATTGCAACCAGTGTGAAGGTAATGGGCATTTCTACGTTCCGTGCAACCTAGGCTTCGCACTAGGGCGTTGCACCACCAGGACGAATAGCTAGGGCCATAGAAAACAACTCCAGACGCATAAGATACAGTAAAAATACAACCGTTTTTCCATCTTATAAAAAGAATAATTGCAACCATGGTGAAAGTAATGGTCATTTCTACGCTCCGGGCAACATACCCTTCACTCTTGGACGTTGCCCCACGAGATCGAATAGCTAGGACCTTAGAAGTCAACGCCTGAAACTTAAATACAATAAAAATACAACAGTTGTTCCATCGTATAACAGGAATAATTGCAACCAGTGTGAAAGTACTGGACATTGCTACGTTCCGGGTAACCTTGGCTTTCCTCTAGTTCGTTTCTCCACCAGATCGGATATCTAGGGCCTTAGAAGTCAACGGCCGAAACATAAAATACAATAAAAACACAACAGTTTTTCCATCGTATAACGGGAATAATTGCAACCAGTGTGAAAGTGATGGTCATTTCTACGTTCCGGGCAACCTAGGCTTCACTCTAGGGCGTTGATCCACCAGATCGTATAGTTAGGGCCTAAGAAGTCAACGCCAGAAGCATAAAATACTTTAAAAATACAACAGTCCTTCTATCGTAGAACAGGAATAATTGCAAACAGTGTGAAAGTACTGGTCATTTCTACGTTGCGGGTAACCTTGGTTTCACCCTAGGGCGTTGATCCACCAGATCGAATAGTTAGGGCCTAAGACGTCAACGCCAGAAGCATAAAATGCTATTAAAATACAACAGTTTTTACATCGTATAAGAGGAATAATTGCAACCATTGTGAAAGTAATGGGCATTTCTACGTTCCGTCCAACCTAGGCTTCACTGCTGGGCGTAGCTCCACCAGATCGAATAGTTAGGGCCTAAGAAGTCAGCGCCAGAAGCATAAAACACTATCAAAATACAACAGTCCTTCCATCGTCTAACAGGAATAATTGCAACCAGTGTGAAGGTAATGGTCATTTCTACGTTCCGTGCAACCTAGGCTTCACTCTAGGTCGTTGGTCCACCAGATCGAATTGCTAGGGACTTAGAATTCAACGCCAGAAGCATAAAATACATTAAAAATACAACTGTTTTTCCATCGTCTAACAGGAATAATTGCAACCAGTGTGAAGGTAATGGCCATTTCTACGTTCCGTGCAACCTAGGCTTCACTCTAGGGTGTTGCTCCACCAGATCGAATACCGAATAATGCAACCAGTGTGAAAGTTATGGTCATTTCTACGATCCGTGCAACCTAGGCTTCTCTCTAGGGCGTTGGTCCACTAGACCGAATTGTTTGGACCTAAGGAGTCAACGCCAAGAAGCATAAAATACTATAAAAATACAACAGTCCTTCCTTCGTATAACAGGAATAATTGCAACCAGTGTGAAGGTGATGGTCATTTCTACGTTCCGGGCAACCAAGACTTCACTCTAGGGTGTTGCTGCACCAGATCGAATACCTAGGGACTTAGAGGTCAGCGCCAGAATCATAAAATATAATAAACATAAAACAGTTGTTCCATCGTATAACAGGAATAATTGCATCCAGTGTGAAACTAATGGTCATTTCTACGTTCCGGGCAACCAAGACTTCACTCTAGGGTGTTGCTCCACCATTTCGAATAGTTAGGGCCTAAGAAGTCAACGCCAGAACCGTAAAATACAATATAAATAGAACAGTGTTTCCATTGCGTAAAGCGAATAATGCAACCAGTGTGAAAGTTATGGTCATTTCTACGTTCCGTGCAACCTAGGCTTCACTCTAGGGCGTTGCTCCAACAGATCGAATAGTTAGGGCCTAAGAAGTCAACACAAGCAGCATAAAATGCTATAAAAATACAACAGTCCTTCCATCGTATAACAGGAATAAATGCAACCAGTATGAAAGTTATGGTCATTTCTACTTTCCGGGCAACCTAGGCTTCACTCTAGGGCGTTGCTTCACCACATCTAATTGTTACGGACTTAGAAGTCAACGCCTGGAGCATAAAATACAATATAAATACAACAGCTTTTCCATCGTATAAAATGAATAATTGCAAACAGTGTGAAAGTAATGGTCATAACAGGAATAATTGCAACCAGTGTGAATGTAATGGTCATTTCTACGTTCCGGGCAACCTACGTTTCACTCTATGGCGCTGCTCCACCAGGTCGAATAGTTAGGGCCTAAGAAGTCAACGCCAGATGCACCAAATGCAAAATAAATACAACAGTTTTTCCATCGTATGAAACGAATAATTGCAACCAGTGTGAAAGTAATGGTCATTTCTACGCTCCGGGCAACATACACTTCACTCTTGGACGTTGCCCCACGAGATCGAATAGCTAGGACCTTAGAAGTCAACGCCTGAAACTTAAATACAACAAAAATACAACAATTGTTCCATCGTGTAACAGGAATCATTGCAACCAGTGTGAAAGTACTGGACATTGCTACGTTCCGGGTAACCTTGGCTTTCCTCTAGTTCGTTTCTCCACCAGATCGGATATCTAGGGCCTTAGAAGTCAACGGCCGAGACATAAAATACAATAAAAATACAAGAGTTTTTCCATCGTATAACGGGAATAATTGCAACCAGTGTGAAAGTGATGGTCATTTCTACATTCCGGGCAACCTAGGCTTCACTCTAGGGCGTTGGACCACCAGATCCAATAGTTAGGGCCTAAGAAGTCAACGCCAGAAGCATAAAATACGATATAAGTACAACAGCTTTTCCATCGTATAACAGGAATAATTGCAACCAGTGTGAAAGTACTGGTCATATCTACGTTCCGGGTAACCTTGGCTTCACTCTAGGGCGTTGATTCACCAGATCGAATAGTGAGGGCCTAAGAAGTCAACGCCAGAAGCATGAAATACTATAAAAATACAACAGTCCTTCCATCGTATAACAGGAATAATTGCGACCAGTGTGAAGGTAATGGCCATTTCTACGTTTCGGTCAACCTAGGATTGACTCTAGGGCGTTGCTCCACCAAATCGAATAGCTAGGGCCTTAGAAGTCAACGCCAGAAGCATAAAATACAATAAAAATGCAACAGCTTTTCCATCGTACAACAGGAATAATTGCAACCAGTGTGAAAGTACTGGTCATTTCAACGTTCCGGGTAACCTTGGTTTCACTCTAGGGCGTTGATCCACCAGATCGAATAGTTAGGGCCCAAGAAGTCAAGGCCAGAAGCATAAAATACTATAAAGATACAACGGTCCATCTATCGTATAACAGGAATAATTGCAACCGGTGTGAAAGCACTGGTCATTTCTCCGTTCCGGGTAACCTTGGCCTCACTCTAGGGCGTTGGACCACCAGATCGAATAGTTAGGGCCTAAGAAGTCAACGCCAGAAGCATAAAATACTATAAAAATACAACAGTCCTTCCATCGTATAACATGAATAATTGCAACCAGTGTGAAGGTAATGGTCATTTCTACGTTCCGGGCAACCTAGGCTTTCCTCTAGTTCGTTTCTCCACCAGATCGGATAGCTAGGGCCTTAGAAGTCAACGTCCGAAACATAAAATACAATAAAAATACAACAGTTTTTCCTTCGTATAACGGGAATAATTGCAACCAGTGTGAAGGTAATGGTCATTTCTTCGTACCGGGCAACATAGGCTTTCCTCTAGTTCGTTTCTCCACCAGATCGGATATCTAGGGCCTTAGAAGTCAACGGCCGAGACATAAAATACAATAAAAATACAAGAGTTTTTCCATCGTATAACGGGAATAATTGCAACCAGTGTGAAAGTGATGGTCATTTCTACATTCCGGGCAACCTAGGCTTCACTCTAGGGCGTTGGACCACCAGATCCAATAGTTAGGGCCTAAGAAGTCAACGCCAGAAGCATAAAATACGATATAAGTACAACAGCTTTTCCATCGTATAACAGGAATAATTGCAACCAGTGTGAAAGTACTGGTCATATCTACGTTCCGGGTAACCTTGGCTTCACTCTAGGGCGTTGATTCACCAGATCGAATAGTGAGGGCCTAAGAAGTCAACGCCAGAAGCATGAAATACTATAAAAATACAACAGTCCTTCCATCGTATAACAGGAATAATTGCGACCAGTGTGAAGGTAATGGCCATTTCTACGTTTCGGTCAACCTAGGATTGACTCTAGGGCGTTGCTCCACCAAATCGAATAGCTAGGGCCTTAGAAGTCAACGCCAGAAGCATAAAATACAATAAAAATGCAACAGCTTTTCCATCGTACAACAGGAATAATTGCAACCAGTGTGAAAGTACTGGTCATTTCAACGTTCCGGGTAACCTTGGTTTCACTCTAGGGCGTTGATCCACCAGATCGAATAGTTAGGGCCCAAGAAGTCAAGGCCAGAAGCATAAAATACTATAAAGATACAACGGTCCATCTATCGTATAACAGGAATAATTGCAACCGGTGTGAAAGCACTGGTCATTTCTCCGTTCCGGGTAACCTTGGCCTCACTCTAGGGCGTTGGACCACCAGATCGAATAGTTAGGGCCTAAGAAGTCAACGCCAGAAGCATAAAATACTATAAAAATACAACAGTCCTTCCATCGTATAACATGAATAATTGCAACCAGTGTGAAGGTAATGGTCATTTCTACGTTCCGGGCAACCTAGGCTTTCCTCTAGTTCGTTTCTCCACCAGATCGGATATCTAGGGCCTTAGAAGTCAACGGCCGAAACATAAAATACAATAAAAACACAACAGTTTTTCCATCGTATAACGGGAATAATTGCAACCAGTGTGAAAGTGATGGTCATTTCTACGTTCCGGGCAACCTAGGCTTCACTCTAGGGCGTTGATCCACCAGATCGTATAGTTAGGGCCTAAGAAGTCAACGCCAGAAGCATAAAATACTTTAAAAATACAACAGTCCTTCTATCGTAGAACAGGAATAATTGCAAACAGTGTGAAAGTACTGGTCATTTCTACGTTGCGGGTAACCTTGGTTTCACCCTAGGGCGTTGATCCACCAGATCGAATAGTTAGGGCCTAAGACGTCAACGCCAGAAGCATAAAATGCTATTAAAATACAACAGTTTTTACATCGTATAAGAGGAATAATTGCAACCATTGTGAAAGTAATGGGCATTTCTACGTTCCGTCCAACCTAGGCTTCACTGCTGGGCGTAGCTCCACCAGATCGAATAGTTAGGGCCTAAGAAGTCAACGCCAGAAGCATAAAACACTATCAAAATACAACAGTCCTTCCATCGTCTAACAGGAATAATTGCAACCAGTGTGAAGGTAATGGTCATTTCTACGTTCCGTGCAACCTAGGCTTCACTCTAGGTCGTTGGTCCACCAGATCGAATTGCTAGGGACTTAGAATTCAACGCCAGAAGCATAAAATACATTAAAAATACAACTGTTTTTCCATCGTCTAACAGGAATAATTGCAACCAGTGTGAAGGTAATGGCCATTTCTACGTTCCGTGCAACCTAGGCTTCACTCTAGGGTGTTGCTCCACCAGATCGAATACCGAATAATGCAACCAGTGTGAAAGTTATGGTCATTTCTACGATCCGTGCAACCTAGGCTTCTCTCTAGGGCGTTGGTCCACTAGACCGAATTGTTTGGACCTAAGGAGTCAACGCCAAGAAGCATAAAATACTATAAAAATACAACAGTCCTTCCTTCGTATAACAGGAATAATTGCAACCAGTGTGAAGGTGATGGTCATTTCTACGTTCCGGGCAACCAAGACTTCACTCTAGGGTGTTGCTGCACCAGATCGAATACCTAGGGACTTAGAGGTCAGCGCCAGAATCATAAAATATAATAAACATAAAACAGTTGTTCCATCGTATAACAGGAATAATTGCATCCAGTGTGAAACTAATGGTCATTTCTACGTTCCGGGCAACCAAGACTTCACTCTAGGGTGTTGCTCCACCATTTCGAATAGTTAGGGCCTAAGAAGTCAACGCCAGAACCATAAAATACAATATAAATAGAACAGTGTTTCCATTGCGTAAAGCGAATAATGCAACCAGTGTGAAAGTTATGGTCATTTCTACGTTCCGTGCAACCTAGGCTTCACTCTAGGGCGTTGCTCCAACAGATCGAATAGTTAGGGCCTAAGAAGTCAACACAAGCAGCATAAAATGCTATAAAAATACAACAGTCCTTCCATCGTATAACAGGAATAAATGCAACCAGTATGAAAGTTATGGTCATTTCTACTTTCCGGGCAACCTAGGCTTCACTCTAGGGCGTTGCTTCACCACATCTAATTGTTACGGACTTAGAAGTCAACGCCTGGAGCATAAAATACAATATAAATACAACAGCTTTTCCATCGTATAAAATGAATAATTGCAAACAGTGTGAAAGTAATGGTCATAACAGGAATAATTGCAACCAGTGTGAATGTAATGGTCATTTCTACGTTCCGGGCAACCTACGTTTCACTCTATGGCGCTGCTCCACCAGGTCGAATAGTTAGGGCCTAAGAAGTCAACGCCAGATGCACCAAATGCAAAATAAATACAACAGTTTTTCCATCGTATGAAACGAATAATTGCAACCAGTGTGAAAGTAATGGTCATTTCTACGCTCCGGGCAACATACACTTCACTCTTGGACGTTGCCCCACGAGATCGAATAGCTAGGACCTTAGAAGTCAACGCCTGAAACTTAAATACAACAAAAATACAACAATTGTTCCATCGTGTAACAGGAATCATTGCAACCAGTGTGAAAGTACTGGACATTGCTACGTTCCGGGTAACCTTGGCTTTCCTCTAGTTCGTTTCTCCACCAGATCGGATATCTAGGGCCTTAGAAGTCAACGGCCGAGACATAAAATACAATAAAAATACAAGAGTTTTTCCATCGTATAACGGGAATAATTGCAACCAGTGTGAAAGTGATGGTCATTTCTACATTCCGGGCAACCTAGGCTTCACTCTAGGGCGTTGGACCACCAGATCCAATAGTTAGGGCCTAAGAAGTCAACGCCAGAAGCATAAAATACGATATAAGTACAACAGCTTTTCCATCGTATAACAGGAATAATTGCAACCAGTGTGAAAGTACTGGTCATATCTACGTTCCGGGTAACCTTGGCTTCACTCTAGGGCGTTGATTCACCAGATCGAATAGTGAGGGCCTAAGAAGTCAACGCCAGAAGCATGAAATACTATAAAAATACAACAGTCCTTCCATCGTATAACAGGAATAATTGCGACCAGTGTGAAGGTAATGGCCATTTCTACGTTTCGGTCAACCTAGGATTGACTCTAGGGCGTTGCTCCACCAAATCGAATAGCTAGGGCCTTAGAAGTCAACGCCAGAAGCATAAAATACAATAAAAATGCAACATTTTTTCCATCGTACAACAGGAATAATTGCAACCAGTGTGAAAGTACTGGTCATTTCAACGTTCCGGGTAACCTTGGTTTCACTCTAGGGCGTTGATCCACCAGATCGAATAGTTAGGGCCCAAGAAGTCAAGGCCAGAAGCATAAAATACTATAAAGATACAACGGTCCATCTATCGTATAACAGGAATAATTGCAACCGGTGTGAAAGCACTGGTCATTTCTCCGTTCCGGGTAACCTTGGCCTCACTCTAGGGCGTTGGACCACCAGATCGAATAGTTAGGGCCTAAGAAGTCAACGCCAGAAGCATAAAATACTATAAAAATACAACAGTCCTTCCATCGTATAACATGAATAATTGCAACCAGTGTGAAGGTAATGGTCATTTCTACGTTCCGGGCAACCTAGGCTTTCCTCTAGTTCGTTTCTCCACCAGATCGGATAGCTAGGGCCTTAGAAGTCAACGTCCGAAACATAAAATACAATAAAAATACAACAGTTTTTCCTTCGTATAACGGGAATAATTGCAACCAGTGTGAATGTGATGGTCATTTCTACGTACCGGGCAACCTAGGCTTGGCTCTAGAGTGTTGCTCCACCAGATCGAGTAGCTAGGGACTTAGCGGTCAGCGCCAGAAGCATAACTTATAATAAACATACAACAGTTGTTCCATCGTATAACAGGAATAATTGCAACCAGTGTGAAGGTAATGGGCATTTCTACGTTCCGTGCAACCTAGGCTTCGCACTAGGGCGTTGCACCACCAGGACGAATAGCTAGGGCCATAGAAAACAACTCCAGACGCATAAGATACAGTAAAAATACAACCGTTTTTCCATCTTATAAAAAGAATAATTGCAACCATTGTGAAAGTAATGGTCATTTCTACGCTCCGGGCAACATACCCTTCACTCTTGGACGTTGCCCCACGAGATCGAATAGCTAGGACCTTAGAAGTCAACGCCTGAAACTTAAATACAATAAAAATACAACAGTTGTTCCATCGTATAACAGGAATAATTGCAACCAGTGTGAAAGTACTGGACATTGCTACGTTCCGGGTAACCTTGGCTTTCCTCTAGTTCGTTTCTCCACCAGATCGGATATCTAGGGCCTTAGAAGTCAACGGCCGAAACATAAAATACAATAAAAACACAACAGTTTTTCCATCGTATAACGGGAATAATTGCAACCAGTGTGAAAGTGATGGTCATTTCTACGTTCCGGGCAACCTAGGCTTCACTCTAGGGCGTTGATCCACCAGATCGTATAGTTAGGGCCTAAGAAGTCAACGCCAGAAGCATAAAATACTTTAAAAATACAACAGTCCTTCTATCGTAGAACAGGAATAATTGCAAACAGTGTGAAAGTACTGGTCATTTCTACGTTGCGGGTAACCTTGGTTTCACTCTAGGGCGTTGATCCACCAGATCGAATAGTTAGGGCCTAAGAAGTCAAGGCCAGAAGCATAAAATACTATAAAAATACAACAGTCCTTCTATCGTAGAACAGGAATAATTGCAACCAGTGTGAAAGTACTGGACATTTCTACGTTCCGGGTAACCTTGGCTTCACCCTAGGGCGTTGATCCACCAGATCGAATAGTTAGGGCCTAAGACGTCAACGCCAGAAGCATAAAATGCTATTAAAATACAACAGTTTTTACATCGTATAAGAGGAATAATTGCAACCATTGTGAAAGTAATGGGCATTTCTACGTTCCGTCCAACCTAGGCTTCACTGCTGGGCGTAGCTCCACCAGATCGAATAGTTAGGGCCTAAGAAGTCAACGCCAGAAGCATAAAACACTATCAAAATACAACAGTCCTTCCATCGTCTAACAGGAATAATTGCAACCAGTGTGAAGGTAGTGGTCATTTCTACGTTCCGTGCAACCTAGGCTTCACTCTAGGTCGTTGGTCCACCAGATCGAATTGCTAGGGACTTAGAATTCAACGCCAGAAGCATAAAATACATTAAAAATACAACTGTTTTTCCATCGTCTAACAGGAATAATTGCAACCAGTGTGAAGGTAATGGCCATTTCTACGTTCCGTGCAACCTAGGCTTCACTCTAGGGTGTTGCTCCACCAGATCGAATACCGAATAATGCAACCAGTGTGAAAGTTATGGTCATTTCTACGATCCGTGCAACCTAGGCTTCTCTCTAGGGCGTTGGTCCACTAGACCGAATTGTTTGGACCTAAGGAGTCAACGCCAAGAAGCATAAAATACTATAAAAATACAACAGTCCTTCCTTCGTATAACAGGAATAATTGCAACCAGTGTGAAGGTGATGGTCATTTCTACGTTCCGGGCAACCAAGACTTCACTCTAGGGTGTTGCTGCACCAGATCGAATACCTAGGGACTTAGAGGTCAGCGCCAGAATCATAAAATATAATAAACATAAAACAGTTGTTCCATCGTATAACAGGAATAATTGCATCCAGTGTCAAACTAATGGTCATTTCTACGTTCCGGGCAACCAAGACTTCACTCTAGGGTGTTGCTCCACCATTTCGAATAGTTAGGGCCTAAGAAGTCAACGCCAGAACCATAAAATACAATATAAATAGAACAGTGTTTCCATTGCGTAAAGCGAATAATGCAACCAGTGTGAAAGTTATGGTCATTTCTACGTTCCGTGCAACCTAGGCTTCACTCTAGGGCGTTGCTCCAACAGATCGAATAGTTAGGGCCTAAGAAGTCAACACAAGCAGCATAAAATGCTATAAAAATACAACAGTCCTTCCATCGTATAACAGGAATAAATGCAACCAGTATGAAAGTTATGGTCATTTCTACTTTCCGGGCAACCTAGGCTTCACTCTAGGGCGTTTCTCCACCAGATCGGATAGCTAGGGCCTTAGAAGTCAACGTCCGAAACATAAAATACAATAAAAATACAACAGTTTTTCCTTCGTATAACGGGAATAATTGCAACCAGTGTGAATGTGATGGTCATTTCTACGTACCGGGCAACCTAGGCTTGGCTCTAGAGTGTTGCTCCACCAGATCGAGTAGCTAGGGACTTAGCGGTCAGCGCCAGAAGCATAACTTATAATAAACATACAACAGTTGTTCCATCGTATAACAGGAATAATTGCAACCAGTGTGAAGGTAATGGGCATTTCTACGTTCCGTGCAACCTAGGCTTCGCACTAGGGCGTTGCACCACCAGGACGAATAGCTAGGGCCATAGAAAACAACTCCAGACGCATAAGATACAGTAAAAATACAACCGTTTTTCCATCTTATAAAAAGAATAATTGCAACCATTGTGAAAGTAATGGTCATTTCTACGCTCCGGGCAACATACCCTTCACTCTTGGACGTTGCCCCACGAGATCGAATAGCTAGGACCTTAGAAGTCAACGCCTGAAACTTAAATACAATAAAAATACAACAGTTGTTCCATCGTATAACAGGAATAATTGCAACCAGTGTGAAAGTACTGGACATTGCTACGTTCCGGGTAACCTTGGCTTTCCTCTAGTTCGTTTCTCCACCAGATCGGATATCTAGGGCCTTAGAAGTCAACGGCCGAAACATAAAATACAATAAAAACACAACCGCTTTTCCATCGTATAACGGGAATAATTGCAACCAGTGTGAAAGTGATGGTCATTTCTACGTTCCGGGCAACCTAGGCTTCACTCTAGGGCGTTGATCCACCAGATCGTATAGTTAGGTCCTAAGAAGTCAACGCCAGAAGCATAAAATACTTTAAAAATACAACAGTCCTTCTATCGTAGAACAGGAATAATTGCAAACAGTGTGAAAGTACTGGTCATTTCTACGTTGCGGGTAACCTTGGTTTCACCCTAGGGCGTTGATCCACCAGATCGAATAGTTAGGGCCTAAGACGTCAACGCCAGAAGCATAAAATGCTATTAAAATACAACAGTTTTTACATCGTATAAGAGGAATAATTGCAACCATTGTGAAAGTAATGGGCATTTCTACGTTCCGTCCAACCTAGGCTTCACTGCTGGGCGTAGCTCCACCAGATCGAATACCGAATAATGCAACCAGTGTGAAAGTTATGGTCATTTCTACGATCCGTGCAACCTAGGCTTCTCTCTAGGGCGTTGGTCCACTAGACCGAATTGTTTGGACCTAAGGAGTCAACGCCAAGAAGCATAAAATACTATAAAAATACAACAGTCCTTCCTTCGTATAACAGGAATAATTGCAACCAGTGTGAAGGTGATGGTCATTTCTACGTTCCGGGCAACCAAGACTTCACTCTAGGGTGTTGCTGCACCAGATCGAATACCTAGGGACTTAGAGGTCAGCGCCAGAATCATAAAATATAATAAACATAAAACAGTTGTTCCATCGTATAACAGGAATAATTGCATCCAGTGTGAAACTAATGGTCATTTCTACGTTCCGGGCAACCAAGACTTCACTCTAGGGTGTTGCTCCACCATTTCGAATAGTTAGGGCCTAAGAAGTCAACGCCAGAACCATAAAATACAATATAAATAGAACAGTGTTTCCATTGCGTAAAGCGAATAATGCAACCAGTGTGAAAGTTATGGTCATTTCTACGTTCCGTGCAACCTAGGCTTCACTCTAGGGCGTTGCTCCAACAGATCGAATAGTTAGGGCCTAAGAAGTCAACACAAGCAGCATAAAATGCTATAAAAATACAACAGTCCTTCCATCGTATAACAGGAATAAATGCAACCAGTATGAAAGTTATGGTCATTTCTACTTTCCGGGCAACCTAGGCTTCACTCTAGGGCGTTGCTTCACCACATCTAATTGTTACGGACTTAGAAGTCAACGCCTGGAGCATAAAATACAATATAAATACAACAGCTTTTCCATCGTATAAAATGAATAATTGCAAACAGTGTGAAAGTAATGGTCATAACAGGAATAATTGCAACCAGTGTGAATGTAATGGTCATTTCTACGTTCCGGGCAACCTACGTTTCACTCTATGGCGCTGCTCCACCAGGTCGAATAGTTAGGGCCTAAGAAGTCAACGCCAGATGCACCAAATGCAAAATAAATACAACAGTTTTTCCATCGTATGAAACGAATAATTGCAACCAGTGTGAAAGTAATGGTCATTTCTACGCTCCGGGCAACATACACTTCACTCTTGGACGTTGCCCCACGAGATCGAATAGCTAGGACCTTAGAAGTCAACGCCTGAAACTTAAATACAACAAAAATACAACAATTGTTCCATCGTGTAACAGGAATCATTGCAACCAGTGTGAAAGTACTGGACATTGCTACGTTCCGGGTAACCTTGGCTTTCCTCTAGTTCGTTTCTCCACCAGATCGGATATCTAGGGCCTTAGAAGTCAACGGCCGAGACATAAAATACAATAAAAATACAAGAGTTTTTCCATCGTATAACGGGAATAATTGCAACCAGTGTGAAAGTGATGGTCATTTCTACATTCCGGGCAACCTAGGCTTCACTCTAGGGCGTTGGACCACCAGATCCAATAGTTAGGGCCTAAGAAGTCAACGCCAGAAGCATAAAATACGATATAAGTACAACAGCTTTTCCATCGTATAACAGGAATAATTGCAACCAGTGTGAAAGTACTGGTCATATCTACGTTCCGGGTAACCTTGGCTTCACTCTAGGGCGTTGATTCACCAGATCGAATAGTGAGGGCCTAAGAAGTCAACGCCAGAAGCATGAAATACTATAAAAATACAACAGTCCTTCCATCGTATAACAGGAATAATTGCGACCAGTGTGAAGGTAATGGCCATTTCTACGTTTCGGTCAACCTAGGATTGACTCTAGGGCGTTGCTCCACCAAATCGAATAGCTAGGGCCTTAGAAGTCAACGCCAGAAGCATAAAATACAATAAAAATGCAACAGCTTTTCCATCGTACAACAGGAATAATTGCAACCAGTGTGAAAGTACTGGTCATTTCAACGTTCCGGGTAACCTTGGTTTCACTCTAGGGCGTTGATCCACCAGATCGAATAGTTAGGGCCCAAGAAGTCAAGGCCAGAAGCATAAAATACTATAAAGATACAACGGTCCATCTATCGTATAACAGGAATAATTGCAACCGGTGTGAAAGCACTGGTCATTTCTCCGTTCCGGGTAACCTTGGCCTCACTCTAGGGCGTTGGACCACCAGATCGAATAGTTAGGGCCTAAGAAGTCAACGCCAGAAGCATAAAATACTATAAAAATACAACAGTCCTTCCATCGTATAACATGAATAATTGCAACCAGTGTGAAGGTAATGGTCATTTCTACGTTCCGGGCAACCTAGGCTTTCCTCTAGTTCGTTTCTCCACCAGATCGGATAGCTAGGGCCTTAGAAGTCAACGTCCGAAACATAAAATACAATAAAAATACAACAGTTTTTCCTTCGTATAACGGGAATAATTGCAACCAGTGTGAATGTGATGGTCATTTCTACGTACCGGGCAACCTAGGCTTGGCTCTAGAGTGTTGCTCCACCAGATCGAGTACCTAGGGACTTAGCGGTCAGCGCCAGAAGCATAACTTATAATAAACATACAACAGTTGTTCCATCGTATAACAGGAATAATTGCAACCAGTGTGAAGGTAATGGGCATTTCTACGTTCCGTGCAACCTAGGCTTCGCACTAGGGCGTTGCACCACCAGGACGAATAGCTAGGGCCATAGAAAACAACTCCAGACGCATAAGATACAGTAAAAATACAACCGTTTTTCCATCTTATAAAAAGAATAATTGCAACCATTGTGAAAGTAATGGTCATTTCTACGCTCCGGGCAACATACCCTTCACTCTTGGACGTTGCCCCACGAGATCGAATAGCTAGGACCTTAGAAGGCAACGCCTGAAACTTAAATACAATAAAAATACAACAGTTGTTCCATCGTATAACAGGAATAATTGCAACCAGTGTGAAAGTACTGGACATTGCTACGTTCCGGGTAACCTTGGCTTTCCTCTAGTTCGTTTCTCCACCAGATCGGATATCTAGGGCCTTAGAAGTCAACGGCCGAAACATAAAATACAATAAAAACACAACAGTTTTTCCATCGTATAACGGGAATAATTGCAACCAGTGTGAAAGTGATGGTCATTTCTACGTTCCGGGCAACCTAGGCTTCACTCTAGGGCGTTGATCCACCAGATCGTATAGTTAGGGCCTAAGAAGTCAACGCCAGAAGCATAAAATACTTTAAAAATACAACAGTCCTTCTATCGTAGAACAGGAATAATTGCAAACAGTGTGAAAGTACTGGTCATTTCTACGTTGCGGGTAACCTTGGTTTCACTCTAGGGCGTTGATCCACCAGATCGAATAGTTAGGGCCTAAGAAGTCAAGGCCAGAAGCATAAAATACTATAAAAATACAACAGTCCTTCTATCGTAGAACAGGAATAATTGCAACCAGTGTGAAAGTACTGGACATTTCTACGTTCCGGGTAACCTTGGCTTCACCCTAGGGCGTTGATCCACCAGATCGAATAGTTAGGGCCTAAGACGTCAACGCCAAAAGCATAAAATGCTATTAAAATACAACAGTTTTTACATCGTATAAGAGGAATAATTGCAACCATTGTGAAAGTAATGGGCATTTCTACGTTCCGTCCAACCTAGGCTTCACTGCTGGGCGTAGCTCCACCAGATCGAATAGTTAGGGCCTAAGAAGTCAACGCCAGAAGCATAAAACACTATCAAAATACAACAGTCCTTCCATCGTCTAACAGGAATAATTGCAACCAGTGTGAAGGTAGTGGTCATTTCTACGTTCCGTGCAACCTAGGCTTCACTCTAGGTCGTTGGTCCACCAGATCGAATTGCTAGGGACTTAGAATTCAACGCCAGAAGCATAAAATACATTAAAAATACAACAGTTTTTCCATCGTCTAACAGGAATAATTGCAACCAGTGTGAAGGTAATGGCCATTTCTACGTTCCGTGCAACCTAGGCTTCACTCTAGGGTGTTGCTCCACCAGATCGAATACCGAATAATGCAACCAGTGTGAAAGTTATGGTCATTTCTACGATCCGTGCAACCTAGGCTTCTCTCTAGGGCGTTGGTCCACTAGACCGAATTGTTTGGACCTAAGGAGTCAACGCCAAGAAGCATAAAATACTATAAAAATACAACAGTCCTTCCTTCGTATAACAGGAATAATTGCAACCAGTGTGAAGGTGATGGTCATTTCTACGTTCCGGGCAACCAAGACTTCACTCTAGGGTGTTGCTGCACCAGATCGAATACCTAGGGACTTAGAGGTCAGCGCCAGAATCATAAAATATAATAAACATAAAACAGTTGTTCCATCGTATAACAGGAATAATTGCATCCAGTGTGAAACTAATGGTCATTTCTACGTTCCGGGCAACCAAGACTTCACTCTAGGGTGTTGCTCCACCATTTCGAATAGTTAGGGCCTAAGAAGTCAACGCCAGAACCATAAAATACAATATAAATAGAACAGTGTTTCCATTGCGTAAAGCGAATAATGCAACCAGTGTGAAAGTTATGGTCATTTCTACGTTCCGTGCAACCTAGGCTTCACTCTAGGGCGTTGCTCCAACAGATCGAATAGTTAGGGCCTAAGAAGTCAACACAAGCAGCATAAAATGCTATAAAAATACAACAGTCCTTCCATCGTATAACAGGAATAAATGCAACCAGTATGAAAGTTATGGTCATTTCTACTTTCCGGGCAACCTAGGCTTCACTCTAGGGCGTTGCTTCACCACATCTAATTGTTACGGACTTAGAAGTCAACGCCTGGAGCATAAAATACAATATAAATACAACAGCTTTTCCATCGTATAAAATGAATAATTGCAAACAGTGTGAAAGTAATGGTCATAACAGGAATAATTGCAACCAGTGTGAATGTAATGGTCATTTCTACGTTCCGGGCAACCTACGTTTCACTCTATGGCGCTGCTCCACCAGGTCGAATAGTTAGGGCCTAAGAAGTCAACGCCAGATGCACCAAATGCAAAATAAATACAACAGTTTTTCCATCGTATGAAACGAATAATTGCAACCAGTGTGAAAGTAATGGTCATTTCTACGCTCCGGGCAACATACACTTCACTCTTGGACGTTGCCCCACGAGATCGAATAGCTAGGACCTTAGAAGTCAACGCCTGAAACTTAAATACAACAAAAATACAACAATTGTTCCATCGTGTAACAGGAATCATTGCAACCAGTGTGAAAGTACTGGACATTGCTACGTTCCGGGTAACCTTGGCTTTCCTCTAGTTCGTTTCTCCACCAGATCGGATATCTAGGGCCTTAGAAGTCAACGGCCGAAACATAAAATACAATAAAAACACAACAGTTTTTCCATCGTATAACGGGAATAATTGCAACCAGCGTGAAAGTGATGGTCATTTCTACGTTCCGGGCAACCTAGGCTTCACTCTAAGGCGTTGGACCACCAGATCCAATAGTTAGGGCCTAAGAAGTCAACGCCAGAAGCATAAAATAATATAAAAATACAACAGTCCTTCCATCGTATAACAGGAATAATTGCAACCAGTGTGAAGGTAATGGTCATTTCTTCGTACCGGGCAACATAGGCTTTCCTCTAGTTCGTTTCTCCACCAGATCAGATATCTAGGGCCTTAGAAGTCAACGGCCGAATTATAAAATACAATAAAAATACAACAGTTTTTCCATCGTATAACGGGAATAATTGCAACCAGTGTGAAAGTGATGGTCATTTCTACATTCCGGGCAACCTAGGCTTCACTCTAGGGCGTTGGTCCACCAGATCCAATAGTTATGGCCTAAGAAGTCAACGCCAGAAGCATAAAATACGATATAAGTACAACAGCTTTTCCATGGTATGACAGGAATAATTGCAACCAGTGTGAAAGTACTGGTCATATCTACGTTCCGGGTAACCTTGGCTTCACTCTAGGTCGTTGGTCCACCAGATCGAATTGCTAGGGACTTAGAATTCAACGCCAGAAGCATAAAATACATTAAAAATACAACTGTTTTTCCATCGTCTAACAGGAATAATTGCAACCAGTGTGAAGGTAATGGCCATTTCTACGTTCCGTGCAACCTAGGCTTCACTCTAGGGTGTTGCTCCACCAGATCGAATACCGAATAATGCAACCAGTGTGAAAGTTATGGTCATTTCTACGATCCGTGCAACCTAGGCTTCTCTCTAGGGCGTTGGTCCACTAGACCGAATTGTTTGGACCTAAGGAGTCAACGCCAAGAAGCATAAAATACTATAAAAATACAACAGTCCTTCCTTCGTATAACAGGAATAATTGCAACCAGTGTGAAAGTAATGGTCATTTCTACGTTCCGGGTAACCTGGTCTTCACTCTAGGGCGTCGCTCCGCCAGATCGAATAGTTAGGGCCTAAGAAGTCAACGCCAGAAGCATAAAATACTATAAAAATACAACAGTTTTTCCATCGTATAAAGCGTATAATTGCAACCAGTGTGAAAGTGATGGTCATTTCTACGTACCGGGCAACCTAGGCTTCACTCTAGGACGTTGCTCCACCAGATCGAATAGTTAAGGCCTAAGAAGTCAACGCCAGCAGCATAAAATACAATAAAGATGCAACAGATTTTCCATCATATAACAGGAATAATTGCAGCCAGTGTCAAGGTAATGGTATGTTCGACGTTCCGCGCACCCTAGGCTTCACTCTAGGGCGGTGCTCCACCAGATCAAATACTTA
Organism: Calliopsis andreniformis; assembly: GCF_051401765.1. Lineage (NCBI taxonomy): Eukaryota > Metazoa > Arthropoda > Insecta > Hymenoptera > Andrenidae > Calliopsis > Calliopsis andreniformis. The sequence goes on from NW_027480430.1 coordinate 13,596,416, forward strand.
GGACCTAAGATGTCAACGCCAGAAGCATAAATTACAATATAAATACAACAGCTTTTCCATCGTATATAATGTATATTTGCAAACAGTGTGGAAGTAATGGTCATTATCTACGTTCCTGGCAACCTAGGCTTCACTCTAGGGCGTTGCTCCAGCAGATCGAATAGTTAGGACCTAAGAAGTCAACGCCAGAAGAATAAAATGCAATATAAGTACAACATTTTTTCCATCGTATAAAACGAATAATGGCAACCAGTGTGAAAGTTATTGTCATTTCTACGTTCCTGGCAACCTAGGCTTCACTCTAGAACGTTGATCCACCACATCGAATAACTACGGCCTTAGAAGTCAACGCCAGGAGCATAAAATACAATAAAAATACAATAGTTTTTCCATCGTATAACAGGAACAATTGCAACCAGTGTGAAAGTAATGGTATGTTCAACGTTCCGGGCAACCTAGGCGACACTATAGGGCGCTGCTCCACCTGATCAAATACTTAGGGCTTAAGAAGTCAACGCCAGAAGCATAAAATGCAATCTAAATATAACAGTTTTTCCATGCATAGAACGAATAATTGCAACCTGTGTGAAGGTTATGGTCATATCTACGTTCCGGGCAACCTACGCTTCACTCTAGGGCGTTGTTCCACCAGATCGAAAGGCTATGGCCTAAGAAGTCAACGCCAGCAGCATAGAATAATATAAAAATACAACAGTTTTTCCATCGTATAACAGGAGTAATTGCAACCAGTGTGAAAGTAATGGACATTTCTATGTTCCGGGCAACCTAGGCTTCACTCTAGGGCCTTGCTCCACCACACCGAATAGCTACGGACTTAGAAGTCAACGCCAGAAGCATAAAATACAATATAAATACAACAGTTTTTCATCGTATAAAACGAATAATGGCAACCAGTGTGAAAGTTATTGTCATTTCTACGTTCCTGGCAACCTAGGCTTCACTCTAGGACGGTGCTCCACCAGATCAAATACTTAGGGCCTAAGAAGTCAACGCCAGAAGCATAAATTACAATATAAATGCAACAGCTTTTCCATCGTATATAATGTATATTTGCAATCAGTGTGGAAGTAATGGTCATTATCTACGTTCCTGGCAACCTAGGCTTCACTCTAGGGCGTTGCTCCAGCAGATCGAATAGTTAGGACCTAAGAAGTCAACGCCAGAAGAATAAAATGCAATATAAGTACAACATTTTTTCCATCGTATAAAATGAATAATTGCAAACATTGTGAAAGTTATGGTCATTTCTACGTTCCGGGCAACCTAGGCTTCACTCTAGGGCGTGGCTCCACCACATCTAACAACTACGGCCTTAGAAGTCAACGCCAGGAGCATAAAATACAATATAAATACAACAGCTTTGCCATCGTATAAAATGAATAATTGCAAACAGTGTGAAAGTAATGGTCATTTCTACGTTCCGAGCAACCTAGGATTCACTGTAGAGCGTTGCTCTACCAGATCGAGTAGCTGGGGACTTAGAATTAAACGCCAGAATCATAAAATACAATAAAAATACAACAGTTTTTCCATCGTATAAAACGAATAATTGCAACCAGTGTGAAAGTAATGGTATGTTCAACGTTCCGGGCAACCTAGGCTTCACTCTAGGGCGGTTCTCCACAAGATCCAATAGTTAGGGCCTAAGAAGTCAACGCCAGAAGCATAAAATGCAATCTAAATATAACAGTTTTTCCATGTATAGAACGAATAATTGCTACCAGTGTGAAAGTTATGGTCATTTCTACGTTCCGGGCAACCTGGGCTTCACCGTAGGGCGTTGCTCCACCAGATGGAATCGTTAGGGTCTAAGATGTCAACGCCAGCAGCATAAAATACGATATAAATGCAACAGCTTTTCCACCGTATAAAACGAATAATGGCAACCAGTGTGAAAGTTATTGTCATTTCTACGTTCCGGGCAACCTAGGCTTCACTCTAGGACGTTGCTCCACCAGACCGAATAGCTAGGAACTTAGACTTACACGCCAGAATCATAAAATGTAATAAAAATACAACAGTTTTTCCATCGTATAAAACGAATAATTGCATCCAGTGTGAAAGTAATGGTATGTTCAACGTTCCGGGCAACGTAGGCTTCACTCTAGGGCGGTGCTCCACCAGATCCAACAGTTAGGGCCTAAGAAGTCAACGCCAGAAGCATAAAATGCAATCTAAATATAACAGTTTTTCCATGTATAGAACGAATAATTGCTACCAGTGTGAAAGCTATGGTCATTTCTACGTTCCGGGCAACCTAGGCTTCACTCTAGGGCGCAGCTCCACCAGATCGAACAGCTATGGCCTAAGAAGTCAACGCCAGAAGCATAAAATACAATAAAAATACAACAGCTTTTCCATCGTATAACAGGCATTATTGCAACCAGTGTGAAAGTACTGGTCATTTCTACGTTCCGGGTAACATTGGCTTCACTCTAGGGCGTTGATCCACCAGATCGAATAGTTAGGGCCTAAGAAGTCAACGCCAGAAGCATAAAATACTATCAAAGTACAACAGTCCTTCCATCGTATAACAGGAATAATTGCAACCACTGTGAAGGTAATGGTCATTTCTACGTTCCGTGCAACCTAGGCTCCACTCTAGGGCGTTGGTCCAACAGACAGAATAGTTAGGACCTATGAAGTCAACGCCAGAAGCATAAGATACAATATAAATGCAACAGTTTTTCCATCGTATAAAGCGAATAATTGCAACCAGTGTCAAAGTTATGGTCATTTCTACGTTCCCGGTAACCTTGGCTTCACTCTGGGGCGTTGATCCACCAGATCGCATAGTTAGGGCCTAAGACGTCAACGCCAGAAGCATAAAATACAATTTAAATACAACAGTTTTTCCATCGTATAGAACGCATAATTGCATCCAATGTGAACGTAAAGGCCACTTCTACGTTCCGGGCAACCTAGGCTTCACTCTAGGGCGTTGCTCCACCAGATCGAATAGTTAGCGCCTTAGAAGTCAAAGCTCGAAACATAAAATACAATAAAAATACAACAATTTTTCCATCGTAGAACGGGAATAATTGCAACCAGTGTGAAAGTAACGGTCATTTCTACGTTCCGGGCAACCTAGGCTTCACTCTAGGGCGTTGGACCACCAGATCCAATAGTTAGGGCCTTAGAAATCAACGCCCGAAGCATAAAATACAATAAAAATACAACAGTTTTTCCATCGTATAACAGGAATAATTGCAACCAGTGTGAAAGTACTGGTCATTTCTACGTTCCAGGTAACCTAGGCTTCACCCTAGGGCGTTGCTCCACCAGACCGAATAGTTAGGGCCTTAGAAGTCAACGCACGAAGCATAAAATACAATAAAAATACAACAGCTTTTCCATCGTATAACAGGAGTAATTGCAACCAGTGTGAAAGTACTGGTCATTTCTACGTTCCGGTAACCTGGTCTTCACTCTAGGGCGTCGCTCCACCAGATCGAATAGTTAGGGCCTAAGAAGTCAATGCCAGAAGCATAAAATACAGTAAAAGCACAACAGCTTTTCCATCGTATAACAGGCATAATTGCAACCAGTGTGAAAGTACTGGTCATTTCTACGTTCCGGGCAACCTAGGCTTCACTCTAAGGCGTTGGACCATCAGATCCAATAGTTAGGGCCTAAGAAGTCAACGCCAGAAGCATAAAATACTATAAAAATACAACAGTCCTTCCATCGTATAACAGGAACAATTGCAACCAGTGTGAAGGTAATGGTCATTTCTACGTACCGGGCAACATAGGCTTTCCTCTAGTTCGTTTCTCCACCAGATCGGATATCTAGGGCCTTAGAAGTCAACGGCCGAAACATAAAATACAATAAAAACACAAGAGTTTTTCCACCGTATAACGAGAATAATTGCAACCAGTGGGAAAGTGATGGTCAATTCTACGTTCTGGGCAACCTAGGCTTCACTCTAGGGTGTTGGACCACCAGATCCAATAGTTAGGGCCTAAGAAGTCAACGCCAGAAGCATAAAATACGATATAAGCACAACAGCTTTTCCATCGTATAGCAGGAATAATTGCAACCAGTGTGAAAGTACTGGTCATTTCTACGTTCCGGGTAACCATGGCTTCACTCTAGGGCGTTGATGCACCAGATCGAATATGTAGGACCTAAGAAGTCAACGCCAGAAGCATAAAATACTATAAAAATACAACAGTCCTTCTATCGTATAACAGGAATAATTGCAACCAGTGTCAAAGTAATGGTCATTTCTACGTTCCGGGCAACCTAGGCTTCACTCTAGGGCGTTGATCCACCAGATCGAATAGTGAGGGCCTAAGAAGTCAACGCCAGAAGCATAAAATACTATAAAAATACAACAGTCCTTCCATCGTATAACAGGAATAATTGCGACCAGTGTGAATGTAATGGCCATTTCTACGTTCCGGGTAACCTAGGCTTCGCCCTAGGGCGTTGCTCCACCAGATCGAATAGCTAGGGTCCTGGAGGTCAACGCCAGAAGCATAAAATACAATAAAAATACAACAGTTTTTCCATCGTATAACAGGAATAATTGCAACCAGTGTGAAAGTACTGGTCATTTCTACGTTCCAGGTAACCTAGGCTTCACCCTAGGGCGTTGCTCCACCAGACCGAATAGTTAGGGAATTAGAAGTCAACGCCCGAAGCATAAAATACAATAAAAATACAACAGCTTTTCCATCGTATAACGGGAATAATTGCAACCAGTGTGAAAGTAATGGTCATTTCTACGTTCCGGGTAACCTGGTCTTCACTCTAGGGCGTCGCTCCGCCAGATCGAATAGTTAGGGCCTAAGAAGTCAACGCCAGAAGCATAAAATACTATAAAAATACAACAGTTTTTCCATCGTATAAAGCGTATAATTGCAACCAGTGTGAAAGTGATGGTCATTTCTACGTACCGGGCAACCTAGGCTTCGCTCTAGAGTGCTGCTCCACCAGATCGAATAGCTAGGGACTTAGCGGTCAGCGCCAGAAGCATAACTTATAATAAACGTACAACAGTTGTTCCACCGTATAACAGGAATAATTGCAACCAGTGTGAAGGTAATGGGCATTTCTACCTTCCGTGCAACCTAGGCATCGCACTAGGGCGTTGCACCACCAGGACGAATAGCTAGGGCCATAGAAAACAACTCCAGACGCATAAGATACAGTAAAAATACAACCGTTTTTCCATCTTATAAAAAGAATAATTGCAACCATTGTGAAAGTAATGGTCATTTCTACGCTCCGGGCAACATACACTTCACTCTTGGACGTTGCCCACGAGATCGAATAGCTAGGACCTTAGAAGTCAACGCCTGAAACTTAAATACAACAAAAATACAACAGTTGTTCCATCGTACAACAGGAATCATTGCAACCACTGTGAAAGTAGTGGTCATTGCTACGTTCCGGGTAACCTTGGCTTTCCTCTAGTTCGTTTCTCCACCAGATCGGATATCTAGGGCCTTAGAAGTCAACGGCCGAAACATAAAATACAATAAAAACACAACAGTTTTTCCATCATATAACGGGAATAATTGCAACCAGTGTGAAAGTGATGGTCATTTCTACGTTCCGGGCAACCTAGGCTTCACTCTAAGGCGTTGGACCACCAGATCCAATAGTTAGGGCCTAAGAAGTCAACGCCAGAAGCATAAAATACTATAAAAATACAACAGTCCTTCCATCGTATAACAGGAATAATTGCAACCAGTGTGAAGATAATGGTCATTTCTTCGTACCGGGCAACATAGGCTTTCCTCTAGTTCGTTTCTCCACCAGATCAGATATCTAGGGCCTTAGAAGTCAACGGCCGAAACATAAAATACAATAAAAATACAAGAGTTTTTCCATCGTATAACGGGAATAATTGCAACCAGTGTGAAAGTGATGGTCATTTCTACATTCCGGGCAACCTAGGCTTCACTCTAGGGCGTTGGACCACCAGATCCAATAGTTAGGGCCTAAGAAGTCAACGCCAGAAGCATAAAATACGATACAGGTACAACAGCTTTTCCATCGTATAACAGGAATAATTGCAACCAGTGTGAAAGTACTGGTCATATCTACGTTCCGGGTAACCTTGGCTTCACTCTAGGGCGTTGATTCACCAGATCGAATAGTGAGGGCCTAAGAAGTCAATGCCAGAAGCATGAAATACTATAAAAATACAACAGTCCTTCCATCGTATAACAGGAATAATTGCGACCAGTGTGAAGGTAATGGCCATTTCTACGTTTCGGGCAACCTAGGATTGACTCTAGGGCGTTGCTCCACCAAATCGAATAGCTAGGGCCTTAGTAGTCAACGCCAGAAGCATAAAATACAATTAACATGCAACAGCTTTTCCATCGTATAACAGCAATAATTGCAACCAGTGTGAAAGTACTGGTCCTTTCAACGTTCCGGGTAACCTTGGCTTCACTCTAGGGCGTTGATCCACCTGATCGCATAGTTAGGGCCTAAGAAGTCAACGCTAGAAGCATAAAATACTATAAAAATACAACAGCCCTTCTATCGTATAACAGGAATAATTGCAACCGGTGTGAAAGCACTGGTCATTTCTACGTTCCGGGTAACCTTGGCCTCACACTAGGGCGTTGGACCACCAGATCGAATAGTTAGGGCCTAAGAAGTCAACGCCAGAAGCATAAAATACTATAAAAATACAACAGTCCTTCCATCGTATAACATGAATAATTGCAACCAGTGTGAAGGTAATGGTCATTTCTACGTTCCGGGCAACCTAGGCTTTCCTCTAGTTCGTTTCTCCACCAGATCGGATAGCTAGGGCCTTAGAGGTCAACGCCCGAAACATAAAATACAATAAAAATACAACAGTTTTTCCATCGTATAACGGGAATAATTGCAACCAGTGTGAAAGTGATGGTCATTTCTACGTTCCGTGCAACCAAGGCTTCACTCTAGGGCGTTGCTGCACCAGATCCAATAGTTAGGGCCTAAGAAGTCAACGCCAGAAGCATAAAATACTATAAAAATACAACAGTCCTTCCATCGTATAACAGGAATAACTGCAACCTGTGTGAAGGTAATGGTTATTTCTACGTTCCGGGCAACCTAGGCTTTCCTCTAGTCCGTTTCTCCACCAGATCGGATAGCTAGGGCCTTAGAAGTCAACGCCCGAAACATAAAATACAATAAAAATACAACAGTTTTTCCATCGTATAACGGGAATAATTGCAACCATTGTGAAGGTAATGGTCATTTCTACGCTCCGGGCAACATACCCTTCACTCTTGGACGTTGTCCCACGAGATCGAATAGCTAGGACCTTAGAAGTCAACGCCTGAAACTTAAATACAATAAAAATACAACAGTTGTTCCATCGTATAACAGGAATAATTGCAACCAGTGTGAAAGTGATGGTCATTTCTACGTTCCGTGCAACCAAGGCTTCACTCTAGGGCGTTGCTGCACCAGATCCAATAGTTAGGGCCTAAGAAGTCAACGCCAGAAGCATAAAATACTATACAAATACAACAGTCCTTCCATCGTATAACAGGCATAACTGCAACCTGTGTGAAGGTAATGGTCATTTCTACGTTCCGGGCAACCTAGGCTTTCCTCTAGTCCGTTTCTCCACCAGATCGGATAGCTAGGGCCTTAGAAGTCAACGCCCGAAACATAAAATACAATAAAAATACAACAGTTTTTCCATCGTATAACGGGAATAATTGCAACCAGTGTGAAAGTGATGGTCATTTCTACGTTCCGTGCAACCAAGGCTTCACTCTAGGGCGTTGCTGCACCAGATCCAATAGTTAGGGCCTAAGAAGTCAACGCCAGAAGCATAAAATACTATAAAAATACAACAGTCCTTCCATCGTATAACGGGAATAATTGCAACCATTGTGAAGGTAATGGTCATTTCTACGCTCCGGGCAACATACCCTTCACTCTTGAACGTTGTCCCACGAGATCGAATAGCTAGGACCTTAGAAGTCAACGCCTGAAACTTAAATACAATAAAAATACAACAGTTGTTCCATCGTATAACAGGAATAATTGCAACCAGTGTGAAAGTACTGGACATTGCTACGTTCCGGGTAACCTTGGCTTTCCTCTAGTTCGTTTCTCCACCAGATCGGATATCTAGGGCCTTAGAAGTCAACGGCCGAAACATAAAATACAATAAAAACACAACAGTTTTCCCATCGTAGAACGGGAATAATTGCAACCAGTGTGAAAGTGATGGTCATTTCTACGTTCCGGGCAACCTAGGCTTCACTCTAAGGCGTTGGACCACCAGATCCAATAGTTAGGGCCTAAGAAGTCAACGACAGAAGCATAAAATACTATAAAAATACAACAGTCCTTCCATCGTATAACAGGAATAACTGCAACCTGTGTGAAGGTAATGGTCATTTCTACGTTCCGGGCAACCTAGGCTTTCCTCTAGTCCGTTTCTCCACCAGATCGGATAGCTAGGGCCTTAGAAGTCAACGCCCGAAACATAAAATACAATAAAAATACAACAGTTTTTCCATCGTATAACGGGAATAATTGCAACCATTGTGAAGGTAATGGTCATTTCTACGCTCCGGGCAACATACCCTTCACTCTTGGACGTTGTCCCACGAGATCGAATAGCTAGGACCTTAGAAGTCAACGCCTGAAACTTAAATACAATAAAAATACAACAGTTGTTCCATCGTATAACAGGAATAATTGCAACCAGTGTGAAAGTACTGGACATTGCTACGTTCCGGGTAACCTTGGCTTTCCTCTAGTTCGTTTCTCCACCAGATCGGATATCTAGGGCCTTAGAAGTCAACGGCCGAAACATAAAATACAATAAAAACACAACAGTTTTCCCATCGTAGAACGGGAATAATTGCAACCAGTGTGAAAGTGATGGTCATTTCTACGTTCCGGGCAACCTAGGCTTCACTCTAAGGCGTTGGACCACCAGATCCAATAGTTAGGGCCTAAGAAGTCAACGACAGAAGCATAAAATACTATAAAAATACAACAGTCCTTCCATCGTATAACAGGAATAATTGCAACCAGTGTGAAGGTAATGGTCATTTCTTCGTACCGGGCAACATAGGCTTTCCTCTAGTTCGTTTCTCCACCAGATCGGATATCTAGGGCCTTAGAAGTCAACGGCCGAAACATAAAATCCAATAAAAATACAAGAGTTTTTCCATCGTATAACGGGAATAATTGCAACCAGTGTGAAAGTGATGGTCATTTCTACATTCCGGGCAACCTAGGCTTCACTCTAGGGCGTTGGACCACCAGATCCAATAGTTAGGGCCTAAGAAGTCAACGCCAGAAGCATAAAATACGATATAAGTACAACAGCTTTTCCATCGTATAACAGGAATAATTGCAACCAGTCTGAAAGTACTGGTCATATCTACGTTCCGGGTAACCTTGGCTTCACTCTAGGGCGTTGATTCACCAGATCGAATAGTGAGGGCCTAAGAAGTCAACGACAGAAGCATAAAATACTATAAAAATACAACAGTCCTTCCATCGTATAACAGGAATAATTGCGACCAGTGTGAAGGTAATGGCCATTTCTACGTTTCGGGCAACCTAGGATTGACTCTAGATCGTTGCTCCACCAAATCGAATAGCTAGGGCCTTAGTAGTCAACGCCAGAAGCATAAAATACAATAAAAATGCAACAGCTTTTCCATCGTATAACAGGAATAATTGCAACCAGTGTGAAGGTACTGGTCATTTCAACGTTCCGGGTAACCTTGGCTTCACTCTAGGGCGTTGATCCACCTGATCGCATAGTTAGGGCCTAAGAAGTCAACGCCAGAAGCATAAAATACTATAAAAATACAACAGTCCTTCTATCGTATAACAGGAATAATTGCAACCGGTGTGAAAGCACTGGTCATTTCTTCGTTCCGGGTAACCTTGGCCTCACTCTATGGCGTTGGACCACCAGATCGAATAGTTAGGGCCTAAGAAGTCAACGCCAGAAGCATAAAATACTATAAAAATACAACAGTCCTTCTATCGTATAACAGGAATAATTGCAACCGGTGTGAAAGCACTGGTCATTTCTACGTTCCGGGCAACCTAGGCTTCACTCTAAGGCGTTGGACCACCAGATCGAATAGTTAGGGCCTAAGAAGTCAACGCCAGAAGCATAAAATACTATAAAAATACAACAGTCCTTCCATCGTATAACATGAATAATTGCAACCAGTGTGAAGGTAATGGTCATTTCTACGTTCCGGGCAACCTAGGCTTTCCTCTAGTTCGTTTCTCCACCAGATCGGATAGCTAGGGCCTTAGAGGTCAACGCCCGAAACATAAAATACAATAAAAATGCAACAGTTTTTCCATCGTATAACGGGAATAATTGCAACCAGTGTGAAAGTGATGGTCATTTCTACGTTCCGTGCAACCAAGGCTTCACTCTAGGGCGTTGCTGCACCAGATCCAATAGTTAGGGCCTAAGAAGTCAACGCCAGAAGCATAAAATACTATAAAAATACAACAGTCCTTCCATCGTATAACAGGCATAACTGCAACCTGTGTGAAGGTAATGGTCATTTCTACGTTCCGGGCAACCTAGGCTTTCCTCTAGTCCGTTTCTCCACCAGATCGGATAGCTAGGGCCTTAGAAGTCAACGCCCGAAACATAAAATACAATAAAAATACAACAGTTTTTCCATCGTATAACGGGAATAATTGCAACCAGTGTGAAAGTGATGGTCATTTCTACGTTCCGTGCAACCAAGGCTTCACTCTAGGGCGTTGCTGCACCAGATCCAATAGTTAGGGCCTAAGAAGTCAACGCCAGAAGCATAAAATACTATAAAAATACAACAGTCCTTCCATCGTATAACGGGAATAATTGCAACCATTGTGAAGGTAATGGTCATTTCTACGCTCCGGGCAACATACCCTTCACTCTTGAACGTTGTCCCACGAGATCGAATAGCTAGGACCTTAGAAGTCAACGCCTGAAACTTAAATACAATAAAAATACAACAGTTGTTCCATCGTATAACAGGAATAATTGCAACCAGTGTGAAAGTACTGGACATTGCTACGTTCCGGGTAACCTTGGCTTTCCTCTAGTTCGTTTCTCCACCAGATCGGATATCTAGGGCCTTAGAAGTCAACGGCCGAAACATAAAATACAATAAAAACACAACAGTTTTCCCATCGTAGAACGGGAATAATTGCAACCAGTGTGAAAGTGATGGTCATTTCTACGTTCCGGGCAACCTAGGCTTCACTCTAAGGCGTTGGACCACCAGATCCAATAGTTAGGGCCTAAGAAGTCAACGACAGAAGCATAAAATACTATAAAAATACAACAGTCCTTCCATCGTATAACAGGAATAATTGCAACCAGTGTGAAGGTAATGGTCATTTCTTCGTACCGGGCAACATAGGCTTTCCTCTAGTTCGTTTCTCCACCAGATCGGATATCTAGGGCCTTAGAAGTCAACGGCCGAAACATAAAATCCAATAAAAATACAAGAGTTTTTCCATCGTATAACGGGAATAATTGCAACCAGTGTGAAAGTGATGGTCATTTCTACATTCCGGGCAACCTAGGCTTCACTCTAGGGCGTTGGACCACCAGATCCAATAGTTAGGGCCTAAGAAGTCAACGCCAGAAGCATAAAATACGATATAAGTACAACAGCTTTTCCATCGTATAACAGGAATAATTGCAACCAGTCTGAAAGTACTGGTCATATCTACGTTCCGGGTAACCTTGGCTTCACTCTAGGTCGTTGATTCACCAGATCGAATAGTGAGGGCCTAAGAAGTCAACGACAGAAGCATAAAATACTATAAAAATACAACAGTCCTTCCATCGTATAACAGGAATAATTGCGACCAGTGTGAAGGTAATGGCCATTTCTACGTTTCGGGCAGCCTAGGATTGACTCTAGGTCGTTGCTCCACCAAATCGAATAGCTAGGGCCTTAGTAGTCAACGCCAGAAGCATAAAATACAATAAAAATGCAACAGCTTTTCCATCGTATAACAGGAATAATTGCAACCAGTGTGAAAGTACTGGTCATTTCAACGTGCCGGGTAACCTTGGCTTCACTCTAGGGCGTTGATCCACCTGATCGCATAGTTAGGGCCTAAGAAGTCAACGCCAGAAGCATAAAATACTATAAAAATACAACAGTCCTTCTATCGTATAACAGGAATAATTGCAACCGGTGTGAAAGCACTGGTCATTTCTACGTTCCGGGCAACCTAGGCTTCACTCTAAGGCGTTGGACCACCAGATCGAATAGTTAGGGCCTAAGAAGTCAACGCCAGAAGCATAAAATACTATAAAAATACAACAGTCCTTCCATCGTATAACATGAATAATTGCAACCAGTGTGAAGGTAATGGTCATTTCTACGTTCCGGGCAACCTAGGCTTTCCTCTAGTTCGTTTCTCCACCAGATCGGATAGCTAGGGCCTTAGAGGTCAACGCCCGAAACATAAAATACAATAAAAATACAACAGTTTTTCCATCGTATAACGGGAATAATTGCAACCAGTGTGAAAGTGATGGTCATTTCTACGTTCCGTGCAACCAAGGCTTCACTCTAGGGCGTTGCTGCACCAGATCCAATAGTTAGGGCCTAAGAAGTCAACGCCAGAAGCATAAAATACTATAAAAATACAACAGTCCTTCCATCGTATAACAGGAATAACTGCAACCTGTGTGAAGGTAATGGTCATTTCTACGTTCCGGGCAACCTAGGCTTTCCTCTAGTCCGTTTCTCCACCAGATCGGATAGCTAGGGCCTTAGAAGTCAACGCCCGAAACATAAAATACAATAAAAATACAACAGTTTTTCCATCGTATAACGGGAATAATTGCAACCATTGTGAAGGTAATGGTCATTTCTACGCTCCGGGCAACATACCCTTCACTCTTGGACGTTGTCCCACGAGATCGAATAGCTAGGACCTTAGAAGTCAACGCCTGAAACTTAAATACAATAAAAATACAACAGTTGTTCCATCGTATAACAGGAATAATTGCAACCAGTGTGAAAGTACTGGACATTGCTACGTTCCGGGTAACCTTGGCTTTCCGCTAGTTCGTTTCTCCACCAGATCGGATATCTAGGGCCTTAGAAGTCAACGGCCGAAACATAAAATACAATAAAAACACAACAGTTTTCCCATCGTAGAACGGGAATAATTGCAACCAGTGTGAAAGTGATGGTCATTTCTACGTTCCGGGCAACCTAGGCTTCACTCTAAGGCGTTGGACCACCAGATCCAATAGTTAGGGCCTAAGAAGTCAACGACAGAAACATAAAATACTATAAAAATACAACAGTCCTTCCATCGTATAACAGGAATAATTGCAACCAGTGTGAAGGTAATGGTCATTTCTTCGTACCGGGCAACATAGGCTTTCCTCTAGTTCGTTTCTCCACCAGATCGGATATCTAGGGCCTTAGAAGTCAACGGCCGAAACATAAAATCCAATAAAAATACAAGAGTTTTTCCATCGTATAACGGGAATAATTGCAACCAGTGTGAAAGTGATGGTCATTTCTACATTCCGGGCAACCTAGGCTTCACTCTAGGGCGTTGGACCACCAGATCCAATAGTTAGGGCCTAAGAAGTCAACGCCAGAAGCATAAAATACGATATAAGTACAACAGCTTTTCCATCGTATAACAGGAATAATTGCAACCAGTCTGAAAGTACTGGTCATATCTACGTTCCGGGTAACCTTGGCTTCACTCTAGGGCGTTGATTCACCAGATCGAATAGTGAGGGCCTAAGAAGTCAACGACAGAAGCATAAAATACTATAAAAATACAACAGTCCTTCAATCGTATAACAGGAATAATTGCGACCAGTGTGAAGGTAATGGCCATTTCTACGTTTCGGGCAACCTAGGATTGACTCTAGGTCGTTGCTCCACCAAATCGAATAGCTAGGGCCTTAGTAGTCAACGCCAGAAGCATAAAATACAATAAAAATGCAACAGCTTTTCCATCGTATAACAGGAATAATTGCAACCAGTGTGAAAGTACTGGTCATTTCAACGTTCCGGGTAACCTTGGCTTCACTCTAGGGCGTTGATCCACCTGATCGCATAGTTAGGGCCTAAGAAGTTAACGCCAGAAGCATAAAATACTATAAAAATACAACAGTCCTTCTATCGTATAACAGGAATAATTGCAACCGGTGTGAAAGCACTGGTCATTTCTTCGTTCCGGGTAACCTTGGCCTCACTCTATGGCGTTGGACCACCAGATCGAATAGTTAGGGCCTAAGAAGTCAACGCCAGAAGCATAAAATACTATAAAAATACAACAGTCCTTCTATCGTATAACAGGAATAATTGCAACCGGTGTGAAAGCACTGGTCATTTCTACGTTCCGGGCAACGTAGGCTTCACTCTAGGGCGTTGGACCACCAGATCGAATAGTTAGGGCCTAAGAAGTCAACGCCAGAAGCATAAAATACGATATAAGTACAACAGTACTTCCATCGTATAACGGGAATAATTGCAACCAGTGTGAAAGTAATTGTCATTTCTACGTACCGGGCAACCTAGGCTTCGCTCTAGAGTGTTGCTCCACCAGATCGAATAGCTAGGGACTTAGCGGTCAGCGCCAGAAGCATAACTTATAATAAACATACAACAGTTGTTCCATCGTATAACAGGAATAATTGCAACCAGTGAGAAGGTAATGGGCATTTCTACGTTCCGTGCAACCTAGGCTTCGCACTAGGGTGTTGCACCACCAGGTCGAATAGCTGGGGCCTTAGAAAACAACTCCAGGCGCATAAGATGCAGTAAAAATACAACCGTTTTTCCATCGTATAAAAAGAATAATCCCAACCATGGTGAAAGTAATGGACACTTCTACGCTCCGGGCCACATACCCTTCACTCTTGGACGTTGCCCCACGAGATCGAATAGCTAGGACCCTAGAAGTCAACGCCTGAAACATAAAATACAGTAAAAATACAACATTTTCTCTATCGTAAAGCATGAATAATTGCAACCAGTGTGAAAGTAATGGTCAGTTCTATGTTTCGGGCAACCTAGGATTGACTCTAGGGCGTTGCTCCACCAAATCGAATAGCTATGGCCTTAGAAGTCAACGCCCGAAGCATAAAATACAATAAAAATACAACAGCTTTTCCATCGTATAACAGGAATAATTGCAACCAGTGTGAAAGTACTGGTCATTTCTACGTTGCGGGTAACCTTGGTTTCACTCTAGGGCGTTGATCCACCAGATCGAATAGTTAGGGCCTAAGAAGTCAAGGCCAGAAGCATAAAATACTATAAAAATACAACAGTCCTTCTATCGTAGAACAGGAATAATTGCAACCAGTGTGAAAGTACTGGACATTTCTACGTTCCGGGTAACCTTGGCTTCACCCTAGGGCGTTGATCCACCAGATCGAATAGTGAGGGCCTAAGACGTCAACGCCAGAAGCATAAAATGCAATTAAAATACAACAGTTTTTACATCGTATTACAGGAATAATTGCAACCATTGTGAAAGTAATGGGCATTTCTACGTTCCGTCCAACCTAGGCTTCACTGTTGGGCGTTGCTCCACCAGATCGAATAGTTAGGGCCTAAGAAGTCAACGCCAGAAGCATAAAACACTATCAAAATACAACAGTCCTTCCATCGTCTAACAGGAATAATTGCAACCAGTGTGAAGGTAATGGTCATTTCTACGTTCCGTGCAACCTAGGCTTCACTCTAGGTCGTTGGTCCACCAGATCGAATAGCTAGGGACTTAGAATTCAACGTCAGAAGCATAAAATACAATAAAAATACAACTGTTATTCCATCGTCTACCAGGAATAATTGCAACCAGTGTGAAGGTAATGGTCACTTCTACGTTCCGTGCAACCTAGGCTTCACTCTAGGTCGTTGGTCCACCAGATCGAATAGCTAGGGACTTAGAATTCAACGCCAGAAGCATAAAATACAATAGAAATACAAGAGTTTTTCCATCGTATAACGGGAATAATTGCAACCAGTGTGAAAGTACTGGTCATATCTACGTTCCGGGTAACCTTGGCTTCACTCTAGGGCGTTGATTCACCAGATGGAATAGTGAGGGCCTAAGAAGTCAACGCCAGAAGCATGAAATACTATAAAAATGCAACAGTCCTTCCATCGTATAACAGGAATAATTGCGACCAGTGTGAAGGTAAAGGCCATTTCTACGTTTCGGGCAACCTAGGATTGACTCTAGGGCGTTGGACCACCAGATCCAATAGTTAGGGCCTAAGAAGTCAACGCCAGAAGCATGAAATACTATAAAAATACAACAGTCCTTCCATCGTATAACAGGAATAATTGCGACCAGTGTGAAGGTAAAGGCCATTTCTACGTTTCGGGCAACCTAGGCTTTCCTCTAGTTCGTTTCTCCACCAGATCGGATAGCTAGGGCCTTAGAAGTCAACGCCCGAAACATAAAATACAATAAAAATACAACAGTTTTTCCATCGTATAACGGGAATAATTGCAACCAGTGTGAATGTGATGGTCATTTCTACGTACCGGGCAACCTGGGCTTGGCTCTAGAGTGTTGCTCCACCAGATCGAGTAGCTAGGGACTTAGCGGTCAGCGCCAGAAGCATAACTTATAATAAACATACAACAGTTGTTCCATCGTATAACAGGAATAATTGCAACCAGTGTGAAGGTAATGGGCATTTCTACGTTCCGTGCAACCTAGGCTTCGCACTAGGGCGTTGCACCACCAGGACGAATAGCTAGGGCCATAGAAAACAACTCCAGACGCATAAGATACTGTAAAAATACAACCGTTTTTCCATCTTATAAAAAGAATAATTGCAACCATTGTGAAAGTAATGGTCATTTCTACGCTCCGGGCAACATACCCTTCACTCTTGGACGTTGCCCCACGAGATCGAATAGCTAGGACCTTAGAAGTCAACGCCTGAAACTTAAATACAATAAAAATACAACAGTTGTTCCATCGTATAACAGGAATAATTGCAACCAGTGTGAAAGTACTGGACATTGCTACGTTCCGGGTAACCTTGGCTTTCCTCTAGTTCGTTTCTCCACCAGATCGGATATCTAGGGCCTTAGAAGTCAACGGCCGAAACATAAAATACAATAAAAACACAACAGTTTTCCCATCGTAGAACGGGAATAATTGCAACCAGTGTGAAAGTGATGGTCATTTCTACGTTCCGGGCAACCTAGACTTCACTCTAAGGCGTTGGACCACCAGATCCAATAGTTAGGGCCTAAGAAGTCAACGCCAGAAGCATAAAATACTATAAACATACAACAGTCCTACCCTCGTATAACAGGAATAATTGCAACCAGTGTGAAGGTAATGGTCATTTCTTCGTACCGGGCAACATAGGCTTTCCTCTAGTTCGTTTCTCCACCAGATCGGATATCTAGGGCCTTAGAAGTCAACGGCCGAGACATAAAATACAATAAAAATACAAGAGTTTTTCCATCGTATAACGGGAATAATTGCAACCAGTGTGAAAGTGATGGTCATTTCTACACTCCGGGCAACCTAGGCTTCACTCTAGGGCGTTGGACCACCAGATCCAATAGTTAGGGCCTAAGAAGTCAACGCCAGAAGCATAAAATACGATATAAGTACAACAGCTTTTCCATCGTATAACAGGAATAATTGCAACCAGTGTGAAAGTACTGGTCATATCTTCGTTCCGGGTAACCTTGGCTTCACTCTAGGGCGTTGATTCACCAGATCGAATAGTGAGGGCCTAAGAAGTCAACGCCAGAAGCATGAAATACTATAAAAATACAACAGTCCTTCCATCGTATAACAGGAATAATTGCGACCAGTGTGAAGGTAATGGCCATTTCTACGTTTCGGGCAACCTAGGATTGACTCTAGGGCGTTGCTCCACCAAATCGAATAGCTAGGGCCTTAGAAGTCAACGCCAGAAGCATAAAATACAATAAAAATGCAACAGCTTTTCCATCGTATAACAGGAATAATTGCAACCAGTGTGAAAGTACTGGTCATTTCAACGTTCCGGGTAACCTTGGCTTCACTCTAGGGCGTTGATCCACCTGATCGAATAGTTAGGGCCTAAGAAGTCAACGCCAGAAGCATAAAATACTATAAAAATACAACAGTCCTTCTATCGTATAACAGGAATAATTGCAACCGGTGTGAAAGCACTGGTCATTTCTACGTTCCGGGTAACCTTGGCCTCACTCTAGGGCGTTGGACCACCAGATCGAATAGTTAGGGCCTAAGAAGTCAACGCCAGAAGCATAAAATACTATAGAAATACAACAGTCCTTCCATCGTATAACATGAATAATTGCAACCAGTGTGAAGGTAATGGTCATTTCTACGTTCCGGGCAACCTAGGCTTTCCTCTAGTTCGTTTCTCCACCAGATCGGATATCTAGGGCCTTAGAAGTCAACGCCCGTAACATAAAATACAATAAAAATACAACAGTTTTTCCATCGTATAACGGGAATAATTGCAACCAGTGTGAAAGTGATGGTCATTTCTACGTACCGGGCAACCTAGGCTTCGCTCTAGAGTGTTGCTCCACCAGATCGAATAGCTAGGGACTTAGCGGTCAGCGCCAGAAGCATAACTTATAATAAACATACAACAGTTGTTCCATCGTATAACAGGAATAATTGCAACCAGTGTGAAGGTAATGGGCATTTCTACGTTCCGTGCAACCTAGACTTCGCACTAGGGCGTTGCACCACCAGGACGAATAGCTAGGGCCATAGAAAACAACTCCAGACGCATAAGATACAGTAAAAATACAACCGTTTTTCCATCTTATAAAAAGAATAATTGCATCCATTGTGAAAGTAATGGTCATTTCTACGCTCCGGGCAACATACACTTCACTCTTGGACGTTGCCCCACGAGATCGAATAGCTAGGACCTTAGAAGTCAACGCCTGAAACTTAAATACAACAAAAATACAACAGTTGTTCCATCGTATACCAGGAATAATTGCAACCAGTGTGAAAGTACTGGACATTGCTACGTTCCGGGTAACCTTGGCTTTCCTCTAGTTCGTTTCTCCACCAGATCGGATATCTAGGGCCTTAGAAGTCAACGGCCGAGACATAAAATACAATAAAGATACAAGAGTTTTTCAATCGTATAACGGGAATAATTGCAACCAGCGTGAAAGTGATGGTCATTTCTACATTCCGGGCAACCTAGGCTTCACTCTAGGGCGTTGGACCACCAGATCCAATAGTTAGGGCCTAAGAAGTCAACGCCAGAAGCATAAAATACGATATAAGTACAACAGCTTTTCCA
Organism: Calliopsis andreniformis; assembly: GCF_051401765.1. Classification (NCBI taxonomy): domain Eukaryota; kingdom Metazoa; phylum Arthropoda; class Insecta; order Hymenoptera; family Andrenidae; genus Calliopsis; species Calliopsis andreniformis. Next base: position 13,615,719 of record NW_027480430.1, read on the forward strand.
TCGTATAACAGGAATAATTGCAACCAGTGTGAAAGTACTGGTCATATCTACGTTCCGGGTAACCTTGGCTTCACTCTAGGGCGTTGATTCACCAGATCGAATAGTGAGGGCCTAAGAAGTCAACGCCAGAAGCATGAAATACTATAAAAATACAACAGTCCTTCCATCGTATAACAGGAATAATTGCGACCAGTGTGAAGGTAATGGCCATTTCTACGTTTCGGGCAAGCTAGGATTGACTCTAGGGCGTTGCTCCACCAAATCGAATAGCTAGGGCCTTAGAAGTCAACGCCAGAAGCATAAAATACAATAAAAATGCACCAGCTTTTCCATCGTATAACAGGAATAATTGCAACCAGTGTGAAAGTACTGGTCATTTCAACGTTCCGGGTAACCTTGGCTTCACTCTAGGGCGTTGATCCACCTGATCGAATAGTTAGGGCCTAAGAAGTCAACGCCAGAAGCATAAAATACGATATAAGTACAACAGCTTTTCCATCGTATAACAGGAATAATTGCAACCAGTGTGAAAGTACTGGTCATATCTACGTTCCGGGTAACCTTGGCTTCACTCTAGGGCGTTGATTCACCAGATCGAATAGTGAGGGCCTAAGAAGTCAATGCCAGAAGCATGAAATACTATAAAAATACAACAGTCCTTCCATCGTATAACAGGAATAATTGCGACCAGTGTGAGGTAGTGGCCATTTCTACGTTTCGGGCAACCTAGGATTGACTCTAGGGCGTTGCTCCACCAAATCGAATAGCTAGGGCCTTAGTAGTCAACGCCAGAAGCATAAAATACAATAAAAATGCAACAGCTTTTCCATCGTATAACAGGAATAATTGCAACCAGTGTGAAAGTACTGGTCATTTCAACGTTCCGGGTAACCTTGGCTTCACTCTAGGGCGTTGATCCACCTGATCACATAGTTAGGGCCTAAGAAGTCAACGCCAGGAGCATAAAATACTATAAAAATACAACAGTCCTTCTATCGTATAACAGGAATAATTGCAACCGGTGTGAAAGCACTGGTCATTTCTACGGTCCGGGTAACCTTGGCCTCACTCTAGGGCGTTGGACCACCAGATCGAATAGTTAGGGCCTAAGAAGTCAACGCCAGAAGCATAAAATACTATAAAAATACAACAGTCCTTCCATCGTATAACATGAATAATTGCAACCAGTGTGAAGGTAATGGTCATTTCCACGTTCCGGGCAACCTAGGCTTTCCTCTAGTTCGTTTCTCCACCAGATCGGATATCTAGGGCCTTAGAAGTCAACGGCCGAGACATAAAATACAATAAAGATACAAGAGTTTTTCCATCGTATAACGGGAATAATTACAACCAGCGTGAAAGTGATGGTCATTTCTACATTCCGGGCAACCTAGGCTTCACTCTAGGGCGTTGGACCACCAGATCCAATAGTTAGGGCCTAAGAAGTCAACGCCAGAAGCATAAAATACGATATAAGTACAACAGCTTTTCGATCGTATAACAGGAATAATTGCAACCAGTGTGAAAGTACTGGTCATATCTACGTTCCGGGTAACCTTGGCTTCACTCTAGGGCGTTGATTCACCAGATCGAATAGTGAGGGCCTAAGAAGTCAACGCCAGAAGCATGAAATACTATAAAAATACAACAGTCCTTCCATCGTATAACAGGAATAATTGCGACCAGTGTGAAGGTAATGGCCATTTCTACGTTTCGGGCAAGCTAGGATTGACTCTAGGGCGTTGCTCCACCAAATCGAATAGCTAGGGCCTTAGAAGTCAACGCCAGAAGCATAAAATACAATAAAAATGCAAGAGCTTTTCCATCGTATAACAGGAATAATTGCAACCAGTGTGAAAGTACTGGTCATTTCAACGTTCCGGGTAACCTTGGCTTCACTCTAGGGCGTTGATCCACCTGATCGAATAGTTAGGGCCTAAGAAGTCAACGCCAGAAGCATAAAATACTATAAAAATACAACAGTCCTTCTATCGTATAACAGGAATAATTACAACCGGTGTGAAAGCACTGGTCATTTCTACGTTCCGGGTAACCTTGGCCTCACTCTAGGGCGTTGGACCACCAGATCGAATAGTTAGGGCCTAAGAAGTCAACGCCAGAAGCATAAAATACTATAAAAATACAACAGTCCTTCCATCGTATAACATGAATAATTGCAACCAGTGTGAAGGTAATGGTCATTTCTACGTTCCGGGCAACCTAGGCTTTCCTCTAGTTCGTTTCTCCACCAGATCGGATAGCTAGGGCCTTAGAAGTCAACGCCCGAAACATAAAATACAATAAAAATACAACAGTTTTTCCATCGTATAACGGGAATAATTGCAACCAGTGTGAATGTGATGGTCATTTCTACGTACCGGGCAACCTAGGCTTGGCTCTAGAGTGTTGCTCCACCAGATCGAGTAGCTAGGGACTTAGCGGTCAGCGCCAGAAGCATAACTTATAATAAACATACAACAGTTGTTCCATCGTATAACATGAATAATTGCAACCAGTGTGAAGGTAATGGGCATTTCTACGTTCCGCGCAACCTAGGCTTCGCACTAGGGCGTTGCACCACCAGGACGAATAGCTAGGGCCATAGAAAACAACTCCAGACGCATAAGATACAGTAAAAATACAACCGTTTTTCCATCTTATAAAAAGAATAATTGCAACCATTGTGAAAGTAATGGTCATTTCTACGCTCCGGGCAACATACCCTTCACTCTTGGACGTTGCCCCACGAGATCGAATAGCTAGGACCTTAGAAGTCAACGCCTGAAACTTAAATACAATAAAAATACAACAGTTGTTCCACCGTATAACAGGAATAATTGCAACCAGTGTGAAAGTACTGGACATTGCTACGTTCCGGGTAACCTTGGCTTTCCTCTAGTTCGTTTCTCCACCAGATGGGATATCTAGGGCCTTAGAAGTCAACGGCCGAAACATAAAATACAATAAAAACACAACAGTTTTCCCATCGTATAACGGGAATAATTGCAACCAGCGTGAAAGTGATGGTCATTTCTACGTTCCGGGCAACCTATGCTTCACTCTAAGGCGTTGGACCACCAGATCCAATAGTTAGGGCCTAAGAAGTCAACGCCAGAAGCATAAAATACTATAAAAATACAACAGTCCTTCCATCGTATAACAGGAATAATTGCAACCAGTGTGAAGGTAATGGTCATTTCTTCGTACCGGGCAACATAGGCTTTCCTCTAGTTCGTTTCTCCACCAGATCGGATATCTAGGGCCTTAGAAGTCAACGGCCGAGACATAAAATACAATAAAAATACAAGAGTTTTTCCATCGTATAACGGGAATAGTTGCAACCAGTGTGAAAGTGATGGTCATTTCTACATTCCGGGCAACCTAGGCTTCACTCTAGGGCGTTGGACCACCAGATCCAATAGTTAGGGCCTAAGAAGTCAACGCCAGAAGCATAAAATACGATATAAGTACAACAGCTTTTCCATCGTATAACAGGAATAATTGCAACCAGTGTGAAAGTACTGGTCATATCTACGTTCCGGGTAACCTTGGCTTCACTCTAGGGCGTTGATTCACCAGATCGAATAGTGAGGGCCTAAGAAGTCAACGCCAGAAGCATGAAATACTATAAAAATACAACAGTCCTTCCATCGTATAACAGGAATAATTGCGACCAGTGTGAAGGTAATGGCCATTTCTACGTTTCGGGCAAGCTAGGATTGACTCTAGGGCGTTGCTCCACCAAATCGAATAGCTAGGGCCTTAGACGTCAACGCCAGAAGCATAAAATACAATAAAAATGCAACAGCTTTTCCATCGTATAACAGGAATAATTGCAACCAGTGTGAAAGTACTGGTCATTTCAACGTTCCGGGTAACCTTGGCTTCACTCTAGGGCGTTGATCCACCTGATCGAATAGTTAGGGCCTAAGAAGTCAACGCCAGAAGCATAAAATACTATAAAAATACAACAGTCCTTCTATCGTATAACAGGAATAATTACAACCGGTGTGAAAGCACTGGTCATTTCTACGTTCCGGGTAACCTTGGCCTCACTCTAGGGCGTTGGACCACCAGATCGAATAGTTAGGGCCTAAGAAGTCAACGCCAGAAGCATAAAATACTATAAAAATACAACAGTCCTTCCATCGTATAACATGAATAATTGCAACCAGTGTGAAGGTAATGGTCATTTCTACGTTCCGGGCAACCTAGGCTTTCCTCTAGTTCGTTTCTCCACCAGATCGGATAGCTAGGGCCTTAGAAGTCAACGCCCGAAACAGAAAATACAATAAAAATACAACAGTTTTTCCATCGTATAACGGGAATAATTGCAACCAGTGTGAATGTGATGGTCATTTCTACGTACCGGGCAACCTAGGCTTGGCTCTAGAGTGTTGCTCCACCAGATCGAGTAGCTAGGGACTTAGCGGTCAGCGCCAGAAGCATAACTTATAATAAACATACAACAGTTGTTCCATCGTATAACATGAGTAATTGCAACCAGTGTGAAGGTAATGGGCATTTCTACGTTCCGCGCAACCTAGGCTTCGCACTAGGGCGTTGCACCACCAGGACGAATAGCTAGGGCCATAGAAAACAACTCCAGACGCATAAGATACAGTAAAAATACAACCGTTTTTCCATCTTATAAAAAGAATAATTGCAACCATTGTGAAAGTAATGGTCATTTCTACGCTCCGGGCAACATACCCTTCACTCTTGGACGTTGCCCCACGAGATCGAATAGCTAGGACCTTAGAAGTCAACGCCTGAAACTTAAATACAATAAAAATACAACAGTTGTTCCACCGTATAACAGGAATAATTGCAACCAGTGTGAAAGTACTGGACATTGCTACGTTCCGGGTAACCTTGGCTTTCCTCTAGTTCGTTTCTCCACCAGATGGGATATCTAGGGCCTTAGAAGTCAACGGCCGAAACATAAAATACAATAAAAACACAACAGTTTTCCCATCGTATAACGGGAATAATTGCAACCAGCGTGAAAGTGATGGTCATTTCTACGTTCCGGGCAACCTATGCTTCACTCTAAGGCGTTGGACCACCAGATCCAATAGTTAGGGCCTAAGAAGTCAACGCCAGAAGCATAAAATACTATAAAAATACAACAGTCCTTCCATCGTATAACAGGAATAATTGCAACCAGTGTGAAGGTAATGGTCATTTCTTCGTACCGGGCAACATAGGCTTTCCTCTAGTTCGTTTCTCCACCAGATCGGATATCTAGGGCCTTAGAAGTCAACGGCCGAGACATAAAATACAATAAAAATACAAGAGTTTTTCCATCGTATAACGGGAATAGTTGCAACCAGTGTGAAAGTGATGGTCATTTCTACATTCCGGGCAACCTAGGCTTCACTCTAGGGCGTTGGACCACCAGATCCAATAGTTAGGGCCTAAGAAGTCAACGCCAGAAGCATAAAATACGATATAAGTACAACAGCTTTTCCATCGTATAACAGGAATAATTGCAACCAGTGTGAAAGTACTGGTCATATCTACGTTCCGGGTAACCTTGGCTTCACTCTAGGGCGTTGATTCACCAGATCGAATAGTGAGGGCCTAAGAAGTCAACGCCAGAAGCATGAAATACTATAAAAATACAACAGTCCTTCCATCGTATAACAGGAATAATTGCGACCAGTGTGAAGGTAATGGCCATTTCTACGTTTCGGGCAAGCTAGGATTGACTCTAGGGCGTTGCTCCACCAAATCGAATAGCTAGGGCCTTAGACGTCAACGCCAGAAGCATAAAATACAATAAAAATGCAACAGCTTTTCCATCGTATAACAGGAATAATTGCAACCAGTGTGAAAGTACTGGTCATTTCAACGTTCCGGGTAACCTTGGCTTCACTCTAGGGCGTTGATCCACCTGATCGAATAGTTAGGGCCTAAGAAGTCAACGCCAGAAGCATAAAATACTATAAAAATACAACAGTCCTTCTATCGTATAACAGGAATAATTACAACCGGTGTGAAAGCACTGGTCATTTCTACGTTCCGGGTAACCTTGGCCTCACTCTAGGGCGTTGGACCACCAGATCGAATAGTTAGGGCCTAAGAAGTCAACGCCAGAAGCATAAAATACTATAAAAATACAACAGTCCTTCCATCGTATAACATGAATAATTGCAACCAGTGTGAAGGTAATGGTCATTTCTACGTTCCGGGCAACCTAGGCTTTCCTCTAGTTCGTTTCTCCACCAGATCGGATAGCTAGGGCCTTAGAAGTCAACGCCCGAAACAGAAAATACAATAAAAATACAACAGTTTTTCCATCGTATAACGGGAATAATTGCAACCAGTGTGAATGTGATGGTCATTTCTACGTACCGGGCAACCTAGGCTTGGCTCTAGAGTGTTGCTCCACCAGATCGAGTAGCTAGGGACTTAGCGGTCAGCGCCAGAAGCATAACTTATAATAAACATACAACAGTTGTTCCATCGTATAACATGAATAATTGCAACCAGTGTGAAGGTAATGGGCATTTCTACGTTCCGCGCAACCTAGGCTTCGCACTAGGGCGTTGCACCACCAGGACGAATAGCTAGGGCCATAGAAAACAACTCCAGACGCATAAGATACAGTAAAAATACAACCGTTTTTCCATCTTATAAAAAGAATAATTGCAACCATTGTGAAAGTAATGGTCATTTCTACGCTCCGGGCAACATACCCTTCACTCTTGGACGTTGCCCCACGAGATCGAATAGCTAGGACCTTAGAAGTCAACGCCTGAAACTTAAATACAATAAAAATACAACAGTTGTTCCACCGTATAACAGGAATAATTGCAACCAGTGTGAAAGTACTGGACATTGCTACGTTCCGGGTAACCTTGGCTTTCCTCTAGTTCGTTTCTCCACCAGATGGGATATCTAGGGCCTTAGAAGTCAACGGCCGAAACATAAAATACAATAAAAACACAACAGTTTTCCCATCGTATAACGGGAATAATTGCAACCAGCGTGAAAGTGATGGTCATTTCTACGTTCCGGGCAACCTATGCTTCACTCTAAGGCGTTGGACCACCAGATCCAATAGTTAGGGCCTAAGAAGTCAACGCCAGAAGCATAAAATACTATAAAAATACAACAGTCCTTCCATCGTATAACAGGAATAATTGCAACCAGTGTGAAGGTAATGGTCATTTCTTCGTACCGGGCAACATAGGCTTTCCTCTAGTTCGTTTCTCCACCAGATCGGATATCTAGGGCCTTAGAAGTCAACGGCCGAGACATAAAATACAATAAAAATACAAGAGTTTTTCCATCGTATAACGGGAATAGTTGCAACCAGTGTGAAAGTGATGGTCAATTCTACGTTCTGGGCAACCTAGGCTTCACTCTAGGGTGTTGGACCACCAGATCCAATAGTTAGGGCCTAAGAAGTCAACGCCAGAAGCATAAAATACGATATAAGCACAACAGCTTTTCCATCGTATAGCAGGAATAATTGCAACCAGTGTGAAAGTACTGGTCATTTCTACGTTCCGGGTAACCATGGCTTCACTCTAGGGCGTTGATGCACCAGATCGAATATGTAGGACCTAAGAAGTCAACGCCAGAAGCATAAAATACTATAAAAATACAACAGTCTTTCTATCGTATAACAGGAATAATTGCAACCAGTGTCAAAGTAATGGTCATTTCTACGTTCCGGGCAACCTAGGCTTCACTCTAGGGCGTTGATCCACCAGATCGAATAGTGAGGGCCTAAGAAGTCAACGCCAGAAGCATAAAATACTATAAAAATACAACAGTCCTTCCATCGTATAACAGGAATAATTGCGACCAGTGTGAATGTAATGGCCATTTCTACGTTCCGGGTAACCTAGGCTTCGCCCTAGGGCGTTGCTCCACCAGATCGAATAGCTAGGGTCCTGGAGGTCAACGCCAGAAGCATAAAATACAATAAAAATACAACAGTTTTTCCATCGTATAACAGGAATAATTGCAACCAGTGTGAAAGTACTGGTCATTTCTACGTTCCAGGTAACCTAGGCTTCACCCTAGGGCGTTGCTCCACCAGACCGAATAGTTAGGGAATTAGAAGTCAACGCCCGAAGCATAAAATACAATAAAAATACAACAGCTTTTCCATCGTATAACGGGAATAATTGCAACCAGTGTGAAAGTAATGGTCATTTCTACGTTCCGGGTAACCTGGTCTTCACTCTAGGGCGTCGCTCCGCCAGATCGAATAGTTAGGGCCTAAGAAGTCAACGCCAGAAGCATAAAATACTATAAAAATACAACAGTTTTTCCATCGTATAAAGCGTATAATTGCAACCAGTGTGAAAGTGATGGTCATTTCTACGTACCGGGCAACCTAGGCTTCGCTCTAGAGTGCTGCTCCACCAGATCGAATAGCTAGGGACTTAGCGGTCAGCGCCAGAAGCATAACTTATAATAAACGTACAACAGTTGTTCCACCGTATAACAGGAATAATTGCAACCAGTGTGAAGGTAATGGGCATTTCTACCTTCCGTGCAACCTAGGCATCGCACTAGGGCGTTGCACCACCAGGACGAATAGCTAGGGCCATAGAAAACAACTCCAGACGCATAAGATACAGTAAAAATACAACCGTTTTTCCATCTTATAAAAAGAATAATTGCAACCATTGTGAAAGTAATGGTCATTTCTACGCTCCGGGCAACATACACTTCACTCTTGGACGTTGCCCACGAGATCGAATAGCTAGGACCTTAGAAGTCAACGCCTGAAACTTAAATACAACAAAAATACAACAGTTGTTCCATCGTACAACAGGAATCATTGCAACCACTGTGAAAGTAGTGGTCATTGCTACGTTCCGGGTAACCTTGGCTTTCCTCTAGTTCGTTTCTCCACCAGATCGGATATCTAGGGCCTTAGAAGTCAACGGCCGAAACATAAAATACAATAAAAACACAACAGTTTTTCCATCATATAACGGGAATAATTGCAACCAGTGTGAAAGTGATGGTCATTTCTACGTTCCGGGCAACCTAGGCTTCACTCTAAGGCGTTGGACCACCAGATCCAATAGTTAGGGCCTAAGAAGTCAACGCCAGAAGCATAAAATACTATAAAAATACAACAGTCCTTCCATCGTATAACAGGAATAATTGCAACCAGTGTGAAGATAATGGTCATTTCTTCGTACCGGGCAACATAGGCTTTCCTCTAGTTCGTTTCTCCACCAGATCAGATATCTAGGGCCTTAGAAGTCAACGGCCGAAACATAAAATACAATAAAAATACAAGAGTTTTTCCATCGTATAACGGGAATAATTGCAACCAGTGTGAAAGTGATGGTCATTTCTACATTCCGGGCAACCTAGGCTTCACTCTAGGGCGTTGGACCACCAGATCCAATAGTTAGGGCCTAAGAAGTCAACGCCAGAAGCATAAAATACGATACAGGTACAACAGCTTTTCCATCGTATAACAGGAATAATTGCAACCAGTGTGAAAGTACTGGTCATATCTACGTTCCGGGTAACCTTGGCATCACTCTAGGGCGTTGATTCACCAGATCGAATAGTGAGGGCCTAAGAAGTCAATGCCAGAAGCATGAAATACTATAAAAATACAACAGTCCTTCCATCGTATAACAGGAATAATTGCGACCAGTGTGAAGGTAATGGCCATTTCTACGTTTCGGGCAACCTAGGATTGACTCTAGGGCGTTGCTCCACCAAATCGAATAGCTAGGGCCTTAGTAGTCAACGCCAGAAGCATAAAATACAATAAACATGCAACAGCTTTTCCATCGTATAACAGCAATAATTGCAACCAGTGTGAAAGTACTGGTCCTTTCAACGTTCCGGGTAACCTTGGCTTCACTCTAGGGCGTTGATCCACCTGATCGCATAGTTAGGGCCTAAGAAGTCAACGCTAGAAGCATAAAATACTATAAAAATACAACAGCCCTTCTATCGTATAACAGGAATAATTGCAACCGGTGTGAAAGCACTGGTCATTTCTACGTTCCGGGTAACCTTGGCCTCACACTAGGGCGTTGGACCACCAGATCGAATAGTTAGGGCCTAAGAAGTCAACGCCAGAAGCATAAAATACTATAAAAATACAACAGTCCTTCCATCGTATAACATGAATAATTGCAACCAGTGTGAAGGTAATGGTCATTTCTACGTTCCGGGCAACCTAGGCTTTCCTCTAGTTCGTTTCTCCACCAGATCGGATAGCTAGGGCCTTAGAGGTCAACGCCCGAAACATAAAATACAATAAAAATACAACAGTTTTTCCATCGTATAACGGGAATAATTGCAACCAGTGTGAAAGTGATGGTCATTTCTACGTTCCGTGCAACCAAGGCTTCACTCTAGGGCGTTGCTGCACCAGATCCAATAGTTAGGGCCTAAGAAGTCAACGCCAGAAGCATAAAATACTATAAAAATACAACAGTCCTTCCATCGTATAACAGGAATAACTGCAACCTGTGTGAAGGTAATGGTCATTTCTACGTTCCGGGCAACCTAGGCTTTCCTCTAGTCCGTTTCTCCACCAGATCGGATAGCTAGGGCCTTAGAAGTCAACGCCCGAAACATAAAATACAATAAAAATACAACAGTTTTTCCATCGTATAACGGGAATAATTGCAACCATTGTGAAGGTAATGGTCATTTCTACGCTCCGGGCAACATACCCTTCACTCTTGGACGTTGTCCCACGAGATCGAATAGCTAGGACCTTAGAAGTCAACGCCTGAAACTTAAATACAATAAAAATACAACAGTTGTTCCATCGTATAACAGGAATAATTGCAACCAGTGTGAAAGTACTGGACATTGCTACGTTCCGGGTAACCTTGGCTTTCCTCTAGTTCGTTTCTCCACCAGATCGGATATCTAGGGCCTTAGAAGTCAACGGCCGAAACATAAAATACAATAAAAACACAACAGTTTTCCCATCGTAGAACGGGAATAATTGCAACCAGTGTGAAAGTGATGGTCATTTCTACGTTCCGGGCAACCTAGGCTTCACTCTAAGGCGTTGGACCACCAGATCCAATAGTTAGGGCCTAAGAAGTCAACGACAGAAGCATAAAATACTATAAAAATACAACAGTCCTTCCATCGTATAACAGGAATAATTGCAACCAGTGTGAAGGTAATGGTCATTTCTTCGTACCGGGCAACATAGGCTTTCCTCTAGTTCGTTTCTCCACCAGATCGGATATCTAGGGCCTTAGAAGTCAACGGCCGAAACATAAAATCCAATAAAAATACAAGAGTTTTTCCATCGTATAACGGGAATAATTGCAACCAGTGTGAAAGTGATGGTCATTTCTACATTCCGGGCAACCTAGGCTTCACTCTAGGGCGTTGGACCACCAGATCCAATAGTTAGGGCCTAAGAAGTCAACGCCAGAAGCATAAAATACGATATAAGTACAACAGCTTTTCCATCGTATAACAGGAATAATTGCAACCAGTCTGAAAGTACTGGTCATATCTACGTTCCGGGTAACCTTGGCTTCACTCTAGGGCGTTGATTCACCAGATCGAATAGTGAGGGCCTAAGAAGTCAACGACAGAAGCATAAAATACTATAAAAATACAACAGTCCTTCCATCGTATAACAGGAATAATTGCGACCAGTGTGAAGGTAATGGCCATTTCTACGTTTCGGGCAACCTAGGATTGACTCTAGATCGTTGCTCCACCAAATCGAATAGCTAGGGCCTTAGTAGTCAACGCCAGAAGCATAAAATACAATAAAAATGCAACAGCTTTTCCATCGTATAACAGGAATAATTGCAACCAGTGTGAAGGTACTGGTCATTTCAACGTTCCGGGTAACCTTGGCTTCACTCTAGGGCGTTGATCCACCTGATCGCATAGTTAGGGCCTAAGAAGTCAACGCCAGAAGCATAAAATACTATAAAAATACAACAGTCCTTCTATCGTATAACAGGAATAATTGCAACCGGTGTGAAAGCACTGGTCATTTCTTCGTTCCGGGTAACCTTGGCCTCACTCTATGGCGTTGGACCACCAGATCGAATAGTTAGGGCCTAAGAAGTCAACGCCAGAAGCATAAAATACTATAAAAATACAACAGTCCTTCTATCGTATAACAGGAATAATTGCAACCGGTGTGAAAGCACTGGTCATTTCTACGTTCCGGGCAACCTAGGCTTCACTCTAAGGCGTTGGACCACCAGATCGAATAGTTAGGGCCTAAGAAGTCAACGCCAGAAGCATAAAATACTATAAAAATACAACAGTCCTTCCATCGTATAACATGAATAATTGCAACCAGTGTGAAGGTAATGGTCATTTCTACGTTCCGGGCAACCTAGGCTTTCCTCTAGTTCGTTTCTCCACCAGATCGGATAGCTAGGGCCTTAGAGGTCAACGCCCGAAACATAAAATACAATAAAAATACAACAGTTTTTCCATCGTATAACGGGAATAATTGCAACCAGTGTGAAAGTGATGGTCATTTCTACGTTCCGTGCAACCAAGGCTTCACTCTAGGGCGTTGCTGCACCAGATCCAATAGTTAGGGCCTAAGAAGTCAACGCCAGAAGCATAAAATACTATAAAAATACAACAGTCCTTCCATCGTATAACAGGCATAACTGCAACCTGTGTGAAGGTAATGGTCATTTCTACGTTCCGGGCAACCTAGGCTTTCCTCTAGTCCGTTTCTCCACCAGATCGGATAGCTAGGGCCTTAGAAGTCAACGCCCGAAACATAAAATACAATAAAAATACAACAGTTTTTCCATCGTATAACGGGAATAATTGCAACCAGTGTGAAAGTGATGGTCATTTCTACGTTCCGTGCAACCAAGGCTTCACTCTAGGGCGTTGCTGCACCAGATCCAATAGTTAGGGCCTAAGAAGTCAACGCCAGAAGCATAAAATACTATAAAAATACAACAGTCCTTCCATCGTATAACGGGAATAATTGCAACCATTGTGAAGGTAATGGTCATTTCTACGCTCCGGGCAACATACCCTTCACTCTTGAACGTTGTCCCACGAGATCGAATAGCTAGGACCTTAGAAGTCAACGCCTGAAACTTAAATACAATAAAAATACAACAGTTGTTCCATCGTATAACAGGAATAATTGCAACCAGTGTGAAAGTACTGGACATTGCTACGTTCCGGGTAACCTTGGCTTTCCTCTAGTTCGTTTCTCCACCAGATCGGATATCTAGGGCCTTAGAAGTCAACGGCCGAAACATAAAATACAATAAAAACACAACAGTTTTCCCATCGTAGAACGGGAATAATTGCAACCAGTGTGAAAGTGATGGTCATTTCTACGTTCCGGGCAACCTAGGCTTCACTCTAAGGCGTTGGACCACCAGATCCAATAGTTAGGGCCTAAGAAGTCAACGACAGAAGCATAAAATACTATAAAAATACAACAGTCCTTCCATCGTATAACAGGAATAATTGCAACCAGTGTGAAGGTAATGGTCATTTCTTCGTACCGGGCAACATAGGCTTTCCTCTAGTTCGTTTCTCCACCAGATCGGATATCTAGGGCCTTAGAAGTCAACGGCCGAAACATAAAATCCAATAAAAATACAAGAGTTTTTCCATCGTATAACGGGAATAATTGCAACCAGTGTGAAAGTGATGGTCATTTCTACATTCCGGGCAACCTAGGCTTCACTCTAGGGCGTTGGACCACCAGATCCAATAGTTAGGGCCTAAGAAGTCAACGCCAGAAGCATAAAATACGATATAAGTACAACAGCTTTTCCATCGTATAACAGGAATAATTGCAACCAGTGTGAAAGTACTGGTCATATCTACGTTCCGGGTAACCTTGGCTTCACTCTAGGGCGTTGATTCACCAGATCGAATAGTGAGGGCCTAAGAAGTCAACGCCAGAAGCATGAAATACTATAAAAATACAACAGTCCTTCCATCGTATAACAGGAATAATTGCAACCAGTCTGAAAGTACTGGTCATATCTACGTTCCGGGTAACCTTGGCTTCACTCTAGGTCGTTGATTCACCAGATCGAATAGTGAGGGCCTAAGAAGTCAACGACAGAAGCATAAAATACTATAAAAATACAACAGTTCTTCCATCGTATAACAGGAATAATTGCGACCAGTGTGAAGGTAATGGCCATTTCTACGTTTCGGGCAACCTAGGATTGACTCTAGGTCGTTGCTCCACCAAATCGAATAGCTAGGGCCTTAGTAGTCAACGCCAGAAGCATAAAATACAATAAAAATGCAACAGCTTTTCCATCGTATAACAGGAATAATTGCAACCAGTGTGAAAGTACTGGTCATTTCAACGTTCCGGGTAACCTTGGCTTCACTCTAGGGCGTTGATCCACCTGATCGCATAGTTAGGGCCTAAGAAGTCAACGCCAGAAGCATAAAATACTATAAAAATACAACAGTCCTTCTATCGTATAACAGGAATAATTGCAACCGGTGTGAAAGCACTGGTCATTTCTACGTTCCGGGCAACCTAGGCTTCACTCTAAGGCGTTGGACCACCAGATCGAATAGTTAGGGCCTAAGAAGTCAACGCCAGAAGCATAAAATACTATAAAAATACAACAGTCCTTCCATCGTATAACATGAATAATTGCAACCAGTGTGAAGGTAATGGTCATTTCTACGTTCCGGGCAACCTAGGCTTTCCTCTAGTTCGTTTCTCCACCAGATCGGATAGCTAGGGCCTTAGAGGTCAACGCCCGAAACATAAAATACAATAAAAATACAACAGTTTTTCCATCGTATAACGGGAATAATTGCAACCAGTGTGAAAGTGATGGTCATTTCTACGTTCCGTGCAACCAAGGCTTCACTCTAGGGCGTTGCTGCACCAGATCCAATAGTTAGGGCCTAAGAAGTCAACGCCAGAAGCATAAAATACTATAAAAATACAACAGTCCTTCCATCGTATAACAGGAATAACTGCAACCTGTGTGAAGGTAATGGTCATTTCTACGTTCCGGGCAACCTAGGCTTTCCTCTAGTCCGTTTCTCCACCAGATCGGATAGCTAGGGCCTTAGAAGTCAACGCCCGAAACATAAAATACAATAAAAATACAACAGTTTTTCCATCGTATAACGGGAATAATTGCAACCATTGTGAAGGTAATGGTCATTTCTACGCTCCGGGCAACATACCCTTCACTCTTGGACGTTGTCCCACGAGATCGAATAGCTAGGACCTTAGAAGTCAACGCCTGAAACTTAAATACAATAAAAATACAACAGTTGTTCCATCGTATAACAGGAATAATTGCAACCAGTGTGAAAGTACTGGACATTGCTACGTTCCGGGTAACCTTGGCTTTCCGCTAGTTCGTTTCTCCACCAGATCGGATATCTAGGGCCTTAGAAGTCAACGGCCGAAACATAAAATACAATAAAAACACAACAGTTTTCCCATCGTAGAACGGGAATAATTGCAACCAGTGTGAAAGTGATGGTCATTTCTACGTTCCGGGCAACCTAGGCTTCACTCTAAGGCGTTGGACCACCAGATCCAATAGTTAGGGCCTAAGAAGTCAACGACAGAAACATAAAATACTATAAAAATACAACAGTCCTTCCATCGTATAACAGGAATAATTGCAACCAGTGTGAAGGTAATGGTCATTTCTTCGTACCGGGCAACATAGGCTTTCCTCTAGTTCGTTTCTCCACCAGATCGGATATCTAGGGCCTTAGAAGTCAACGGCCGAAACATAAAATCCAATAAAAATACAAGAGTTTTTCCATCGTATAACGGGAATAATTGCAACCAGTGTGAAAGTGATGGTCATTTCTACATTCCGGGCAACCTAGGCTTCACTCTAGGGCGTTGGACCACCAGATCCAATAGTTAGGGCCTAAGAAGTCAACGCCAGAAGCATAAAATACGATATAAGTACAACAGCTTTTCCATCGTATAACAGGAATAATTGCAACCAGTCTGAAAGTACTGGTCATATCTACGTTCCGGGTAACCTTGGCTTCACTCTAGGGCGTTGATTCACCAGATCGAATAGTGAGGGCCTAAGAAGTCAACGACAGAAGCATAAAATACTATAAAAATACAACAGTCCTTCCATCGTATAACAGGAATAATTGCGACCAGTGTGAAGGTAATGGCCATTTCTACGTTTCGGGCAACCTAGGATTGACTCTAGGTCGTTGCTCCACCAAATCGAATAGCTAGGGCCTTAGTAGTCAACGCCAGAAGCATAAAATACAATAAAAATGCAACAGCTTTTCCATCGTATAACAGGAATAATTGCAACCAGTGTGAAAGTACTGGTCATTTCAACGTTCCGGGTAACCTTGGCTTCACTCTAGGGCGTTGATCCACCTGATCGCATAGTTAGGGCCTAAGAAGTTAACGCCAGAAGCATAAAATACTATAAAAATACAACAGTCCTTCTATCGTATAACAGGAATAATTGCAACCGGTGTGAAAGCACTGGTCATTTCTTCGTTCCGGGTAACCTTGGCCTCACTCTATGGCGTTGGACCACCAGATCGAATAGTTAGGGCCTAAGAAGTCAACGCCAGAAGCATAAAATACTATAAAAATACAACAGTCCTTCTATCGTATAACAGGAATAATTGCAACCGGTGTGAAAGCACTGGTCATTTCTACGTTCCGGGCAACGTAGGCTTCACTCTAGGGCGTTGGACCACCAGATCGAATAGTTAGGGCCTAAGAAGTCAACGCCAGAAGCATAAAATACGATATAAGTACAACAGTACTTCCATCGTATAACATGAATAATTGCAACCAGTGTGAAGGTAATGGTCATTTCTACGTTCCGGGCAACCTAGGCTTTCCTCTAGTTCGTTTCTCCACCAGATCGGATAGCTAGGGCCTTAGAAGTCAACGCCCGAAACATAAAATACAATTAAAACACAGCAGTTTTTCCATCGTATAACGGGAATAATTGCAACCAGTGTGAAAGTAATTGTCATTTCTACGTACCGGGCAACCTAGGCTTCGCTCTAGAGTGTTGCTCCACCAGATCGAATAGCTAGGGACTTAGCGGTCAGCGCCAGAAGCATAACTTATAATAAACATACAACAGTTGTTCCATCGTATAACAGGAATAATTGCAACCAGTGAGAAGGTAATGGGCATTTCTACGTTCCGTGCAACCTAGGCTTCGCACTAGGGTGTTGCACCACCAGGTCGAATAGCTGGGGCCTTAGAAAACAACTCCAGGCGCATAAGATGCAGTAAAAATACAACCGTTTTTCCATCGTATAAAAAGAATAATCCCAACCATGGTGAAAGTAATGGACACTTCTACGCTCCGGGCCACATACCCTTCACTCTTGGACGTTGCCCCACGAGATCGAATAGCTAGGACCCTAGAAGTCAACGCCTGAAACATAAAATACAGTAAAAATACAACATTTTCTCTATCGTAAAGCATGAATAATTGCAACCAGTGTGAAAGTAATGGTCAGTTCTATGTTTCGGGCAACCTAGAATTGACTCTAGGGCGTTGCTCCACCAAATCGAATAGCTATGGCCTTAGAAGTCAACGCCCGAAGCATAAAATACAATAAAAATACAACAGCTTTTCCATCGTATAACAGGAATAATTGCAACCAGTGTGAAAGTACTGGTCATTTCTACGTTGCGGGTAACCTTGGTTTCACTCTAGGGCGTTGATCCACCAGATCGAATAGTTAGGGCCTAAGAAGTCAAGGCCAGAAGCATAAAATACTATAAAAATACAACAGTCCTTCTATCGTAGAACAGGAATAATTGCAACCAGTGTGAAAGTACTGGACATTTCTACGTTCCGGGTAACCTTGGCTTCACCCTAGGGCGTTGATCCACCAGATCGAATAGTGAGGGCCTAAGACGTCAACGCCAGAAGCATAAAATGCAATTAAAATACAACAGTTTTTACATCGTATTACAGGAATAATTGCAACCATTGTGAAAGTAATGGGCATTTCTACGTTCCGTCCAACCTAGGCTTCACTGTTGGGCGTTGCTCCACCAGATCGAATAGTTAGGGCCTAAGAAGTCAACGCCAGAAGCATAAAACACTATCAAAATACAACAGTCCTTCCATCGTCTAACAGGAATAATTGCAACCAGTGTGAAGGTAATGGTCATTTCTACGTTCCGTGCAACCTAGGCTTCACTCTAGGTCGTTGGTCCACCAGATCGAATAGCTAGGGACTTAGAATTCAACGTCAGAAGCATAAAATACAATAAAAATACAACTGTTATTCCATCGTCTACCAGGAATAATTGCAACCAGTGTGAAGGTAATGGTCACTTCTACGTTCCGTGCAACCTAGGCTTCACTCTAGGTCGTTGGTCCACCAGATCGAATAGCTAGGGACTTAGAATTCAACGCCAGAAGCATAAAATACAATAGAAATACAAGAGTTTTTCCATCGTATAACGGGAATAATTGCAACCAGTGTGAAAGTACTGGTCATATCTACGTTCCGGGTAACCTTGGCTTCACTCTAGGGCGTTGATTCACCAGATGGAATAGTGAGGGCCTAAGAAGTCAACGCCAGAAGCATGAAATACTATAAAAATGCAACAGTCCTTCCATCGTATAACAGGAATAATTGCGACCAGTGTGAAGGTAAAGGCCATTTCTACGTTTCGGGCAACCTAGGATTGACTCTAGGGCGTTGGACCACCAGATCCAATAGTTAGGGCCTAAGAAGTCAACGCCAGAAGCATGAAATACTATAAAAATACAACAGTCCTTCCATCGTATAACAGGAATAATTGCGACCAGTGTGAAGGTAAAGGCCATTTCTACGTTTCGGGCAACCTAGGCTTTCCTCTAGTTCGTTTCTCCACCAGATCGGATAGCTAGGGCCTTAGAAGTCAACGCCCGAAACATAAAATACAATAAAAATACAACAGTTTTTCCATCGTATAACGGGAATAATTGCAACCAGTGTGAATGTGATGGTCATTTCTACGTACCGGGCAACCTGGGCTTGGCTCTAGAGTGTTGCTCCACCAGATCGAGTAGCTAGGGACTTAGCGGTCAGCGCCAGAAGCATAACTTATAATAAACATACAACAGTTGTTCCATCGTATAACAGGAATAATTGCAACCAGTGTGAAGGTAATGGGCATTTCTACGTTCCGCGCAACCTAGGCTTCGCACTAGGGCGTTGCACCACCAGGACGAATAGCTAGGGCCATAGAAAACAACTCCAGACGCATAAGATACTGTAAAAATACAACCGTTTTTCCATCTTATAAAAAGAATAATTGCAACCATTGTGAAAGTAATGGTCATTTCTACGCTCCGGGCAACATACCCTTCACTCTTGGACGTTGCCCCACGAGATCGAATAGCTAGGACCTTAGAAGTCAACGCCTGAAACTTAAATACAATAAAAATACAACAGTTGTTCCATCGTATAACAGGAATAATTGCAACCAGTGTGAAAGTACTGGACATTGCTACGTTCCGGGTAACCTTGGCTTTCCTCTAGTTCGTTTCTCCACCAGATCGGATATCTAGGGCCTTAGAAGTCAACGGCCGAAACATAAAATACAATAAAAACACAACAGTTTTCCCATCGTAGAACGGGAATAATTGCAACCAGTGTGAAAGTGATGGTCATTTCTACGTTCCGGGCAACCTAGACTTCACTCTAAGGCGTTGGACCACCAGATCCAATAGTTAGGGCCTAAGAAGTCAACGCCAGAAGCATAAAATACTATAAACATACAACAGTCCTACCCTCGTATAACAGGAATAATTGCAACCAGTGTGAAGGTAATGGTCATTTCTTCGTACCGGGCAACATAGGCTTTCCTCTAGTTCGTTTCTCCACCAGATCGGATATCTAGGGCCTTAGAAGTCAACGGCCGAGACATAAAATACAATAAAAATACAAGAGTTTTTCCATCGTATAACGGGAATAATTGCAACCAGTGTGAAAGTGATGGTCATTTCTACACTCCGGGCAACCTAGGCTTCACTCTAGGGCGTTGGACCACCAGATCCAATAGTTAGGGCCTAAGAAGTCAACGCCAGAAGCATAAAATACGATATAAGTACAACAGCTTTTCCATCGTATAACAGGAATAATTGCAACCAGTGTGAAAGTACTGGTCATATCTTCGTTCCGGGTAACCTTGGCTTCACTCTAGGGCGTTGATTCACCAGATCGAATAGTGAGGGCCTAAGAAGTCAACGCCAGAAGCATGAAATACTATAAAAATACAACAGTCCTTCCATCGTATAACAGGAATAATTGCGACCAGTGTGAAGGTAATGGCCATTTCTACGTTTCGGGCAACCTAGGATTGACTCTAGGGCGTTGCTCCACCAAATCGAATAGCTAGGGCCTTAGAAGTCAACGCCAGAAGCATAAAATACAATAAAAATGCAACAGCTTTTCCATCGTATAACAGGAATAATTGCAACCAGTGTGAAAGTACTGGTCATTTCAACGTTCCGGGTAACCTTGGCTTCACTCTAGGGCGTTGATCCACCTGATCGAATAGTTAGGGCCTAAGAAGTCAACGCCAGAAGCATAAAATACTATAAAAATACAACAGTCCTTCTATCGTATAACAGGAATAATTGCAACCGGTGTGAAAGCACTGGTCATTTCTACGTTCCGGGTAACCTTGGCCTCACTCTAGGGCGTTGGACCACCAGATCGAATAGTTAGGGCCTAAGAAGTCAACGCCAGAAGCATAAAATACTATAGAAATACAACAGTCCTTCCATCGTATAACATGAATAATTGCAACCAGTGTGAAGGTAATGGTCATTTCTACGTTCCGGGCAACCTAGGCTTTCCTCTAGTTCGTTTCTCCACCAGATCGGATATCTAGGGCCTTAGAAGTCAACGCCCGTAACATAAAATACAATAAAAATACAACAGTTTTTCCATCGTATAACGGGAATAATTGCAACCAGTGTGAAAGTGATGGTCATTTCTACGTACCGGGCAACCTAGGCTTCGCTCTAGAGTGTTGCTCCACCAGATCGAATAGCTAGGGACTTAGCGGTCAGCGCCAGAAGCATAACTTATAATAAACATACAACAGTTGTTCCATCGTATAACAGGAATAATTGCAACCAGTGTGAAGGTAATGGGCATTTCTACGTTCCGTGCAACCTAGACTTCGCACTAGGGCGTTGCACCACCAGGACGAATAGCTAGGGCCATAGAAAACAACTCCAGACGCATAAGATACAGTAAAAATACAACCGTTTTTCCATCTTATAAAAAGAATAATTGCATCCATTGTGAAAGTAATGGTCATTTCTACGCTCCGGGCAACATACACTTCACTCTTGGACGTTGCCCCACGAGATCGAATAGCTAGGACCTTAGAAGTCAACGCCTGAAACTTAAATACAACAAAAATACAACAGTTGTTCCATCGTATACCAGGAATAATTGCAACCAGTGTGAAAGTACTGGACATTGCTACGTTCCGGGTAACCTTGGCTTTCCTCTAGTTCGTTTCTCCACCAGATCGGATATCTAGGGCCTTAGAAGTCAACGGCCGAGACATAAAATACAATAAAGATACAAGAGTTTTTCAATCGTATAACGGGAATAATTGCAACCAGCGTGAAAGTGATGGTCATTTCTACATTCCGGGCAACCTAGGCTTCACTCTAGGGCGTTGGACCACCAGATCCAATAGTTAGGGCCTAAGAAGTCAACGCCAGAAGCATAAAATACGATATAAGTACAACAGCTTTTCCATCGTATAACAGGAATAATTGCAACCAGTGTGAAAGTACTGGTCATATCTACGTTCCGGGTAACCTTGGCTTCACTCTAGGGCGTTGATTCACCAGATCGAATAGTGAGGGCCTAAGAAGTCAACGCCAGAAGCATGAAATACTATAAAAATACAACAGTCCTTCCATCGTATAACAGGAATAATTGCGACCAGTGTGAAGGTAATGGCCATTTCTACGTTTCGGGCAAGCTAGGATTGACTCTAGGGCGTTGCTCCACCAAATCGAATAGCTAGGGCCTTAGAAGTCAACGCCAGAAGCATAAAATACAATAAAAATGCACCAGCTTTTCCATCGTATAACAGGAATAATTGCAACCAGTGTGAAAGTACTGGTCATTTCAACGTTCCGGGTAACCTTGGCTTCACTCTAGGGCGTTGATCCACCTGATCGAATAGTTAGGGCCTAAGAAGTCAACGCCAGAAGCATAAAATACGATATAAGTACAACAGCTTTTCCATCGTATAACAGGAATAATTGCAACCAGTGTGAAAGTACTGGTCATATCTACGTTCCGGGTAACCTTGGCTTCACTCTAGGGCGTTGATTCACCAGATCGAATAGTGAGGGCCTAAGAAGTCAATGCCAGAAGCATGAAATACTATAAAAATACAACAGTCCTTCCATCGTATAACAGGAATAATTGCGACCAGTGTGAGGTAGTGGCCATTTCTACGTTTCGGGCAACCTAGGATTGACTCTAGGGCGTTGCTCCACCAAATCGAATAGCTAGGGCCTTAGTAGTCAACGCCAGAAGCATAAAATACAATAAAAATGCAACAGCTTTTCCATCGTATAACAGGAATAATTGCAACCAGTGTGAAAGTACTGGTCATTTCAACGTTCCGGGTAACCTTGGCTTCACTCTAGGGCGTTGATCCACCTGATCACATAGTTAGGGCCTAAGAAGTCAACGCCAGGAGCATAAAATACTATAAAAATACAACAGTCCTTCTATCGTATAACAGGAATAATTGCAACCGGTGTGAAAGCACTGGTCATTTCTACGGTCCGGGTAACCTTGGCCTCACTCTAGGGCGTTGGACCACCAGATCGAATAGTTAGGGCCTAAGAAGTCAACGCCAGAAGCATAAAATACTATAAAAATACAACAGTCCTTCCATCGTATAACATGAATAATTGCAACCAGTGTGAAGGTAATGGTCATTTCCACGTTCCGGGCAACCTAGGCTTTCCTCTAGTTCGTTTCTCCACCAGATCGGATATCTAGGGCCTTAGAAGTCAACGGCCGAGACATAAAATACAATAAAGATACAAGAGTTTTTCCATCGTATAACGGGAATAATTACAACCAGCGTGAAAGTGATGGTCATTTCTACATTCCGGGCAACCTAGGCTTCACTCTAGGGCGTTGGACCACCAGATCCAATAGTTAGGGCCTAAGAAGTCAACGCCAGAAGCATAAAATACGATATAAGTACAACAGCTTTTCCATCGTATAACAGGAATAATTGCAACCAGTGTGAAAGTACTGGTCATATCTTCGTTCCGGGTAACCTTGGCTTCACTCTAGGGCGTTGATTCACCAGATCGAATAGTGAGGGCCTAAGAAGTCAACGCCAGAAGCATGAAATACTATAAAAATACAACAGTCCTTCCATCGTATAACAGGAATAATTGCGACCAGTGTGAAGGTAATGGCCATTTCTACGTTTCGGGCAACCTAGGATTGACTCTAGGGCGTTGCTCCACCAAATCGAATAGCTAGGGCCTTAGAAGTCAACGCCAGAAGCATAAAATACAATAAAAATGCAACAGCTTTTCCATCGTATAACAGGAATAATTGCAACCAGTGTGAAAGTACTGGTCATTTCAACGTTCCGGGTAACCTTGGCTTCACTCTAGGGCGTTGATCCACCTGATCGAATAGTTAGGGCCTAAGAAGTCAACGCCAGAAGCATAAAATACTATAAAAATACAACAGTCCTTCTATCGTATAACAGGAATAATTGCAACCGGTGTGAAAGCACTGGTCATTTCTACGTTCCGGGTAACCTTGGCCTCACTCTAGGGCGTTGGACCACCAGATCGAATAGTTAGGGCCTAAGAAATCAACGCCAGAAGCATAAAATACTATAGAAATACAACAGTCCTTCCATCGTATAACATGAATAATTGCAACCAGTGTGAAGGTAATGGTCATTTCTACGTTCCGGGCAACCTAGGCTTTCCTCTAGTTCGTTTCTCCACCAGATCGGATATCTAGGGCCTTAGAAGTCAACGCCCGTAACATAAAATACAATAAAAATACAACAGTTTTTCCATCGTATAACGGGAATAATTGCAACCAGTGTGAAAGTGATGGTCATTTCTACGTACCGGGCAACCTAGGCTTCGCTCTAGAGTGTTGCTCCACCAGATCGAATAGCTAGGGACTTAGCGGTCAGCGCCAGAAGCATAACTTATAATAAACATACAACAGTTGTTCCATCGTATAACAGGAATAATTGCAACCAGTGTGAAGGTAATGGGCATTTCTACGTTCCGTGCAACCTAGACTTCGCACTAGGGCGTTGCACCACCAGGACGAATAGCTAGGGCCATAGAAAACAACTCCAGACGCATAAGATACAGTAAAAATACAACCGTTTTTCCATCTTATAAAAAGAATAATTGCATCCATTGTGAAAGTAATGGTCATTTCTACGCTCCGGGCAACATACACTTCACTCTTGGACGTTGCCCCACGAGATCGAATAGCTAGGACCTTAGAAGTCAACGCCTGAAACTTAAATACAACAAAAATACAACAGTTGTTCCATCGTATACCAGGAATAATTGCAACCAGTGTGAAAGTACTGGACATTGCTACGTTCCGGGTAACCTTGGCTTTCCTCTAGTTCGTTTCTCCACCAGATCGGATATCTAGGGCCTTAGAAGTCAACGGCCGAAACATAAAATACAATAAAAACACAACAGTTTTTCCATCGTATAACGGGAATAATTGCAACCAGTGTGAAAGTGATGGTCATTTCTACGTTCCGGGCAACCTAGGCTTCACTCTAGGGCGTTGATCCACCAGATCGTATAGTTAGGGCCTAAGAAGTCAACGCCAGAAGCATAAAATACTTTAAAAATACAACAGTCCTTCTATCGTAGAACAGGAATAATTGCAAACAGTGTGAAAGTACTGGTTATTTCTACGTTGCGGGTAACCTTGGTTTCACTCTAGGGCGTTGATCCACCAGATCGAATAGTTAGGGCCTAAGAAGTCAAGGCCAGAAGCATAAAATACTATAAAAATACAACAGTCCTTCTATCGTAGAACAGGAATAATTGCAACCAGTGTGAAAGTACTGGACATTTCTACGTTCCAGGTAACCTTGGCTTCACCCTAGGGCGTTGATCCACCAGATCGAATAGTTAGGGCCTAAGACGTCAACGCCAGAAGCATAAAATGCTATTAAAATACAACAGTTTTTACATCGTATAAGAGGAATAATTGCAACCATTGTGAAAGTAATGGGCATTTCTACGTTCCGTCCAACCTAGGCTTCACTGCTGGGCGTAGCTCCACCAGATCGAATAGTTAGGGCCTAAGAAGTCAACGCCAGAAGCATAAAACACTATCAAAATACAACAGTCCTTCCATCGTCTAACAGGAATAATTGCAACCAGTGTGAAGGTAATGGTCATTTCTACGTTCCGTGCAACCTAGGCTTCACTCTAGGTCGTTGGTCCACCAGATCGAATTGCTAGGGACTTAGAATTCAACGCCAGAAGCATAAAATACATTAAAAATACAACTGTTTTTCCATCGTCTAACAGGAATAATTGCAACCAGTGTGAAGGTAATGGCCATTTCTACGTTCCGTGCAACCTAGGCTTCACTCTAGGGTGTTGCTCCACCAGATCGAATACCGAATAATGCAACCAGTGTGAAAGTTATGGTCATTTCTACGATCCGTGCAACCTAGGCTTCTCTCTAGGGCGTTGGTCCACTAGACCGAATTGTTTGGACCTAAGGAGTCAACGCCAAGAAGCATAAAATACTATAAAAATACAACAGTCCTTCCTTCGTATAACAGGAATAATTGCAACCAGTGTGAAGGTGATGGTCATTTCTACGTTCCGGGCAACCAAGACTTCACTCTAGGGTGTTGCTGCACCAGATCGAATACCTAGGGACTTAGAGGTCAGCGCCAGAATCATAAAATATAATAAACATAAAACAGTTGTTCCATCGTATAACAGGAATAATTGCATCCAGTGTGAAACTAATGGTCATTTCTACGTTCCGGGCAACCAAGACTTCACTCTAGGGTGTTGCTCCACCATTTCGAATAGTTAGGGCCTAAGAAGTCAACGCCAGAACCGTAAAATACAATATAAATAGAACAGTGTTTCCATTGCGTAAAGCGAATAATGCAACCAGTGTGAAAGTTATGGTCATTTCTACGTTCCGTGCAACCTAGGCTTCACTCTAGGGCGTTGCTCCAACAGATCGAATAGTTAGGGCCTAAGAAGTCAACACAAGCAGCATAAAATGCTATAAAAATACAACAGTCCTTCCATCGTATAACAGGAATAAATGCAACCAGTATGAAAGTTATGGTCATTTCTACTTTCCGGGCAACCTAGGCTTCACTCTAGGGCGTTGCTTCACCACATCTAATTGTTACGGACTTAGAAGTCAACGCCTGGAGCATAAAATACAATATAAATACAACAGCTTTTCCATCGTATAAAATGAATAATTGCAAACAGTGTGAAAGTAATGGTCATAACAGGAATAATTGCAACCAGTGTGAATGTAATGGTCATTTCTACGTTCCGGGCAACCTACGTTTCACTCTATGGCGCTGCTCCACCAGGTCGAATAGTTAGGGCCTAAGAAGTCAACGCCAGATGCACCAAATGCAAAATAAATACAACAGTTTTTCCATCGTATGAAACGAATAATTGCCACCAGTGTGAAAGTAATGGTCATTTCTACGCTCCGGGCAACATACACTTCACTCTTGGACGTTGCCCCACGAGATCGAATAGCTAGGACCTTAGAAGTCAACGCCTGAAACTTAAATACAACAAAAATACAACAATTGTTCCATCGTGTAACAGGAATCATTGCAACCAGTGTGAAAGTACTGGACATTGCTACGTTCCGGGTAACCTTGGCTTTCCTCTAGTTCGTTTCTCCACCAGATGGGATATCTAGGGCCTTAGAAGTCAACGGCCGAAACATAAAATACAATAAAAACACAACAGTTTTCCCATCGTATAACGGGAATAATTGCAACCAGCGTGAAAATGATGGTCATTTCTACGTTCCGGGCAACCTATGCTTCACTCTAAGGCGTTGGACCACCAGATCCAATAGTTAGGGCCTAAGAAGTCAACGCCAGAAGCATAAAATACTATAAAAATACAACAGTCCTTCCATCGTATAACAGGAATAATTGCAACCAGTGTGAAGGTAATGGTCATTTCTTCGTACCGGGCAACATAGGCTTTCCTCTAGTTCGTTTCTCCACCAGATCGGATATCTAGGGCCTTAGAAGTCAACGGCCGAGACATAAAATACAATAAAAATACAAGAGTTTTTCCATCGTATAACGGGAATAATTGCAACCAGTGTGAAAGTGATGGTCATTTCTACATTCCGGGCAACCTAGGCTTCACTCTAGGGCGTTGGACCACCAGATCCAATAGTTAGGGCCTAAGAAGTCAACGCCAGAAGCATAAAATACGATATAAGTACAACAGCTTTTCCATCGTATAACAGGAATAATTGCAACCAGTGTGAAAGTACTGGTCATATCTACGTTCCGTCCAACCTAGGCTTCACTGCTGGGCATAGCTCCACCAGATCGAATAGTTAGGGCCTAAGAAGTCAACGCCAGAAGCATAAAACACTATCAAAATACAACAGTCCTTCCATCGTCTAACAGGAATAATTGCAACCAGTGTGAAGGTAATGGTCATTTCTACGTTCCGTGCAACCTAGGCTTCACTCTAGGTCGTTGGTCCACCAGATCGAATTGCTAGGGACTTAGAATTCAACGCCAGAAGCATAAAATACATTAAAAATACAACTGTTTTTCCATCGTCTAACAGGAATAATTGCAACCAGTGTGAAGGTAATGGCCATTTCTACGTTCCGTGCAACCTAGGCTTCACTCTAGGGTGTTGCTCCACCAGATCGAATACCGAATAATGCAACCAGTGTGAAAGTTATGGTCATTTCTACGATCCGTGCAACCTAGGCTTCTCTCTAGGGCGTTGGTCCACTAGACCGAATTGTTTGGACCTAAGGAGTCAACGCCAAGAAGCATAAAATACTATAAAAATACAACAGTCCTTCCTTCGTATAACAGGAATAATTGCAACCAGTGTGAAGGTGATGGTCATTTCTACGTTCCGGGCAACCAAGACTTCACTCTAGGGTGTTGCTGCACCAGATCGAATACCTAGGGACTTAGAGGTCAGCGCCAGAATCATAAAATATAATAAACATAAAACAGTTGTTCCATCGTATAACAGGAATAATTGCATCCAGTGTGAAACTAATGGTCATTTCTACGTTCCGGGCAACCAAGACTTCACTCTAGGGTGTTGCTCCACTATTTCGAATAGTTAGGGCCTAAGAAGTCAACGCCAGAACCGTAAAATACAATATAAATAGAACAGTGTTTCCATTGCGTAAAGCGAATAATGCAACCAGTGTGAAAGTTATGGTCATTTCTACGTTCCGTGCAACCTAGGCTTCACTCTAGGGCGTTGCTCCAACAGATCGAATAGTTAGGGCCTAAGAAGTCAACACAAGCAGCATAAAATGCTATAAAAATACAACAGTCCTTCCATCGTATAACAGGAATAAATGCAACCAGTATGAAAGTTATGGTCATTTCTACTTTCCGGGCAACCTAGGCTTCACTCTAGGGCGTTGCTTCACCACATCTAATTGTTACGGACTTAGAAGTCAACGCCTGGAGCATAAAATACAATATAAATACAACAGCTTTTCCATCGTATAAAATGAATAATTGCAAACAGTGTGAAAGTAATGGTCATAACAGGAATAATTGCAACCAGTGTGAATGTAATGGTCATTTCTACGTTCCGGGCAACCTACGTTTCACTCTATGGCGCTGCTCCACCAGGTCGAATAGTTAGGGCCTAAGAAGTCAACGCCAGATGCACCAAATGCAAAATAAATACAACAGTTTTTCCATCGTATGAAACGAATAATTGCAACCAGTGTGAAAGTAATGGTCATTTCTACGCTCCGGGCAACATACACTTCACTCTTGGACGTTGCCCCACGAGATCGAATAGCTAGGACCTTAGAAGTCAACGCCTGAAACTTAAATACAACAAAAATACAACAATTGTTCCATCGTGTAACAGGAATCATTGCAACCAGTGTGAAAGTACTGGACATTGCTACGTTCCGGGTAACCTTGGCTTTCCTCTAGTTCGTTTCTCCACCAGATGGGATATCTAGGGCCTTAGAAGTCAACGGCCGAAACATAAAATACAATAAAAACACAACAGTTTTCCCATCGTATAACGGGAATAATTGCAACCAGCGTGAAAGTGATGGTCATTTCTACGTTCCGGGCAACCTATGCTTCACTCTAAGGCGTTGGACCACCAGATCCAATAGTTAGGGCCTAAGAAGTCAACGCCAGAAGCATAAAATACTATAAAAATACAACAGTCCTTCCATCGTATAACAGGAATAATTGCAACCAGTGTGAAGGTAATGGTCATTTCTTCGTACCGGGCAACATAGGCTTTCCTCTAGTTCGTTTCTCCACCAGATCGGATATCTAGGGCCTTAGAAGTCAACGGCCGAGACATAAAATACAATAAAAATACAAGAGTTTTTCCATCGTATAACGGGAATAATTGCAACCAGTGTGAAAGTGATGGTCATTTCTACATTCCGGGCAACCTAGGCTTCACTCTAGGGCGTTGGACCACCAGATCCAATAGTTAGGGCCTAAGAAGTCAACGCCAGAAGCATAAAATACGATATAAGTACAACAGCTTTTCCATCGTATAACAGGAATAATTGCAACCAGTGTGAAAGTACTGGTCATATCTACGTTCCGGGTAACCTTGGCTTCACTCTAGGGCGTTGATTCACCAGATCGAATAGTGAGGGCCTAAGAAGTCAACGCCAGAAGCATGAAATACTATAAAAATACAACAGTCCTTCCATCGTATAACAGGAATAATTGCGACCAGTGTGAAGGTAATGGCCATTTCTACGTTTCGGTCAACCTAGGATTGACTCTAGGGCGTTGCTCCACCAAATCGAATAGCTAGGGCCTTAGAAGTCAACGCCAGAAGCATAAAATACAATAAAAATGCAACAGCTTTTCCATCGTACAACAGGAATAATTGCAACCAGTGTGAAAGTACTGGTCATTTCAACGTTCCGGGTAACCTTGGTTTCACTCTAGGGCGTTGATCCACCAGATCGAATAGTTAGGGCCCAAGAAGTCAAGGCCAGAAGCATAAAATACTATAAAGATACAACGGTCCATCTATCGTATAACAGGAATAATTGCAACCGGTGTGAAAGCACTGGTCATTTCTCCGTTCCGGGTAACCTTGGCCTCACTCTAGGGCGTTGGACCACCAGATCGAATAGTTAGGGCCTAAGAAGTCAACGCCAGAAGCATAAAATACTATAAAAATACAACAGTCCTTCCATCGTATAACATGAATAATTGCAACCAGTGTGAAGGTAATGGTCATTTCTACGTTCCGGGCAACCTAGGCTTTCCTCTAGTTCGTTTCTCCACCAGATCGGATAGCTAGGGCCTTAGAAGTCAACGTCCGAAACATAAAATACAATAAAAATACAACAGTTTTTCCTTCGTATAACGGGAATAATTGCAACCAGTGTGAATGTGATGGTCATTTCTACGTACCGGGCAACCTAGGCTTGGCTCTAGAGTGTTGCTCCACCAGATCGAGTAGCTAGGGACTTAGCGGTCAGCGCCAGAAGCATAACTTATAATAAACATACAACAGTTGTTCCATCGTATAACAGGAATAATTGCAACCAGTGTGAAGGTAATGGGCATTTCTACGTTCCGTGCAACCTAGGCTTCGCACTAGGGCGTTGCACCACCAGGACGAATAGCTAGGGCCATAGAAAACAACTCCAGACGCATAAGATACAGTAAAAATACAACCGTTTTTCCATCTTATAAAAAGAATAATTGCAACCATGGTGAAAGTAATGGTCATTTCTACGCTCCGGGCAACATACCCTTCACTCTTGGACGTTGCCCCACGAGATCGAATAGCTAGGACCTTAGAAGTCAACGCCTGAAACTTAAATACAATAAAAATACAACAGTTGTTCCATCGTATAACAGGAATAATTGCAACCAGTGTGAAAGTACTGGACATTGCTACGTTCCGGGTAACCTTGGCTTTCCTCTAGTTCGTTTCTCCACCAGATCGGATATCTAGGGCCTTAGAAGTCAACGGCCGAAACATAAAATACAATAAAAACACAACAGTTTTTCCATCGTATAACGGGAATAATTGCAACCAGTGTGAAAGTGATGGTCATTTCTACGTTCCGGGCAACCTAGGCTTCACTCTAGGGCGTTGATCCACCAGATCGTATAGTTAGGGCCTAAGAAGTCAACGCCAGAAGCATAAAATACTTTAAAAATACAACAGTCCTTCTATCGTAGAACAGGAATAATTGCAAACAGTGTGAAAGTACTGGTCATTTCTACGTTGCGGGTAACCTTGGTTTCACCCTAGGGCGTTGATCCACCAGATCGAATAGTTAGGGCCTAAGACGTCAACGCCAGAAGCATAAAATGCTATTAAAATACAACAGTTTTTACATCGTATAAGAGGAATAATTGCAACCATTGTGAAAGTAATGGGCATTTCTACGTTCCGTCCAACCTAGGCTTCACTGCTGGGCGTAGCTCCACCAGATCGAATAGTTAGGGCCTAAGAAGTCAGCGCCAGAAGCATAAAACACTATCAAAATACAACAGTCCTTCCATCGTCTAACAGGAATAATTGCAACCAGTGTGAAGGTAATGGTCATTTCTACGTTCCGTGCAACCTAGGCTTCACTCTAGGTCGTTGGTCCACCAGATCGAATTGCTAGGGACTTAGAATTCAACGCCAGAAGCATAAAATACATTAAAAATACAACTGTTTTTCCATCGTCTAACAGGAATAATTGCAACCAGTGTGAAGGTAATGGCCATTTCTACGTTCCGTGCAACCTAGGCTTCACTCTAGGGTGTTGCTCCACCAGATCGAATACCGAATAATGCAACCAGTGTGAAAGTTATGGTCATTTCTACGATCCGTGCAACCTAGGCTTCTCTCTAGGGCGTTGGTCCACTAGACCGAATTGTTTGGACCTAAGGAGTCAACGCCAAGAAGCATAAAATACTATAAAAATACAACAGTCCTTCCTTCGTATAACAGGAATAATTGCAACCAGTGTGAAGGTGATGGTCATTTCTACGTTCCGGGCAACCAAGACTTCACTCTAGGGTGTTGCTGCACCAGATCGAATACCTAGGGACTTAGAGGTCAGCGCCAGAATCATAAAATATAATAAACATAAAACAGTTGTTCCATCGTATAACAGGAATAATTGCATCCAGTGTGAAACTAATGGTCATTTCTACGTTCCGGGCAACCAAGACTTCACTCTAGGGTGTTGCTCCACCATTTCGAATAGTTAGGGCCTAAGAAGTCAACGCCAGAACCGTAAAATACAATATAAATAGAACAGTGTTTCCATTGCGTAAAGCGAATAATGCAACCAGTGTGAAAGTTATGGTCATTTCTACGTTCCGTGCAACCTAGGCTTCACTCTAGGGCGTTGCTCCAACAGATCGAATAGTTAGGGCCTAAGAAGTCAACACAAGCAGCATAAAATGCTATAAAAATACAACAGTCCTTCCATCGTATAACAGGAATAAATGCAACCAGTATGAAAGTTATGGTCATTTCTACTTTCCGGGCAACCTAGGCTTCACTCTAGGGCGTTGCTTCACCACATCTAATTGTGACGGACTTAGAAGTCAACGCCTGGAGCATAAAATACAATAT